>NC_136536.1:16798438-17398438 GCF_910591455.1 Pholis gunnellus | reverse complement strand
GAAGACAGATATTGGCAACGATGTTTATGTCTACAAGCAGTCATTTAAGGTCTCTAACACATTCTTGTATTTATTACCTAATAAAGCCTAATTACCCCTTGTTTTGCTGTCTTGATTTACAGTATATTCTACGTCACAGGTGTTTTCTATTATCCAGTTTTGGTGCAAAGCTCCAGTATGCAAAGCTTCCTCGTGAAACCAAAACATCTAACCACATGTGTTTATTTACATCAGTGTAATTTCTGTGTCTGCTTGTGTTTTATCTCCCAGACGAGCGACATTGGGATGACCCACAACTCAAGCGTGAGCAGCTTGTGTTTTGAGATCTGGTTCCGCAGGAGAAAAAATGAAGACACCTACACACTGAAGGCCTCCAGCATTGAGGTGAAGAAAGCGTGGACCACCGACCTGGAGAAGATTCTGTGGGATCAGGCCACTCACAGTAGAGGTAGTAACAACATATCTTATTTATAAAGCACTTACCTAATAGTACAGTTTACAAAGTGCTGTACGGGATTCAAGAAAACGTGTTTTTAATAAACTATATGTTTCAGAGCTGCGCATGCAGGAGAGGGTGTTCATGGGAATGGGCCGTAAACCCTTCATGGACATTCAACCCAGTGATGCTGCCATCTGTGACCGAGCGGTCAGCTGCGCCCTGCCAGGGAGAAGTAAGCAGCATAACAACACACAAAACATTTCTTTACAACAGAATTTCTAAATATTTTCCTCAGACTGGCAGCAACTTAAGTGAAAATAATTTTACGCTCCAATGATTGTGCCATCATTCCTACTAGTTATTGATTACATTTTATTTAAAAAATGTGTTGAAGAAATATGGGCTAGCAATGTTAGCATGCTAAACTAAAAGGATGAAAATTGTGAACATTAGACTTGCTAAGCAATAGCATGTTAATATTGTGAGCATGTCAGTATTTTAGCAGACACTTTTATCCAAAGCGACTTACACGATTCTATCACACCGTAGGCACAGCTACGGGAGCAATTTTGGGGTTTAAGTGTCTTGCTCAAGGACACATCGACATGCGACTAGCGGAGCCGGGGATCGAATCTTCGATCGTCTGATTGAAGGACGGCCCTGCTCTCCACTTAGCCACAGTCGCTACTTAAAGCACTCACAGCCTCACAGAGCTGCTAGCATGGCTGTAGACTAGTCTTTTTTTTTACAAAACCTAATTGTACATACATTTTCCTGAAATAACTGCTTGTGCCTTCATTGCTCACTGACCCAGCCCGTTAATTTCTCTTTGGTGGCATCTATCTATGTGTGTCGTCAGTGCCTGTGGCCTGTTGTTCACACAGGGGCTTAGACTATCCACGACCACACTCCATTGGCTCTGGCAGCACCGCCTCCACCACCCTCAGCCAATCATCTTCCTCCTCTGGACGGGGCTCGCTGCCCCCTGCTGGTTATCCAGGGAACCAGTCACAGGGGTTGGAGACCAGTCTTGCTGTCTGCTCCTCCCCAGAGGGTGTGACTGAAAATGAACTCAACAATCATCATCTTCGTCAGCATCACCTTGATCGTAACTGTGAACAATGGAAGAGGCATCATCCACTGCGTGAGTTTAAAAAAACGTAAAATAGTACAGATGAGGTCCAGTGAACATTTTGATATTATCAACCTAAAGTACGACATTTGAATATGAGAAAGTATTTTTAAAGCCACTGCTGATTTGAAAATTATTTAGTCTGGCTCCACCTGGTGGCAGCATCAGGAATGACACTATGGCAGATGTCCCCACTGATATGTACCATATCTGGACAATGACAAAATTGAAATGTTCCAATTCCATAATGGCATCCAAAAATGTTCACAAAGTGTGAAGTAAAGCACAAATCTCTGTCTTTTTTGTTTCTTAAAGGATCCGTTTCTGCTTTAGTGGACAGCACTGAATCATCTGGAGAATGCATCAACCTCTTCAGCCGCTCAGACCGCAGCTACCTGTCTAGCATTGGTGGAGAGTTAGTGGACGACACCTCCTCGATTGTATCCCAGAGTTCAAAGCCCCATCCACCACTTTGTCGGACTCCGAGTCTGAGGAGAGACAGCTCACCAGTGGTTACCAGAAAGAAACCAGGTGTAACCCCAAAACCTCCACATCTGGCTAACACCCAGGTACAGGTGAAGGTGTAACAATATGACCCGCTCAATTGTATGTATCAACTGAAGACAATGTGTCAATCACATGTCGTTTCTCTAAAGTTGCGGTGGTTTGAAAAAGGTCTGAATGTTTGTCAAGATAAAGTACAACACTCACGAAACTATTAGCTCTATTAGAACAGCAAATACCCAAAACAGATGAATCAGTATTATTAACCAAGAACTCATGTTGTGTTTATTTATGATATAATATTTGATGTCTTGCATTGCAGGGGGATGACATTATAATTGGAAAATCAACAGAAGTTTAACCCTGGATTCCCTGCAGGAGGTAAGAAAGTGAAAATGTAAAAAGAAGAAGATATACTTCTTCATTTTCTCATCTTAATGTTGAGTTTTTCCTTTGAAAAGTAAAACATAATCATTAACTTAAATCTGCTGTATGCTTTTGTTTTGTTTGTTACTGTTATGTCATCTCTCTGCCTATTGTTTTTGTTTTTACTATTATATATATTTTTACTGTTTTTTTATTATCAATGGCTTCTGATGTAAGAACAATTTGTTCCTTAAATATTGCTGCAGATCATCTGTCCACTGAAGCTGTTCAGTCCTGTGGGAGATCCTATGGCCACCGGACGCTCATGTTATCAGCGTTATCTGTGTTATTATTATTATTTTATGTGGCTACACAGTCACAAGGCATGTCAGCTTCATCTGGTCACAAGGTTTTGTTTTTAATGATTTACTGAAGCAATTGCGGTTTGATGTGTTGGCATCATGTGTCAGTCATTCCGATGTGGCTGTCCCATGTCACATACAGACTCAGCAAGAAGAGGTAGAGGCTACTGGATGATGTGGTTAACGGACTCATCATGAGGCACACTATGTTGTGGGATCTTCCGTGCTGTGCAGCTGGTACAATTATTAATATGCAGGGATCAATGAAGGTTGCATTTATTATCTTCATGGAAATCCACAGCTTGTGTGAAAGAAACACTCAGGACCAGCATCACCACACATCCAAGTGTATCGCTCTGTGTGTCGTGCTCCTTTTCCTCTGTTAGCGGGCAGAGCAGAGCATCACGTTGTTTTGGTTACAAGATCACAAGGGAAACTGTTGTTCAAGTCCAAGATACAGTTCAAGTCCAGAGCTGTTCACTGGCCCGAAGCCCAGAACTAGCTGATGGTCCAAGTCGATGACCATAAATGCAGAAGCATGTGGATACTTGTGCATATACAGAGAAGTAAAATGATTTGATGGTGTATTTATTATTATAGATGTAATTCATATATAAAGATATTTCTTTTTCCCCACACTTAAAGGGTTTCCTATTTATTTCTTATGGGCCATTTTTATACTGCTGCTGTCTGTCTAAACATGTGTTTTTATCTGTGTGGCTTTGAGATTCTTACAGTAGTCCTGTATTTAATAATTTATCAGATGGGACTGACCACTTGCATATGTGTTTTCATATCTGGATTTGAACTACTCTGTAACCCATGCATTTAATACATAGATACGAATATCTTGAAAGACCAGGTTGTCTACACAAGTGTAATTATTGCATAGTCACAGACACAGTACATGACTCAAAGCTTCCAGGCAAATGGTTCCATGCTGATCAATGCTCCAGCTACACCCGCATAGAACATGACCATTACAAAAAAGCTTTTTTTCAGAATATTTTGTAATCTTAATAAATGATTGATGAAACAGGTCATATTGTCATCCTCTGTTTATTTTATTTTAAAGTCACTAACTTTTTATGACATGGAAGATGCATATTTTTGTAGCTGACTTACTTTCTTCCAAGCTTTTTCTTTTCGTTGATGTGTTATTATTTGCTTATTTAAATGTAGAGGCGATTGTTGTTTTCTTTCTTTCTTTTCCTTTTTTTACGATAGATTCTGAGTTTGGTGTTGTGTGGTTTCTTCCGTTTTAACTGCCAGACTGCAGGAACATGAAGATGTGGTCCCAGGCTGTGTTGAGGCTTCACTTCCTTATTCCACAGACGCATTTCTCAAAAGGCCAGCCAGACACTTATTGCAAAAGGTTTAATTTCCCTTTGTGCAGGTTTCAGTTTGGTGCTCAACACCACTGCAGTTGAAATCAGTTTTTCAGTTCTTTATTTTAAGTTTCATGGGTATTTCACTGCATGGCTAAAATGATTTATTACATTTTGCACACAAATTTGATGAAATATAGACCCACAGTCCCTTCTGTTCAGCCTTCATCGAACTGTTTTGTTCCTTTTTATCCATGCACCAATCAGAAAAAACACACTCTCAAGATGCAGTTTCATTACCTTTTTGCAACTTCCCCCAGTAACTCAAAAATGTAAAAGTGAAAGTCCTATCATATGACGTGAGAAAAAGATGTTACGTAGTTTACTGCCTTGCAACAGAAACATTGTATAAGTTGCAGAAAAATTTTAACTGTATGATGGGATATTACCTGTTTTACACTGTAGAATTTAATGTAACCGTTTCTGATTAATCTTGAATTATAATATTTGATTTATGTTGAATCATAAATTAATTTACAAAAGCATTTACATAAATCTATTTATGAAAAAAAAGTCACCAAAATGAATCTGGTACACGTACATGTATTGAGTTATGTTATATTCTATATTATGTGACACACACACAAAAGACTAAAAAAAGATAACCTGAATTGTGAAGCAGCAGAAATCTAAAGGTCAGTGTCAAATGTATGAATAAAGAGGGATTAAGAGAAAGTGTTTTAAGTCTAAAAACAGAATTACTGATGCAACAAATGGACAGATGGGGGCGTCAAGATCATGTTTCACGTACTATAAATACAGGGGGGGCCGTAACACTGCAGGACCGTGAAGCAATAAGCACAGGCTGCAGCTAAAGGGTCACTTCCCACACAGAAGTG
This sequence comes from Pholis gunnellus, assembly GCF_910591455.1. NCBI lineage: Eukaryota > Metazoa > Chordata > Actinopteri > Perciformes > Pholidae > Pholis > Pholis gunnellus. Next base: position 17,393,408 of record NC_136536.1, on the reverse strand, counting down.
GAGACATGAGTGCAGACATGAGTCACGGTAAGGACGAAGAAAACCTTTATTTGTCTCATATTGTAGGTCAGTGGCTCAAATGTTATTATTGGAGAGTATTATCTACAGCTGAATATGCATTTTCTCTCTGTGTTACTTCACAGAGTCAAACTATTTTAAAGTGTCAGATTGAAAGTCAAATATGAAATGTGATCAGCAGGAATGGTGGATGAAATGAAATATGTCAGATCTGGAGTAGAGTAACACGAGCGAATGTCTTGCTGATTTCTTGTGATTTGTCATCTAGAGAAACATTCCTATAAGGAGATCAAATTTAGATAAAGTTATGAAGTTATGAAGTCAAATTTTCACATTTTTGGTCTGTTCTGTTAACTTGTTAATTGATGTGATAAGTGATGTGTGCATCTCTACACACAGCTTTGGATATTGAGCACTGTGATCTTGACATCAAGAGCAACAGCAGTAGCCATCATACAGACCTGTGTGGAGAGGAGCGTTTGATTGTAAGACGGGGACAGCCCTTTCAGATCATTTTACATCTGAAACCTGGCAGCAAAGGGTTCAAACCGGGTGAAACAAGCTTCACATTCATCGTTGAAACTGGTAAGCTTCTTGTTTCCCAGTGATGACATGTTTATTCACAGCATGTGAGTGAGAAAGATACATTTGGTGGGAGCGTGTATAGGCAGGAATGCAAGTATGTTTGAGGATTTGTGTTTCTCTCATCTGGATTTATATTAAATTGTTATGTCCATCTCTGTCTCTCCAGGTCCGGTACCCAGAATAGAATCAGACACTAAGGTTTCTTTTGGTCTGCGTGACTCCACTGTGGACACTGAGTGGAGCGCATCTGCCTCTAGTGATCCCTCCGGAAACACAGTTGATGTATCTATCAATTCCTCACCCAACGCCCCCATAGGGGTCTATTCTCTGACTCTGGACCAGAGCGGGCAGAAGACCAGTTTAGGACAGTTCACCCTGCTTTTTAATGCTTGGTGCTCCAGTGAGTACATAATGTTTATTCTCCAAATTATATACGATGATTTATGTTATTTCTTTCCTTTCTTATCAATGATCATTGTGTTTACATAATTTGCAAAACGAAATGTTTGTTAAAAAAATGAAGATAGGTTTCAGTCCACCTGCAGCTGTAACGCATTGAAATGTCAGATTTTAAATTTCACTGTATATTGAATATGATCATGCCGGTCTAAATGTGCTTGTGCTCTGTCTGTACTGGCTCACAGGTGATGCTGTTTACATGCGCAGTGAGAGGAAGAGGCAGGAGTATGTTTTAGCACAATCTGGACAGATCTACAGAGGAACACCTCAACGCATCAAGGCGAAACCCTGGAACTTTGGACAGGTACACAACATGTCAAATGTTATTTGTTCTGTAAAGATCAACAAACTGTGTATTGTCTCTAAATTATTCTTCACTGTGACAGAAAAGAGCAATAGACTTGGCACTACTTTAGAATACACTTACGTTAATCAATCATAAGACTTCTTCCATAAAGTTTAATAATACTGTCATTAACCAAATGAACATGCTTACAAATGCTGCTCCACTAATCTCCTTCCGTCGCATCTGTTTGTCTGTCTTTAGTTTGAACCAGGAATACTGGATATCTGTCTGAAGCTCATGGATGAGAATCCAAAATGTATCTCGGACGCCGACAAGGACTGCTTTGCCAGGAGAAATCCCATTTACGTGACCAGGGTGCTGAGTGCTATGGTAGGTCTGTGTCCAAGCTCCAGTAAGACCCTGTGGATGTTATTTAACCAGCTTGTGAATAGCCTTTATTTTAGCTGTGCAGGCAGAGATTACCATGGTGCACCAGAAAAGACCCTCTGTCTGCTACTTTATATTCTCATAGTGTTCTGCAGGGGGGCCCAGGGGAAACCATTCTCCTTCTTTTAAAAGTTTATCATATCCCCAGGCAACGTTTGTGAGAGATATATGCAGCGAAGAAAGGGGTTTTTATCATCATGTGCAGCTCTGATCCCAAGCAGGTGGCAAAGAAGAGTGTCGATAAATTACAAGTCTGTCTGCATGTTTTTCCTGCTGCAAGTCAAAATAGCTAAATGAGAAATTCAGGTCTATTTATACTGGTCCAGCAGTTGTCACTACAGTATACAATGATCCCAGGCACAGCACTGACAATGTGTCCAGCGTCATCAGAAGATGTTTTTTGCACTCATCTAGTAAAAACTCTGGTATTTACAAGTTTGGTCAGATTAACTGGTTGGCTATGTGTCTAATACTGCTATCTGCTATGTTTTTATTTTTCATTTTATTTTTTTCATGCATTCATTAACTGGCATGGCTACATAATTGTAATGCTGATGGATGTCTGAAGAAAATCTGATATGAAAATAAGGAGTCCTTAAGAGATCTTAAGGCTTAAGGAAATGTGTTTTTACATATTATATTTGTCCCAAATAAGCCAGTGTTGCTGTCAAAATTGTACGAATCATTTAGGAGACTTTATCCATGAAGGATCTGCAGACACTTGAAGTTTAGAAAAGCAAATGAAAAAAACGTTAAGCAAACATTGTACATATTGTTTTAAAATTGAGATACCACTCAACAATGGAAATTGTCAAAATGTAAATGATCGTGAAAAGTTTCATGATTATACTTTCATATTCCCATTCCCTCATTCACTTCTGCTCTCTGTTTATCATCTCTCTCTGTTGTCTTTCCTCTGTCTGTGTCCACAGATCAACAGTAATAATGACAACGGTGTGCTTGTGGGAAATTGGGGAGAGGTTACTGATGGGGTTCATCCAGGAACGTGGATCGGCAGCGGTGACATTCTGCACCAGTGGGCAGAAAGTGGCCCTGTCCACTATGGCCAATGTTGGGTCTTTGCTGGTCTTGCATGCACAGGTTGGAGCACAGTATGTAACAGTATGAGTGCATGACTGTCTGTTGATTCAGACTGTCTTCAATTTGTTGTGAAATTAAGTTTTTTTTTTCATGTGTAGTTGTTGTGTTTTACATACACTTGTCACATTGACCTAATGCCATTTAAAAGAAAAATACATTACTGCATGCATTTAAAATAATTTGACCGATTTAAATCAACCCACTGCATGACATCACTCACCTTAAGTCAGAAAATACACAATTTCTTTTTTTTCTTTTTCTTTTATTGCAAGACAAGAGACAATACATAAACATAACAACAAGAGGACGACACGAACAGTGAGATGCAGGCTAACATCCTATAGTCAGTGTATGGGAGAACGGTGTGATTTCAGAGTGTGTGTGTGTGTGTGTGTGTGTGTGTGTGTGTGTGTATATACACAATTTCTTAAAAGGGAACTGACTTCCACTGTATTGTCTCTTAGAGCACACTATCTGTTTCATCTCAGTTGCATCCTCCACTCCCATCCACTGCCACACAATCCAACCTTTTTATCAAAACCCTAAATTTAGGAACTAAAGCCATGGCTTTGAAGCATGTGATGATTTCATTGTTTTATAGTCTTTGATGACAGTTGCTATCTCTAGTATGTATTTGCTTGAGTTAGCGGCTGTGATGAAGTGTGGCTTTCCTCCCTCCTCCAGTGTCCCGTGCCCTGGGCATCCCATGTCGGGTGGTTACTAACTTTGGGTCGGCTCACGATACTGATGCCAACCTGGTGATAGAAAACCTGTACGACGAAGACGGTAACAGAATGTCTAATGGTGATTCAATATGGTGAGTGTGTGGTAGTGATTACCACCAGGTTGTTGCACATACACCCATTCATGAACACAACTGTCTAAAAAACATCTTATTTTACATTATTGTATTGATCGAAGCATTCCATTGTTATTTAGCTATTGTTTACTCATTTTTACCAGGAACTTCCATGTTTGGGTGGACAGCTGGATGACCCGTCCTGATTTGGAATCAGAGTTTGATGGGTGGCAAACCAGTGACCCAACCCCACAGGAGACAAGTGAAGGTAAACTTTGATTTTAATGTCTAGTTGTTTGTGCTGTTCCCCCAAAACCATTCATTCAATGAGTTTGGTTTTCCACGGGCAAGTCCTGCATGTAAAGCTGTGAATTGACAGTTCCCATGCTGCCTTGGCAGACCAGTTACAGAACAAAGACAAAATAATCTAATCACCTCATGAGTATTGACTCTACCTGCGTCGAGGTGGTACAAAGATGGGTCATAATCGGCTGCATGAAGTCACAGTATTTAACCATAGAAGTTAGTTTCAGCTTCAGCTAGAGCTCACAGGTGTTTGGTTTTGGCCAAACTTGTGACAGCTTGTGTTCGACAATTCTCCTTGACATGGTAAAAAGAAGTGATGTATCACCCATCACCAAATGTAACGTTTTTGTTGTTGTTGTTTTACTATTTTACCTTACACAGATGATTTGCCACTTTTTAGAGACCCGTTACATTCCGCCCGTATCAAGGTAAATCTCTTTTGCCATAAAGCGTTAACACAATTTTAGCTACTCCTTGTTCTCGTATTAAGACACTGACTTCAAGACAACAGTTAGGTTGTTTTTTTTTAGCATACTTGACCTGCTCATTCTCTCTGGAAGTCATAAATCATCACAACACATCTTTAGCATGAGTGGCTTATTTTGTGCTATTGTTCCACTTGAATGACTTGTAAGACCTGAATTGGCTGCTGAAGTGAACCCTGTGTGTCTCTGGATGTGTGATGCTGTCAGGGGTTTTCTGTTGTGGACCGTCCTCTCTGAAGGCCATCAGGGAAGGAGAACTCACCAAGAAGTATGATGCCCCCTTTATTTTTGCTGAGGTGAGTTTTTGCTCAAACCTTTTAGTGTAACAAAGAGAATCGCTTGGACTTTATTAACTGCAATGGTTTTAATGAGAGTCCTAGTTTGAGGTTTTATTTAACAACAAGACCTGAGCCAAGCTAACCCGCCAAACTGATTCATTTTGTGTTTCGACACATCATTTTAGAGATACTGTTTAAGTATTTGTGTATACAAACGTCTTTTTTTCTGCTGTTACAGGTTGTGTCAATTGCTTGTCAAAAATTGCAACCCCGTTTAAATGACTGAATGTCTTTATAATTCATGTTGGTTCATGTCATCTCACGTCGTGTGTGGGGTTAGGTTAATGCCGATGTGGTGGACTTGGTGCAACTGTCAAATGGAGAGATGGTCCAGTTCAGTGGATCAACTAAATCTGTTGGACGCTCCATCAGCACCAAGGCTGTGGGCTCAGATGAGAGACGCGACATCACACACCAGTACAAGTATCCGGAAGGTACTGCAGACTTCAAAGACTCCAAACCACACACCTGTTTAAATATATTCAAAGGATCCCAGTTGCATCTTCAATGTTTTAATAAAAATGTTTCCATTTATCCAAATGTGTGCTTTGGAGTCAGTGTGCAGGCGTTATGTTATTCTCCTTCCACTGTAATCAGAGACATAAATCTCACACTGTATGAATATAGACACAGCCACCTGTATTTGACACAGGACCTTGAACAAGACTGTTGCGTTTTTCCGTGAATGTGACGCTTTTCAGGCTCAAAGAAGGAGAGAAAGGTGTATAAGAAGGCACAACACCACAACAAGCTAAAGCAGCGAGGAGAAGAGCCGGGGATGCATCTCAAGGTGTTGTTCTTTTTTTTACTGTTATTACAAATGCAAGTGGTAAAACAAATACTGTAGAGGAAAATAACTCAAACTCTGAAGTAACTTAACTAAAACGTTTCTGCAAAGACATCTGACAATGGGCACAATGATATGAGAGTTTTCAAAGCAGCACAGGAGCTCCAAATAGCTCCAAATAGGCCACATCCTCTGTGCCACAATTGCAGGTTCATTAGTCAAAAGAACAGAAACATTAGTTATTATGTCAAAGGGAACTGCATCAAAAGGAATGCCAATATATGCAAACTGGCAAAAAAAAAAAAAAAAGTGGAAAATAAACAAAATTGGTATGACAGGCATACGGTACACATGTGGTTATTATTTTAACTGGCATGTAGCCCAATATGAAAACAGATTTCATTAAGTGTCCCCTTTAGTTAGATAGACGAATGGATGGGTGGTTAGATAGAAATCTAATTAATCCTTAACTGCTATGTCTTCACTGCATTAACTTTGAAATTCATTTGACCACAAACACTTTTATCAGCATGTTCTGTTTCAAACATCACAGAATCATCCTGCTGATTTTTTGAAAAATAAATCCATTTGTATCATTGTATAGTGATAGTCCATGATTTAAATCAAACAAGCCATGTTATAATTCTTTTTTCAGATCAAACTGGCTAAAAACATGATCGTGGGATCGGACTTTGAGGTGTACACTGTCCTCACTAACAACTGCCTGGAAGCAAAGATCTTCAACTTCCTGTTCTTCGCTGAAGCTGGTGGCTACAACGGAAGACAAGGAGAGCGCTGCGGATACACGTCAGACAAAGTGGAGGTTCCCGCTGGAGAAGGTTAGCTTCGATCTTAGTGCAAACACTTAACACCACCATCTGTCACAATCCCTTTCTCATGCTGAAATTGCCTTAAAATGGTTTGATCACCTAATTGATATGTGCATGATGTATATGATTTGTTTTTTTAAAGAAAAACGTCTGTCCCTAAAACTGGAGTATGAACGTTATGGATCAGTGATCAGCCCTGACAGGCTGATCCAGCTGTCAGCTATCACCATCGACAAGCAGATGATACATTACCATAAGGCCGAGAAGACCATTGTGCTAGACGAGCCAAAGTTAGAGGTCAAGGTATGTGCAATGGATAGGTGAAAGAAAAGAGCAATAAAAACACTCTCTCGTCTTACATTTTCTAAAAACCTATTGGGAATAAATCATTTTACATCCTGGCCAAAACGCAACATTAGTAGTAAGATTTCATTGCACGTGAGCTCAAAGCACAGCAGACATCTCCAACTACATTAATAACTTTTTATCTTTTCAATATTAAATACATTTTTTTTCGTTTTATATTATTACTTCTCTTTCTGTTTATCTGCTTTTGTACAGCCGGTACATCCTTCTGTTTCTCAGTCATTTCTGAATCACTCTGCAACTGCAGTTTGTAAAAGTAATGTAACCAGTTAGAATAGAGAGCGTATGTGGAGGTGGTAAGTATGCTATTAGGTCTGGTAACGCTGACAGGCCAGAGGCCCAAACACTATTTTGTTGTTTCACTAATGGTTTCGTGGGCCTATCAGTGGTGTCACTCTAACCTTCTGTTGCAAAGATGGACTTTCTAATTCCTAAAGCCACAAATCTCTCACATGGAATAAAGCCATAGATCTATAGATATCTCTTATTGTACTTTTTGTCTTTTGCATTTTGCAACCATGAGACTTAAAAACTGAAATCCTGTCCTTTGTGTGAAGTCATTTCTATTCAGCTTTGACATAAACCATTGTACAGTATATCATTACATTGCAAAATAACTGAAACACCCAAACTTACATTTTGACATGTGTCAGGAGGGTATTGACTCAGCCTTGCTCAGGGATCACAAAAGAGTTTAGATTTAACTAGACTTTGTATTTCCTGTCATCATTTATTGCAACTCAGTCGCAGATTTATTATGACATCATTTTAATCACCATACAACCTCTCACATCATGAAACCTGTTCATCTGCACCTCACTGCAGCTGGTGGGAGAAGCCACGGTGAACCAGTTAGTGACGGCAGAGCTGACCATGTTCAACCCTTTACCAGAGCCGCTGCAGGACTGCAGCTTCACTGTAGAGGGCGTCGGCCTCACCGACGGCAAACCCATAACAGCGAGGTATGTCAACTCCATCCCAACTGTTATGAGTGGATTTATATGTCAATTATTTCTTTTAGCATTTCTATGCTTTCTTTTCTTCTTTACGTGTTTAATTGCTCCCATCACAGTTTTTTACAGTTGGTATTTGTGCTAAGTTTGTACAAAAAACTCAAATGCACCTAAAATAACAGTGAACTTTCCCCGATAACTCACACGTAATTATTCCGATTTCAGTAATGAAATGTTTCTTACAGCCAAGTATAATAAGCTCTCTTGTGATTCGTATAGTGTTGTTTTGGCTGGTGATGCTCATTGTGTATAATTATTGCAGGATTGGAACTGTGGGCACCTCACAGGAAGCCAAGGCCAGCGTTGAGTTCAGTCCCACCAGTGCCGGCTCCAGCGTGCTGCTGGTGAACTTTGATAGTGACAAACTGAAAAACATCAATAGCTCCATCAATGTTGTTGTGAAGGAATGAGCAGGTGCCAAAGTCTAACAACAGTAACTGCTTTTTCTTTATTTTGTTGATTAATTGGACTACAGTAGGTGAGATTACAGGGCTGAGACTATATATATTTGAATCCACTTAATAGTACATACCGTACTATTATACTACATAGAATAAGTGTTTTCTTGAGTAATGTCATTATGAAACACAATTATCCATATCCACCTATTATTGAGTGTCCGTAGAAGGTTACAATATCATTATTAGCTGCAGTTAAATAAAATACTGAGAAACAAATGTACTTTTCTTTAATGATTAATAATGGAGTTTTCCTTTTGATTTGATCACATTTCAATGTAACAATAAAGCCACTGCTGCCAAAGCTTTGAGTAGAGCTTTTGTTTGTTGAAGAGAGCAGTGCCTCCTTCAACTTTCTAGTCTTCTCTGTTATCATTTTTTTCTATTCCTTACTGGAAATGTACTGTAGTATCTTTCAGAATTGCTCTGTCACTTGGATGGGTTTCATCAGTCACACTGATTGGCTCCTGCTTCATGTTCTAAAGTCACTGAAGGTTCTGACATTAGGGGTCGTTTTAACACACCAGTACCAAATATGTTTTGTCACCGCACCTTTGACTTTAATGAATACATCCACACCTTGGTTTCACACTGCTGAAGCTGCTGTGAATCACATTTTTCTACGCCGTTTGAAACATGTCGTGGTTCCAGACTGTCAGAAGACGCCATTCAATCTGAGAGTTCCCTGTAAAGAATCTGCTGCGTGATTTCTCGCCTGAGCTTGTTGCATCAGCAGATATTGGCTTCTGAAAGCTTGAACAAAAAGAGAAAGTAAACCATTTTTATTAAGTTTTATAAAACTTCTTGAAATATTTTTTTTCGGTATACAGACAATTGAAAATCAAATATGAGCTAAACAAATAATACATGATGTTCAGGCCTTGACAGAGAACTGTTAAGTAAAACATATGAAACTGTACCAAAAATGATGTGTGGAATAAGCCACAAATCCTATCCTTAACATATACATTTCAGGGATATGGTTTGTGTCCTCATTTAAAAAAAAAAAGAAACATGAGAAAGGGAGTGAAGGGGTGAATTTGTTGCTGCTTCTCTTCAGTAAAATACTTCATCACTGAGCATCTACACCACGAGTAGGGCTCAGCAATATGTATAAATGAGTATGCATCATTTTAATACCAATTGTGAGAATTGAATTGTGAATGTTTTAACAGTCCACTTCACTTTACATCCAATGTTTGTTTTTCTATACCAAAACACGTTATATAAAAAGGTCTTCATCTGATCTACTTATCTTGATGTTTCTTTATTTCTACATTGCCCAGCTCTGCATACTAAAACTTAATATTTAATACTTATTGTAGATATTGTATTTCAGAGTTTTAGGGTTTGATTCTATTAAAGACCAGATAGTCTATTGGAAAGCAAACAATCTCATTTTGAAATGTTTTCTCAGTCTTCCAGGATTTATTTGTAAAACTCAAACCTTGTCTAGTACACACGTATAACAGAATTATCTCCAGCATCTGTCCAAATGAATGCATGAACACAAATGGGAACTTTGAATCACAAAGTTTAAGTCTGTAAACGAGAAAAACGCTTGCAAACGGGGGACCGAAAACCAATGCATGTCTATTGTCTTTTACTATGAGGACAAAACCTATTTAATCACGGTCTCTATGAAGTGTTACTGAAATGAGTGTGTGCCGACTACAAACTGTTGACCACATGCGTTCATGAAGCAATGTGCACTGAACCCAATTTGATGATATCTTCTCTAATTTTACAAACACATCGAGACCGCCTATGGGTCAATAAAAAGCCACCAACTGAAAACCAAAAAAATAAAACTAATGAATGGTACATCCTCTTCACAGTGTAGTCACAACCTCGGAGAACTGTGAGAGCAAATGGCATTCCTTTGCTCACAGAATCCACAGTATACCACGCAGAAAGACACTTTGATTGACACGTCCTTACAGCCAACATTTATGTCCGTCTAAGCATTGCTTCTTTACCCCGCCCCTCCTCCTAAAAAAAAAAAAAAAAAAAAATAAGTAAAAACAATCAGGAAACAAACTCGTTCTAAGCTGGTGGAGTGGAATCCTTGTCGATCGAGCAAGTGCTGGAAAGATCCAGGCCAACAGAGTCTCTGTTCTCCTCTGCAGAGCATTTTGATTTCACCAAACCTTGCTTCTCGTGTCCCTTCCTCACTCTTGTCTTGCAGGATTGCCGAGGGAGGTTTGACCACATGTGCACTCTGAGCGGTGACACCGCTGGAATTGTTCTGTGAATCAAACACGTGGCTGGGTTTGGGTGGGGAGGGGCGTGAGGGAGGTTTTTCTGGGCGAAGCCCTCTCAGTCGGTGGAGAAGAGATCTCCGGCCGAGGGGAGTGGGGCCAGACCCCCGGTCACGTTGGGCAGGAGGGAGAGGTCAGGGAGACTCTGGATGTGGGACTTTAGCTCTTTCCTAACTTGGGTCACTCTCGCCAGTTTCTGCTTATACTCCTGCAGAGGACAAGGAGACACAAATGGTTATTTACAAATAACAGTCATCACAATATTCTCTCAAAATGTTTTGTAACTTTGGCTTTGTGGCCCGTTTGAGACACATTTTGGTCACAGACTGTGGTTTAAGAAGACAGTTAAGATGCATTACAACTTGGGTCTTATGTGTCTAGTTCTGGCCATCAGTTCTGAAATCTGGGAACACGTATGGGCACACAAGCAGTCAGATGATCAGACCAGTTGTAAACATGCTAGATTAACTCAACTGTCTGACTTTTCTTTGTTATTAATGTTGCCATGTATCCAGATGCCAGCAATAATGGTGAGTACAATGATTCTACAGAAAGGAATTATGGCCAAAAGTATGAAAATAGCAAATAAATGTTTAATACACCAGTATTTACATTGCACATTCCGTTTGGTATCAGATTTCAAAAAGGCAACGGTTTGACTAAATTCAGATCTTTGCCTTTTCATTACAGGTTGGCTGTCTGATTAGTGCCTGAGTGCTTACTTCTCAACAGAGGGGTGAAAACTAACTGAACTCTCATTATGAATCTGTGAAGGAGAAACTTTAACACAAACAGATTTGGACAGAGACCATTGTTTCAGTTCTTGCTACACTGTTACTATGCTGTGTCTTGCCTCTAGTTTCTTTTCTCTCTCCATGAGCGCCTCCCTCTGGCTGTTGATGTACTCCGTCAGCATGCGAGCCAGCTGCCTCCGGTCCTCCAGCTCTGCAGCCAGTCGGCCGTTGTACTCCGCCAGCAGCAAACACGCTTCGTCCACCGTCTTCGACAGCTTGTCTGCTGCCTCCTTGTCTAGATTGTTGACAAAGTGGCTTGTTAAGGACACAGAATATGACATTTAGGTTTCTTGTATTTAGTACTATATAGCTTCTATGTTGGTCAGCATGTGTTGTTTGATAAGCAGTATTTATAAATGTTCTCAGTAAAACTAGTATTACTGTAATGTGGGAAGCTATGTTAGTAACTCCTGAGTTTAACAGTTGTTAATTGTTTAAATTTACTTTCATCACTATATTTCTATTGCGTGTGTGTGTGTGCATTTTTCCACAGCTGAATCACATTACTTTTGTTATCGCATTATCTCCTGTCTCACTTTAAAACCCAGGACCCTTCATCAGTCCCGCTATGACGCAGAAATACATGCTGAGAAAATGTCTTAGTAAAAATAGTCCCAAGAAAAATGCATTTCTTATCAAGCTGAGCTCTCGGGTCTTACCACCGATTTGCTCCAGCAGGGAAACGTCCTGGACTTCCTGCGGCAGCGAGGCGATCTTCTGACGAACTGCTGCGTCGCCTGATGCAGCATTCTCCAAGTCCTGAAGGGCTTTCACCAGCTCCTCTGTCTGAACGCGCATTTAAAAGGAAGAGAGAGAGAGAGTTAAAAAACAAGCAACATGTTCCTTATGAAGGAGGATTCTTTTTTTTGTAGTTTGTGCCATCCAAGTGAAATATTGGCCTCCTACCAGTTGAGTTGCGGAGATGTCTGCGTTATGAGGGGAGCCGTGGCTTCTGTAGTCGTCATCTTCATCGTCTTCTTCTTCTTGGATCTTCTGATAGCTTCGTTTCACAGCCTTCTTCTCTTCTGCAGGGTCAAGTTTAGAGACCAAACAACAGAAAAACACCCACGTTTTCAACGGCACTAAATAATGTAGATAAACCCAAATACTGTACATGAGACAAAAAGTAGCCAATTCACAACACCAATAATTAAATACAATTGTTTACCTTTTTTATAAATATATTAATTGAATTGAATTTCAGTTCAGTCACTATGTAGCCATTTTTAAATTATGTAATTCAACATTCAAATCACTTCTGACGAAAAGGGAAAAGTTAGTTCTGTCAAAGTGTCCGACAATATGTACGAATATTTCTGTTATATTGTGCGATATGGATCAGTATAAAGCTGCTTTTAATAAAACAAAGTATCTCTATCATTATCTTGGCCCTTGTTTTATCACCCTCCAATGACAATTAGTGTCTTTATTCATGTACTGATGTAACAAAAAAAGATCTAATATGCCAATATATAATATAATGCTAATATAGTGTGGATGTAGCCTTGCAACAACGAAAAGAGTGAGACACGTGTGTTGACCAAATTTATTGACCCATAATCTAGTAAAACTTTGATTTGTGTTCATTTTGAAGTAAATTTGATGTGTGAGAGAGAGAGAGAGAGCAAGACCTGCAGCCTTGTAAATAAGTTTGAAAAATAAAACTTGTTTTTCTTTCTATATACTCAAACAGACGTCTGAGTATATAGAGGAAGATTATAGAGGAAGAGCGTAGGCATCAAGCCTGACCTTTTATTATTAAAGATTACTATAATACTCATCGTAACTAGTCGCATTTTCCATAACTAAGCAACTAATTTACTTCCTGTTTACACCGGCACCCGCATGCCCAGTGTACGAGAATACTCACGCGGTATTCGTTTTCAGGTTTCAGGTGCGTTAGTATGGACGGAAAGTCATTTCTAAAAAACAATGCTGAAACGTCCATGTGGACGTCGATCGTTTTCATTTCAAAAGCCCTGTTTTACAAGAGAAACGTATTAGTGTGGATGTAGCCCAGGAGTCATCTAACCTGAAGGCCTGGGGCTGTTGGAGTCTTCTATGGCCAATTTGAGCTGCTGAATGAAGTCTCCTCTGTAGAGCGCTCTCTCTTTCCAGATGTTCAGCAGTCTCTCCATGTGCTTTTTACTGCCGTCATCTGCTTCCCTGCAGGCAGACGGGACAGCAGAGGGAAGAAGAAGAAGAAGACGAGAGGATTGAGAAAACAAGAAACAAAAAGAAGAAAACAACAACGTTGAGTTGGACTACATTTAGATATACTTAATCACTTCCTTAAAAAGCCTCTGGCAGTTAGCGCCCCTAGCTACACACATGTTGGGCTGCTCCCAAAGACAGGCATTACATACACAGATCCTCTGAAAGCATACAGCGGTCACGTCACATCTACCTGGCAACATGGGAGCAGGCATCGACAAGGACAGTCTCAAAGTCTTTGGTGAACTCGGGTCCTTTCTTCTTGCTGTTCTGAATGACATCGTTGGCCAGATACAGGAACGTCAGCTTCCTGGAGCTTTTAGCTGGAGGTCACATAAAATCATGATATTTTAAACATTTTAACAAGAAAAGTTCACATTTACACTAGAGCATCAATCTGTGATGGACAATGCACTCTAAGGTGATTATACATAGTTCTCTTCAGCATAACCGGTCCCATTCAGCCCCTATTCTCCTGGACATAATATAAAGGCTCTCAGACTATTTGGGAGGGTTGTCCTCGACTTAAGAAATTCTTAGTCAACTCATGATTTTGTCGACTTATCCATTAGTTGATTTAATAAACACATTAAACAGATCTGAAAACTGCAAAAGCAACACATTAAATATTGTGTTTACCAGAGATGTGCTCATAAGTTACTTAGAAATAAGTCATTCAGCATGAAAAAAATACTAACTGATTAAATAAATCTTGACTGAGACCAAAAGTACCAATTAGTCGACTAATCGAATAGAAGGGGGCAGCCCTACTATTTGGAATAATCAGTGTATTCAAATAGGAAAGAAACCGTGTTTGTGGAAGTCCTGGCAAGAGGGAAATGTTGTCATTTCAGGTGATTAGTGAACATTTTGGACTAGGAGAGAAAAGGGATTTCTGGAAGTATCCCAGCACCTAGTAAGACGACTGTCCATTAGGGATGCCTGAGGCATATCTACACATTATACGATCATTCACAGAGACTATTCTGCACCAGTAAGACTTCATAAAGTATAACTTGTGTTGGAAATGTAACACAGAGAGGCAGGTACCTTCTTACTCTCATTGTGGGAATGTTCTTTGTTTTTTTCTTTCTGGAAAGAGTTCATTTGAGACTCGTGTAAATGGCTTGGAAAGCCCTTCCCAGAATCTCCCCCAATGTGTGTACAGGGGGATAAATCAGAGTTACCACCAGCAATATCTAAAGCAGAAGTTGGTTAAGCTTCACCGCTGCAGCTAGAACTATTCTTCGCCACTGGAAGAGTCAGACTTGACCAGAATTTAGGGATTGGAATAAGCTGAGGACAGATAATGCTTCCTTTGAATTGCTGTTTCAATGATAACAAAGGAAAAGTTTACCGGGTCGGAAATATATCAGCCTATTGTTCTATTGAATGTCCTTTATAAAATATAAGGGATACAGCATTTAGTATCAAATTGTGATGTTCTTTGTTGTGTTACTAATCTATGTTTGTCTATTTGTGTTTTGTTTCCTTTATATGATAACCAATCCAAATAAATATCAACTTAACTGTCCTTAACTCTTTTTCCAGTACGTCTTGTAACTGTAGTCATAGTGGAATAACGTGTTTTTTGAGAGGAAGTAATGCCTATTTAGTAACATGTTTTCTAAAACCTAAACTTTATCACAATCATAATACACACACACACACACATATATGAAATTTGACCTCTGCATTAACCCATCCTAAGCATTATGAGCAGTGTGCTGCTGTGAGTCGGGAGCAACTTGAGGTTGAGTGTCTTGCTCAAGGACACTTTAAGATGTAGACAGTAGGAGCCGGGGATTGAACCACCAACCTCTTGGTTAACTGACGACAACCTCCCCCGCCCTGTGTATTCTACATCAGATGTGTTCAGCCATTTGAACAGAATACATCATCAATAAAAACCAAAGGCATGTCAACATTACCCATTTGAATGTGTTGTTATTTATGCTTCCCTTTTTCCTCGAGTAGTTTTAGGACTAAAGAATATCCTTTTACAAGTACTATTTAAAAATACAATAACCGTGTAGGTACAGTATTACCAAACATGTTCAGGCCACAGCTTCTCAAATGTTAGGATTTGATTGTTTTTCTCATTTTCACATTCATTTTCCCAAATCCCAAATTGGGGGCTTTCGACTAATGGCCAGAAAAAAACATTATTCTGGACTCCTTACATTTATCAATATCTTCGGCTATGTGTAACATCTGGATATCCTGAATAACTTTGGATGTTTTCTCCCTCTTGGAAAAGTTAAACATTGGAATGAACATAAGGACTCGGCAGCTTGTTTCTTCACATTCAAGTTTGAAATGATGAACGGTGTCCTCTCTGCCAATATCAACCCGTTACAAATGAATACATTTACTTACAGTAACAGTGGTGGAATATACATTTACTCGAGTACTGTACTGATGTACAAATTTGAGGTACTTGTACTTAACGTGAGTATTTCCATTTTATGCAACTTTATACTTATATTACACTATATTTCAGAGGCAAATATATGCATATGATGAATTTAATCAAGTTTAACTTTTTAAATGTTGGACTTTTTACTCCACTACATTTGTCTGACAGCTTTAGTTACTAGTTACTTGTTTTTTTATACCGTTCCAGCTCTGTGAAAACCATGTATCCCCATATTTGTGTATTTTAAATGTGAATTGAAACCTACTTTTTTAACTAAATAAACAATGTAAAACCCTCTTAGATCAGCTGGAAAATGCATCAAAACAAAGCTGCGGTTCTCACAGGACATCAACGCTACAAACATGATGACTTTATAGAATGTGAAGCTGCAGATTAAACAGTATATGAAGTAGTAAACATGATCACAACCATAAACAACTTACTGCATTACAATGCAACACATTATTGCAGCTGTAATAACCCAAACATTAAGTAAAACACTGACACTGACCGTTTTACTGCAGAATCAATCATTTTACTTTTGATTCTTTGATCACATATTGCTGCCAGTACTCACTGAATTACTTTGAATGCAGGACTTTTAGTTGTAGTGGAGTATTTCCACAGTGTGGTGTTAGTACTTTAACTAAAGTAACGTTCAAGGATATTAATATCTCTTCCACCACTGTTAATTACACTTTTTAACAGCTATCCTATGTTCCACATTGACACCTTAACCTAAACCTTTCAAGTTTCACGTTTCTAATACCGCGTTATGTTGCACATAATCAACCAGATACATCATTGCACTCTGCAGGAACAGTCAGAAGGAGCAGCTCTCACCTTTTTTCAGCTCTCTGTGCCACACTTTGACGATGAGGCCCGAGTGCTTGCGGTGGTGAATGATCCACAGAGACAGAGTCTGGACGCTCTGCTGCGAGCTGCTCAGCTCCGTCAGCTTCTTCTCCAGAGCCGACTCGGAGAAGGACGACATGTCGGTGTACGGTGTGTGTTTACCCCGAGAACCGACTGAACCCGACCCGCTCTAAAGCGACTGAGCTCCTACCTAGTTTGGAGAAACTCGCAGGGTCATCAAAACTGAAGTTGTGGCGCAAACCTGCAGACTTGCGGCGTCAAACTGCCTCCTGGCTCCTGCCGCCCGCTCCCCCACAACGTTATGTTTCCAAAGTTATGTTTCCAATGTTATGTTAGCTCTTTCCCTAGCTGAATTATGGACCACATCTACCGAACAAACCTGACATGTGTGCGCTCGTTTATCAGCTGCTGTTTCCTCACTGCCTGTAGTGTTTGTTTACAGACACAGCTAACGTTAGCTAGCCGAGCTAACCAGCCATCTGCAGCCCAGTGCAGCCCAGAGCTAAGCCTGCGCTTGAACCCGGATTAAAAACAATCGAGCGTCTGTAATATTCGTGCAGAGTATGTCTTCAATACGCCAACAGAATAAACAAAACTGCTAAAGGGTGATGGTGAGACTCACAGTGTGTCTTTGCCTCTATAATCAGGAAGATTCCTTCGAAAAAATGGCAGCTCGCACTTTCACCTCGACATGTGCGTCGCACAGTAGTGACGCAGGCAGAGCCCGGCATCCGCCATTGTACCCATAGATGTAATAAAGAGCCATGCTGTACCCAGGGATACAATCCAACCCCTCGTATAAGGCTACATAACAACTCACATACATGATAGCTCGTTAGGTTCATTGCCTCACGGTCTATTTATTGTGGCTGCAGAAATGTTGGTTATTATAAAGAACTGTGAGAACTTGGACAAGCAAGGATGAACATCAGATTCGTGTTGCCATACAGAACATTGAACTCTTTTCAAAGGCCTCTGGAGTCTTCATCAATATCTACACATGTGTGCTGATTTATATTCATGAACATGAACAGGGGGTCATACCTGTTAACACTGTGGTAAAATGAATAATGAGCCTACACAACCCATCTTCACATGATACTATAATGAAACTCATCTTTATGTTGAGTCCCTCAAATAAATGAAATCCAAATGTGATCTCTATACATCACTAGATAATACTAGAAAGGTATCTGACCAATAGAATGTCTTGATAACTAACAATATTTTTTTGTATTTATTTATTTGTGAATTATTCATGTTGTGGTTTTATTTAGCTGAATGTAGTTTAATTTGTTTCATACAATTGTTGTATTGTCTGTGTAAATCTTGTATGTCTCATGTGGTATCTGTTTAGTCTAGACTCTAGAGGATTAAAATGTGAAAATTGTAATGATTGCCTAAATGCATCATTCATTGTGAATAAAATGGTTGCAGCTGTTATAAAGCGCATATACTGCCACCTACCATAGTACTCATAGCACTTACACTTAAAGCCCGCCTATGTCAACAAAGCAAGGAGAAACTCTGATAACAACACACACAGAGGGAAACTTTAAAAATGTTAATATTAGATTATTGTTATATTTCTTCTTAAACCAATCCCTATTACATGTTAAGAAGTTACTATTTCAGCTATTATATGTACAATAGTTAATCTGAAATCAATGTTTTGTGAAAACCTTCTGAAGAATATAATTAAAGCAGCTGCCGGACTTGGATGTTTAAATAAAAATCATAAAAGCTCATAAAAGCTATTACTAAATCATTTTTTTGTTAAAAATTGGAAAGCTTACACAGTGCAAATAGTTTCACTCAAATATTTTAGTTTGTACAGACATGGGAATGTGATATGTCCATTTGCCTCCATAATACTGCGGTTGACAAAATGCACAATATTCCTGTCAAAACAATGGGTTTGGGTCCTGCACACAGGTAATCATCAGGCAAATTGTGTTAGTACAACAGGTGTGTTTAACAAAATGATCCTCAAATGTCAACCAAAATGCAAATTCAGCTGCACCTGCACAAACCTTTCTCATGACGGACATTTGAACAAAAAATCTGAAAAACTAAAATACAGATATAACTAATAACATAAATTAATGAAGGCTCTGCTTTAGTTAGTAAGCCTTGCCATCATCAACTACAAACCTTTTTCACAGCAGACATTTGACTTGTCATAAGAGGAAAGCAGGGAAAAATATGTAATTCCTGTGCTTATACTGCTATATAACAAGTCAAAAAGACTACTTGTCCATGAAATGTACAGTCGCAATTGAATTTACTGCTTCGTCTGCTTTAATTTGAACTACTTACATGGCCAACAGCTGTTTCTTATAAACAAATGTTTAACTCAAAATGTGATATCACCAACATAGAAGTAATGAAAGTTACTAATAAAGTTATCAATCGTCTCATGTTGTTTGCTCGCAAAAAAATTAGTTTGTCCATAAAATCAGTTACGGCTGCACACTGGTGTGGTGGCATAGCACCGCTGCCTCACAGCAAGAGGGGCCGGGGTTCTCTCCGGGTTCACAGTCTAAAGAGCTGCAGCTTAGATTAAATGAAGACTCTAAATTGTTGGGATGTGAACGTGAATGGCCGTCTGTCTATATCAGCCCTGAGATAGTTTGGCGACCTGTCCAGGGTGTACCCTGCCTTCGCCCAATGTCAGCTGTGATCGGCTCCAGCCCTCCTGCGACCTTGAACAGGATAAGCGGATAAAGGTATTTAACCAGGTAAAAGTCTTGTGGAAATTAAAAAGTCCTTTTTTATCTTTTGTCCAACATTGTAACAAAATACTAAAATTGTAACTAGTACATAAATACAACCGTTAAATTGCCACAAGTGAAGGACTGATGGTCACTAATGTCACTTAAAGTTTCCAGAAGAAAAATCAACTTGAGATGATTAATAGTTCTGCACTGTGTCCGTGTTTCCTCTGGTTTACATTTGTACGTCACTTGTCAAAGATGAATAGAATTACATGTGGCTTATTACATGTATGCGTTTCATTTTAATGCAACGGAAACTCTGTAGTCACAAACAAATCTGACATGCAAATACTCTTGACTTAACTAACACTCCCCAGAAAGATGCAAATGTGATCATGCCTCCCTCTATCGCTCACTTAATAAACAGGCCCTGATCCATTCAGCAAAGAGCTTCCACAGCAGCAGTGTGTGTGAGGTGGAGGTGAAGTATGGATCTGTCTGGTGCTGTGCTTCTTTCCTTAGGCTGGCTGATGCTACAGTTGGCTGATGGGAAACTGGATTACATCTCTCAGGGACATGGGATGCAGCTCCAAGGCGACTTCTTAATCGCTGGACTCTTTCCTCTCCATTACACAGATGAACCAAGTGCTGCTTTTCCTGCTTTGAGTCCATGCAACGTGTGAGTTTAACTGTTTTAACAACTGATCAAAAGTATCTCACTGCTAGCCATCCAAAATGTTGCTATCTTCACATGTCTTAATTAATTTCCCCTTTACCATGTTACCCTTTGTAGAGGTACTCTCAACAAACACGGATTTCACCTTTTGCAAGCCATGAGATTTGCTGTGGAACAAATCAACAACGGCACCGGACCGCAGCCTCTTTTACCAGGGGTGAAGCTGGGCTACCAGATGTACGACACGTGCTCGGTAGCTGCCAGTATCCTGGCCACACTGGACCTGCTGGAGCAGCAGATTCAGAGCCCATCTACATCTGAGACAGGGGGAGACACAGACTACAACAGGGAAAAGGCAGTGGCTGTGATTGGGCCAGACAGCAGCAGCAAAACTTTCACTCCCGCTGGTTTACTGGGGGCCTATCTTGTACCGCAAGTAAGTTATCACCTGGAAGGTTTTAATCGTGGCCTCTTGAATTATTGCATACTCCACATGACATGAAAAGGCATCTGCACAATGCAGAATCATTCATTATAGGCTATTCCTTTCTTTTAGATCTCTTATGAAGCATCGAATGAAATGCTGAGCAACAAGAACCTCTATCCAGCCTTTTTCCGCACAATTCCAAGTGACAAGAACCAGGTGACAGCTATGATCCATCTTCTGAAACGTTTCAACTGGACCTGGGTCGCCCTAATTGGCAGTGACAACGCCTATGGCCTGGAGGGCATGCAAAGCCTGTTAGAGCAAGCGCCACACCACGGCATCTGCATCGCCTACCAAGGAGTCATCCCCTTGTACAGTGATGACACAATCCAGACCATGAGGCACATAGTGGAA
Source organism: Pholis gunnellus (assembly GCF_910591455.1). Taxonomy (NCBI): domain Eukaryota; kingdom Metazoa; phylum Chordata; class Actinopteri; order Perciformes; family Pholidae; genus Pholis; species Pholis gunnellus. The sequence goes on along the minus strand of NC_136536.1, from coordinate 17,372,332 downwards.
AGCATACAGAAGACCAAAGTCAACACCATTGTGGTCTTCTCCAGCAAGTCGAAACTCAAGGACTTCTTCCCGTTTGTCATTGAGCAGAACGTGACAGGTAAGGTGTGGATTGGAACGGAGGACTGGTCAGCGTCTAGTCTCATTTCAGGGATACCTGGGATCCACACCATCGGCACTGTGCTCGGCGTATCCGTCAAATATACAACCATATCTGGTTTTGAGGAGTTTGAGAGAAAGGTAGTTGAGGCTTCAATGCAACACAATGACACCCAGGAAGTCTCTAATGTTACCATGAGCCCAGGCAATGACTGTCTACAGAGCGTAGACCTGTACAGCCTCGCCAGGAAGAAGTTTTCTCTGGAGACATATGACATCACCTCCTCCTTCAATGTGTATAAGGGAGTGTATGCTGTGGCTCATGCTCTGCACCGAGCACTTGGTTGTGATTCTGGAGAGTGCCAAAGGAAGACGGTGTATCCGAGGGAGGTGAGCAGATGTACATTTTAGTTTTTTGCAAAGAATAAAATCTCTCAGAACCACTTTGTTTGTTTGGCACTGATGTTTCCTTCTTCCTCTCCACCTTAGCTGCTCTGGTGGCTTAAGAAGGTGCAATTCTCTCTGGAGAACACTTCTGTGTACTTTGACATGAATGGTGACCCGCCCACAGGATATGACATCATTTACTGGGTTTGGAGGGGAACTGACTGGTCAATCAGAGAGGTGGGCTCCTTCAGCCCAGATCCCATTACGCTCACAGTTAACGCTGATCAAATTGAGTGGCTCAACGCGGGAGACTCGAGAACAGTACGACCTATTCCATTTTCTTTGAGTAAAGTGTTTGTGTGTAAATCTTAAAAACTCTGCAAAAATGGTGCTACTATCAGTGAGAAATATGCAAAACATACTTTAAAAAAAAATTAGGATAAAGTGTTTGTCAGCTGCCTGCTTAATATATTTTGAAAGGAAAATAATCCAACAGTAATAATAATCAGACATTCAAACTTAAAATGTCGACTCAGAGTGAATCAAAGTTAAATATTTTGTTGAACCCTGTTGGTTCCGTCTAGGTACCGCTGTCCATCTGCTCTCCACCTTGCCCGAGAGGCCACAAGAAGCTGCTGACAGGGCAACACTCATGCTGCTTCGACTGCCAGACCTGCCCCTCTGCTACTTTCCTCAATATAAGTGGTAACATAAAGACACAGAAATATGCACGAGAAAAATACTCAGACAAAGAAAAAAAACAGAGAGGGCCGATGTAAAGCTGTTTCTTAGATGAGCTATTTGCTCTGTGACTAACTGACAAAGTGACAAATTAATTTGTACAGATTAAGAATGTTATGCAGAATTCATCCGCGATGAAGGTTGTTGTACAGTGGGAAAGCAAATTAAACGAAACAGAAAGATATCCAAAAATGTAATTTAAGTACAAGACTGAGAGCATAAAAGAGCAGACGGATATCCCACCAGTCAAAGATCACAGAGAGACAGGAAACGATTTCATCTGGTGACTGTAAAAACTTAATAAAATGCAATTTTCTTCTTTATGATTTTACCCTATTGATCTACAAAATGACCATCACTCCAACACAACAGTATTTGTCAGCTGTTGTGCGTGACGTTGTCCAGCAGGTGGAGCTGACTACTCATACTATGTCCTCCTGACAGGCCATATAGGGATGCAAACTCCCTTTTCGAAAAGGGGCCCTTTGCTTAACAAAGGCCAAAGAAAACGTTCTGCTCTAGACCATATCATTTTCTCTTGATAACTAACCAATTTTTAATTTAAATTCTTGTCACACTGCACCAAAAAACACATCTATGCTGTCGCTCTTCCTCAGAATCCACTACATGCGAGCCGTGTCTGCCGGAGGAGTGGGCTCCCCCCGGCAGCGAGCAGTGTCTGAAAAGGACTGTCCTGCTGCTCGCCTGGGACGCCCCCCTCTCCATCGCCCTGCTCTTCTTTCTGGCCACCTGTCTTCTCATGACCTCCAGCTCCGCAATAATCCTCCTGCTCAACCTGAACACGCCCGTGGCCAAGTCTGCCGGAGGCCGCACCTGCCTCCTGATGCTGGCAGCCCTGACTGCTGCTGCAATGAGCTCTTTGTGCCATTTTGGCCAGCCGTCTCCTCTGGCCTGTATCCTCAAGCAACTTCTATTCATCTTCAGCTTCACTGTGTGCCTGGCCTGCATCACTGTGCGCTCCCTCCAGGTCGTCTGCATCTTTAAATTTGCATCCAAACTGCCGCCAGCCTATGACAAGTGGGCCAAAAACCACGGAGCAGAGTATACCATTTTCCTAGTGTCCGCCACCGTCTTGCTCATTTCTGTAATCCGTGTGGCCGTCAACACTCCCCAGCCCTCTCAGGATCTTGAATTTTATGCGGACAGCATTGTGTTTGAGTGCAGTAACACCCTCTCACTTGTTGCAGGCCTTGAGCTCGCCTACGTAGCACTGCTCAGTGTCCTCTGCTTCTGCTTCAGCTACATGGGCAAAGACCTGCCAGCCAACTACAACGAGGCCAAGTCTGTGACCTTTAGCCTCATGGTGTACATGATCTCCTGGATGAGCTTCTTCACTCTCTACCTCATCAGCAGAGGCCCGTTCACTATGGCCGCGCACGTGTTCGCCATACTCAACAGTGTCGTGGCCTTCCTCGGGGGCTACTTCCTACCCAAAATATATATAATTGCCCTGAGGCCGCAAATGAACACTAATGCCCATTTCCAGAACTGTATTCAAATGTATACCATGAACAAACAATGAGGATTGTATTTATTGTAGTTGATGAAAAATAGATGAATAGTATGATGCAGGAATACCAGGTAAAATAACTGGAACAACACAGGTTGAGTGTTTCTTTTAAATGTATTTAACAACTGAGTTTAAAACGTGAATTGTACGTGTACAAATTGTACTTGATTGGTCTGTGTAGGGGAGAAGAAAATACCATAATAAACTTTATCTTTCTGTTTGTATACATTTAAAAAAATCTAATATAACTTATTTTGGAGCTATTCATGCAAATTATTGATGAAAACTGATGAAAATGTTTATGTATCTTTGGACATCCATGACATGTTTAATCACAATAAATTTGTAATTGAATTACTTATTATAGCTCCAGTCATTGTTCAGCAGTACTAGTACGCCATGACAGTGTGACAGTGATGGGCTGTGCATATAAACATCATTATCCTGGTTTCAGAAAGATACGCTAGCCAGAGTACTCCAAAAGAAACCAGATACTGTGGCATCATGTAAACACCTCGTCCAGGTCCCTGAACCTTCTTAGTTGGTCTATAGTGGCTGAGGTGCTGCGAAATCAACACTAAAACTGCGATTTCCGAGATAATCAGAAACCTGGATACTGTTATGGTTTCTCACGTCAGGATTAGTCTCAAAACCGGGATACTAGTGTATAATTACAGGACCCTGACACTGAGGCAACAAGATGGAATTCAGCCATCATTAACTTTATTGTTTTCACTTTTTCCTACTATTTCATGTCAAAATGACTTCTGTGTCAAAACTAAACGTAAGCTGCGTTCCAAATCGCATGCTGTTAAAAAATGTTTAGGACATACTGCAGCTGCCCTTACAACCCATGTACCGTTGCATGCACCTTTGACCCTCTTGCACATATATCTGCACTGAGGATTGTGGGTTAAAATAGCCAGAAAAGCATGCTGGCTTGCATACGGCAAAATGCGACCAGATGCAGTCATCCTAGTACTTTTGGCATACTGCATTTGACATACTATGTATTGGTATACTACATATTTGTCTGGCATACAAAATAGTATGGTAGTATAGGCACAATTCTGATTCCCTTGCATTGATTCATAAACCAAACACTAATTGACAGCTTAATTGTAATCTTAATCAGCATGCAGCCAGCCACCACCACTAATTAATCATAATTATAAGAAATGACACTAAATACATGGATGTGTGTATGTTGGAGGGGATCAACAGCGCCCCTGGTGGCTGGACTAGAGACTGTCACGCTAACGCTGAGTTTTGAAATGTAATTTTATATTTTTACTGGAAAAAGAAAAATGAAGAAAATTTCCACTAGTGTGACACATTTTATGTTTCTGAGGAAGTCTTACTTGTTGCTAGAATATTTGAAACCAAAAGTAATTTGGTCAAAAAAGGTATCTATAAAACCAAATCTTGATCAACAAGTGTATGTATGAAAAGACTGTCTTTCTGTTGTTTTGAGATTTTTTTTATTTGTTTAAGATGCTGTAATGCTTTTATAGTTTAAAAATGATGGTTTAGGTCGACAAAGCAAGTGACATGATCATAATTCCAGGGATCTGACAACAAGTGGCAGCTGGTCACAGAGAGAAAAATGTCAGTATTGTATGACGTAAACTCTCACTGCATATCAAATAAATGCACAATTGGTCTGTGTGCATGTGCAACCACACACACAAGCACACACACACACACACACACACACACACACACACACACACACACACACACACACACACACACACACACACACACACACAAGCACACACACACACACACACACACAGTGCTGCTGCTGGCTGTTGTTTGAGAGGAGAGATGAAAAGGCCTTTTGTGGCTGGGAGGTCAGGGCTATTGACCAGTAGATGTGTGAGTAGAGCCCAAGCTTGGTTTTCCCACAGTCTCTCTGTCCACTCACGGCTTAATACCCTCGGTCAACAATAGAAGTGTGCCATGGGTGAACAAGCAGGAGTTTTATTGTCAGCACACCAAGGACCAAAGCAATGTCCTGTGAGGAAGATCTCAGGAATTCATTTGACGTGTTTTTCATCTGGAGATCAAAAGCTTGAACCATCTTTCAGACTTTCGATATGTTCGTCTGAGCGATACAGTGATCAGAATGTTCTACCTTAAGACTACAACAGGACACCAAAGATGTCCCACGATACAAACGAACACCGTAAACAACAAATCACAGCCTACAAGACGACATTGCCGTTACAGTGAATCTGCAGGTGCAGAATTTGTAGTTTGATTCAGTAATATTGCATTTATCATTCAAGTCCTCACATCATTATTAGTTTGTGTAAAATTGCCTCATGTAGACTGAAATTTAGGAGATGTATAAAGATGAGGTTTTTTAGACGTATTGCAACGGAGTTATTAACGCGACAAAATGAAAAATTCTAAATATCAAAATGAGTGGAATAAATTGAAGAAATGTCTTAGTTTCACACTAGCAATCCAATCAATTATAACATGCTTTCAATACCTTTTCCCTGGATGCCACCAATGCATTAAATCCTGTTTTATTATTCCCTGGGAGCACATGAGGAGATGCTGCCTGTGTTCCCCTGTGTGACTGGAGCGTGAGATAAGCAGAGACTGACAGCACATCATTCTCAGTCTGATATGCATCTTGGGAATGGTTTTATCTCTACTGTTCAGCCTGTGATTGCTACACCTCCGAGTTATTGATGTGTGTCCCATTGTTACAAATCCCAGCCCTCCATGGCTTTGTTATGCTAATAACTCGCTATAAAATGAAGAGTGGCTCCTCCGGAGAGGTCAGAGCTTTCAGTGTCAGCCTGAAGAAGCTGCTTAATTCACCTGCACGGACATGGCTCTCTGCTCCTCCAACTGCTCCTCTATTCACCTCAATAGGATCTCTGAGAAACACCACATCAAAGTGAGTACTGGATTGTCAGGGCTTTGCATCAGCTTGTGCAGTACAAATGTCTGATTGGTTATTGCTGATTTGAATCCTGAGCCAACCCACCTGTCTCCTCTTCCACAGTTAAGAAAACCTTTGGTGGATAAAGTGCGCAGAGATCGCATCAACAGCTGCATCAAGCAACTCAAGATCATCCTGGAGAAGGAGTTCCACAAGCAGGAGCCCAACTCCAAGCTGGAGAAAGCCGACATCCTGGAGATGACCGTGAACTTCCTGAGTCAGCAGCTGCGGTCGGGCCTCTGTAAGAGCGACTACAACCGAGGTTACTCTGTGACTCCTCTGCAGGGCCTCCAGCAGCAGAAGCAGCAGCTCCATCAGGCCCAGAGAGCCAGCAGCTCCTCCCCGGTCTGCTCCACCCTCAGGCCCACCACGCTGCAGGACAGCGGCAGAGGAGCCGTGTGGAGGCCTTGGTAGAGACTCTCTGTGCATTCCAATACCTATACTGAATGTCTAATGCAGTATGCCAAATACACCAAGATGTCTTACTCTGTGTATTTGCACTTACTAATCCATTCACATTTTGCAGTATTCATCCAGCATGCTCTTCTGGCTATTCTGAACCAGAAGCCTCTGCGGAGCGGACATATGAGCAAGAGGGTCAAACGTGTAATATTATGACGAAGCAGCGTGTCCCAATTGAATGTATGCAACCGTGCGTACTTTGTAAGGACAGCTGCAGAGTGTACTAAAAGTAAAAAATAAAAAGTATGCAATGTGGAACGCAACGTCACACTCAGACCTGAGGGGACTGTCCCTCACTATGTAGGAAAAAACATTTCCAGCCTGTTCACTCGTGATGTTACTGAGTGTTTTTAGTGTTTCATCATGTTGATGAAAGATACGTAAGAGGGATTCTATCCTCCGAATCCCAAATTCACACTGGAGATCATTCACGACACATGAGCAACACCGCTTCTTTTAGTGAAACAATATCACAGTATCCTCATGCCTCACACTGAGGTTATTATTACTGTTCCTTTATGTGACTGAAAATAATGTTCATTAACTTGTTGTGAAGTTTAAAATGTATGTCACATTATAAGAGTGGTTTACTGAACTTGTCTGTTGTGACTTATTTGCCTTTAATAAAGGAAGAAAGTATTTGACTAAATGCAGGTCGTTTGTGTATGATGTGTGTTATTTTGTAATGCAGTGTTGTGAATACATGCTGTGTGTTGGCAATAGGCTAATCGTGAGTTAGTTTTTACCAAAACTTGAAATTTCAGTAAGTAGAATTGGAGAAACCAGCAAGAGTAAACTAGTTTATGAGTATCCAATTAGAAAAAACCAAGCCCTGTGTTGCCAACTCTTTTCCAATGAAAGTATGCTTGCAGCACTAGCTACAACACTGACTGCCCTTCAGGCCTCCCTCCAATCCACTCCCCCAAAATCATTGTGAAGTAAACAAGAACATGGCTATTGTTAGTACTCACAGCCGTTAAACCAGCAGCTTGTGGTATAGACTCCAATCACGAGCAATGAGTGCACGGGTGCACACAGGTAGGCAGACAGACAGACAGACAGACAGACAGACAGACAGGTAAGGATCGGACGGTTTATTACCTGCAACAGCCACAGATACTGATCCCCCCGTTTTTTTGTCCGAGCATTTGATGCATTGGTTGCTGTCGGGATGTAAAGAAAATTTCAATAAATGTAACAAAAAATGTTTGTACCGTACCTAACTAGACTTTAAATTTAGATTTTGATCAAATGTGTTTTTATTTTTTTTACATTTTGTGTAGATCTATTCATTGTGAATATCCTAGAGTATGTAGGCTTTGCTTTTGAAAACAATATGATTTAGTGTTTAATGTGTGTAATTGTGGGTTTTCTTATGGCTGGTTATGTTTTTAAAAATAATAAAACATTTCATTTGATTTATTAATTTGATTAATTTGTGATGCTTTTTACAAGAAGTGCCAGTTCTTTAGTCAATGCAAAAAAACAACATGTATATATATGCCATATGTAAATTTATAAATTCCAACTGATGCGTTCTCAGCTTTTAGTCAAAGATATTATTTTGTATGCAAGGCCATTCAACACTTTGCTTGTGTCTTAATCTGTGTCCATGTTTTCTTTATTCTTGGAATGAGTTCTGGATTTGCAATTCAAAGAAATGCTGTCATGTGTCCTATGTAAGGAAAGGACATTTTCTATATACTGGTAGTCTAAGCAAGACTTTTAACTTGAGTACTGTGTATGTTTAAAAACATTTGTGATATCTGTTGCTTCCTGACCAAACATCACATGACCTTCTCCAAAATTAAGACAAGCTTAGGACAGTTAATCATGTAAATTATCAAAAATGGTATGAACAAAAAAAAGGAAAGTTATCATTGTAAAGAGCAATTATTTTAGATTTTCAAATAACAATATGAATATTTTCGATAACAAATCTGGAATCAGTATTTTTTTATTGATTGTATCTTTTTTATTTTTAATTGTCATACAAAAGTTAGAAACGCGTTTTAAGAGCCTAAATGTGAGAGCAAAACAGCAATATCAACAAAAGTGTTCACATGAAAATCCATTTACAACATACACACCATCATTATCATCCTCATACATACAATTTGGCATAGATAATTCAAAACAGAAGAGAAATATTCTCAACAGCAACTGTCAGTATAACAGATACCGTTACATCAAGCAGTCCAAAGATAAACTCCACTGGAGTAAACAGTCATTTCACAAGATTCGACAAAACCATCATCACTCAAAATCAACCTCCAGCTTTCAACACAAAGGAAAAGCAAACATCAAATGTGAATCAAATTAAAACAAGACAACCTTCAAATAAGTGAGAGCCTTCGTGTTTACTTGTCCATCAATGTGATGAGACAATAAGGAAACCTATCATCAATGAACAGGCTGGAAATATATTTCCTACGTATTTGAGGGAGAGTCCCCTCAGGTCTCGGAGTGTCTATGTGTCAAAGTCTCTACCAAGGCCTCCACACAGGGCCTCTGCTGCTGCTGCTGCTGCTGCTGCTGCTGTCCTGCAGCGTGGTGGGCCTGAGGGTGGAGCAGACCGGGGAGTCCTGATGGAGCTGCTGCTTCTGCTGCTGGAGGCCCTGCAGAGGAGTCACAGAGGCCTCTGTGTTGGGTCCATCAGACAGGAAGTGCACAGAGTCCCTCCAGCAGTTAGAGTAGCCTTGGTTGTAGTCGCTCTTACTGAGGCCCGGCTGCAGCTGCTGCCTCAAGAAGCTCACGGTCATCTCCAGGATGTCGGCTTTCTCCAGCTTGGAGTTGGGCTCATGCTTGTGGAACTCCTTCTCCAGGATGATCTTGAGTTCCTCGATGCAGCTGTTGATGCGATCTCTGCGCATTTTCTCCACAATAGGTTTTCTCAACTGTGGAAGAGAAGACAGATAGGTAAGCTCATGATTGAAATCAGCAATAAACAATGTGTACATGTTTACCATACAAGCTGATGCAAAGCCCTTAAACCCCTCTGCAGTACTTACTTTGATGTTGTCTTTCTCAGAGCTCCTGATGTGGTGAAAAGAGGAGTAGTTGGATGAGCAAGGAGCCATGTCTGTGCAGGTGAAGTTAGCATGGACTGCAGTGTTAGCTGTGATGCCCCCGGAGGGGCTGCTCCTCTTTTTATACTGAGAGATTAGCATAACAAAGCCATGTGGCTCAGGCAGGGCTGGGGTTCCCACACTCTGACCAGTGGGACTCCCAGCACAACAATGGAAGACATGTCAATAACTCAGAGCGCATGTAGCTGTGCGAGGCATGTTTCCCAAGATAAGCAACAGGTAATTAACATGTTATCAAGCGGTCATCTGAGAATTAATCATGGACTGAAGGTCTAAATTCAATTTTTTAGATGTAGAATAATGGAAGGTGAGGCACACATAAAATCTTCAAAGGGGGATAACTGCAATTAGGGACCAAATGCTTCACTGCAATAAAACAATATAAGCTGAAGGCTTTTATTTTCTCTGCAAACAAAGCGTCTCTTCCTCCAAAAAGCATTTTAGTAGCAGACGGGAACATTTGGACGCAGGAAAATGTTTTTTTCAGACGAACAGAAAAATAACAGTTTTTTTGGTCACAGGTTGACCTACAGATAGGCTACACAATGTTTAAGCTGGCAAAGATAAACTGCAAGAGAAAAGAAGGAGCAGGAAGGGAGGTCGTCAACATTAAAGAGTGACATCAACTGGCTGCAGGTGAATCATTTCATTTTCCACCTGTTGCTCTTCCAACTACGTGTTGCTTTATATTACAGTTCCCATTTTTCTGTCAAAAACGCCCGGGTTTGCCACAGGAGTGATGTGTGAAGAAAGACTGCAGAAATCTGAAGGGAGACACTGATCAAATGCAGTTGATGAGAACAAGTCATGGATATGAATAATATGCCTTTATATTACTTTACAAAAATATACTCGGCTCAAGCACAGGTGCCAGTGTTAAAAAAACCCTGTAACATTAGAAGTGCATCCCTCATTTTGCAAAATGATAAGTCTATCAATGTTTTCAAAAGAACTGTCTGTTATTTTGGTATTTGAACATTGCAGAAAACTTTTCACATATGAATATTTTATTTATTCAATTTCCATGTTTTGTAAGGATTCTTTTTTCAGTCACTGTACTGCATGTTGAATTACATGTGGTGACACGAATCACATTTGGATTACAGTAGTTACTTGTTAGTCCCTTAGTTCTGCTGAAAGTTCTGTAGAGGCAATCTTTCATCATGCGCTCTTGTCTAACTTCCCCTAAAAGTCTGCAGACCCTGTTTGTCAATGAACTGTGTCCAATTAGAGTCAAGTCAATGGCATTATGAGCGGGCTGGCAGTGTGCCTCTGAGAGGCCTCCGTCACTGGCTGGCCCCAGATGTGAAGCCGGCCTTGTGGGTGCAGTGTGAGTAGTCCGGTCTCCCCAGTTTCCCACCAGTCCCCAACATCAGGGTAAATGAGCTACAAAAGCCATGCCGCTCCTCAATGCTCCACTGGGAATGTTAATTGATCTTTTGTTGCGGGACAAACAGAAACTCTGTGTCTCGGTCCATCTGGGAAAAATCAAGTCAACTGGCCTCACTGCCTGGCACAGGGCAGCCTGTCTGCCTTTGGTCTGTGTTGACTCTTTTAATTTAAGGTTTCAGACATCCCTCTACAATGCTGAAAGAAGCATTCAAAGTTTTCATTTAGTCAGAGTAGAAATGCCACAACAGAAATACTAGCCCATTCAAATATGTTACCTAGAAACCTGTGAAATAAATGAAATGGAGGTTATCAAAAGATTTAAAACGGTGAGTAACAGACCATGAACAAATAATATAATTACAAATACACTTCAGTAAATGTAGTTACTTTTCATATTTAGGTATATGTAAGTAAACATCTCTCTCTGTCTTAACTCCTCTCTGCAGCCGTCTTGTCACCATTGCAGCATTTGAAAGCACAGAAACTGCCAAACCGTCAAGTCACGTCCATGTTTGGCTTTATTATCTGTCCCCTCCATTGATTTCATTGTGCACATGTTTGTGTGAATATGTGCCTCCTCTGAAAGTTAGTGTGCACTGCACGGCTGCTGGGGGTCTTTGTCTACAAGTGTGTGTGAAGACGAGTTCCCCTCCCACCAGCAGCCTGAGAGCTCTGAATTCCTGCCATAAAGTCTCGTCCATCGCTCAGACCCGCGGCGGCGCAGAGCGGCTTCCCGTCAGCCATCTCTCTGTGAGTGTGATATCTCCCGTTTCCCACACTCTGTGCCTATTCACTGGCCCCGAGACAGGAACAATAGAAGTGTGTCTTGTTACACATCACATTAGCTACGGTGTTTGATCTCCTGTTGAAGGGGGAGGCAGCTTCAGCCAGACCATCTGGCCTGGACAACTAGACCCTGAGAAAGTCTCATGCATGCCACATTCTCCACAACTTTTGCACACACAAATAGTTGTGAAAGACTTTTGTGGCACTTGAGACATAATTCAAGCACGAGACAGCATGTCACCACCACCACAACAGAAGTGGGTCATGTGTGCGGGGTGTCACCCCAGTTTTTCAATTTTTTTGGAGCACCTGTGCACCAGAGAGGTCAGATGAGATGAAACTTTAATGATCCCTGTGGGAAATACCGGGGCAACGATTAAGATCAAAGTTAGTGAAGTAAAAACTTTCCCTGGGTATCATTAATTCTATTTCTGAACATACAGGTGTTTTAATCTCATTGGTTGAAGTACAATCATGTCATACAGATAGATCGTACTAAAAATCAGTGTACATCAAAACACACATTTACATCCATTAACTATATTAATATAGTAGGACTATACTTTGTGCAGCACCACTGTTCAGCTCCTGAGCCTCTCAAGACCTGTACGTGTAGATTTTATTATATTGCCTTTGCTTTGGTCCCAGAATACACATTAGTTTGTGTCCTAAAGAATTTGGGCAAAGTGCAAAGTGTGTCCACTGTTAAAATATGAATACACTGACCTATGGGGCCTCAATGGCAGCAAACAAAGTGACTGTGCGGAGTTAGAGTAAGCTATGATAACCTGACGAAGTTGCACATTTTACATATTATCCAAAAGGAGTGCTACAGTGTCTGACCTTGATTTCTATGGTGTTGTTCCCTTGAGCAAGGCACAGTGAGTGCTGTGCTGATAAGCTCTCTGGTGTGACTGGATATAAGTCTGTTTCCTAACCCTGACGAGAACACAAACTCTACCTGCTCTCATATTCATTGATCATCCATTCAATCATTCAAGATGTGATGTCAGCACTAAAACACAAACCACAGTTTTCATGTCTGACTTTATATGTACATTGTCCTCTTAACACTCTGTTTCGTGAGAAAATAAAGACGCTGCTATTGTTTATGTTTGTAAAACTTCATGTGAGGTTTCCAATTTATTTTTCAAGTTCAAAGGCAAACTTCTCAAGGAAGCAATTCAACAGATTCTTTTCGTAAAGATTGATGTCAACATAACATGCCTTTATAAAAGGTATTCACTTGAAGATGAGAAAACATCTATTATCAACATTACAAATAAACAGTGAACAGGTACAACACTCATAGGCCACATAATGGTTACATATAGTCATAATTAAGTATAATCATAAAAAGATTTACAGTAAGAGTGAATCCATGGGATCCAATTAAGGGATGTTGTTGATTCATCAGCACCAAGCTGATGAAATGTATCAGTCAGTGATACTTAGTATCAGAGATAGACAGTAGTTTAAACACATAAACCAAACAGTGTCTCAGACACTTAAATAGTTTCAACCCCACGAGGGCGTTACAACAAGACAATTCAGTGATGTTTGCAAAACAAACAAACAAAAGTGTTTTTCCCCACAGGAACAAGAGTAAGCACTTTAAATTGTAAAGCGTATAATGTGTATACACACGGTGTACATGTTCAGTAAAACCTGATAATTTCAATACTTCCAAAGGAATACTGGCACGTTGTGCCCATTTCGCTGCACTAGTAAAACACTCAACAATATTCAATCTCCTGCCAAAGCAAAAGGAAAACCGACTTCAATAAGTCTTCAACTTTCTGTCCATGACGTTCACAGACTTCGTTCTCTTTCTCTGTGAGGTTACAACAAGGTGATGCTGCCTCCATCCTACCAGGGCCTCCACAGAGCACTGCTGGCCTGGCTCACACCCTTGCCGGAGCTGATCTGATGGAGCGGAGAGCCAGGAGGAGAGAGGGTGCTGGGAGTGTGGCTGGACGCCTGCATGCCCTGGAAGTGGCTGAGCAGCCGTCTGTGGGCCTGAGTCTGGACCTCGCAGTGGGACAGGAAGCTGACGGCCTCCTGCACGCAGCGAGAGTAGCCGTCGCCGCCCGCCATCCGGCCAGAGGTCACGCCGGCCTTCTGATGCTGCCAGCCTCTCAGATAGCACACGGCCATCTCCAAGATGTCAGCCTTCTCTTGCTTGGAGTCGGGCTGCTGCCTGATGAACTCAGGACCCAGCAGGGATTTCAGCTGCTCGATGCAGGTGTTGATGCGGTCTCTGCGCAGTTTCTCGACCAGTGGCTTTCTCAGCTGAAGGAAAGAAAAAGAAATAGAATTTAGAATACAGAGTCACACTTTTTCATACTATATGAACACTATTTAACAAGGGAGTTATGTGACGTTGTAGAAATCCAATTTACCTTATGAGCAGGAGCCAGGTGCTCCTTAGGATAGCTTGCTTGTCCAAAAACAGTGGGTGCCATAGCTGTAGAGTCAGAGCGTTCCTGCTCGGTTCGAAGAGCCAGTTGAATGTGAGCTGCCTTCTCCTCTGCCTCTGCCCTGTATTTATACACCCAAATCTCCATATGAATGTGTGGGTCTTGGGCTTGTTGGAGTTTCTCACAGTCCACCCGGCCAATGGGAGCGCTGGGAAGGGCTTTGAGGGACGCAGGGCTGCCACATGCTCAATGAAGTGTTTATAGCCGTGGGGACAATGAGTGTGTCTCCGGGGAGCAGGTGGAGGAATAGACTGCGAGAGAAAGAGTGCGGTGGGGGCGGGAGGGAGGAGGGGGGGGGAGGGGGGGGGAGGGGGGGGGGGGGGGGTGTAGCTGGGAGACTGACCCAGTGCTTGTGTTGATATGGGAAAGTGGTGACCCCAGAGGGAAGCACGCCGCTGTCTCATGTCATCTCAACCGCCACATAATTGAGCACAAAGTGCCTCCACCACCGGGCACACGTGGGTGTTACAGAGGGCCAACCATTAGAAAAGGCCAACATGCAGCCACTTCCACCGGTTTGACACGGCAGACTTTCCTCGTGGAGCCGTGCAACAGTTGAGACGTCTCAAAGAGGAATAGAAGAAGAGCTTCTGAGTGAGTTTTGAGACTCAAATATAAATCTAGTTGATAAAGAAAAGAGAATGTGGGGAAGTGTTTTTTTTTTACCCACAGTTTTAATAGGACAATATTTTTTATTTTTACATGATAAGTTCCTGCATTTTTGTCTTGTCTGTTCTCTTCTCAGTGGTTTGGAGAGGGCAAGATGAACTTCATAGATCAGAATTATTCAAACTGTCAAATGTGAACATCCATCACGGTTTATAGACCGACTTCCTGGTTCAACTTCGTCCTATCGTACTTTTTTTGGTGTTAAAAGGCATTAGTACTGACATTACAGATGCTCTCATTCCACTGAAAAATCAATACTGACACTTGATATTTTGCTGCTAAAAGGACTCATAGGTCATGCTTTTGAAGTTCAGTCTGTCCACTTTAATTTAACGGTAGGCGAACATGATTTAAACTGTAAGACGAGAAAACTGCTTCAACTGTTAACATCTTAACAGTCTCCACACTCCCAGCACATGTTCACACATCAGGCAACCCCCCCCCCCCACCACACACACCTCGCATACTCATGCAGACAGCCACACTCTCATTCACTTTCCCTCTCCCCACGCACACACACATGCACAGCTGGCTGACCTGCCTGCCGCTGGCCACGTCTCAGTCACACGCTCCCTTCCTGCCTGTGTGGAACGTGGGAGCCGCTGTGGTCCCAGGCTTCCCACACTTCAGTGTTAATGACACTGAGGCCGGCTGCACAAAGGAAGTGTGCCCCATCGAACAAAGATTGAGTGACCAACCCCCCTCCAAATACACACGCACAGGCGCGCAGCGCGCGCGCGCACACACACACACATACACACGCGCGCGCGCACGCACACACGCACACACAGGGCTTCCAGGCACACCATCTGGACGGATAGTACGCTATTGTCAGCCAATCAAGCATGGGAGACGCTCACCGTGAGAATTGGAGAGGCTGAAATAGAGACAGAAAGTTAAATAAGAGAATGGGCAGTGTGTGTGGAGGGTGGGATACCTTGTGGATAGTTTGCTAGAATTTGTTTTCACAGTTTGGATGTAAAAATGATAGATGCACGAGATAAAAAGTTGTGAAAAGTGGATTCAGGAAAAACACACATATTAGGGACTGAAATATAACAAGCTATGGTAACCTAAGAAACTATGATACCATAAAACTCTCAGTTGTGATAACGCCTGTGATGATTTAACATATTGCTGATCTTTAAAATGCAACTTTATCGACATTTTCACATAACAAGTGGAAGTGCAGGTCTAATGCCATTCAGCTGTAGATGAACATCCATGTCCACCATGTTGTTCAATGGACATACTTCTCCATGTAGGACGTCCTCGGGCTGACATTTTTCCTCCATGTTCCCACCGCATATCACTCCCAGGCGATACAATAACGAGGATATCTCCCTTGTTGTGGCCCTCAGCAACAAGTTCAACGAAGGGCCCCTCCCACCTGTTTGTTTGGATTGGGGCCATTGTGCCCCATGAAGTCCACTAATTCATTCACATCCTATTGTCATAACACTGCGTTGTGATTGGCCAAACACTGTGAGAACCAGCATCACATTAAATCGATGGGATAGTTGGTATAAGTATATAAAGGAGGGAGGTCGCGGTGGGTAAAAATCATAACTCCGACACAGGCCTGGACTGACTGGACACCAACTGACTCACCATGAGGGACCAGCACACAACGTAAGCTCAAATGGAGAAAACTCATATAGAACAGGAACACTAATTCTGTTAAGACTGTTTGACAATCAATGATGGGAGCATCGCGAATGAGACTCCATTCACCTCCTTAGTGTGAGGGCAGCAGCAGAAGCAAGCCTTTAAATTGCTCTTACAGTTGAGGATTTCTGTTAACAGCTACATTTAAATCTGGTGTCTTTTCTGTGTATTCAGCATTAATCTGATGTTTTCTCCCTTTTTCTCCTCAGCATGTGTAAGATGATGGTTTTGGAGAGGAAGTGCACAGACAGAGCAGTGAGGCTCCGCTCAGCAGTGGAGAGCCAACTCATCACTGGGGTGTCCAGCTCCGATGTGTGGGATAAGACGGTCTCATTTTTCACAGTGAAAAAGGCCTTGATTTTCCACAACGGCTACACCAAATCCTCCAGAGAGGCCATGCGGCTGTTCCCCTCACCTCCTGAGGACGTGGCACCGCTGTGCTGCCAGTAACAAGTGGACACACACACGACAACAACATGAAATGAGATGGGATGTGTAGGACTGTATGTGTGTGTGTGTGTGTCTACAAGCTTCGTAGTAATGAACATTGTGAAGGAGAAGCTCCAAATGGAAAACAGTCTTCAGATGGAAAAGGACTTTAAATCTTGTTTTCTGTTGGGTGCTTTCACTCCACAGAAAGTGAAAAAGATGGGAGATGTATACCATATATACTGTGATCTTATTGGTCCACAAATTGGCCTTAAAATGTGCATTTTATGCCTTAATACGCCTTGAAACTGGTCACCTAAAGACCACGTTGCCAGGTTGTTTTTAACTAAAGCCATATTCCTTTTTATAAAGGGAGAATGTGTATGCCAATGCATACTTTGTTTTGTAAATGTTTTTACATTGTGTTGAGTGATGTCATGTTAGTCGTCATAACTGAGATGTGCAATATGTGCTTCATATGCAAGTTAAGAATAAAGAAATAACGTTTTCTAACATCTGTAGTTTGTGGTGAAAATTATTTCCTAAAACTAATAACGGATTATTTCAACTAAACATTTTCAAATGTAAATTAAAAAATTAATTTCTTCAGTTCGGTTGATATAAGAGTTTCCATTTGGTTTACAAGGAGTAAGAAACTTACAGTGGTCATCTCTCACATTATCAGTGTCTTAATGAAAATCGCCCTCTAGTGGCCGTTATACAACTGTACCGCAACAGCTTTTTCTCTCTGGTCTCATCACCTCAGAGGTAATAATAGTTGTCCCAAAAGTCCTACAGGTTCTGATTTGTTTCTTTTCTTGAGCTGGTGTGAAAGAGCAGAGCCACAGTAGGATGTTAGGATGTAGGATATTAGGTTTTTGGATCAATGTGATCAGACTGTTGGCAACCCAGGTGTGTAGTTGTATGTAGAGTGTAGATTTAGCTGTAGCCTGTGACGCTGCAAGTGCCTTGCTCAAGGATCATATGATGGGGAAACACTAGATATTCAAAAGGTATTGCATGAAGGTTGCCGTTGTAAAAGCTGCATATGACCCTTTAACAACAGCTCCGTTCTATTAAATTGCTCCAGTGAGTCAGGACAGCGAGCTAGCATTCACTAGAACACAACTGAAGCGGCCAAGTAGAATTCAGCCATCATTAATTTTCCATTAACTCTTTTTCTACTGCAACTCCGGCCTTCTCCCAGTTGAAAACAAACGTGCTGTTTTGGTGGAGAACAGCAAATTTGTGTGACCAGCGGCTGGAACAGAAGAGCTTACCCTGAATCAGATTTGGAATTATAACGGCTTTTATTAAATCATAGGCTAACTTCAAAAAGCAGACATTCAGCAACAGTTGAACATTGTAGCAGCGGGATTAGGAGTATTAACAATACACTAGGTGAACTCCACACCATGCATTCAGCTCTGGAGCACAGGGACGCCTTCTCAACGGTCTGTACGTTTAAAGTCAATCGCTGAGGATGAAACTCAGCGGCACTTTGCTTTCCAGAAACCTGTTCTGTGTTCTGGGGATCGACACAAGAGTGTTGCCCCGAGAAATAAAGAAACTGCTGCGGAGGAAAACAGTCAAAGAAAAAAGTGTTTTAAGGATATAATGTAGGTTTGTTTTATTATGAATGTAGACAGGTCTGATATTTCATTGCAACAGATGGGATCTTTCACAAGTCCAAAGTTCACTTTGTCACAAAGGCATAGCTTTATGGGAAAAAATAAAACTAACTTTTAGTCATTGTTCTTTTCACCATTTTGCTTCAGAGGATGATAAAAGAATCCCGACACATACACACAAAATCCAAAAACTCTTATTTTTCTGTCCATCACTCAAATTCCAGTTAGAAACTACAGACCAAACAGCAAGCTTAGCCGGCAACCATGTGACACTGAAACCGTGTTATTTTAAAAAGCCGAACCAAAAACAAACTTAAATCAAACAAACAATAATGAAAACAAGATAAAATCAAATGCCACTCGTAACACGTGGTTAAACATTTTGAGTTACCTTAACATCGCAGCCCAATATTAGGGAGGGGGGGGGGGGGGGGGGGGGGGTTGAAAGCCGAAACAGTTCCCAAGCTAAAACAGAATTCCCTTGTTATTCCCATCAACCAAACAACTTATTTTGTTATTCTCAGCCCGCCATTCTGTGACAATCTGTGATGTCCTTAAAAGACAGAACAATGGTGAAGCTTCATGTTTGTTGGCGATAACAGCCGTGAGCCAGAAAATAAACAAAATGTCTCTGGTTTCAATCATCAGTCACCGACTCTGGACTGAAGCGTGTAAATTCTGTTTTAGTGCAGTTTAACAACAGCATTGTGTTTTTGTGTTACACGTTAGAGATGTTGCCAAAAGTGGATGATTTTCTTTTTTTAGACTACACATAGTTTCAGCTTAAAGTGAATTTGAAGATGTCATAAGGGGGGAGGGAGGTGAGTAAGAGGCAATGTGTATACTCTGTGTGTGTGTGTGTGTGTGTGTGTGTGTGTAAAAAGAGAAAATCTTTTCCTTCTTTCAGTTGGTAGGTGTCCCAACTGTATCTGCAGGGCTGTTGTGTGTTGGAGGGGTGAGGGTTGAGGTTGGCCATCAGGGCAAAGAGTTCAACAAATCCTGCAGGAAGAGGTCTGGGTCTGCGATTTCAGAGAGAAGACCTGGAAGAGAAACGTGAAGTCAAGGATCTTCATAACATTCACGTCACAGTTCAGAACTTACACCAGGCAGGAACCTCAATGTCAGGAGTCAACAAGCTGCACCAAGGACCATCCCACTTCAACCAGTTGATTTGTCCCATTTCAGAATGTTATATGTATACTGACCTACAACATCACAGAACTCTGACAAGGACTCAGCTGGCATGAGTTCATCCTGGAAGGCCCTGAGCACGCGCTCTGAGGCCTCGTAGATGGGCATGTCGTTGTGACGCACATATTCTGCTAGCGAGAAGGACCACCCCCCCTCTGTGTTGCTGGTGGCCACTTTCTGCACGGCCAAAGAGAAGAAGAAGAGACGTGAAGACAACATTCAGCTCGGTCTCTGCTGTCACCGTCAACATTGATTCATTGGTAAACACAACTTTACCGAGATAACAAAGAAATGGCCAGTACTGATCAGTGTCCAGTCGTTCACAGCATCCAAACCAAAAACCAGAATATCATTTGAATTATGTTTGTGGCATCAACATGCGCAGGAGCTCTGAAAGTGTAACACTTACCCTGAACATGTCGTAGACAAGATCCACCAGAGCCCAGAAGAGAAGAGGTGAGCGATAGACTGCGTACTCCTTTGGTGCTTTATCTGTGAGTCTGATGATGAAAGTGAAAAAGAGGAAGAAGTCAGAGATAAATTGTATTTTCAATTTCATATTAAAATCCTAAATACAGCGCAGAGCATTAGGGGTGTTACTCTTTAAGTATCTCACACTTCGATTCAAAATAAATTCTCGATTCATTACGAAGGGGGGCTAATTTCAGTAAAACTGGTTTTATCATTGCAACCTTAAACTTATTGATCAAACTGATTATTTGATGTTTCCAATTTCCAACCTGATCCAAACTGAAGGGATTTAACTAACATGGCAGTAGCAAAACAAAGAGGAAAATAAAAAATAAAATAAAAGAAGTTTAGTGTCATACTTGTTGGTGCAGACTGCCGAGACCTTGCGGGCGTGTGCGTTGACCAGGAGTCTTCGTAGGAAGTATAAACGTGAACTCCTCCAGCGCTCAGGCGGCATGATGTGCATGGCCAAGATGGTGAAATAGTGCGGCCCTTCAACCTCGTACGAGCTCTCCACCCACTTTTCACACGGTTGCTCCTGGAAACTCTGCAGGTTCTTCTCCTCCCGGGACGTAGCCCTTGTACTGCAGTGACAAGTGAGATGAGGGAAATACATCAACTACACCAGCTGAATGTTGATCAAATAGGCTGACTTATGGTTTGTGTGTTATCTAGCAGCTGGGCATTGGCACAGATGATTTAATGTAATTTGTTTGACATCAAAGCGGCACTTACGTGTTGAGGACGTAGAGCACAGTGTGGATGATGTAGGGGATGAGGTGGATGTTGCTCTCTCGTCCTCCTCCTCCTGTGTCCACGCTGAACGATTGTTCGGTAGCAAAGCGGAGGAACAGCAGTTTGGTGTCATGGATGTTGAGTTGGTACGTTGGCTCCCGCTGGCCCGTGCACTCCTGCAGATATGTGTTGTGCCTGTGCGCGCCAGAGAGAAATCCAGGTGGGAATGATTTACTGTGAGCCACACAAAGAAAGGTTTTTTCTGCATTTGTGCCTCGGTGTCTACGTGCAGACGTTGGCTGGTTCAAAGTTTGCTGGCCCTCTCCTCCCTAAACGGCGGCGCTTTGAGGCTGCCGACTCTGCGTATTACACAGAGTCTTTCTGACACCACCTGTGGTTCTCACCTCGGCAGCCCAAACACACTACAACATAGTTCTCGTTATTTATCATAAGCTGCCGGCTTCAAACCACACATGAAGGATTGGTCTACAACAATGCACAGTGTCGGCTAGTGGTTTTGATAGAGTGTGCCGATGTGTGATCCTACCTTGCTAAGCATGTAGCAAAGGCTGATTCTGGCACATGTGGCCCCCACACAGGAAGCAGCCCGTTGCATTTGGTGTTGGCGTTCTGGAGAGCAGCACTCTCCCACTCCTCTCGCCCTCGAGCCAGCCTGCCCCGGGGGAAAAGGAGAAACAGAAACATCAGATTAGAATAAATGAACATTATTAAATGGCGTGCTAAACATCAGCAGGTGCATGATGGTGTTGGTGCTACCTGACAGCTGCCAGATGGCAGTCATAGTGGACTATGTTAAAGTGCGACACAGTGCTGTAGCCCTGCTGCTTCCTCGGCTTGTTTTCAAAGTCCTCCAAGGCCACACGCTTCGTGAAAGTGTAAATACCCAAAACTTTGGTTGGCTGGGACAAAGGAGACAAAGACCGAACTGTTAATTCAAAACAGCATAATTCATTGTACTATAAGATTGTCTTGCTTCGTAGTCAGGGATTCATTTTGTCTGCCTGCAGTGGCAGCTGAAACATAAAATAATTGAATCCTATCTAAAGAAATATTTCCATAATCATGAATGTGTACCTGGAACTTGTAACCTTCTCTACAGATACAGCAGGTCAAGCCCGGCTCCTCTATCAGCTCCTCCATTTGCTTCAACAGCGAGGTCTTGGTCACCACCTGACCCTTCTCATTGGTCTGAAAGGTGAACACATAAACACCCAACGACAATAGAACACTGAGCCGTGTTAATGAAGCAAAGTGACAGCGGTAGAGATACAAATCAACACCATTTAAACAAAGTGAAGACAAACTAAATGGAGAAAAGGGAAAAGTTGGATAAAAGAGGAGTAGAGTACCGTCATGCCCAGTGTTCCCAGGGCCTTCTGTCTCATGGCCATAGCCATGCGCTTCTTCTCAGATCTGGTCTCGCTGCGGGCCGCGTCAATCTTTAGGTTGACATCACTGTGCTCCCTCAGCGCCTCTAGAAGGTTTTCCGCCAGCGTGCCGATGCCTTCATCACTGGATACCTGCTCCAGCTTATGCAAGTTGGTTATTGAATCTGTGCCTATCAGCGCCTGAACAGAAGACAAGAAGTCACGTTAGCTGTGTCTAACGGGTTTAAATGGCTTTCTCATGCTCCCTCCATACATGGCAACATCAACGATGTAATATTAACACATATAATGTTTAGTACCTGTGTGGGGGGATGCTGGGTTGCCAAACCACGAAGCAATCTGAGAATGAAGGGTAGAGCTGGTCTGGAGAGGAACTTCTTCCAGACATCTGCATCCAGACTGATGAGAGAGAACCAGAAAAGAATGGTTTAGTCAATTAAGCACCTATATATTGAATTATATCAAAGGTATTGATAGACTATCTCTGGGAGCTTGGGAGATGTAAGGAGACCTACTTTTTGGCATTGGGGATATGTTTCTTCATGTAGTCCAGTGCACTCTGCGTGATTCCTTTCTGGAGAATGAGATCTTTCAGCTGATGGCCGTTGATGTTATTTTTGATCCCAGCAGCGATTTTACAGAAGCAATCCAAAAACACTTTGTCGTCTGCACTATGCTCCTCGTCGTACCTGAGGAAACAAAGCCAGCAGTCAATTCTCCTTCGTCATAAACACTCTCGGAAGAGGTGTGGTTCTCAGAGTGGCACAAATGCATCTGAAATGATCGGCGTGGTTTCATAATGTAACTCTTTTAGCTGTAAAAGTTTCAATCCATCCAACAGTTTAAAAACTTCAATGTGTTTATATTTGTACGTAGAAGCAGAGTGATGCCCACTTGTCAAAGCTGCAACATGGTTTGAAACGTTCCACCAGGATCCTCATCTTCTCCAGTTCACCAAAGGACAGGTACGGGATGATGCGCAGCAGACCCTGCAGCACGCTGGGGTTGGAGCGCACAAACGGAGTGTTGATCTGGTCCAACAACATGACCAGCTGATCTTTGTCTCCTGTCAGCAGCAGGTTACCCTGCAAAAGACAAACCAGTGTCCATTTGATTTACAGTTACAAGAAAGAATATTTACAGGTTTTGATTCTCTTCTGATGAAGTCAAACGTTTGTCTGTTTGTTCTTTCGTCAGAAGGCTGAACCTGGTCTAGATGCTTACCTTGTCCTCTGAAATCTCGGCATTGGCTTCGTCCAGAATGATCTCCATGATGCTCAGAACCTGCTCCGCTATGGAGGCTCCACCACTGTCCTTACTCTCCTGTTCTGCCACTAAAGCCTGAGGGGGAAATAGACATTCAAATGTTTCTTATAACACTGAAAGTAACTGATAAACTGTATTATGAAAGCCTCGCATTGCACTGCAATTTGAATTTGATTAACAAAATTGCACCAGTTAACACTCACCAGGTTCAGAGTTCCCAGCATGACGTTGAGTGTGTTCATTTCCGGTTTGACCAGCTGCTGCCTGTTGATCTTCACCTTTACACAATAACTGAACAACTTCAGCAAAACCTGGAAGTGAGACAGATGAACACGCGTCACTCGTCACGCTTTATGGGACTACACAAGGGATTGCTGCGTTTCTAGGGATTGCTGCGGGAAAAGACTTCCCAAACTAAAACGAATTATATTCATACTCTATATTCGACAGTTGAAATTTAAAAACATTTCAATATGCTTTAAAGGTCAGAAAGCAAACAAAGATGAATCTTTGGACTTACAGTGAGAAGATGTCTTCCTTGTTTAAAATCTTTGATTCCAGAGAGGCGGCTGAGCATACACTCCAGTCCTCCACACTGAGCCATGACTCCTGCCATCTTGTACACCTCCTCATCATCCTCCTCTTCATCTGTGATATGGTGAGATAAAAAACAATAATAATCCTCAATTGAGATGAGACATTAAGCATTCAATTTCTGCCCTTGTGATGGCAAAGAGCAGGTCCTTGAGGCTACTGGCTTACACACTGTTTAAACAGCATTAATATATGCGATATCTAGGACAACACTACTGTACATTAATTGTAAATCTAACCTGTGGTCGAGTCCAGAGACTCTATGAACTCCTCAGTGGCATCTCCCAGCAGACCTCTCATTCGATAGATGATTCTCATTGGCTCACCCTTGGAGAAAAAAAGCCAGCAAGCTCCATGACTAACAGTAAAGGTGTTATTACACAGCTATTAAGAGAGCTGTAGGCATTTAAAGTCCCTGTGAAACGGAAGTTTGAGCATCTTTAGCTTCAGTACTGGGATGTATTTCAAAGTGAAATGTAGCCGCTAGAAAATGGGCGGGTTTAGAGTTTAGCGTGATATAGAGCTACAAAAGACTGTTTGCTCCCCACACCCATCCACCCACCCACCAGGACATGCAGATGAAAAAAGGTTGTTTTGGTCATCTGGCGGACGTTCGTCTGCGTGAACTACCAGCACTGCAGTGACACAGCGCCGGTAGAAAATCACAGACTGTCCTTTGACTGAATTACACCTCAACCACATTGTTTTGGAAATGAAAACAACATTTCTGGCCATTCCAAAAACACATCTCATATATCTTCCTATCTCTCTCCATGTCACTCTGTTAGCTACTATGATACTCTAATGGTGAAGTGCGGTTTGATCATCAAACATTTGAAATCATAACAGAAGCTAAAGATGTCTTAACTTCAGTTTCACTGGAACAATTCAAAAAGCTCTTAATCAAACATTCACTGTCACACTCACGAGGACTCTTACCTCATTTGTAGGGCACCAGACCTTCTTGTAGACCTCGCCCACCGACAGATCCAAGCTAATGATTTTGTTGTTTACCAGAAGCTGAGGAAAAGAGAGAGGCATCAAAGAAATGTCTTATAACTAGTCAGCTTTTAGATTTAAATGAGAAACCATTGAGAATTGTATGAAATAAATATGCAGTAAATATGTAGCGGATGGAGGTTTAATAAAATGCACATTCTACCTCCATGCCACTGTCGTCTTCGAGAAGCGCCACCAGGTCGCAGTCTTGGCAGATTTTGTTCTTGATGTCCCTCATTAGGGGGCCGATGCCGGGCTCATTGCTGCTGTAAGGGTTTCCTGGCATGCGGCCCTGCAGGAAGTCCTCCTGCTGAGGATCCTTTTCCAAGGTGACGAAGAACTCTGTCACCTCGTTCTCCTCCTAAACACAGAGGATGAAACAAAAGTGCCAGATGAAGACACATTGACGGCGACGCTGCATTTTAGAGCATGATTGTGAAGGACTTTTCTAACTGAAATGCAGCGGGGTAAAGGGAACTCACCGGGTAGATGATGCTGCACAGTCTCTCAAAGATGAACACAGGTGTCCTGTAGTCGTCCAGGTTGTACCGTTTGGCAGTCTCTATGCACACTGCCATGAAGGCTTTGGTTTCAGACTCAGTACCTACGAACAGCACAGCAAGATTTACAATTTCTTCCCGACTGTGATTGGAGCAGTTGTTGGAACAAGTTGTGACATAATCTTAGATAATCACGTCTGTTGAACTTGAATCGGTACAGACCTGTTGTCATGTCCTCCAGCATCTCCAGCAGCATGTCCTGAGTCTCATCGATGAGCTTGGTGCGCTGCACCACCAGTTTCCTCAGACACAAGTAGCCGTTCAGCACTGTGCCAACCAACCTACTTTTGAAATGCCGCTTAATGGACTCCACCTCCACGAAAGAAGAGAGCAATCCTGCAGTGGAACCCGAACGCATACAAATCATTTGAATATTCAAGAAAAAGCAAAAACATTACAAAACTAATCAGCGTGAAATTAACTTGAGGTATTCAAACCATCTATTATTTATTCTAATGGCGTTGAAAGTCTCGTCTAAACCCTGCAGTACTTTGTAATATGCATCATGTTCAGACAAACTGAAACTGACCAGTCAAGCTCTTGAGGGCGTAGCCTTGCTGCAAGTCTGTGCTCAGTGTCGCCTCCTCCAGAGACAGCAGGTTGGCGATTTCCTGAACAGACAATTAAACAGAGAATTGAAATTTCAATTGAAAAATGTAAAGATCCAGTTTTATTTGCATCAAGTATGATTCAGACATATGATACCTCTACTCTCATATATGACGACAGTATAGATATCAAACAGTTGATGTCATGAAACTGAATTTATGTAATGAAAAGTACAAAAAGCACAATATAGTTAAAGAAGTTTATTTCACTGCATGTCACTTCTTATATATTTAAGGAAACCAGTGGAACATACAGATATTACCACGTTTGATGTTATTATAAATTAAAATTGTTTTGAACTTTCGGGCCATTACCTTCGTGATCAGGTTACCGATGTAGGGCAGGACTCCACGGGCCGCCAGGTAAACCTTCCAGTGTGTCGGCTTGATTAACTTCTGGTACAGACCCAGGTACTCCACCGCACACTCTCCAGCTACGCTCAGCTCATCCAGATAACTGACACACACAGACACACACACACAGACACACAGTAAGTATTTTACACCAAAGTGCTCAAACCTACTTTGAGTTTCCACACCACCATTTTCTTTTCTTGATATTAGTTGAATATTTTAACAGTTTTTCTGTTGGAGGCTCGTACCTGGTGAGCAGATCCAGGACCTGTTGCTTGCGGCTGGGGATTGTTGTTAAGGCCTCCACAATAGTGCAAGCTGCCTGTCTGGCTGCCTGAGTGGCTGGTGTGAAGAGGACCTGCAACAAATACAACTTCAGTCAAAAATATGAATTTAACAGGTTTGTAAAACAATAAGCTATAAGATGTATCACATTTTCTCCTGACTGATATCTGCACTTCTGACACTAATTACAACAACACGCAGAACACTAATCGTACTTTCAACAAAACAGTATTTAAAAAAATGTTTACCTGTCGCAGCCAGTTGTTGTGGCTCAGTTTGAGCAAGCGAGGGAAGAGGCCGTCACTTTTTCTGGACCTCATGAACTGCTTCCACTTCCACACATACTTCTCCAACAGGTACTGCCTTCGCAACTCAGTTTTCCCCTGAGGCTTTGACAAACTGTCCTGACCTGTGGTTATCAGACAAACGTAACAGTGACAAGCTTATCATCACAACATTATATTATTTCACTGAAAAACAATAGGAGAACCATCTTGCTGCACTCTATAATGTGTATTTATTAAGACTCAGTGCTCACATCTGGCTGGGAGACACTTTTTCCAGGCCTCATAAGATGCTTTGGGGTCCTTCTTGAGCCAGAGTTGGGCCTGGGCATGGATTTCATTACTGTAGGGCCTGACTGTGGTCAGGGACTCAATAGCAGCATCCTAGAACCAAAAGCAAACGTATACTGTTGTGTTAGGGAACGCGATACAAGCAAGTGGTAGCTGACAGACACTGCATTTGTAATATTATTATTATAATATAATAATATTATCATATTTACCTTGTTCTTCTTGCTAGTGGGAGCTGGGGGCTTGATCAGCTTTTGTAGGATTCTCAGGCACATGAGAGTGATGTTCTCCACCACGACAGGCGTCTTTATGTTGACCGACATGAGGAACAGACTGAGGGCTAGCAGGAGAAAAATACAATGCCATGAGACAAAAAACTGACCAGTCATAATATAATTAAGGCTCTGATAGCTAAATGAATGTACAGGATGTATTGTGATGCACTATATTGTTTGTTAACTAGACCAATGTCATACACAGAATTGCAACAATACACACAAGAAAGGGACTTAAGGCCAAAGACAGCAATCTGAAAAAGGCATGAGAAACTGATACTCTGAAACTGTTGGAGTGGATGAGTTTAGGAAATCAGGCTTACCACAACGCAATCGTAACTCCCAGCATCCTCCCTCTTTTGAAATGGAGTCTGTCAGCAGCAGCATTTCATACTGCAGATTACTAACCTGTTGAAAACACAAAGACACCTTCATATCAAAATGTGAAATTCTCCAACAAAGTTAAACCAGTAAATCCACGAGCTCTGCTGTTTAAATAAAAATGAGATTTTTTGACAGAATCCCAATGCTTCCGTCACAATTTCTTGTGATCCCAGTGGGGCGTGTAAGAGGGCGTGTAAGAGAACCTGTAAGAGGACGTACCAGGTCTGGATTGGCCCAGTGGCCTTTGAGGGCAGCTGACACCTTGGCAATGATGAGGTCGTTCATCTGTTGGGTGGCCTCAGGATGATCTCTGAAGCAAGATAATATGGGAGGAAACAAGAGAGAGAGAGTGATTAATTACCACTGCAATACACTGTACACATACACAGTTAAATGTAACAAGCATAGAATTAATGTACAGTGCATGCTCTCATTCCAACACCTTACTGAGCATTAGAACCTGAAGTCATGTACATAACAAATGTTCCTTGAGGGAGCGAAACGTCTGTTAAGGACTTCCCTAAAGGCCACAAACGACCCTGTAGTTGCGTGCTACGCTTTAGCCACAGAGTTCAAGTTTTGGAAATGTATCAACTTTTACTTAACCACAAGATGGGGGAGGGACAAACCTGGTGAGGAGACAGACCACCTGGCGCACCTCCTCCCTCATGGCCGCTGTACCGCGCCGCAGGTTATACTCAAACAGTTCACGGATGAGACCCTGGAGGACCAGGATCTGCCGGAGAGCTGGGTTAGTGGCCAGCGCGCGAAGCAGTGTGATACAGTGACCCGTGACAGCTGAGGCACAGCCGTAGCACTTGTTTGAGGAGGTGTGTCCGCAGCCCAGCACGGAGAGAGCGCGGTACTGACTGGCGGTGAAGGTGGGCTGGTGGCTGCTGCTGCTGCGGGATGACTTGGTGGCAGCCTCTCTCTGCTGCAGATCATACTCCAGGAGCTCTTTTCGTGATGCAAGCACTTTCTGTACCAACAAGAGAGGCCAGTGTTATGTGTGAGCAGGAGGGAAAAAACAAATGCAGTTACTAGGAGAATTAACTATTTTTTTCCTCTCTAACCTGTATAATCTTGGACAGTTCATCAAATGACGTCTTGCAGTCTCCGCTGTATTCTTGAGCCAGCTGCTGAATGTATCTGTTCACATTAGCAGAGGACGCACCAAGTCCTGCTCCCGCTCCACTGTCATCCTGAGGGCAACACAGGAAAAGAGAACATTATAGCACAATCAACATTTCCAATGTACACAAGTCCACAAAAATACTGTTACTACCACGATGACCTGAGGTTCTGCTAAAGGGATTAATGAAAAGGACATGAAGTATTACTGCCAGCCCAATACTGTTGGTCAGCTGCAATCAAAGTCTTTCAGTAGAAACTGTGCACCGCATACATTTCAGTTAACAGCAAATATGATCAGAGAGACCTCCTTCACATTACTCATGCCTTAATTTCGACTCATGAAATGACTGCTCGGGCCGCTCTTGTGTCTGACCTGTGGTTTCTCTGGTGCGGCCTCGTTGACTTTAGACAGGAGGCTCTCCAACTGGGGCCGGTGGCCCATCAGCTGGTGGTAGACCCGGTCCGCTTTGTCCAGCAGGGTGTTGATGTTGGTCACAGCCTGCAGGAAAATAATACATCAAAGATTAACAGATGCACAGTGTAGAATAGTGATGCAGATCTACTTCCTCAGCAAAAATTAAGGACAAAACTTAAGATTTGCTATGCGAGCCGATTTCTTTTGAAGTAGCAACCTTCTTCCTTATTCACACAAGAGTGGCTGCTTACCTTTTTCCTGTCCTCCTCATTCTCAATGGGATCCACAGCACAGCAAGGTTTTGCATATAGCATGAAGTCAAATCTGGCATATTTGCAGAAGCCACAGGCATTGCACAGGAAGGGGTCTTTTTCATCGTAGTTGATAGACCTAATAGACGACAACAACCAATTACAAATACAATCAACTTCAAAGTCTCCAATCATTTCCACACTTTCCTCGATTTTTTCCGACCTGCAGAGGAAACGTGCTGCTCACCTGCACTTGTGGCACTGATACACGTTCTCACCGCAGTTGCCACACACCCCGGGGTTGGCCGGCACAGAGGCACTGCAGCGTGGGCACTGCAGCGTCTCAGTGGAGGCCTGGTAGTTCTCGTAAAAATCGGAGAACTCGATCATCAGGTTGGATGCGACGATGGGTAAAGGAAGGTCGATCTTCACCTCGGTTTGTCCCGGAGTCAGCTGAACTTTCTTAGCTTTGTGCCAACGAGCAGGCCTAGAAACAGAGTTAAGTTGAAAGCTTTTACTTCATGCGGTCAAGTGAGAGGGAAACTGTGGCAAGCGGCTGCTAACTAAATGTCGAACGTACTTGTTCTTCAGCTCCACAATAGCCTGTACAGTCCTGTTGTTGTAGAAGAGGTTGATGGTGCGGACCATTTTTGTGCGTTTGAGGTCACCGATCTTCACTGTGACTTTGCTGATGGTGTGGCTGCCAATGAGCTTGACAACCTGCTGTGTTGTGGTGTAACGGGTGTCCACTTTGATCGATGAAAGTTTGATGTTCTGGAGGACAAACAAGACAATGTTTGAAACAATAGTAGACTGTGACAAAGCACGGTCTTATGGAGAGTATTCTCATGACTTGTCCTTGTTCTGTCTGCATATTTGTAGCTCGCCATGGTTCGTTTACAAATAATAGTAGTATAGATATACATGTAAGCATCTTAAGCCTGTCACACCGTGTATTAGCTGTTGAATTACAAATCCAAAACAAACCATAGTTAAACTGATTGTAACCAATGCAACCTTAGAAATGTGTAACACTCGCGATGGAAATGTATCAGCTAAACATCTTGTGTACTTTATGGCTGGAGGTTGTGTCTATTTAGGGAAGTTGTGTTGCACATACCGATAAGGGAACTTCTGGATTGTTGCACACCAAGCAGGGGTCACTCTCCAGAAAGAATCCATCAAACTCCACTAAACCAGACAGAGTGCTGCAGGAGAAAACATCAAATCGTTACATTTGTATGCAAGTGATGTCCACTACTTTAAATTGCATTCTCCTTGCGACAAGATGGCGCGTTTGTGTTGACCTACTTGTAGATGTTGGAGTTGGGGTGATTCGTCAGGATATGGTTCTGTGCCCTCAGGATCTCCACAGCTTTCTGGGAATACTCCTTCAGCTGGAACAAAAAGACAGAAACATTTCAAACTATTTTACACACTTTGCAGCATTCTCTTTGTCTTATCTATGTTTTGCTGAATGATAAATAGGCTTAGGTATCCAGGATAAGAACTCTGAGCGATACATAATGGAAACTAACTCTTAACCCAAAGATTCATTAAGAATCATTAATCATGAAAAGTCTCGGCATTCCTGTGTCAAATTATTGTATTTTAAGCAAGACAGCCCAGACACAATAAAACATTCACAAACAATGTTCTGTCAAATGCATAAAACAATTATTGGGACAAATATGAAGAGACTACACAGCCATGCAAGGACTCAAATCCCGCATAAGACTCACAAATCTCATTGTTGGGCAAAATTACAAACACCAAGAGATATAGTTCCAAAGTCAGAGTTTATGATCTGAATTCATGACACTAACTTTACAAAAAATAAGAACAGCCGTAACTTGTGAGGGCTTCAAACGGACCTTTTTCTCTGTCTGAGGGGTTTTGAGTGAGAAGTATCCAAGAAGGTCGACAAACTGGGCAGCTTTGCGGCCATACGCAGGCAGCTCGGGCCAGATGGCCCAAGTCAGTTCCAGCAGCAGCTCCTGCTGAGATTTACTGGAGTTCCTACAGAGAGATTCACACGTCAAGGATTTCACCATTAAGTAATGTATTTATGCTTTTCTTCATGGGTGCTACAACTCAACAAGAGGCTGTCTTGTGTAAATTCAGCTCGCTTTGGGCGCTTTGGACTACATTTTCTATCTATGTCTCAATGTGTTAGTTATCTTTAGTACCTGTAGATATGAAGTGCCAGGCAGTGGGCTTGCCAGCGCACAGCAGAGGAGTTTGACTCCAGCAGGAAGCAACGCAAGAACTGGATCAGTGTCTCCTTGTCTGCAAACTTGTTAAGCTGACTGACCAAAGCCATACACAGCTGATCCTCCTGGCTGCCAACTCCATCACCTGTGGTCAGTCCGAAAAGAAACAACACAGTTAAGAATCTAGCACTTACTATCCATGGTATCCAAATATACTGTGCAGGTTCATTGGGTGGTGAAGCATATTCCAGCATTTAATGTGTGTTAAACAAGAAGAACTAGAATGAAGTTGGAGTTGGTGTGTCGTTGTCTCACCCTCTTTGTCTTTCTCTTTGTCCTCTTTTTTGCTCTTTTTACTGGAGGACTTGCTCTGAGAGGACTGAGAAGCTCCTGCCTGTCCAGCACTACTGGAGCCTCCTCCCGAGAATGATGAAGAGGAGGAGGAAGAGCTGGCCAGCACCTTACTGCCACACAGGGCACAGGAGAGCAGTTGCAAAAGTACTGGGGAAACTCCCTCATCCACTAGGAAGCTGACCTGGAGCAGGAAGTACAACACAGCTGGACAGAGAAGAGAAACGGTTAAAAAAAAGAGGGAAAAGAAACACAAACTAGTTAAAACCTACGACTAAACCTTAAAGGTTTGTTTCCAGTCAAAAGTTGATCTGAAACAACTTACAATCATCCTTCATGCAGAACTTCTGCCAGTTGATTGTCCTCTGAGTGGCAATTTCAGCACAAGCTTTCAGATGCTCCATCTGCACCAAGAGAAGCAAGTTACAACACAGAAAGTTAAAGAAATCTCCATCCTCTGTATGAGTAGTCTTAATGACGTTGATGTTGAGAGGACACTCACCAGATTGATGAGTGTGTCATACTGTAGAGCTGAGCCAGATGTGGCAGTGACCACACCAGCTCGGAGGAAGATGCCCTGCTCCTCCAGGAGCTTCTTGATGCTGCGCACGTGGGAGTCAAGAGTGTGCAGATCCCGCAGCTGACGATATTTTTCCTTTGAGCCGCAGATGAACAACAGCAGCTTTCTGACCTGTCTCCTGACGAACGGTGTCTGCTGAATCATCAGATACTGAGGAGAAAAGGGAGACCGAATTAAGGGGTTGTATCCACGTCTTTTGTGTAGACAGAGGTTGAAAAGGACAATCAAGTAAATACACTCAATTCATGAACCCTTACCTCAGACAGATAGTAGAACCAGGAATGGTCAAAGACAGGAGGTGGGATACGTGGGTTGGTGTCAGCAATCTTCTTGATCTGATACGGCAGCCGGAGCACCATTTCAGTCAATAGCTGGGAGTAGGCTTCAAACACATCCGCAGCGTGTCCCTAAAGGCGAGAGCAACAGAGTCAGCTCACAGCAATATTCCTTTTGCAAAAATAACTTTCTCAAGTTGTACAGATAAAGATCCGTTACCTTGACATACTGGCGCAGGAAGAACGGGCTCATGTCTGGAGGAGAGGAGGCTGTGTGTGGGCGGAGGAGCTGGCTGGTGGCCGCAGGCTCTTCTTCGCCTTGTTGGCTCTTCCAGAACTCCAGGAGCGATTTGAGCACGTGGAGACAGTAGTCGATAGCACCGAGGCTGAGCAAGGCAGTCGCTGTGGCGTTGGAAATGAGCGAGGAAGACTGGAAGAGAGAAAGAGGGTGCACCTACCATGTAGTACAATATACACGCAACTTAGTTTTGAAGTAAAAAGCTGTCCATTTAGAAATTGAGTCACATAGATAATGATAAGTGAGCTATAGAAGCACCTTTTATGGGCACTGTGAGGTGGCTTTGAACTAACTTTGGTGTTCTACTTGTTTTAACACATTTGAATAAGGTGCCTCCTACATTTTTTTAAATGTATTACTGTATTCAAATATTTAACTGATAGCCTTTAGTGAAATCAGTGAGAACTGCATTAAGAAAAGAAAGAGCGAGTACCTCAGAGGAGGATTTGGAGCCAGACTTTGTCCGAGACATGAAGACGCTGAGCAGTCTCATGATGACCAGGTGAACTTCATTGATGGCGCTACGCTCATTCTTCTTAGAAACGTCCTGCAGAGGAATAACATGGATTAAGTAAAACAAAGACGCACCAAGTCAGAGTCATCACAAGGAGACAGTGGTTACCTTCTTGTGCATGCAAAGCTCAGCAATGAGCTGTGACAGGAGTTCATCCAAGGCCCCCTTATCCTTTTCATCCTCGCCATCGAGGTCAGAGGTCAACATGAGGATGACCTGCATGTAAGGGATGGCTTGGACTCCACCGACATTATGGAGCTGGGAGAGGTGCTGAAGCAAGCGCTCCAGGAGCATTAGACGAACCATGTGTAGCCTAAAATAAAATAAAAACATTTTTAACACAATATGGTATTTTTTTATGATGAAAAACTGCTCCCCTAAAGAAAATGTATTCCCAATTCTCTTTCCTCCCCATGGTCATGGTGGTGGCCATGGATGGGAGAGCGCTGGGGTCTTAACAGGAAGATGTTTGTTGTCAGCAGAGCTTAAACTTCAGCCTCTGGACTTGATATAAACTCATGCTTGGCATTCGGGATGTCTGACCTGTTGCTTGTGTGGATGTCTCCCTCGGTCTCTGCCTCTCCCTCTGAGCCCTCGCCTTCCTGCTGGGCTGTGGTGGTGCTGATGGCTCCGGTGCTGGAGCTCACACTGCCTGGACCCGCAGGGTGACCCTCTACTGTTGTGTCCCCATATGCACTACTGCGTCCTGACACTGTACACACACACACACACACACACACACACACACATTCATGAACTGCAACTAAGCAAACTGGAAACATGGTAATGTATACAATAAGAGTTTATGTTTTGAAGTGAAAAAGCAATATGTGCTTCTTAAAATGATTCTCAAAATAATAAATGCAGGTTAATGAGTAGCATCATAGGTTATAACCCTATAGCATGTATAACATTCTTAATATCAAGATAGCACACAAACATTTTTATATCGCATTTGATTGTGTTCTGAAATCACCCACCACTGTGCTCCCCCGCTACAGAGTCGATTGCAGAGCCTCCACTCTCTGAGCCCACACTGCCGCCATGCTCCGCTGGGGAGGTCCGCAGCGTGGAGCCGTCAGTGGCAGCTGTGCTGCCCTCATCGTCTGATGCCGGGGCTGAAATCATAGCAATAAATATAACAGTCAATATACCGCAGTCATCTGGCCGGGATAGAGGATTATGGTTTGACTTGTGCACCAACTACGTGTAAAGCATGCAGTACATTCAATGCACATCAAACTGCCATATACTACCTACTAGAGCGAACGAGTCATAGTCATAGCGAGGAGTCATAGCGAGGATAAAATTCTGAAATAGTGAACTAAGACCACAACATGTGCCACACATTAGATCATCAGCCTCAAGATGGAATATTATCAATGGTCACAAAACACACACTGTACGATTTTGGAAAACGTAATAAAAAAAAAAAGATTTTGAACTTGACTAGCCACTGTGACCTTGCAGATATAAAAACCTAGCTTCCTGCTGATCACACACTCTTTTTACCTGATGCGGTGGTGTCTGAAAGGGTGCCAGCATCCAGTGAAGAGGAGCTTGGGGCCTGGCCAGACAGGCCAAGGCTCTGAAGGCCAAGGGCACTGCTGCTACTGCCTACAAATGTGAAAAGATATGTACTACGTTAAATACTACATTAGCAGCGCAAAGATATTGATCTCCTGAAGTGATGCTTCACCTGATAAAGGTTTGGTCAACCGTTAGAGGTAAACAATGACCTAATGCCAAAATTGGTTGATTTATACGGGTGAAACACTACACTTTACAGAGTAGAAAATTCGGGTGACTCATGTTCATGACAATAAG
Organism: Pholis gunnellus; assembly: GCF_910591455.1. NCBI lineage: Eukaryota > Metazoa > Chordata > Actinopteri > Perciformes > Pholidae > Pholis > Pholis gunnellus. The sequence goes on along the minus strand of NC_136536.1, from coordinate 17,336,442 downwards.
GTGGACTAATGTGTTTTTTATTCAGTTGTAGGAGCGTTTCAATACCTGCAAGTTTCACTTTTGTGACAAGTGTTAGAGCTATAGTAATGGTTATTTATTTGCTAAAATGTGTTAATTGTGTTGGTGGTATGAACTCACACAATCCCTATTAACTGCTCAGTGCTTCCCTTTTGTCCTTTAGCCAGATTTTTAGGTTCAAACAACTTGTTTCTGGACCTTTGAGAAGTCTTTCATCACAGACAGGGAGAGTGTCCAAAGTGTCGAGTGGGACTCCGAGGCTCGGTTACCACAGAATGATTGCTTCATTTTCATTTTCTGGCAACTTACCTTGTTGATCCTGCTGAAGGCTGAGCGCAATGGCCAGCTCTACCATAGTTTCATCGTCTGCATCGGGAGGGATGTCCAGCATGGGGGGGAAACCTTCAGCTCCAGCCAGCAGAGCCTCCAGAGGAGATGGATTTCCATTGTTGACATTCTCTGCCGTCTCGAGGACCATGGACTCTGACTGAAGAGACAGATAAACAAAAACGTGTTTTTTTATTTCTTTAACACGCATTTCTATCACAATCAGTGGCTGCTCCATTTCTCTTTGGAGGATGAGTTCATCAGTGGTCTTTCTGACGCATTTGTGTTTGAGAAAATCAAACATAACTAAACCATGTTTATTATCTGGTTCATCATTACTGACTAAAAACAGGATTATTCAGATCAGGTATATTATCTTATACAGCAAATGATTTATTGTTTTTGTGTGACGGGTGCAGAGGATTGCTCGACCAGTGCCAGTTTCCTCTTACAATGTTAACAATAAAGAAGTGATGTCAGATATAACCCACAGACCTCATTGGCCCTGTTTGCTTACCACCATCTCGAAGTCACCATGGTCCACTTCACTCTGCTCCTGACTCTCCTGTCTGCCCTCTTCTCCTCCGGTCAGCACCGATGACTGCATTTTGTCATCTGCATCGTCGTCGTCGTCATCATCCTTGTCTCCTGATAAAGGAAATCAACCAACAAATTTAACAGAACTGAATCAACTTGTGGTCATTGGAGCCTCAGCAGAGGTTTGAATTATTGGTTTTGACATTCAGTTTGGTTTTACGTACACAAAGCATGCATAGAATGCGTATGCTGAAAACCTTTTAAAAGTGTAATTGTCCTAATGCCTTGTAAGACCAACTCATAAGTTTGAATACCCAAGTAACCTAACAGTATACAAACAGAGGCTTTGTATGAAAAGCTTGTGAAGACTTACCCATCGGTGTGTTGGAGCGTGGGGGAGATGGAAGAGTCACATGTCGCCGTTTGTTTCTTGGTCGAAGCACTCTGATCAGAGCCTGCTTACATGCAAAGCTCACAGCTGTGTCCTGAAATTAGATTAAATTCAGAACGGTTCCCAAAAGACAGTCTGACTGTACTGCTTTTAAATACAGTATTCCATGCAACAATTCATATCCTAACTGCAAATTATAGTAAGGGGTTTCCTGCTTCCTGGTACATACATGAAGTTTGAACTGCCTAGTGATCAATATAAGTACTATACTTACTGTGCACAGTAACATTTGCATGTAGATTTTGGAGGCTACATTGATGTAATCCAGTTCACATGTGCAGTATGCATGGATGATGTCCACCAAGGCATTGACTGTTGCATCCACATGAGTTAGGCCTTAGTTAGAGGAACAGAACAATCACACTCAGAGCCTTGTTTTGAATCAGGAGGGCAGTACCAAAATCTAATCATCACATATAGACCGTATACATTATGAATACAAATGTAAATGTTCTACATAACATGAAAATGTGAGTTGACAATGTAATTTTCAAGATCACATTAGTTATTAAGATTATCTATATACATTTAATACTGAGTCATTGTACTTGTGTGTTGCGGCCCCAAAGAACTTACCAGGCAGGCAAGCTGGAGCAAGAAAGGCGTTCTTTGGTTTTAGGGAATGGAGCTTCCAGAAGTTATTCATCAGCTGGGTGATGAAATTACAGCTTTCACCATCCACATGTTTCTGCCCATCGTCTGTCATTTCTTGGTTAAGAAGAGAAGAACGTGAATGAGTTTTAAATGAAACCTTTAGGTTATTTAGCTCAGCTGTTCAGGAGAACATTGAGACATTATCTGTTAATCATGAACTCATGAGAACAGAAAGTGTAATTATGTAACCATATAAATACTTTAAACAAATGTCTATTCCCTAGCCTTGGGCAACATTCGTCACCAGCAGAAGAGCCTCTTACCAGAGTCATGGTGTAGTGACTTAGTTTCTGTGAAATGCACCAGGTTGTTGGGTCTCATGATTGCAATGGAGCGGGCTGTGATCACGAGTCTCTGGAAGACATCGGGGTCGAGGTCCCTCCCCTCACGGCTGCAGCTGTTCAGACACTGCACTGCGTTACTCAGCAGGGACTGGTCCTGATGGGAGGGAGGCAGAGTGTTTGTATGTGTTGTATTATTCACAAGTAACGTCGAAGATGAGCACAACATGTAACACCCAAAATTACTTGAGCGCTTAGAATTCGGTTTCTAATATTATTCTGCACTTCTGAGGGCTCAGTTCCGAACAAACTGCTCTGAAATGTATACATTAAATAGATCAACTGTTGATAAACTACACCATGTGCATGAAGGAGTATAGTCTGACACATTGGATGATATTTTTACCTTGTGTGTGTGGTAGGCGGTTCGACTGGTGTGCAGGCTGGCAAGAAGTCCCTTGGTCTGCTGTTGCACACCTGATGGGGTCGGCATGGACAGGAGTAGAGTGGCCAACTCCAGCGCTGCAGCCTTATTCTTCTCCTACAGAGGTAAAGACATGCAGTCAACAGTGCTCCCTGCAGATGAGGATTTTTCATTCAAGTGTGTTGTTACTTTTAAAGGCAACAAAGAAAAAATATCTTCATCAGTTTACCTTTTCACTGGAGGAACCTACTGCAAAGCAGCTTTCCAATGCCTCAAGGGAGCTGACTACCAACCTGGAATTAAGAAAGAAGATCAACACCGCTCCAACTGCAGATTTAGCCTTAAATCAGCCAATTAAACAGAAATAAAGCAAATCTGAACCTGGTGCAGTCTGTGCTGATTTAAATGCCAAAACAATGCTGAGTGCAAGAATAAATGTTGTCAAGAAAAAAAAAAACACATTTAGTTGTTGTACAAGTGTGGAGATGGTGCATGGCATGTTCACAGTCTCAGGCATGGACACACAAAGTAGCACACGTGCACAAAACCATACAAACAAGCAGAGAAAAGGCAGTTACTAACCGGTCCAAGGTTGATAAGGACTCAGTTTCACAACTTTTTATTGTATTTTTGGGAGCAAAAGAAAAAAAGAACAAAAAAAAAAGTGTGAGGATCACAGAAAGAAACAAGTGAAATTAAATGATTCATTGAACAAAAGAGAAGCATGCAAGAAAAGATGACATCACGATAGCCATGCACTAAATCCTCTTCAGAGAACACCACCCCCATTGTTAAAACTACACAGCTGGACACATGAAGGGTAACGATATGCTAGAAGTGGGCGATATGGATAAAATATATCACATCTATCACAGTATTTAAACATGTATATTTACAACATCTATTACTATTATGATCATTTCATGCAAAACCAATTGAGAAACTACAGCAATGATTTGGCTAATCTAAAAAAATAATACCATAACTTATCACACTTCATATCAAATACAATCTTATAATAAACAATACTGCTTATTGATTTGCCCACACGTAATAAAAGGATAAACATTAACAATATGGCAAAATCTGACGTTGTAGATAAAAGGTTTCACATATAATTTGCATAAACGAGATCATTCAAAAGACAAATAAATGGTAACGCTATCTCATCAGATCACGAGTGTGGCTAACTGGACTACACGTGATTGAGAAGTGCAAATGCCAACTTGTGTTTGACGTCATGAAACCCAAGTGGAAAGCTCATACCTCTCCAGCACGGTGCCGCTGGTGGTGGTCGGGGTGGCTATGTCTCCGTCAGTGGTGCCGTTGCCCTGGTTGAGGTTGGGACTGCAGACATTGTTAACCGACGCGGAGGAGAAGTCCTCCGGTGGCTCCTCAGGCCAGCCAAACTGCTCCTTGGTTTTACCGTAGATCTTGATTGAATCTAGCATGGTGACTCCGGCTGGGTCAACAGATGCTCCAACTTTAAGAGCAGGAAGAGGAAACTGCATCAGACAATGGTTTCTAAACAGTCTGCAGCAAATTCAATGTGATACAAGTTAACGAAACTGCTTAGAGCTAAATAAATATCTTCACACCCACCATGTTTGCTTGGAGGTTAGCTATTGTAATAAATGCACGAGGCTCATTCATTATCTAGTTCAGAGACAGAGATTGGACCAAAAAATAAACTAACATTTTACTTCTGCCATCTTGAAGGAACAGCGCTATATTACTGTGGGGAGAATTCACAAAGAATTGATTGCAGCAGTTGAATTCTCGCTGCACCAAGAATTCCGCATCACTTGCAACCACTATCTCTGACTCACAAGAGATATTGCGCCATTAATATTACAGCGCAAACATGCCCATAAAGTGCATCTGATTGGAATTATCCATGTGGCAAAGTATAAATGTTTGCGTGAGTACAATGGCAGAGAGAAGAAAAAATAAATGTTCAGACTGTGGGCTAGAGTCCCTGACTGACCACCCACTCTCTAAAGACGCTATTAATTTCACTATAACCGAGTGTGACTATTTGCACTGATCTTTGAGAATGGCAGTGAGGCTCATTTGCATAGAAAGGGGCCAATGTTGCAACAAATGTATGCATACTACCTCATTTAAATATACGCAAAGAGCGCAGGAGCACAAAGAGGATATTTGCTTGGCAGTGCAGCTTTGGGTGCATTTCACCCTTTGTGAGTGCTTTGAGCATTACGGGCTTTCTTTGTGTCTTATTTTTGCAAGTTTACCGGCAGCAAACGCCACACAATCCTTTTGTGAATTCGTCCCTCTGTATTTTAAGGTCATTCAGAAGCAAAATCAACGACAAAAATGATTTATGAAGTAATAAGTTATAAACATGAATGATAGTGGTGAGGTTATCTGCCAGATGTAATCATCATCGCCCATTCTTGCTCTTACTAAAGATGGACAGCTTCTTGTCCGCCTGCAGGGCCTCCTCTCTGATGAAGGGGAAGTCAAACCACCGGGCTCTCGTCAGGTTTATCTGCATGGTGCGGCCAAAGACCTCCACATAGGAAGGAGCCCTCTCGATGGCTTGGGTGCCCACCTGCACCCGCATGCCCGTCATCACCATTGAGCTGTTATTGTTGACCGCTTCCACAGTGAATCCCCCAGGCTAGGAGAAAACAACCAGAATCACAACATGTGTTGGGGTTTACGCAATTGATCTAATAGTAAACCAGTACAACTACAGTATAAACAGTATTAACGGCCTCAGGCTGTTTTAGCAAAAAAAGCTCCATTTAGTCTGGATGCATAATAATGCTTAAGTACTCAGCGTCACAGCACGTTAAATTGCACAGCGGTGGGCAAACGATACTAAAGCTTCAAAACAGGTGCAGGTATATGACATGTATATTTACAGACACATGTATACTTGTAGACAGTGAGTACTTTTGAACCTATACTAGAATGATTTAAGTGAGCCCATTAACACCAGTGCATACAACAAGTTGTTAAGACAGCACAGTGTGCAAAATGTTTGTACAATCCTTTTGATGACTTGTATTTATTTTTTGCTTTTACAGTAAAAAGCCATAAAACAAACACATGCTTGCCTGCCAGTATTCATTCATTACATAAGAAAAAAAGCCCAGCAGTCTCTTGCACCTTTTCTAACAGAGAATAATTCTATTAAAATGTCCCTACCTTTGTGTTGGCCACATACATCCCAGTGGAGTTGAGCCTGTGTTTGATCTGCTGTCCATTGTAGACCTGCAGCAAGTCATTGCCACCAAACTCCACCTCTGTCAGCTGCTGGTTGTGTTCAAAGAAGTCCACTGGGAAAGTCACCTGACTGGAGGTCCGAGTGGCTGAAAGTAAAATCCTTGTATTACAATATGAACATTTTGCAAGGCACACAGCATATGCTGTTTAAGCAACAAACACAATCCCTCACTTTTCTGTTTTTGAGTGAGCACTACTGGTTCACTGAGAACGCTCCTGAGAAGCTACTAAATGTGTTTACAGAATTCTTTATGAAAATTGAGAACACGGTATTTTGGCAAAAGTAGCTAATGTCTAAGTGTGATGCTCAGAGTTCAGGCTGTTTTTATCATGCGTGTTGGAATCCATTTGCTTAATTTTCTGGAGATGAAAAAAGAATTGGCCTTTACTCACTAGTGGCAGCGGCTTTGCGCTTGCGGACCGGCTTCATGATGCTGATGCCACAGCTGGGCTGCAGTGAGGGCTGGAGCCAGTAAGACGTGTTGTCCACGTTGGCCATGTAGATCCGCAGGCTTCCGTCCTCACAGAGAAGAATCATGGTCGTACGCTGCTGCTCATTGCTGGCAGTGTGTCGGATAGCTACCATATCTTGAATCTGGGGAAAAGATTAAATTATTAATGTTAATTTCTAGCTTAATTATCATATTTGCTTCCACGTCAGTACAGTAAGGGGCCCTTACCTTAGCTTTTGCCGGCAGAGTTTTAATCTCTTGGATGAGGAAGGTGTCTGGCTTGACCATGATGACAAGCGGTATGCCAGTTGTCTGCTGCACGCAGCACACCAAGCCCGGGTGGTTCATGACCTCAGACCACTGGCACAGAGCAGGCGATACCTTACTGCTGCCGCCATTAGACCTAAAGACGGCGGGAAGGCGAGCGAGATGGAGACACGGTTAGCTCGTCCAGGTACTCATTACATTTGCAAGACCCAGTGCAGTGGCAGGTGCAAGTGAAGAAACCGTGTATGGTGTGGAAGAAGCGTTACCCTTTGACATTGATGGTGAAGAGCCTCTGCACTTCGGTGGTGCTGCGGCTTACTGTGGCAGCGAAGGACTTTCCCTGGCTGTAGCTGAAGAAAAGCATCTGAAGCACATGCGAGTAGTACACAGACACGCCACCGCCGGCTACCTGACCGTTGCTATCCTGGAGTCACACGGAAAGAATTTGTGTTAACATGTAATCAATCTGTTGCAAAAGATGAGAGCAGGAATGCACTGTAGGGAATAATTCCACTGCATAAGTTTACGTCCTGCTTACCTTTAAGTCTTCGTGGTTTATCTCCAATACATTGGTGACATAGAAAGGGCCATGTTGGGCACTGCTGGATTCGTCCATGAGCTGGGTGTACATGTAACCTGCTGAAGACATGATGACGATGATGTTCTTCCCCTCTTCGTTGAACAGGAAGGTAGCATCGCGGATCTTGGAACTTGGGAGCAGGAAGTAGTACATGGGACTCAACGCATCCACTGATAAGTCATAAATCTGTTTGGCAAGGGAGACAAATAAAGGAAGTATTATTAAGTGTTTTTTTACCCTGCAAAAAGCAGAATAATCAAAGTCACATGATTAGAGTGTCTTCCAAAAGCAATGGATAATTTCAATCAGATCACCAGTAATAGGTAATACTCTAAAGGTACGTACAAAGTGTTTATTCTCTTAATACTTACTTTGACGAAGTCAGCAGTGATGATTGCAAGTTCAGTCTGTGAGCCTGGTAACCAAATAGCTTTGATGATGAAGTTGCCAGTTGCCAGTTGAGGGTGCAACACCAGATGGTCCGACACTGAGCCTGTGCTGCTGAAAGTCAGTACATGGCAGTCCTTGGAAGAAAAATGAAAGAACGACAAAAATAACAGTCAAATACCAAATTCCTTAATAGCAGTAATTCATTAAAAAAGTACTTCTAAAGCTACTTAATATTAGCATGAACAGCTACTCTGAATTCCACCATGATTAGGATTTAGGGTAACTTGCTTGTGGTCTCTATCTCAAAAGCAAAATGCAGACATTGTTATCTCTATGGGATTAGAAAACACACACTAAACAAAACAATCTTAAACTGAGAAGAAGCTGGCTTTCTGACCTTGAGGCCGCACACAGCCAGGTAATCTTCATTGCACGGGTTTCCTGTGAGACTGAGGACAGTGAACGGGACCGGAGCAGAGGCCAGACGGGTCAGTGTTAGCTTCCTCTTGCTCGAGTCGGCCTGTTTCAGGAGAGTGGACAACTGCAGAACTGTTATCTGTGAAGAGGAGAGAGAGAAATGGGTCATCTGGTGTTCAAACAAAAAAGGAAATACAGACTGCCGATGACTGAGAAGGCAGTTAGAACGTGGAAAAAAACAATAGAAAATAAGCTTTATGTTAAATGTATTATTTATATTCATTTAAAATCTATCCAATGACATTCATAGAATGTTGACAGCAACACAGTTTTTAATGTATGGAATGATTGGACGATTAAAAGGTCAATGTCTGCCTTCATTCTAAAAGTATTTGCAACCGTCCGGCATTAGTGCAGCTTTGTTTGGTAGCGGTGCTCCATTCCACAGGTAATTGAGTTACCTCAACAAAAACCAAACAAACTAAATTCAACTGTGGACTTCAAAGCAAGTTCTAAAGAAGATTGTCCACTCAAGCTTTTTGTTATTATTGTATAATAATATCATTATTACAGGATTCAACTAACTGGTTTATGAAGCTTACCTTTCCCTTTTCATGGCTGACTGCAAGGTGCTGGCGGCGGCCATGGGGGGACGACAGGACACACATGGCAACACGACGCAAGACATGTGCACTTATGAGCTGGCGTATAGTTTGTCCCTGGTCACCACTGTAGTTCATCCTCACGTTCTCAAAAGCCCCTTCCTGAGAGCCGAGCGTGGGCACCTGAGGAAGAGCACAGGAATTACATACAATGTAGTTTATGATGGGATTTACAGAAAGGATCCAGATTTAAGCAAGTGGGTTTTCCTAACCACTCCAAATTAAACAGGTCTTCGTACCATTAATTGGTCAGTCATCTCCACAGCTTTGTCCTGAGTGTGCAGTTCATTGAGTGCTTGCTGAGCCCTGCTGCTGCTTCCCACTGCTGACGCCTGCTGGAAGTTGGTCTGGATGGCTTCCATGAGAAACATGAGCATCTCTAGTATGACTGCCGCAGTTGACGATCCCATCTGTAGTGGAGAAAGAGAGCCAAAAGCTTGAAATCTAAAATATATGGACAACTGCATTTCGTTGCACAATTGAAGTCATTTGAGTCTTGAGCAAACAATAAGGCACACGGAAATTATATTTTCTCTCACCACTTGTGTTACCAACTCTTCCTGGCAGCCCTCAATGCTCTTGCACACACTGCTCTTCTTGGGTCTGTCTTCGTCTCCAGGTTTGCCATCACAGATGGTGACCTTGCCCTTGTCCGAGGGCGATGCGTTCTGGTGGCGGATCGCACTGTCAGGCATACGCAGCTCACTCTGGAACGCAGACGACTCTTTCAGGGTGGAGCTCATGCCGCTGCTGGGGCTGCGTTTCACCAAGGCCTGTGGATAGTACATCACAAAGTGGAGGAGTGAGAATAGCAACATTGTTGATATGCGCATACAACTGGCAGCACATACAAAAAAAAATAAGACACAATACATATTTTTGCTTAGCTTCTCTACAATTAGGATAACCTGCTTTTGTGTTCACTTTGCTAGCTCCTCCACATCGTGGAGTATATTCTTAGTCAAAAGGAAGGTCAGAGTGATCGTGCTGGTTGGAGGCTTACTGAACAGCCTTCAAAAGGTAAACAAAATCATGGATTCAAAAGGACTCCATGATATTCCTGAAGCAATTATTAACTGTATTCATATTTGGAATTTGCTGTATGCCAATTCCATAAACCTTCACTTTGTGACCTCCTTGAACAAAACTAATTTTAGCCATTGTAATAACAAGATTGACACAAAGACAAACAAAACATTGCTAACTGACTGAAGGTAAAATGTAGTTGATGGTTTGCTCATCATCACATGCACATTCATTGTTTTAAGATTAACTAGGAAAGCTGGCCTTTTCAGTAAACAAACTGTTGACAGACATTAATAATATGATTTATCTCTCTTTGTGGCCACAGGTGTGGGCTAGCTATGACACTGAACAAATGAAATGACTGAATGGAAGTCAATGGGAGAATGACTTGCAAGCCAAAGTTACCGCTGTTGTTCTTTTCCCATGATGACCTGAGGTATTCGGTCTCACCTGGCAGCTGCCATCCTCTTTGGCACCGCAGTCACAGAAGAAAGAGCCATATTTGGCATAGGAGATCTCATGGTCTTTGTGACAGACCTTGGCGCACACTGTGCACACACCTACCCCATCCACCATCTTACAGGTGTGACAGTGGTACCTGCAGAATGAAAGGGAACAGGACAAGACTCTAGATTTCTACATAAAGGCATTTTAACTCACGACCATCCGCATCTAATTTATGTATGTGCATGACGGAAACAAACAAATAAAACAAAGTGTTGAGAAATTACAACGAAGCAGTTTAATCAGTACTAAGTGAACTTCTCTACTTGGCTTCACTATAAGCAACCGATTATTATACAACTTTTACGATTCATGTAAATCTATTGTATGTAGGATCTTCAATAACCCTGTTTATTCTGGGTTATTAAAGGATTCATGTGCGACAGCCTTGTAGTTTGTAGAGCGTCCCATGACCTGCTGAAACCCCTTTAACTTGATCAGGATGAAAAGAACCAACTCATGGTCTGACTCAAGAATAAAACCAAAATCCCAGGGAACAATCAACTTTTCTTTACCAGTGCTGGTTCATGAACTCCTTCTGAGTAATGGTGAAGGTGCAGAGTTTGTTGCAAAGTGAGTCTTCATCCTGTAAAACAACAACAAACATGTCAAGATGCATTGTTCCCTTTAGCCCAAGCAGAAGTCCTGGCATCTGGATAAAGAAATTGTTTAACACTGCCTTTGAAAATTACTGTTATTTTCGTCCTTTTTGTTCTGCTGGACAGTGCCATGATCTAGACTAAGAAGCATACTGTGCACCTCAACCAGAGGGATTTTCCTTCTAATTCAACCTGCAGCAGGAAAACGACAACTAAAGAAATCTCTCAAAGTACATTTAGATGTTTTATAGTCTATAGTCCAGAGATTGGTGAGATGGGGTGGTTCTATTATCGTTTGTCTTTTCTATTTGTTAAAAACTGTAGATTAGATTAATGTTAAGTACAATGCAGTAGTTTTCACAACACATTTCAAAGCATTATATGTTCGGGTCTGTATGCTGAGCATCTACAAATCATGGCATATAAAGGGGAGACATAAGGGGATGAGATCTCACAGAGTCCTCTGCTTGGGAATCATCCTCCTCTACTGCAAGTTCCTCCACCCAGTCCGAGTCCACTTCCATGGCCTTCTCCTCTCCCTCCATCAGCATGGCTGAGGTGCCTTGGCCACTGCTTTGCCGCAAGGCATTCATCACATCAGCCAGATAAGAGATGATGTGGCACGAGCACTCCAGCATACTGGCGTGCTGAAATCAAGGAACAGGTGCACATCAATTACTTGACAGTTAATGGTAAATGGTGTAATGGCCAGTGCCTTGAATGGAATTACGAGTCCAAATAAGGCACTTCTATAAAAGGGGTGAAATATACTGATATATGTATAAAAACTTACCTTTCCTTGGGATAAGTTTGTGCTCACTTTTTCCACAACATTCTTCTGTGTTAAATACTTTTTGCTGCAGAGAAAAAAAATTGAGTAATTTAAAAATTAATATTCACAGATTTAAGATTGCTGATTTGATTTATCGCTGCTTGATAATGACACCCGATACAAAGTACATTTTCAATCCTAATAAATATGGCACTCCTTCTACCAAGCAGTTTTTCTGGTGATAACTGATCTGACAATAGCATGTCATTGAAATGTATTTCTTACCATCTGGTCAGCCAGTCGATGGCGGCCCTGTGCAGTTGCAGGTGACCGGCCCCCTGTCCAGCACTGGCCAGCGTGGCCATGATGACCATGAGCTCAGGGAAGCCTGTTCCATCCCCATTGGCCAGCATGTCTGTTGCCATCGGAATGAGTGTGCTGAGGAGGACAGTGCACACACCTTCGCCCACCTGGCTGTTGTCACGCACAATATGCGTGGTGAGCACTTGCAGGAGCTGTCGGTTTTCTTGCACAACTTCCAGCTGCTCGGAGTCTTTGGGTGGGGTGGCCGTCATGCGCGTCAGCCACGACTGCAGACGAGAGGGCTCCACGCAGGCCAGCTGGGCCAGAGTGCCACACAGACACAACAGGCTGGGATTTGGGCTCTTCTCCGCTGGAATGGACAACATCACCATTAGATTTATGGCAATCTAAAGCACTGCCACTCTACGAGAGGCTTGTCACTGTGCCCTCAAATGTGGCCATCCATAACGGCACTCAAAAACGTTTGCCGTTACATGTGGTCAGACATGAATTCGTATGCATCAGTTCATTTGAAGCATACCTCAGCCTTGTGAAAAGCTTTCCTTTATTGAAATGAACGGTAGACTTACTGAGCTGGAAAAGCTTGGTGAAGAATTTCAGCACCCTGTTGCAGAACTTTGCCGATAGATTTTCATTGGCTGTCGCCATCATAATCTGGACAAGCTCACCGCTGGAAAAAAGGAGCACAGAATATGTGAAGTAGCGGTATAAATGTGTAATAATGCTGCCTGTGTCATCAGTTGAGCAAATACCTGAATGAAAAGAACTCTTCCATGGCCTTGCGGACTTGAACGCTCTCGAGCTGCCTTTCAAGGTACTGAAGGCATTCCTCAAGGACAGACTCATCCAAACCACTAAAACAGGATCAAAGATTGATGAGAGCAGTGAGACTCAGGCAAACAATAAATGTGCTGGCAAGTAAAAGAAGACAGTATGTCAAAACAGGCTCAAAGCTCCACAGTGGGGCATGAGTTAAGCAAAACAAACAGCCGTTTCACACCACACAGTGGTTTCACGTAAATATCAAACATATTCTTAAGGCTGGTTTATTAAATGATCATGTTACACGTGGCATACCTGTTTGGGTCTGAGTGATTGGCAATGATGTTGTAACACCCGGTCACCAAGCGCTCATAGATGCGGGCTAGGAAGGCGTCTGACTCCGACGGGCCGAGGATGCGCTCCAGCGAGGTGCTGCTAATCTCAGCCACACTCTCTGTGCTGCTCTCCAGGAGGAGGGGCAGCAAAGTGCGCACAACCTGCGAAGGATTCAGCTCCTCTGTGCTGAGGAGACAAACACGCAGCAATATTTAATCAAGTTTACAGTTTTACGTTTTTGTAACATGCTAAATGACTCAAGATTTGACAAGCACTTACACAATGAGGTCGCCAGTGAGGCGAACCAAAGAGAGTAAGATGTGTTTGAGAGAAGAGGCCAGAGGCAAGGACTGACAACTCAGCGTGCCCAGGTGAGCTGCTTGGATGGCACTGATGTAGCTCTCTGATGGAATGGTGTCATTGGCAAACGCATTTCGCTGAGAACGAAAAAAACAAAAGGATTTTAGTCTCAGAATTGCTGGCATACCGAGTAGGGCAGGGCAATATCAGTAAGTCATAGCTTGATATTTTAATAGTTGTAATAAATAGCTATTACAGGAGTGGAATAGGAGTGGGTGATCCAAAAAATATGAAATTTACAAATCATCTTTCAAGCTTAGTGCCAGCCCACTGGTATAAGAAAACAATAAGGAGAGTAGATTGCCTACTCTCCTATAGAAATGTCTATACTGAACCATAATCAACAACCAGACTCGCGTACCCATGAGCCAATGTTGGGGAACTCATTGGTGTGGATGCCGTTCCAGGTCTCACATATTGTCTGTACAGCCGTTGGTAAGTTCTGCATAAGAGTATGACCTGTGGAGTTTCATTAGAAGTGGAGGTTAAAACAGTGAGTGGACAGAACGGTTGTGAAAGTGAATGTACCGTTTTACACTTTAATTCTTTCACATACCCAGCTGGTTGGCCTTGCAGCGGGTGGAGCCAATGGACAGAACTGCAGCATAACCTTGGAGCTTGGCATCCGTCAGCTTGTTCTCCCCTTCCTCTGGGATGTTCATTAGTAGGTAAGACCTGGTCATGACAGGTTGGTTTATTCATTTTAATAGAACAGGGAAAACGTTTCATCTACTTTATCCAGAAGATAAAGCGATACATAAATAAACTCTGCAGTTAATTCAATGATATCCTCGTATTCCAGCTTGCTACACTTAATACGCGACCTAGATGAGCATGTCTGATGTTCAGAGTTAAGCTTTCTCACCTTGTGAAGGCCGTGTAAACATCAGTGAGCTGTAGTGTGGCAGGCAGTAGGTTCTTTGTGATCTCAGATGTCTTGTGAGCGTCTGCTTCAATGGCAACCTTGGACAAATGCTCATCTAGAGAAACCTGCACTTTTGAGATGACTGCGTCCAGTGTATAGATGGCTTGTAGAGAAGGTAACTGATCAAGTGGAAGGATGGCGTTTGGGTCTACACCGGAGAAGGTAGAAATCTGCAACGGAACCAAGTTGTCCAAGTGTGACAGTTATGCTCAAAATGTGGTTTGGAAAACAATCCATACAAAAGAAAATCAACAACGGTTGTGTTGTAATCATTACCTGTCTGGCAATGTACTCCTCTGCTAGCTCCACGTCATATTTAACGGTGCTGCACTTAGCAGCAGTCGTCTCAACCAGAGAGGCTGCTTGCTCTGCTGTCATTCCCTGCTTCACCAAGTGCTCCTGTCGGCAATGACATGGGTATAGTCATACATTAAAATAAACCACAGTTTATAATGTAATATTTTTGAAGTCATTCATTTGTTTTGTCATTTCCCGCGCTCATTAGCATTCTTTAGGACCATCAGGTATCAACAGACCTTGATCCAGTTCACGTAGGTAGACACGCGGAGACGTGCGGACCATCGCAGTGTGTGCAGGATGTCACTCTCGCTGGGATCGCTGCAGCCAGTCTTCAGCTGCTCCATGTAGGCTTTTGACGGTGGTAAAACACCCAGAATCCTCCACAGTATCAGGAAGTAATACTGAAGGGAGCATGCCTCCTGTGCAGGTTGATACACAAACATGCACTGTTTTTTCATTTGCACTCAGTTAATGTCAGGCCTGAGATCTATTAAGTTACTATTGATTACAACTTAACACTGCCTGGTCATGCTTCACATTAAAGGCCTTTTAAAATCAAACAACTAGGGAAGGCTTTTATTTTAAGCACATGACAGAAGAGCAGTCAATTTCAAATTGTATGTGAATGATAAAGAAAAAAAGGTGGAGCCCCAAAGAGTTGGTATGTTAAAGCACTGAGCAGTACCGGGATGCCCCCTGCATCATGGACTGTCCTACCCTGTTCATGGTTTGTTCATGTGGTGTGTTCTCACCGTAGGAGTGATTGGCTTGCTCTCCTGTCTTCTTGCTGTGTCAAACTGAGAGCCTGCAACCAGGAGTGAGACGAGCCACGCATACAGCTCATCATATTTAACTGCTCCATTGAACAGCTTTGGGAAGACCTACCAGGGGGAAAAAAGAGTTATGTTTGAATACAATTCAAATTGTGTCTCTCTATACACACACACACACACACACACACACACCAGTGGTCAAAGTCTCACCTTGCTGTCCAGTCTGCTGATATCATCTTCAGATGCTTCCGGGGACAGAACGCAGTAGAATTTGGGCTGAACATTTGAATCTAAGAAAGGTTGAAAACAGAACAGATTATTTTTTTTCATCTACTACCACCATAGCCTCATCTTCTTCACAGATAACACGCAAGAAGCCAGACTACATGAAATACATGTCGCCATCTTGGCTTTTTGCAACCAAACGCTGAATAAGACATTTTTAGGAGACCGAACAGGTCAACAATTAACTTTCATGAACTGGAAACGCACTGTGAAAGGGTTTAAATTGTAAGACGAAAACACAAACAACTCCCAAGACCAGACAACGTTGTGGTAGTGACTTAGTGACCCTAAAGCATACCCTGCTTTATCGTCTATCTAATTTAAAAGGGACAATAATTTACTAAATGAACATCATGGTGTATTGAAGAAGACTTGAAACTAACAATTGAGACGATAAAGTCATGTTTACAATGCTTACTGGGTCAATAAATTAAGTGGGAAGTAGAGTCATTTTCTCATAGACTTCTATACAATCTGACATCCTTTTGCAACCAGACAGAAGTCGCCCCCTGCTGGCTCTTAGAAAGAGAGCCAGTTGAAGGCACCGCAATGGCTTCACTTTCCAGACCCAGAGGTTGCCGTCTTTCTGTTACCTTCCACAAACAACACTGTTCAGTCAACGATGACAGATACAGGAACAGTAAGTGACCCAGTTGGTTCTACATAATGGCACAGGAAGGAGCACATGTCTTAATACAATATGTCATGCTTTGGCCAGAGGGTTAAATAAAGCATTTCCATCATTGGTCTTACCTGCTGAACAGTGTTTGGCCCAGTTCTCCTCCACCTCTTTGAATCCATAGTAAAGTGGGATGCCGCTGCGTTTGCCCCCGTCCTGAACAGAACTCGGCCCAGTGGATGGTGGGGTCAGTAGGTTATACTGCACCTATAAATAATGTTCAGGATAGAGAGAAGCTTCATTTCCAGTGCTACAAACACAGTCATATTTATTCAAAGACTGAGCATTGGAAGAAAGATGATTTATACAAATTTTAGTTTTGCAGGTAAATCAAATAACTCAAAACAAAAATGTACTGAATCTGGAAACCATAGAAATAAGTGAATCTGTGGTATCAAGATGTGGAGCCAATAACTGCTCCAAAGGAATTTAATAGGAATAAATGTGCCTTATGTTATATTCAAGATGGGATCGTTGAGGTTGCTCTGTATTGGAGAAAGATTACATTTATTTATTTGCTAAACAGTATTTTAGTATAAAATAAAGTAACAAATATATAAATCAAATAGATAGATCTACACTTAATCTACGCTAAATACAAGACAATCAAAGATAAGCAGTTAACCTGTTCAAAAAGGTAGAGCGGCGCCTTGGAGTAGTGGCGCAGCAGGTAGTCGAACACTAGACAGAGGCGGGCCAGGTTGAGTGGCACTGCCTTCAGCTGGGCGTCTTTGCTCTGAGCCACTTCAGTGATGGCTTGTGTGACCAGCGTCAGGACGGACCGCCGGCCGCGCTCTGACAGATTGTGGAAAAGGAGCAGGAGGAGCTGGAGGTGCTCTACATTAAGGTCGTCTTCTCCGTGCACAGAACTCTGGATGGTGTGCTGCTTCAATGTTCCCAAAAATCTATAAGAGCAGGAAAGGAAAGGCAGCAGGAAGGAGAAATAGAGAAAAAGTAGAATAAACTATGTGCAATTATAAGCTAGTCTTTGTTTTAACAAGCACATTTCTATCTATTCCCACAGCACTGTAAAAGGTGTGTCCCCTTTGGTCACTCATACTGCCTAACTTAAAATGGCCTTTCCTTTCCACCCATCTTATATAACACAGATGACAAAGTGAAGGAGAGCATCTGCTGTCAGCGCTCTCTAATGCGTGGTTGATGCTCTCGGTGGAGAAGCTGGCACGAGGTAAATTACATAATCACAGCTTGAGCAAAGGCCCCGCTAGTTGTCGCAGTGCTTTTTGTATTTAAGTGCGCGCTGCTCAGAGGGCTTTTCAGACTTGACGGTCCCAAAAGAGTTTACTGATAAAAGCACTATTAACACGTCTGAGGATTTTACTAAGACAGACAATTTGTATTTAAATACTTTAGAAACAGGAGGTCTTACAAATCTACATCTTAGTTATTATTTTGCCAGCCAAATCAATTGTTTATAGGACATTCAACCTTTGTTTCATTATAATGCATTTAATACTTCTTTATCTTTCTTTACAGGGCTTGTATAAAGGTGATAAATGATGTCCACGAATAGGAGATATGAGTTTACAGTTCATTTAAATTCTTCTTGCCTCGTCCAAGTATAAACAAAGCTGGTGACACTATATTGAACACATGAACCAGAGGAGAACTGCATTGGCTGCCATACCTTTCCCAGACTTTCATACACTCGGGTACATCCGGCTCTCCTTGCAAGCTGGCTTTGTGCTGCCATATGAGGAGAAGTCTGGAGAGCACTGATAATGACTGAGGCTGAATGTACAGAGGCCAGGGACCCTCGGAAAAGGGTGCAACACCCAACTGCTGAAGAAGGGTGCTCTGGAAAATACAAGAGATACAATAACAAGTCTGACATTGAATAAACAATTCAGAAATTATCGGTTTATTAATGAGTAACTCGCAGGGTAGATACTGGCATAAAAGAAATCCCTCTTACCTGCAGGGCTGGGGAAGGAAGATCTGATGTTACCAAGGTGTGGTTGAAATGATACAGAGCTAAAGAAAACGCTTCATCTGAGGAGCCTGAGGAGAAGAAAAAGCATTAATCCTAGCAGCATGCTTTGCTTACGGCACCATTCATTAGCTACCAAGCCAACAAAGGGAAATTAGGGTAGGATTTGAGATCATTTTCATGATAAGCAGTATTTTCTTCTGGCGTACCTTTGACATCTTTGTCCACGTCTTTGATGATGCTGGCTAGTGTAGCCATGTGCTGCTCTGTAAGAGACACGCTCAGGTAGTTGCGGATGAAGTTGTTCCTGGACTTCAGCATTGAGGTGGTGATGAAGTTCAGAATGCTGGAAGCTAAACTGAGGAACTTTAGGAACAAAAACAAATATGAGTTGCTGGCTTGTCACATGTAAAAAACATTAATTAAAAAAAATACATGTGCCGTTTAGACTGGACTTAATCCCGCAGCATTATTCTGTATGCTGTCAGGTACACACATATCCGTCCTCACCAGTTCTGGGTCTTTACGTCCAGCTAGGATGTTGCCATTCTCGCTGGGATTCTGCTTGCTGGGGCTCTTCAGTCTGGGAGAGGTCTCCAGGGGTGGGGGTGGGGGAGGGGGTGGGGGAGCGACTTTGTCTTTGGTGGGAGAAATGGTCTCTTCAAACCAAAGCCCCAAGATGGGTTCGCTGTCATCATCTGCAGACAAACAATTGATATGAATTTCTTTGAGTGAGAAACACAAATACAACACAACTATTTGTGGAGTGGTAGTGGTGTGACCAAAAGACAAAATGTAAAAAGCTGTAACCTAGTGACACCTATGACACTGTGAAGGCGGTGGACACGAGCCAAAGACGGCGGTAAAGAGTGAACATATAGACATCCTGTTGGTGAATATCCACTTCAAGAAAACTACAGATTTCTTCTTCTGAGGGTTTTTCTCAAGACATTCACTTTCAATTTCTATCACTGACAATAAGGAGAAGCTAATTTATTGTATTTCCCTTTTTCTTGAATATACTTGTCATTACAACAGGCAGTGAAATGATAATGACAGGGCTCATGCTGTAGTGCTTCCCTATGTGAACCTAGTTGATGAAAAACTAAAAAAGGCTTTCGACAGTGTTCCACACTCGCGTAGCAAATATCCTTCAAGTAACCTATTATTATAATAAAGGTTATTATAAAATAAAGGTTTTCGCGCACGCGTGTGTGTATATATGCATACATGTTATTGGCAACAATGAGACAGACAATGCTATTCAGGTTGCCGCTTGATGCAAAACATGTATTGAAACTCTAATGGAAGCTGAAGTGAAAACACATCAGTGCTGCATTACTACACAGCAGAAAGCATCATGTTACAATATCTAAATTTGTATGCAATACATCAGCTACAAATTAAAAAACATAGATTTTTTTAATATGATACGTCTCAATTTTGCGAGCTCTTGACATTTTTAAGCACTGGATTAAATATTATTTTGGTGTAATAATACAATACTAGCAGTGGCAGTATGGAAATTAACTGCTCAGTATGCTCTGAAGTGATGCAACTAAACTAAAAAGAATAAAAATAAATACAAATATAATTGTCTCATCTAAGAGAATGTGCAAAGAAAGCAACTAAGTCTTTGAGGCCCAAAAGGTCTCTGTCTTCAGTTTGCCTGCTTCCCTATTCAGGTGTTTAACGGGTTCTTTGGTTTGATGCCGTTTCATCTTCCGTTTAGCCATTTGGAAAAGCCAGGAACATTTCATCATGGCAGACTTTGTTTGTATGTCCCCGACCTCCCATGGGAAACAGGAAGAATTCATTTGAAGGAGGGATTTGAAAGGAGCCTCTGTCACGACTAAGATAGCAGCTCTGTTCCTCTCGTTATCCGAGTGTAAAACATGTCGGCAGGTCTGAATACAGGACTATAAAGTCAATCATCAATCTAGTGTTCTGCTACTAATCACCACTACCTCAAGCTCAAACAGTGTTTGTCATGAATAGTCAATGACTAGCAGAGAACACCCTCCAGGTTTTTCATTGTTTCCCACGTGTGTATATAAGGCTACATAAGTTACGCTTTAAAACGAAAAATGATATACGTCATGTGACTAGATACTCAAAGATGTTGTTGTTTACTTGGGCACAGATAACTGCGCAAGACTTCCTCCACAGGCTGCTACACACAGAGTTGATCCTTCAACACAGCAGTTAGTTTTTGAGTCTTCCCACACCCACTCAACGCCTCTCACACGGGACAACTCCAGGAATTAAAATAAAGTTGAGCTTAAATCCTGGGTTTTTGGTTCCAGACCCGGTTCCGTGTGTAGAGGTGGAGCCCGACTACATCTAGTTTATCACTCATCCTCCCTCACTAGCTCCGACTGCTTCCCCATCAGAGAGGTTGCATCCTAAAATGTAGTTATTTTTGTCAGGGGTGGGTTTCCTGAAGACACCTAACTGAACTCTCCCCCCTATCACTCTGAATGGTGGCCCCACAAGGCTTCCTATTTCAGTAGCTATGAATCAATGAAATATATTTTAGCAACATTAGACTTGAAAAACATCTCAAAGCAGATGTACACAGTTGAGGCGTCTACAGATTAATTCAAACACAGAAACAAGAAACAACGTTTAAGTGTTAAAAGAATATCACTTTGAGTTGAGATTCACATCTGCATGCAACAAACAAATCAAAACTTTCCGGTGACAGCAAGACGTAGCAGCGTGTTGAAGCCCATAGTTTACAAGCACAACTTGATTTTACTGTGTTCAAGAATAATACCACCGTTTTGACATGGGTCCTACATTATTTTTGTATCGAGGACGTTTTCTGTCTGATGGGTAATGCAATGACAAGTAAGAACAATGTGATGGTCAATGAAGAAATGAATGAGATCTGAGATAGGGAATATTACCACAGTATCTCAATCATTTTAAATATTTACCTCAGTATTGATGAATTACTAAATGTAAAAAAGAGTCAACATACTATAAGTTTGCATTAAAGTTTTCCAGGACGAGGCCAGGGAGGCTGGATGACAAAGGGGGGATTTTTGACTGGTCAGCAACTTTTTAATTATTTACCGAGCTCTAATCGAAGGTTTTTAATGCTTGCAAAAACAATAATGCGCTCCCACATGTCAACACTGCTGGTATTGTCCTTTTGAACCATACGGAGCCACAGATGAATCTCTTTGACAAAACATTGTCGTAACCACGTTCATTTCAGTCAAAAGCACCGTTCAGCCTCTTCATCTGTGGCTCTGTCACTCTCTCAGCTATTAGGGCGACAGCTCAGAGCCCAGATTGTGAGACAAACAATAACAAAATGAATCTAGGACAGTGAAGTGGACACCAAGTCTTTGACCTGAGGACAGAAAGCTGCTGACCTGAGACACAAGCTGCACTTGTCTTCTCCTGTCTTCTCTCTGCTGAAATAGTAGACACTGTCAACTACACTGTCGCATCGTGTGATGAAGGGACAAAAGATTTGAATGACATTACAGTGTGTGCGTGTGTATGTTTACCCTCCTCACTGCTGCCATAACCTGACTGACCGGTCAACTGACAGCACACCTGTTTCACTGCTGCACTGATACAGCACAGCACTGACACTAGCTCCGATAACCCATAATTATGTTTGTTGTGAAGATGACAGATATTAATCTCAGTAATGTGAAAATGAAGAGAAAAATAAATATGCATTTTTAGATCATCAAGTTATTTTATTTTTCTAATACAACGGCAATATTTAGAGAGTCCTCACCATCCCTTGAATGAAGACATTCTTTATTGTAATCTTGTTTGAAAATACCTTTAATTCTTTTTTGAATATGACTAATTCATGCCAGACATTGTCTCCTTATTGACAAGCATGTATGGGCTACAAAAGACATTAAAATAAGTTAACATACTTTCGGACTAAATACTGGTTTCCCTAAAGCCCTTCACTGTTTTGAAAGACTGCGAGCATTATAGTTCAGTAAGTTGATGTTGAATGCTGGTAAATTGCTGGAACTGGCCTCCATACTTATGGTTAAGGAACAGAGTAGTCGACGGCTTGAATAAAATAGGACATTCAGTCCTTTTCTTTCTCTGCATTGGCCTCTGTGCTCCGCTGTCAGCTGTGTGTGTGTGAGGGGAGCTCATCTCAACACTCTACTCCCTTCAAGTTCTATAAACTGTTTAATTCTCCAGTCCTTTTGTGCTGCTGTTCCAATACTATCAATGCTGTGCAGATCAATATGTGCATTGTTTCTGGTATCATCAGTGCAAGGATTGAAGTCAAAATGATGCCCAGACAACAGCCAGAGGTAGGATTATTTTTTTAGAGCTGCTATGTGAGTGCATACTCTAGCATGACTTTGATATTTTAAAAGAGGCTTTCTAAGGTGTTGATGTAATTGCTGGAGTTCAGAATGATAAAGTACCTTGACTGCTGTCCTCCTCTGTGCTGCTGAAGTCATCCTCATAGTAGGTGTTTGAATCTGTAGAAGCGCTGGCATCACTGCTGACTGAGCCCTTCCTCTGGCGCTGGAGAACACAAGCCTGACGGAAGCAAAAATAACAATCTTAATGATGATCAAACTTTAATCTCTTTTCAATCAGATGCCAATTATATTAACAAGGCAGTATGTAGATCATCCTCCATCATGTTGTATCACAGTATGTGTTTTGTCTCTCTGTATATTTAGTTGTCTTTCTGAACTATGCCACCTTGTGCGTTATGTTGCATTGTACAGGTAAAACAGAATTACTTGAAGAAATGTTTTATTATTAAACTAAATGAAAAAGTAAGTTCTTTAGAAAGAATCAAAGGATGTGGAAATTAGGCTTCCCCCTGAGGGAAGCTGACAGAAACTGCATCTTTTGACCTTTTGTGCGTTTGCCCAAAAGCAACACAAGCACTTTTCAATTTGTGAGGGTGAAATTAATAAAACTACCTGAAATTATGCAAATTACAGGTTATGAAAATCTATAATGAGCGCACCTTTTTGTAGGAAGTGAAGAGAAGGGTGAAGAGTAGATTGGTCAGGGGGACAGAGTCGATGAGCCGTTGGACCCTCTGGATGGAAGTGCTCTGTGCCATGATGTTGAGCTCAGCTGGGGGCCCATCACTCACCCAACCCTGCAGGAAACATGGCTTTAAAGAAATAGAAGGTTTCTTTTGTTTGTTTGTTTCAGGTTTTCATTGTACATTTAGATCCATTGTATTATTATTTCAAGCAAATAAGACAACTTTCCTTAGGCCATTTATTTTAGCAAAAGAAACTGAGAAGCCATTCAGAATGGTTGACCTTTTACACTCATTGCAATGTTTTTAGCAGAGGCTTTATGTATACAATCACAACAATGACTTGCGTTTATATGAGGTGATGAGTACAACAGTAAGACACTTGTGTAAAATAATAATAGATATTTACTTTAAAATACAGCAAATAGTGCGTGTGTTTCGATAGTTTCTTGACTTACACGGTGAAGAGCCTCAACTTGTAGATCCTGGAAAAGCGAAGTCAAAAGTTTGATGGCGTGGTTTGCCAAGATAACGGACAAAACACCAAAGCCTTGGTGCCTTAAGGAAAGAAAGAAGACAAAAATAATGAATGCATACGAATCACTTTTCAAGTGTGACCTTTTTCTTGAAATGTAATAATGAAATAAAGATTACAGATCAGAGATTTCATTGCTTAAACGACTGTTCACATCTTCTTGAATAAAAAACAAGACAAAACTGAGCCGCAGTGACACTAGAAACATTATACCAACTGATTTTGTATTCATTACCCTTTGCCAGGACCAAGTTTAGGCGATCCCGCGCCATCCTTGGTGCGAGCAGCAATATCACGGACACGCAGGGCAGCCAGGGGATCCTTCTCTTTGCCTTTATCCGCCAGGGCAGTGGGGCTCAGGTTGAGGATCAGGTACAGGCTGTTTAACAGGCACCAGGCTCCAAGCAGCTGGAAGTTCTGATAATGCTGGAGTACACAGATAAGAACAACAAAAAACGATGACTAAGAATGTATTTTATAAAAAACCTCTGACACATTTCTTTTGCTTTAACTTAAAAGATAGTTCACATCTGAAGTGGCCAAGTCGAAATGATTTTAAAAAAGGCACTGAACTCGTTCTTCTTTACTATTCTAGTACTCACCTCTCCTCCAGCTCTGCGGGAGTTGCTGATGGCTTGTCCAATCATTTCATAGATCTCCAGCTGTTGCAAACACAACATTTGTACTTGTTACCATTTTAAATGTGCTGTGTCTCGTTACAAATGCTGGCAAGGAAGTCGTTAGTCAGTAAACAAGTAACACTCTCTGGGTCCATGTAAAACTTGTGAGTAGCAAAAGACTCAATGTAGCACCAAGTTGTGTCTCACAACTAATATGCGAGCACACATTGAGAATGCTGTACTCATAATACTCACACATTTCTGGACAATTGTGGCTGCGTCATTCTCATAGTCCTCCTCTTTCGTGCCGGTGGAGGCTGAGCGAAGCTGCAAGCCGCTGCCCACCTGCAGAATGGCCATGCATGTGGCCACACTCACACCTAAACGGGTACAAATAGTGTGTCTTTAGGCTCAGTAGTGGTTGTTCCAGCTGCTGCTGGTACATTCAAACACATGTCGTATTGCACTGCTTTATGGTCTATTGTTTGTACAAGAAATCTGGTATTGCTGTCCCGTCTACAATTCCTCCGAGTTAGAATTACTGACGGTATCATTTTGTTTTACCAACAGGGAGTTATCACCTACCAGCATAGAGACAGCTCAAAGCCAGCACGGTCATATCCAGTAATCTCCCTGGTGTCAAGGGCTCCAGTACAGGCAGGGAGAGCGTGTCCAAAGCCATGGTCACGTCTATCACCAGGGAATGAAATCTGGGTTTGAAGTACGGAAAGGTAATTTAATGTTTGAGAGAAAAACAAAATACACTAGTAATCAAATACAGAAACATAAACAGACAATATTGCAACGTCAAAACAAATAATATAACATTGTAAATTATCATAAAATAAAAGATTATCTAAAATGTGACGTCAGAACATTTTGACCTAAGAATCCGTTTGATTAAATTACCCATTGCGGACAGCAGTGGCATCAGCCACCGTAGCCGGCATGATAAAGAAAGAGTTGGCTGATACAGCATCCTGGAAACGGTTGATGTAGCGCAAAAAGTAGGGCAGGTTGAGACACACTCGCAGCAACTTCTCAGACCCACCTGGAAATTACAGGGAAAAATAATTATTAGCTCTAGTAAGAAAAGAACAAAACTGAAACACTAGTGAAGAGTCATGTGGCCTGAAAAGCTCGAGGGAAAATGTACTGAGCCAAGATTCTGTTAAATGACCAGCAGTGCAAGGTGATTGATTCACACTTAAAACACTGTGTGTGTGTGTCTCTATTTTATACATTTACACACGTGAGCAAATAGATGACACAGAGAGGCCCTAAAGTTCCAAATTTACATTCAATTTGGAACTCACAGTCTAGAAATCATAATCTGACCAGGGGGTGAATACTTCAAGGCTGTATTAATAAAGAAATTTATATCCTCAGGAAATGTTCATTTATCGTGTTTCAACACAAACAGTGGGGGAAACTTTTAAATCATGACACGTTAACAGTATAATTATCCAACAAAGCACCAACCACTCACCAAGTTCCTGTAGGTTTGACACATTCTGAGAGACGAAGGCGTTTTTCATTTTGGCCTGAATAGCTTGATCTGTGGTTTGGTCATCGCAATCACTCTCAGCCTGGAATTGGAATGAGTCGTTTTGTTAAAACACAAAAATCATGATGAATTGCAACCGTATGCCGATTTTAATTTCGTATAAGGAAACTAATATCACAGGTTCGTTTATTTTCACTGATAAGAAGGAAATGAAACAAGTTGTTGATGCAGCTGTGGAGCTGATCTGGAACACTTGCCTGCATGTGTGATGCTGACGGGGAGGCCAAGATGGTGGTAAGGTCAGGGTTAAAAACTGAAGTCAGTTGATTAAAGAAGTTCATTTGTACTTCTTTATGTCGAAGCTCTGGGTTCACCGCACTGGGCAACTCCTTCTGGTCTTCCACTATGAAATGAACAAGGAAGGACACCATTTTTCACACAGCAAAGCTTTGAAGATTTCTGCCTGTAGGATGACTATGTCCAGTTTTTAAGTCTCAGTCAGGACAAACATCAACAATGTCACTGAACAATCACTACACCAGTCAATGTAAGACAAATTAACAAATAAAATATTTACAATAACCAATGCATAAGCCCCAAGTCAGCGGGGCCACTTCATTTCTCAGATTTGAATGGCTCGGTTTCAGTTTCTGTTGTCAGTCAGAGGCGGCTCACGCTACGGCGCCAAGTGCGAACACAAACAAAGTTTCGAGGGACACTTACCATCTGAAAGAGTCTTGACGGTTTGAGGCAACTTGGCAGATTTCATCATAGCAGTGAAAGTAATGATTTCTGTGCGATCTAGTCTGCTGCAGCCTGTGCAAAGTCCTTTTATTAGAAGAATCAGGTGTTTCTGAGGAAAAATGAACAGTATCACCTAATTAAATAATGTCCTTTCAAAACAGAGAACTTAAGTTAATATCTCATTAACTAATCAAAATGTAAAACCAAACACGCAAGATTCAACACAACTAAATTGAGACAAAGTGGCTGACAGAGAAAACAGATATATTGTGTCTGTGGTGAGTTCTATCTCCTTAAAACTGAAAAACAACGTATCAGTTGAATGCCGTCCTACGTTACAATCTCTCGTGCAGTTTGTTTTTTCTCACCTGTGATACCGCACATGCCTCATCAGGGTTCTCCAAGCGCAGCAATGAGAACTCAATTAACACTTTGCACGCCGCAGCAACCGAAAGCAGCTGGTTTCTCGGTACTAGAAAGACAGAGCAGAAGTTATTTGATGGCTGGAAGAAACACAACCTGTAAGATTTAAATATTTGGGCTGAATGGCAGTATTACACTAAAGAGAAAAATGAAAGATACATACTTTGCCCACATACTGTGGTGATGTAGTGTGCAGAGAGTGCCACAAATGAGGAGTAGAAAGGCTCATATTGTTTGTCGTGGTGAAGGATGTCCGATTCACTGCAAATGACAAGTGAATTATCTCATTAAACGCTGTCAAATAGGAATTTATGTAGAACATTTAGAGCATTTTTCTTTGCGCAGAAGAGTTAGGAGAGAACAGAAAGATGAGGACGTTTGTATGAGATACTTAAGTCCAATGAACTTAATACAACTGATAACATTTAGCAACAGTCCCAAAGCATCCTAGAACCCATATCTAGAAGAAGAAAAACACACTGTAAATGTGTACAAATGTAAATATCAACTCTGCCCAAATGATAATAAGTGTTACCTATGAGGTTAATATATAGATGTTTGATTCTGTTGCCTTTCCTGTGGTTGCTAACTGATTCATAACAACTAAAGCTTCCGAGACAGGCCTGGAGAAAGTATGATGTTATAGTAGGCACACCTGTATGCATTTCACAAACCATGATAGTTTTTTATTAATGACTTCTGATAAATATATTCTCACATAAATAAGAAAACACAAATGGCCCTAGCTGTCAGTACTGTCAGATCTCATTTGCTACTTGCAGTTTGTCTCCAGGGAAAACCTGTGTTTAATGCAGTTACGCCTATTTGGTGTCCGAAAAACACATGGAAACACACAGCTCTGATTTGAATGTGTCTACCGACAGACCTCACCAGTGTCCCACACCATCTAGAACTGACACCTAAACTGGCAAAACTATATGGCGCCTCTTCAATCTGTGATCTCGTCACATACTTCCAGACAGAAGGAAGGCAGCCTTTGTTGGTGGAGACCAACTGAGTGTGGCCGACACACTAAGCATCCGTCCATCAGAGGGACGTGAACCACATGTTTCTTGAATTATCTATACATATTAGTGATTGTTTTCTGATCCTCCGATACAGCAATCTGATCAAATGACGGTACAAGAACATCAAGACCAAAAGACCGGCTACCCCTCTTTATGAGCATCTTCATATAACTTAATTCATCCTATTTCTCAAATCCATCTCTGGAAGACTATTATATTATGCCTGCTACTGATTAATACATCTTGTTTATTATTTATCAGCCAGAACTATTTCTGATCTGTGCTTCTAAAATTAGAAATATGGTAAATAATGGAAAGACCTTCATTTTTGCTCATCATCGTGACACAGTCATACAGTTCTCCCAATCACTGAAATGTGCTGACTCGTGAAGCGAAAGACCAAACTTTCCAGTTGTAAACATAAACATTTATTTTAAAATATCTCACTACTCTTGTAGCACTCACTGTGCATTATCTAACTCTCGTGTTTAAGATGTTTAAAAGAGTTATATGGTCAATAAAACATTGCTGGGGAAAAAAATGCTTTGGATATGATAGTGTAGCCACTGAGTGAGCATCAGAAGTCAGACACATCAAACTTGTATACAAGTCCAGTTGGATGATTCATTTGAAAACGAAACTAACAGTCCTGGTAGCAGTAGTGCTGCTTATATTTTCAGGTTGATTGTTGCTTTGGAAATCGAAACTGAACAACTTACACTGAACATCGCAAAAAGCCCTTCAGTTGTTTACCCAGAGGGATCAGCTGATGTCACCACTGAAAATGAGCGTCAAGAGTGCCAAGACAACCTGGCTGCTGTGAAACGTTGGGTGCTACTGAACTGATAATCACTCCATGGTGGTGAATTGGTAGTTTACAGGGAGATATGTGCACGTTTTGCGATCACATTAACGAAAGGTTCCCGGAAATAAACGACATTAATCCTGGCCCTAACAGTCGTTCCCCCTGCGTGACTGGCACTGCACCAGCTTCCTTGTAGTGTAGCACAACCGTGACACATGTTCCTCACGACATTTAGCCTTGAGTATAGTTACAAAGCAGCCATATCGACCAAATATAGTTTTATTGAAAATACATTCACGGCGACCCATGGCTACCTCATCACAAATGAGTAGAGTGTAATGTTACAAGGACCCCGCCTACTTCCAGCCCAACAACAGACACAACAGCTAACGTTAAACTGACAACCCTGTTAATCACTTTATGTATAACGTGTGTATTGACGTGACCAGAGTAGACTGGATGTGGCTCAAAACATAACCAAATAGAATGGAGCCAACTTGTGATAGCTGACGTAGTCAACAATTACTACAGCTGGGCTATTTCAACGTTACCCAATCATTATGGAAGGCCCCTAGGGTAGCTTGCTTGCTAATGTTTGTGTTAGCTAGCTAATGATGAGGCAAATTTTGTTAACGTTACACTGCGACAGCGACTGGCGATTGCACAGCAATGCTACCACATTAAAGATCAATGTCCACTAGTCATAAGTCGAGCCGTATTACAAACAGTTTATGGGCAAACTAAATAGCATTTTGAGTAAGTTAGCTAACATTAGCATATTAGCTAACGTCAGCAACTGACTCGATGCCAATACAAGTTAAGCTCAAGTAGCTTGCTAGCTGCTAACGTTAGCTAAGCGGGTAACGATTGCCATCGAACTTAACCAACCAAGCTAACTTAGCATGTTAGCCAGCCAGCTCACTCATGGATGGACACGGCTACTATTTGAGCAAATAAAGACACGCCATGTATTGACATGTAACCAGTTACCTGTTTATTATAGACCCAATAAGCTGAGGTAGCTCCTTCGTTTCAAAAGCGGTGTACGAAGCTGATAAAAGCGGCCGTACTGCCGCTGTCCATTCGTGTTCCCCATCTCCTTCGCTCGACGCCATCTTGAAATCCCATAGAAAAAAACTGCTACTGTACTGAAGGAAGAAACTGTGAAAGTGAATCACAGGGGGCGCTCTCAACACACCACAGGGCAACACTACATTTCAGCAAAAAATTACTCCGTTTGCTCCAAATAAACAGTTTTTCATCCTAGGGTTAATACAATTCCCAATTTGTTCATAGAAATAAAATAATGGCTTTTTTCATTACAATTTGATGCTATTTAATACCTCATACAGGTGTATACAGGTCACTTATTTCTTCTATTTACTCATTGCATCGTTCCCATCTAACAACACAGTGTTTATTTTACTGTGGGTATTTTAACAGTCCTGTAAATGAATAGGTTATCCGTGTATAAGGTTTTTTTTTAATTATTTGACTGAAATCTGAGCAGCAACCAAGAAATGAAGTCTGATTTAATTTATCCCGATATCTGACTCCGGAAACAAATGGTATTTAGATAAGAAAGAGATTTATTGTGTTCAATCTGGCTGCGAATTTTTTCGTTTACAGCAATCTTTATACACAAATTATTTTTGTTGACGTCACCTTTTAACTTGTAATATCAATAATGTGCACAAATTACCATAAGTCAAATTCATAACATTTTAAAGTAGAATTTGTGCCAGCATTAAAAAGATAATCTTTAAACAAAGATTCACCAGATCTAATTTCAACTATGTTGTATTTGAACTTTTGTGGACAAAACATTTTTAATGTTAATAGTTCTTTGTGATCACTCCACTACAGTCATTGATGCTGTGTACCATTCCGCCCTGTAGGGGGCAGCACCTTCCAGTCACAAGACGAGAAGGAAGCACGTTGACTTCCGGCTTCCTCCTTCTCTTGAAGAGCAAGCTCAAGCTCCTGCTGCAATGGAAAAGCTAATTCTGTTGAGCCTGAAATGTATCCTGTTATGCAGCACTGTCCAGGCTGTGTTTGAGGATCAAGTAGGGAAATTTGACTGGTAAGAGGAATCTAGAGAACGATCACACACGTGTGTTGTTTAGGGCCATATTTTAATGTGGAAATGCTAATGCTAACACCTGTCACAGCCACTAGCTGCGACCCGGTGTGTTTGGGCTGGACTGTGTGTGAGAGAACCGATATTTACTAAAGATATTT
This sequence comes from Pholis gunnellus, assembly GCF_910591455.1. NCBI lineage: Eukaryota > Metazoa > Chordata > Actinopteri > Perciformes > Pholidae > Pholis > Pholis gunnellus. The sequence continues at coordinate 17,305,217 of NC_136536.1, read as the reverse complement.
AAAAAATAACCTTTACTAGCTTACTGCAGGTGCTGTTGGCTTGTTAACACTTTTTGATTTGTCTTTATGAAACCAAAGGTCTAGTAAACTCAATGTGTTGTAGTAAATGTGATTTTTAAAAAGAATTCTGAACATTTGAAAAGCATTTGAACCAATATTTTCATTATTTTATATGAACTTTTGTATAACTCTGGGGTTGATCCCTGTAGGGATTGCTGTACTTATCTGCATTATTATAATCGGCTATAATTATATACCAGGTTAGTTGCTTTTTGACAGGTTTTATTCTCTTTTGTGATGTACAGGAGGCAGCAATATGTTGGCAAGGTTCGCTTTGCCAATTTCGACACACATGTGCAGTCATCCAAAAAGGTGATTTTGGCAACAGAGAACAATGTTTTTGCTTCACTCAATACCAGGACCGGAGAACTCTGTGAGTATTTTGTAGTAGGTTCCAAGTACAGACAGACAACCCGTCTCTCAGTTGACATACTTTGTGTTCTTATGTTGGTATTTATTCACCGTCTGTTACAGTATGGCGACATGTGGATATGATCGGGCCAGAGGGAAACATCGACGCTCTTCTGCAACATGGACAAGGTGAATTGGTCATTGCAGTTGAGCTTACAACATTTTTAACCCCATATTGTCTTCTAATTATTTAAAGTGTCGCTAGAGTTTTCACCTTTTCAGTTCCCCTATTGAAAGCAGACGTCTCATACAACTGTTCTTGTCTCATAGATGCGGTGTTGGTGGTTGGTAATGGCCGCCAGCTGCGCTCCTGGGATACAAATGTTGGTGGTTTGAACTGGGAGATTGTGCTGGACTCTGGCAGGTGATTGCCTCCTTGATTGGCTGTTAAGTTAAGAATTGTGTTTTGAACAGATGTTAACTGTTTTTGTTACACCTTTTAGTTTCCAGTCCGCATGTTTAGTTGGACAGCAGGACTTCGTGAAACACGTGGCTGTTTTGAAGAAAACTGCCATCTCTCTCCATTACCTTTCAAATGGTCATCAAAAATGGGTCGAGAATCTACCAGAAAGGCAAGTGGATGTGTTTTTTAATGTTATTAAGGCCTAATCGTTTATGTTTACCAACAAGATTGTCATTATTAACGCTGTGCAACGGTTTGTCTTTTCATCTCAACAGTGAAACGGTGGATTACCAGGCGGTTTATTCCGGTGGAAATGGTGAAGTGTATGCACTGGGAGTTGTTCCTCATTCCCACATTGCAAGTGTTGTTTACAGTTTGGAGGATGGAGAGATAATCAAGCAGGTAATCCTGATTCAAAGTAGCACTATATAAATGCTGTAGACTAAATACGATATCATTTTGATATAATACTCAGGGGGCAAATACAACGCAATAGGTTTTGAATACATCAAGTTAAGTTATAGTATTGCACTATATTTATTAAATTACACAATTTTAAATTCTTTAATTCGTTGCTTATGTTGTCCTCAGATCTCAGTGGAAGCTCCGTGGCTGTCCAACATACAGGCCAGCTGTGCAGTGATCGGTCAGGGGATGTTGACGTGCGTGGACTCAGCAGCTGGATCTCTGTACACGCTTGACTTGCATGAGCAGTCACAGATGACCCAGATCCCCCTGCAGGTACCCCTCAGAATGAAACCAAAACCTTTTTATTTTATAAAATGACCATGTTTGTTCCTCTTTATACCTACCGTCTTTTTTTTTTTTTTTCTGTGTGAATGCATTTCACCATTTTTTCTTTTTTTTTTAAAAGTACACTACCATTTCTCTCCTCTTAGTCTCTGGGACTTGAAGTCACTGCCGGCTTCCAGCCAGTGCTGGTGTCCACTCAGCCCAACCCAGCTCGCCCGCCGCTGTCAGAATTCTTTCTTCAGCTCGGGCCAGAACACCACCTGCTTCTCCAGCTCAGCAATGGTCAGATAGTTACACTGAGAGACTTCAAGCCTGTACGTAACTGTTTCTCTACCCCTCTCTCTCTCTCATGCATGATAGTCTATGTTCTGATATTGCAATTCTTGTACTGGACGTCACGCTGGATAAAAGCTTTAGTTACATGTCTAAAATGTACATGTGACTTTGTTGCTCGACTATATCATAATTGTTGGGTAACTTCATCATGTGTCATACTGAGATATTAGAACTGGTATTTTAAGAAGCAGTATACAAAATAGTTAACTCATTTGTCTTGATTCTTAGGCCATGCTGGTTGCGTTTGCTACCCCTGGAGAGAAGACTGTTGCTGCTGTGATGTCGCCCAAGAATAAAACCGTGAGTTAATTTGAAATCATGAACTCATATTTTGTATTTGTCTGGTTTGCCATTGTGCTCTCTTGGTGAACTACAGTGTATTTATCAATAGGTTTATTACAGACGTATTACTGTCTCTTTGTGTGATTGGCACGTTGATTTTGATGAACCCATAAAATGTGTTACCCTCAAGATTAAAACCATTTCTTATGATTCATATGATAACCTGTTTTCTGCCCTATAGGCTTGCACTCTTAACCTCTTTAGTGCAGAATCTGGACGCAGACTTCTCGACACCACACTGATTTTTAATTTGGATCCTAATGGTGGGAAACCAGAGAAGGTGAGCTTAAAGTTCTCTCCAATGATTCTCCAGCATGTTTGATATCTCGCCGGTCGAGTCACCAAGGCTTCATCGATTTACTTTACCCACAGTTTAATGTTATTAAACACACAGTGTTTTAACATTATAACACCGTTTTTTATCCTGTCTTCCAGCTGCATGTACAAGCATTCCTCAAGAAAGACGACTCTGTTGGCTACAGGGTCATGGTGCAGACAGAGGACCACACACTCACGTTCATACAACAGCCAGGTATGGAAGGAAAATACTGGGAGCTTTGTTAGTGTTGGAAAGACTACTTTGTCAGTGTGTTATGAGGTATTTGGATGCAATACTTTCTGCCATGGTGTGTTTTTTTAATCCTACCACTGAGGGGCACCAAAGTCTAAACATTTTAAGTTCCCTCTCGTAGTTTAAAAATATGAAAACCTTTTTTCAGGGTTTTGTTTTTGGTCAGATCCCACAAAAACTTCTTGACCTTTTGCTTTTTATTAGGCATGAAAATGGAGGATATGCTATTTTTATACAGATGTCTGCCGGTGGTGGGTGGTAGGGAATCACATGGTGTTTATAGCCAACCGGTGAAATCCCTTAAAAAAGCAAAGAGTCGGTCACTCATTGTGTTTACCGTTGAGACCCAGCACTTCTTTCTACAGTGCAGAGACTTGTGAGCCATGCTTTGAGCTCATGATAACATTTAGGTCAATTCCACTTCTTAATCATCATAATTACCGCCAACATCAGACCACTGTGCACAAACAAGGTCTCGGGTTTTCACAATGTACACACAATCCTCGTCCTTTCCACAAACACGAGGGGGGGGGGGAAGTGTTTCATGTTGTAGTCCACGGTAAGCGTCAACTGCGTACTGTCACAGGGTGTGTAAAGTGGAATGAATGATTACACAGAACAATAATGAGTCTCGTTTTCCAGGGCGTGTAATGTGGACGAGAGACGAGGCCCTCTCAGATGTGGTGACAATGGAAATGGTGGATCTGCCTCTCACAGGAACGCAGGCAGAGCTGGAGGGAGAGTTTGGCAAAAAGGCTGGTAAATGTCAAACCAGAATCCCTCCATGTGTTTCCCCTCCTCATTTTCCAGCATCAAGTACTGTTGCGGTTTTATATTCAGTGTTTTATCCATTGCTTTCAGTTTTCACTCTCTCTCTTAGTAGTTCTCTCATTTCCTTGCATGGCTGAGAAAGGCAGCCGTGCAACTCCTAATCTTGGGGGGTCATTTGTCAAGCTTGCTTGGTTCTTCATTTTGAAATTTTCCACTAATGCAGAACTCGTGGGTTAAGTCCACTTAATTGTTGCTTTTACTTTAATCCTTACTTCAACTGCCCGGCACCTGCATTTAATCATCACAGTTGTAGTTTAGTTATTTTTGAGGTTGCAACAGGCTTGGTGGCCTGGTTAAAACAGATGTCTTTGGGTGTGTCCACGTGGTTGCTGTTTGCTTCACTTTCTTTTGTCTTTGTCTTGTTTTTATTGCTTCGCTTGGATTCAGCCATTCAAGGTAACGCACTTCTCTGCTTTTGTTATACAAAACTTGATTAAAGGTTCTTAAGGATCTCCTGTTGTTGACTTGAAATCCATGTCATTGTTGTGCGGTACACCGGCGCCATGTCCAAGTTGTGATTCTCAATCCACTAAAAGTCCTGAAGCAGCATCTGTGTCCTCTCTGTAATTTGTGTAGACGGCCTGCTGTCCATGTTGCTGAAGAGGATCTCCTCTCAGCTCATCCTGCTGCAGGCCTCGATCGCCCACCTCTGGAAGCTCTTCTACGACGCACGGAAGCCTCGCAGTCAAGTCAAAAATGACGTGACCATTGAGACCCTCTCCAGAGACGAGTTCAACCTGCAGAAGATGATGGTCATGGTTACTGCATCTGGGAAGGTACGAGACTAAAGCTTACCCTCTCGTGGAGGTTAATGTACCGTAGTGTTTCAGGAGAGATGAGCTGCACATTTGTGGTTAAACAAATTTCTTTTTTTTTGTCTATGGTCAGGCAGGCCTTAAGTGAAATCAAACACTAATTAATAGGCTCCATCTTAATTTTTCCCTTTGCTTATTTTTCGTTCAGCTCTTTGGCATCGACAGCAAGACCGGCAGTATTGTGTGGAGGCACTACCTGGACAACATCCCGTCGAATGCAGCTTTCAAACTAATGGTGCAGCGGACCACTGCCCACTTCCCTCATCCGCCACAGTGCACGCTGCTCATCAAAGACAAGGTATCTGACAACAAGAGCTCTGTGCTTGAAGATATTCAGCGCGGGAGACAATTCTATTATCCCGTGGGTCTCACGAGCGTAAATGAAGCAAATTACGTAGCTGTGAAATCACAAGATCGATTGCTAATTGTTGTACCGCGCACAGAGTGAGGGACTTCAAGACAGAGAACTTGAAGTTTCTACTGAGCACGCCTGATACGCAGGCAACAGCGAACTTACTTTTTTTTCTCCTGCAGCTACCTGCGCTTGAAAGGAAAACATTGGCGTAACTGGTGATGTAGTGTGTGTATTAATCTTTGCCATTTCCTCAATGGTTTATTCAGGACACTGGCTTGGCCACACTCCACGTATTTAATCCCATCTTTGGAAAGAAGAGTCACGTCACCCCACCTGCTCTGCCTCAGCCGATACTTCAGTCCCTCATGCTGCCTCTCATGGACCAGGATTATGCTAAAGTCTTGCTCCTTGTTGATGACCAGTACAAGGTCAGTGGCAAACTCGGATGAACGTTCTGTCTTAATTGATAGAAGATACAGACATGCTGCGTATCCATGTGCATCAGGGCAACGCACCACTCGTAAACCTCTATGCATCTGTTGTTGTTTTTCCACAGGTGTCTGCTTTTCCCTCCACAAAGAATGTACTTCAGCAGCTCCAGGAGATGGCCTCGTCCATATTCTTTTATCTTGTTGACTCCAACCAGGGAAGACTTTCTGGCTACAGGCTACGAACGGCAAGTTTTAGAAAAGCCCAGCCACCACCAGTCTTTACCTTTTGGTTGCCAGAAGTCTGCGAGCCACCATGAAATGATACTTAACTCACAAATGACTGATTGGCAAAAATAATGACTGAATGTTTTTGTGCGCTCAGGACTTGTCGACTGAGCTGATCTGGGAGATCCTCATGCCAACCGAGGTACAGAAGATTGTCTCGATCAAAGGGAAGAGGCCCAATGAGCACGTGCACTCCCAGGGCAGAGTAATGGGAGACCGTAGTGTCCTCTATAAGGTATGATAACTTCCCCTGAAACCTTTAACACTGTGATGTGAGAGTTTGAAAATGATATCATATCTCTTATTGGTGCTGGATTTGGTCACTGTTGCCTCGACTTCTCGCTGCACCACTTCATTCAGAGAGACAGAGTCACTGCTCGTGTTCTGATGTAGGCTGAAAACTTTCCAAGTAAATACTGTCCCTCGTGTCACTGTTTCCCCAGTGAATCATATCCTCTCTTCACCACTGACTCTGAATACGATTAAACCCTGTTTCCTTCTACTAGGACCCTTACACTAGAAACAATAGAAAGCTCCAAAGCTCTGTCATGGATTCTGGAGATTGCATTGTTCTCTACATCGCAGCATGCAAAAGTGTGTGACGAACAAGAGACCGGTGTCTTTCCCACACTTTGAGCTTTATCTGTGGTGTGGGGGAGGAAAAACTCCATGTTTTAGGCCCTGGTGCTAGTGGAGCCAATATAAGCCACCATTCATCATTTGTCATTTATTGGGTTCTGTATATTTGTAAATGAATTCTTCAAACGACGGGCACAATTTTACATCTTAACATTACACCTTATCAATAAGGTTGTTTATATTTAACAGGTTTGGAAAGATGTGGCTGAAAGGACCTGTGTTTACTTGTTTTCTTTCTTTTAAGGCAGACTCCTGAAGAATTAAGGTCAATGTATCCTAACTGTAGTTGGCTACATACATTTTAAATGGCTATAAAACAAATCAAATGGATTGAGTGAAACAGCTGGGTAGTGTGCTTCATCCCAAATAGTATATATTTGCCATATTGCAGAAAAAAAGGGTTATTATGGAAAAGAGAGATTTCTTAACCTTGATCAAGATGCTGAATTGTGTCTTCATCTAATTGCTCACAGTACCTAAACCCAAATCTACTGGCTGTGGTGACTGAGAGCACAGACCTGCATCAGGAGCGAAGCTTCGTCGGGATCCTCCTGATTGACGGCGTGACTGGTCGCATCATCCATGAGGCTGTTCAGAGAAAGACCAGAGGACCAGTGCATGTTGTGCACTCTGAAAATTGGGTGGTGGTGAGTAATATTTACCCCCAAAGTCACTCTTGCGGTTAAAAATGAAAGATATTTTGTTTAGCTTTGTTGTCCTTTGCTTGGTTACAGTCAGAATATGGTGTTTGCTCTCTGCAGCTGTGTAGAAATGACTAAGCACCCACACTGTAATTGAACACATCAAATGTTGAAGGGGAACAGTGTTCTTAATGCGTCTTCTGCCTCTGTTTGACGCCGCAGTACGAGTACTGGAGCACCAAGTCTCGCAGGAATGAGTTCTCCGTTATTGAACTGTATGAAGGGATGGAGCTCTACAACAGCACCGTGTTCAGCTCACTGGATCGGCCACATGCTCCTCAGGTGCTTCAGCAGTCTTACATTTTCCCCTCCTCGATTTCCGCCATGGAGGCCACACTGACCGAGAAGGGCATCACCAGCCGCCATTTGCTCGGTAAGTTTAAGCCAGCGCCACATTTCTGGGCTGCAGTGTAGAACTGCACTGGAGTAAAATCGCCTTCTTTACAGCATTGTTTGCCTCGTTGCTTTTTAATAAAAACAATAATAATCTTTTGGTTTTCTTCGTCACAGTTGGCTTGCCATCTGGAGGGATTTTGTCATTACCCAAGATGTTCCTTGACCCTCGGAGGCCAGAAATAGTAACGGAGCAAAGCCGGTGCGTCTTCCAGTCGAGTTTGATTTGAAACATTTCATTGACTTTTTTTTTCTTTTTCTGTGTCTAACGTGTTCACTTGGTCTCCAGGGAAGAGAACCTGATACCGTACGCACCAGAGCTGCTGATCCGTACAGAGTGGTTCATCAACTACAATCAGACTGTATCAAGAGTTCGAGGAATTTACACTGCCCCGTCTGGACTGGAGTCAACCTGCCTGGTGAGTCTGCCATTAAAATAGTGACAGAAATATAACAATTGTTTGTTTTTAGAAAATGTTTTGACAAAAAACTGTAGTGAAAAATACTTTTTTTGTTGAACTGCTACTGTGTGTCAGAATTTAACTTCCTAAGTTTTCATTTGTGGTGTTCATCTTCTAAAATCTTTATTTACTTATCCTGGTCTCTAGTGCCAGTATTTCTTCATATTCCTTAAGAACACAATCACATGACATGTAGCACAATGTATTTTGTCTTTTCTACCAGTAGCTTGTGTATTTGTATCTGTGTATTGTCACATGTAATGTTTTTGTTACCTGCCTAGGGACTATAGATGTAAATTACCATTGTCATGTTTACATCTTGTATTTTCATCCTGATGTTCATTAACGTGCTCTGTCCCTACCAATTAAATAAATAATGGATGCACCCAGAGCATTTCTGACACAATACTGAGTAATGGCCTAAAAAAACCTCTAAAATAGCCTTACAATTTTAAATCCGTCCTAAACATACAGTCAAGACATTTGTTTTTATCCCCCTTCGGGTAAATTAAATGTACAGTCAATATGACAATGTTGTTTGTTTTCCCTTTTTATAGGTGGTGGCATACGGTCTCGACATCTACCAGACTCGTGTCTATCCCTCGAAGCAGTTTGACGTACTGAAAGACGACTACGACTACATGCTGATCAGTAGCGTTCTCTTTGCACTTTTCTTTGCCACCATGATCAGCAAACGCCTGGCAGAAGTCAAACTGCTCAACCGGGCCTGGCGGTAAAGCGATCGTTAAAATTACCATCTCTTGCTGCCCGGAGGCTGCACGAAGGGCCTCAGCCCGAGGAGACGGCTGAGGCAGCGCCTGTAGAAGAACACAGGCCAAATTCAATGAGGCCCTTAAGGAACTGCAGAGGTGAGGGGACGGCGGGGTGGGGGTGAGAGGAGGGGTTAGTAGAGGTTTTTATGTTTATTTTTTAACTTATTTTGCAAGCACAAGGATTAATTTCATGGTAGAATAACTGTTTGTTTTTGTTTTTTTTGTGCCATGTCCTTTTGATTAAATGTTTAACACATAACTAATTACAAGTGAATGAAACAGGATTTAATAAATTGTGGAGTTTGGAAATTCCCACACATGTGAAAGTTAGATACTAAAACAATGTTTTTTTTTTTTCCAAGATTAAGTTTGTGACATTTCTGCTACATTAGACTTCTCTCATGGAGATTGATAGTATATGTGGAGGTCAGTGGAAAAAGACACGGTAGACATGCAACATGTGGGAGCTTGATTTGATACTTAAATCCTACGGAATCCCCTGATACCCAAATGCCATGTGGTTTGATGGTAAATGAACTGAACTGTGAGCAGATAATGCAGAATGGACAATAAATGGTTATTTGTACTGTCCTGATGACTCTCCTACCAAAGGCACAGTCGCACTGTTTTCACCATCACATGCTTGAACATGACCATCAGTGATCCCCTGTCGGCTTCTGTTGATGCTCCATTAAAATTTGTCACAGAACTCCAGTTTAAGTGTTTGTTTTTTTCTGTTTTCACAATTTTTCAGACTGTGCAAAAATTCTGTATGTATTCTAATGTATTCTTGGTACGTATCATTGTTCTGATGTGGGGAAAAAACATGTTGAGCCCAAGTTCATAGAATGAATAAGTTATTTTATTTCTATAAATAGATTAAAAAAACAATTTTACAATGATTTACTTTTGACATTAACAACATTATGAACTTATAAACAGTTTTTGCTTGGGCCACATCTGACACAGAATCTTCATGAGAACTTCCAACCTGTTGCTGTAACAAAGGCTGTAGACGGGGGTCTGCATCTCTACAGTGTAAACGTAACATGACTTCCATGCACACACACACACACACAAATACAGAATCATTAAAGGCCCAATATGTACTTTTTTTAAACATACATTGTTTGAGATAAAAAGCACATACATAATAAAAACAATTCATCATAATGATTAAAAGTTTGTCAACTGACCATAAGTGAAAATGGAAGCGTGTTTTACTGGAAAAAGTAAAGAGTTGTTTACGTGTGTCCTTCATATGTATTAAAAAGACCTGTCAATCATTTTGAGGATGGCCGCAGGTTTCAGTCGTTCAGGTGGTGAGGCCACTCTTTTTAATCCTTTAAATAGATTCAACTTTGTGCACATGAGCATAGAATATGATGCAAGAGTCGATGCTTACATTGTATTTTGCAGGTAGGATGTGGCTTGCTCAAAAAGCCTGCAAAAGTCCTAAGCACTGAAGTAGAAACAGCAGTTAAGAGGTTTATCAGGTGTTTGTTTCACTGTAGTTCAAAGCATGTTTTGGTCGTTGTGTCGCGCAAATATCAGCCACATTGTTGAATTTAACATAAATCTTAATGCGAGAATGATTCAGCAAAACATTAAATATATCAATAAATCATACTTAAATTTTCAAGCAGCATTGTCATTAAAAAAAACCGCACATGGGATGATCAGTTTGGTACAAGCCCAGCTCGTACGTACAGTAATTATTTGTTCTCTTGTAAGAAATATAGTATTAGTGATATGAGCGTATGGCTGTCAGACTTAAAAGCTCACTGTGACAAAACTGCAGAATCTGAGGAAACCCAAACTGAAAACGGTTATGTAAATATTCTCATCGGTTAGTGAAAATACTGGAACGTTTTAATTATTTTCATGTTGCTAAAATACTGACCGGTAAGATGTTTTAAAAAAAAACAGATTAAAAACCCTCACAGTGTTGTGTGACATAAGTGATCTTTAAAAACATCAAGTCATTGAAAATAACACCAGTATGACATCAGACGTGTGAATGTTTCACGGAGATGTTTTCACACACTCGGCACAATTGTGTACCACATGGTTATTAATGATGTCAGTCACAGTTTTGTACTCATCAAGCTTCAGACAGGGACATAAGTGACGGTTTCTATCTGTTCGGCCAGACGCTGCTGTTCCCCATCCTGGCTGGTTCACTCAGGAGCCTCTCTCGTCTGTCCGAGTACGCCGGTCGGCCCGGCGGCAGGAGGATGTAGTGTGTCGCGCTGGCCTTCCTGCCGTCCTTCACAATGGGAACAATGCAGGGGGAAAACTGAGCTGCGGGTGGCACCCTTTCGTTCTGCTGTCTCTGCAATGCCTTACTCACATAATTTGGGTTAGCAGCAAAACTCTGTGTGGCAGGCATCACTCCGTTGATATAAATTGGAAGGCTCTTGGGGCTCGGGGTACGTGGTGGGCAGGGTGGGACTAAGGGGACCCGTGGAGGTATTTTGGGAGGCTTGTCTTCCTCGCTGGAGCTCACAGTCTTTGAGAGAGGCTTTGGCGGGATGGGGATACGAGGAGGGATTAGCGGCCGGTCAGTGGGGCAGGTTGAGGCGCTGCTGTGGACAGGCTGGGAAGCAGGGCCTGAACAGGGAAACCGGAGTCTGTGTTGGTCTGGCTGTTTGCTGGGCAAAGTATCCCCGACTGCTGACGCCACATGCTGGTGGTGTTCTCTCTGGGCAGCTAGTGCCCAAAACCCGCTTCCTCTGCCGGTTGGTCTGTCCTCTCTGCTTGGCCACGAGAAAGCCATGGAGCCGGTCCCCGCACCACCAGCCCGCCACGAGCTCTCCTGGTAGGCGTAATTCACCTGGCCGAAGTCTCCGTTGGTAACCCTGCACATGGCCTTGGGACAGCTTTTGGGCAAAAGGCGCCGTCGGTCACTGGTAAAAAACTCCACCTCACTATCGGCGGCGTCATCAGACATGACCTCCTCAGGGTCAGGCAGTGGAGGCAGGGGTTTGGCTTCTCTCTGGTGGCCCCCAAACACCGACCGTCTCTGGGAAGAAGGGACCACCTGGTCTCCCTCATGAGGCCGCAGCGTGTTATCAGACACTAGGCGGTACGTATCAGAGTAGAAAGGAGACTGGGAGATGTTGCCTGGGAAAGGGAAAAACAATCAGATATTAAACGACCATCTTCATGAAATCCTAAATTGAACTTTACGCCGAGAAACCGTTGCTTTGCCGCTCATGGTTTTGCTATCACTGTTGTTTCCTTCACTGCAGAAACAATTCTCAGAGGAAGAAACATGGAAAACAACTTCCAATGAGAGAACAACTTTAACTAGAGTGTATTGATGGCGTAGGAGGGAGAAAATACCAGGGGGAGTGGGTCACCCACTCTACTTAAAAAAAAAACCTCCTGTTTTGCTGAAGGTATCTTTCGGGAAACGGGAGTAAAAACATGTTGAAAACAACCGCTTAACCTATCACCCTCTTCGTCAAACATCAGCCACAACACCCTGATTAACGCGGGCTTCGTCATTATCAGCAGCGCAGGCCATAATCTTAACGGAGCTTCCCATAACTTTCTCGGTGGAAACATCCTACGTGCCCCAGACTGCAGGAACAGCTGGTGACCAGGGAGCAATCGCTTCCACTCCTCCTTGACTCCGTTCTCCGCTCGCTCTGCTACACAGCTCAGTCCAGTGATGACAAACTCACCATAACCCTGTCCACACGCTGTTTTATTAATGAAACAGGGTTTAAACTCTGGTTTGTTCAGCCGAGGCAGAGTATAGAGTTATACTGTGTAAATGAACTAATCCATTGTGTCAACGTCAAGAAAATGCATGATTTAGTACAGCGCAACTTCTATAGCACTATTCTTTCACAATTCAAAAAGATTTCAAAAATACATAATAAAAAAATGTCTGACCTTTTGTTTTTGACAAAGTCAAGAATGTAATTTGCTGTAAAATGTTATCAGTGTTTTTCTTATTTATTCTTTTTAATTCATTTTCACAGGTGACTGATAATCATGTGTACTGTGTGTGTTTGAACACATGTTCCTTTCTATCTCAAGGTTTAACAGTTAATTCTAAATGTAGATCACACAAATCTAAAACAGGTCGTAGTAGCAATTCATTTTCAAAAAGCATTGCCCCAATTATCACTATTTACAGATATTATGATTACACTATTCATCGGAAATATGAACTGAGATTCTTTTTAAACCATCACAAGTGTCACATGCATCCAAGTTAACTGAACTGGTTGCTGGTCGTCAATCTGTAGTTTTCTTTGTAGTAAATTTAGAATAATTTACATGTAAAAACAACAACACGTAAAAGACTCACAGTTAAGTTCCTTGTCCATTTGCTGTTGTTGAAGCTCCGTCAGGTTTTGTTCCATGTCAGCACTCAGGCCAAAACACTCTCTGCAACACACAAGAGAGGTTGAGAAATCCGTACAGAGCTGTGCATGTGTGTAAATCATTCCTACACATAACCTGTCATGAGTAAGTCATTATGTATGTGAAATAACAAGCATGACATATGCTTAAACAGAACATATGTTCTGCTCTCCTCCATGTTTTCACATTATGTAACAGCATTGCCGGTTACATTCCCTCACCCATTTTCTTCTGTATCTAAAACTACTTTTGCATATCTGTCAACCCTGATAGCGGGATCCCTCCAGTCTTTCCTTATCCAGTGTGAAGGGTCAAGCAATAGAGCACATTGTGTGTTATACAGATTGCAACGGTAGATTTGTGGTTTGTGGCTATTTAAATAATAAATCGCCAATATGATGGATTTTGATCAAAGACACATGAGGATTTTCTCTGGGGATAAGTCAATGCAAGAAGGTATATTTATTGTTAGATGTATAAAATCTTAAATATTTGTTTTTGGATGCTGAAGTGAAGCACTGAACTCATTTCTATTAGATATTTTTCTTTCTGTTACATATGAAACATGATCAAATAACACAAAAATAATCAGATAAATACTAATCTGTTTATTTGTGCCAAGTATTTAACACGAATAGTGACAGAATTATACTCTTGGTATTGTTTGATGAAAGTTAAAGAAGTGTTTGTATCATCACACTATGTAATAATAACTGATCCTTCTTTACATTGTGTTTCTATCAGTGAGTGGTGTTTGCTTACCTGTTCAGGTCATGTTGTGACCAGTAGTTATTCTGACTTCCAGCCATTTTGTGGCAGAAATTGTGTTCTCAAAAAGCTTGAAGGCCTGTTTGGTATCTGAACACAAGTCAGCTCCATCGAATCCATCACGGCTTCATTCTAGCCAGCAGAAAGCTGTTGGAGAAAACCAGAAACCAGAGTATTAGGGGATTCACCTGGCTATTTTTCTATGAGTAAAAGGAAACTTGTACATTCACATCTAGTTTGTAGCAGGTGTGTCAGGTCAGAATTAGGCTTTAAACACAAAAGAAAACAGGAACAAATCTTCAACATTTGGCTTTTGCATTACACCACTGCTTTTATTTGTTCCAGTCACACCTTCGTCAGTGTGAACTGGCCATGAACAGGGCATATAAACAGTGCACATCTGGAGCACAACCGCATCCAGCACAACCAGCTGCACGCACTCGTCTTACCAGGCAGGTCACCGGTCAGGACAGATATTCTATAACAAATACTTACAGGCTAGAAACACAAAAACATTTACAACCTACAGATAAATCATTATATCCGTCTTGTGTCTTGTGTGTCAATTACGTACAAACTTACATTCCTGAAACCCTCCATCGCTTTAGGTGAGCCTTTAAGAAATAACAGTCACAACGAAAGCCAAGTAAATGACTTTCGTCTGCTCAGGCAGCTGCCATGTGTGTGTCTCTTTGTGGTTCCAGCTTAAAGCCATTTGTCTGATGAGCAGGCTGTTGCACAACCTCTGGGTCAGATGTGGGAGGGCAGCAGTACTCGTCGCCCTCCTTCCTCTCTGTGACCATGAAACCCCTGCAGTATCCGCCCTTACAACAGGGGCTAATTGTGCAGCATTCCCGTGTTACTGCATGACAAACTCCACCACTGAGACACACGTATGATATTAGGTATTGCCTGAAATATGTTACTATCTGCTGAGTAATGAAAAAAAAGTGTTGTTTGATTTTGTATTCAATTAAAAAAGCTAAAAGAAAGACAAACACCTACTGACATCCCCCTTACGTGGAGATGGACACATGTATTCTGGGTCAGGTCATGGTCATCCTCAGAGATTAATATGGAACTTGAGGGCCGATAATGATGATGTCAATAATTATCTGTTTGTTGTGACGGATATACTAGTCATCCTGCTTTTACGTGACAGGAGACACATACGCCTTGCTTCCTTGACTTTACTCACAAGGTGGAGGGTCAAACATTTTGTTTAAAACTGAGCGATGCCCCTGTGTCAGCAACCGTCTACCCTGTTGCGCAGTCAACAAGCAAAGTATTCATTCCCTCACAGTTTCCAGCAGGGATGCTGCTCAAAACATGTGGCCCTTCGTCGATTGCCACATACAGTTTACATAAATGACATTTGACCACCGCATTTAACCCATGAAAACAATATTTGTTACGCAAAACCATCTGCTTCCTGACCATACAATAAAAGGCTCGTAATCACCTACAGTAAACGGCTACATTTCAGAATAAAATGCAAACACCGAAAGGAAATTACTCTATACATGTCTGTTCCTGCCTATAGAATTGAACTATGCAGCAATTCTCCGGCAAACACCACTAATTAGTAACCTCCCTTCTCCCTCCTACTCTCAATTTTACTATCACACTACAATCTTATTCTTCAAAAAGTCCTGCTCTGTTTCATGTCACTCGCAGGCCGACGGCTGACGTGGGAAGCAAACAATGCCGCGCATGCATAATGTCACACAAACCCCACCACAAACAAAACAGTGACCCATGCGTCCATTTGAATATTTATGTCATCCCTAAAACAACCGACTGTTGCGTCATTTCCGCCAGTGATCCTCGGAGATGGAAGACGCTGAACAATTATGAATTCTACCGGCAAGTACTCGGTGTCCATGAATGGAGCCACTCTCAGCCATGAATGGGGCTTTGTGTCACTATGGTGCGCAGTGAAGCAAGCCTGAAAATACAAGTGAACTCTCCCATGAGGTTAGGACTGAAGATACGCCATGGAGACAAGCTGACATGGCCAAGGTATGAGCCTGTGCCACACATTGTGTGACTGGCACCGTTGAAAGGAGAAGCCAGAGGCTGATAAACAGTTTGTTTATCTCATGCAGGAGATGTGCTCTCCTTGGCTGTTCCCACTTCACTTTTTTTTTTTTACAGGCAATAGGCCATTCACTGACTGGACCTTTACAGATAATTGAATTATGGTGCTGGTACAAAGTATGTGCTTTACATCACCTGATTTATAACTTGCCGTTAATTCTGCTGGCCGAGTTACACTCAGAGCTAAACAGGCCGGACAGAAATCCCACCAAATGCATTCATTGTAAATGTTTCCACCACAACATTAGCGAGACACAATACAAAAGAAAAGCCGTAATATGCGACTTAAATTTCTCAACACTGGTATTTGCAGCCTAGATGAATGTTTCTTTAAACAGATAAACTAAATAGACAACTGTAGTATTTAAATGAAAGATATCTACATTTGTGACTGAGGCTTTCACAAAGTTTTATAGTAAGAGTAGTATAGTATAGTTCAATAGTTTAGTAACAACCAGACTTGTTGCAGACTGTCTACTCTGCATGTATTGGTTTCTAAATGGGTCATATGTTTGAGGCCTGTGTTGTGATGGATGCAGTTTTAACCATTCACGTCCCCTGATCATGACACGTCATTACACACGGCATGATGGGATAAAAGTGGCATGTGGGGAAAAAAGGACAGTTTGTAGGTTGAACAAAACATAGAAAATAAAATGCAGATTTAGTTCTCTCTGTCATTTGTAAAAACATTGATCTTTAATCTTTTGAGTGTGTAGTTATTTTGTTATTATAGTTAACAGCTGTGACATGAGAATATTTGATATTTTTACATTTTAGGCCCATGACTAATATGTTGTATCTCTAAAAAAAACCTGGCCAATATATGCCACACACCAACACGACCAACTTGATAACATATAGGCCTATTTCTAAAAGAAAAAGTAATATCTTTGAATTTCTTTATAGTTTATATTTTTAGCAGTTTGTTAGGCTATGAATAATTTCAACACTGTTCAGATTTTTTTAAGAGCCATATTTGGCTTAAAGCTAATTCGTTAGGTGTTGTTGGCAGAAAAGACAAAAATGACAGCTGAGCTGATTCTCATTTCTTCACAGCCTGCAGGTGGGGAAGTTAGGTGATTTCATAGGAAATGTTCCAATTTGTGAGTTAGTGAGTGACAGCTGTACACTGTAATTCTGACTCAGTAAAGATTTATATGTATAGGTTAAACTATTTAGAGCTATTCAAAATTGTGTTTCCTCTATAGCTAATTTAGCGATAAATTAGCTAGTCAAACAATTACATTTAAACTGATGAACTGATTAAGCTGAGAGAGCTCATCATTTATAAAGAGTAGGCAACAATCTGGTGAGGCAACAATTACAAACATAAATTCAATATTGTGAACAATGTTTAACAACTTTATACAACTGTATTTAAATGTTAGAGTAGTCTCACTAACTAGGCGTTTCTTACTGATCACAATATATATTCAGTAGTTCCTTTAAATGGATCAATATGTAGATACCCATGTGCTATATTTATGTATACATAATTGATAAGTATAGTTACAGCACATGTACAGAACAAGTATATAGAAATAGACTAGATAGATAGACTAGATAGATAGATAGATAGATAGATAGATAGATAGATAGATAGATAGATAGATAGATAGATATTTAAAACGATTTCAATTTGTCATCACTAGAATTAAACTTTAGTCAATTTATTCATATCAAATTGAACTAAACTCCTCACACTAACGCCACCATTTCGCCCCGTGACTTCAGCGCCCACTAGCGGCTGACCGTGGATCGGCCGAGCAGTCCAAGACTCACCCATCCCCAGATGGGACTTCACTTTGCGGACATCTAGGAACCGTGCAGCGGGTCAAGAGAGCAGCCTCTCCCGCTGCTCACAGACAAATAACCCGGACAGACGAGCTGAATCGGTCAACACAGTTCAACCCGAGGGTGTTCACAGAGAAACAACAAACGGCCACGGTAACCTCGGACCAGCTGGCCGCGTCTCCCGCGAGCCTCTTCACATTTAACGTAAAGTTCCGCGCGAGGAATATACGATCCAATTAGCAGGCTCCCCTGTTCACGTTAAACACGGCATCTGGTAGCCCAGTTTAAATGAATTTAAAGCCCTGTTTTATCAAGTCACTCATCATTTTGATAGCTATTAGGAAGGAGAGTCTTACCATTAAAACGTCATTAGTCCATCACGTACAGCCTGTTCCTGTCCAGTGAGAGAAAATCAACAGGCGAGTACGAGTCAGTCTCTCAGTCCAACCTGAACCATGTGCAATATCCCTCCTCTGTCAACAAGCCCGGGAGGAGGTTAAACTCGTTTAGTAGCGTGACGCGGGTTTCCACATCTCTTTATAAATCCTCGCAGCACCCCGACAGCGTTACTGTAACTCCTCCCAAGTCCGTCTTAAAGGGAGAAAAAAAAAACTAAAAGATCAAAAAAAAGAAACATAAGGAAAAACTAAACATTACTAGGAAAAGTAGTGTATGGCTTATAAACTAGCAAAGGTGGAAAATAACTACGTGTGTGTGTGTGTGTGTGTGTGTGTGTGTGTGTGTGTGTGTGTGTGTGTGTGTGTGTGTGTGTGTGTGTGTGTCTTGTACATTAGGCTACTTGAATATTCACATTAACTCTACTCCGTTTATTTTCAGCTGGACATATTGTATTTCATTTAATTTGTATTTAGTTTAAACAGACAACTCTAGTCACTTAGTGTACAGATTTAATTTACAAAGCACATGATAGTTTGTAGGCTTTGTTCTTGTTTAAACTACAAAGCAGTACAGAAAAGGTTCTAATCAGCTATATTCTAACCAGCTGCCACATTAAAATGATGCTTGTACATTAAGACATCCCCAATAACAAGACAACAATACTTTGATAACATTTGCTGCTATATTTCTGTACTTTTACTTACATCCAGGATTTTGACTAGAGATGGAGTACAGGATGTGAATACGCCCTCCACCACTGTAAACCAGAGATGGTGGCTTCTCAGTTCAGAATATGGCTCAGATAAACCCATACTCAAACAGAAACTCACTCCAAGTGCAGCTGTTATCGTGTGTGTCCTCACTCCCAGTGGATTTGGGAAATCAATGATAGACATGTGACTATTTCAAGTCTGTAAATCCAACAAAATTGCAATATTATTGAGGGCTTTTAATAGAATTAGCATTTCATTTAATTTATGTTAATGTCCATCAGTCAAATTTCCAGTTTTACAAACAATGTTTCCCGTGCAACAAGTTACGGTCAAATAGCAACAATGCCCAGAGATGCCCAGAATTATACTAATATCATTTTATCTGCCTTGTGTGTTGACTGTTTGGGAAATTGCCCTTCATAAGGCAGTAAACAATTTTTGGACTGACCTGTGTGGGAGTCAGAGAGTGTGTGGGTGGCTTTTGGCGTGCAGTACAATATACGACTGATAGTGAAGAACAAGTACAAGATTGGCAGCCCAGTTATGGTGGATGTGGACTTGTTTTGAAGCCTCGATGTCACATAGGAGTTCACTGTCTGTGTTTGTCTTCACCCACACCGAGAGAGAATGAAGGACAATACAGGAGGCCATTTACTGGAAAATAACAGGGAAGTGAGGTCAGGCCAGACCACACTGAGCCTACAGTCTTCCTCCAGACTGCTAAATTATCTTTGTACTGTCGTTACAATACAAATAAAGCCTCAAGGCAAATAGACACATTAAATATTGTAAAGTGCTGAATAAAATAACCACCTCATAAAAGTGTACGAGCGATGCCAAACGACCCTGTGACCTTCCCTCCTTCTATCCTAGTGTTATATTTTTCCACTGTTTTAATACTCCAATAAAATCCTTATAGGGTCATATATGGATTAGGGAGTGCCTTATACCTATATGCTTACAGTAAATTACAAACCCACAAAATAAATACGCCACATGTGCTTCTATTGCTGCAATCATCAACTGTTCCTCTTCCACCGACATAATTTGTTTGCTTAAAAGAATACTCATACTTTTTAGCAAATAGGCCGTTTGATCCACTTCCTGTGATGCAATGACTGATATCACATGTGGTTCCAGTGTGACTTAAGGTGAAACTCCTGTTGGTTGTCACGCTGCACCCAACAAATGTAAGGCTTTGTCTTTGAAAGGTAATGGTGCAACCTACATCTGAATGATGTCAAGCCCTTTTAATGTCTCAGCGACTTGTTCTGATTCGTTGTGTAGAGGTGGACCGGCACCGTACACATTGAAACTTTTTGCCGGCAGATTTTCTGTCCTACTGTTGCTCCGAGGCCCTCCGTGGGTGCTTGTGGTGACCCAGGATGCTCAAAGCTGTGGGGGTTGTTGACGGGGTGGGCCAGTCTCCCACAGGGGAGGTCAAGTCATTTCCTGCTTTGAGAGACCTCCGTCCCTCACAGCTGTCAGTGCAGTCAGAAGCCCACCTCCCACATCTGTAACCACCCCCTCCTCCTCCTCCTCCTCCTCCTCCCCCTGCTGCTGCTTTTTTCAAAGATGGATTGCTCTGAAAGAACTTCCTCACGCTGCTGCAAAATTAATGATGGATCACCAAAGCTCGACTGAAATCAAGGCCTTCTGTTAATGTTTTTTTCCTTTAATGAGCTCAATTCGATCAAAGACGAGAAACATCAAGGCCATATCATGCATCAGTAGTTGGTGAAAGGCGATGACGACAGCAGATAACCCCTGAAATAAGAAATATCTCAGAAGATAAATGTCTGCCCACCATTTAACGTTGTCTCAAGCTGGAATAGGAAAGAAAAGTAAGTAGGTGTTAACAAACGTGTTCTATGGTAAATACATTTGTGTAGGTTGATGTGCTGACATGGTGACACAGGGAATTCTCTTATAGAGGAACCAGCTGTGTACAAACATGTAATAGTAATTAGAGCCCTGTTACAGACTGCAGACAGACGAGCCTGCTGCTGTTTTCAAAGTCACGGTCCACCAGTCTTATGTTTGACTTTCACATTCCTGTTATTTGTTCCTCATCCTGTTAGAGGTTGTGACGAATAATGAGATGTGTATCACATACGTTTATTAGATGTAAACTTTTAAGATGAGTCTGTTATGGAAATATGTCTCAGCTTATAGCTGTTACATGTGTAACAAGTTCAAATTTGTGTCCAGTAAAAGGAGAGTTCTTGAGTAAACTCTGTAATAGGGCACCAGAGCTGAAACAAGGGGCATCGTCATCCAACTCCAGAATGACGTTGCAGCAAGAAGAGAATTTCTCATGAAAGACAGAAAATTGAACTTCTTAGCTGCCGCCCACCACTTCCTTCAGCCTGACGTGTAACAGTCATGTTTGATGTCATTTTTTGGACTGCCAGAGAGTAATGTCGCCGCATCGCTTTTATGAATTAGGGATAAATAGGTTTAGAAAAGTCCTGAATGAGTACCATTCATTCAGACTTGTATCACTGCTGTGGGCAGAGTTTTGTGTGATTTGAAAAACACACCCTTCTTTTAATCTTCTTTAACTTAATGGATCTGCGGTTGGGTCTGACAAGACGGAGGCGTCAGGGAGGAATCGGGCTCCTCAAATGTCTGAGTGGGCTTCGCATCGTGGCCTTTGACCTCGTCCTGTGAGGAGACAGCTCAGTTATCAAAGAACCAACAGCCACCTGGAGGAAGAGGAGGATGGGCTGAAGAATGATGTTTGTGCTGCCTTTGATCGTTGGGTCGTTCAGGAACTGAGCTGACGGCCAAAAGGAAATACTCTCTGTGAAAGAAAGCTATTCTGATCAGATGTTAAATGAATTGATACAAATGACACGAATAGCACTACAGGCCGCTAGTGTGCGCTGTGAATGAAATGTAGCTACAAGCAAATGAATGGTGGAAAACACACAAACACACACACATACAAACACACAGCTTTATGTGTAGTGGTGCTTTCCTTATAAAAGGACAATAAATACTTTTTTTTCCCCCAAGACACCAACAGAGAACAACAAAACAGTGGGCAAAGAAGCGAGAGGAAGTGGCAAGGATTACAGTGATTTAAACCCTGTGACATCGGATTTCATGGCGACAGCTTCAATGAATGGCGGAGACTCGAGCATGAAAAGAGCAATTCTTTGCCCAGGATGCAGCATTGCAGGCCGGGGCAGCTTCCCTTCCCCGTGAGTTCAGGCCTCAATGTGGGCAGAGGGTCCACAGGCCCAGCAGGAGGCCTTCCGCATCCCTGTGAAGATGATCTACAGCTCATTAAGAAATGCAGTTGAACTGATTGAGGGTGAAGGAAGGAGAAAATAAACTGTATATGAAAGGAATCTGACTTTATTTTCTTTTTTATACTATCCTCAGTATCAACTCTCTCAGTAAAAAAAAATTGTTATTTGTTATCGCGAACACACAAGGTTGCATCATTGTGTGACGGGAAGACACTGTCAATATTTGTCTTCACAGTGGTCACAACCTGTTCCGAGGGCAAAGTCTTGTTGAACCACCACATGACAAACACGGTCACCTTTCTGGGGGGCAACGGAAAAATAGCCAAGTTTGGTAGTCCTGCTGATTATTTACCATGTGTGCGTCCACGTCATAAACTCTATTGTGCAGGGTAGCGAGGCGGGAGGGGGGGTCTGTGTTTTTACGATTCACAGATTTCTTTTCAGTATGATGTCTCTTAGTGTGCATTTCCTCACAACATAGCTCAGAGTCCTGAGGCATGACAAAGTCATTCTTCCTTTTTTTCCCCTCACCGTATCTCTCCTCTCACTCCCACCTTCTTCCCTCTCTCACCTAACTCACTCCCCGCTCCATCATTTCCTGTTGAGTCACCGGCAGAGCCAGACTGCACCATGTTTTACAGTTTACTGCTCCCTTCCTTGCTTTCCTCCTCCACTTCCCTGATCACAGATGCCCCGTGTGTGTGAGGGAGAATAACCCCCGGTGTGACATTATAATAGTCCTCCAGCAGATAAGTCCCAAAGAAGTCAAAGCTGACGTGGGAGTCTCTTCCTGGCAACACCACTGATTCATGCAGTAAATGACTCGGTGGGGGGGATTACAGGATTATCAGCACTTCCACCTACAATGCGATTGCCCACTGTGTTGATTTACCTCTTTGGAAAATGTTGTCTATAATGCCTTTGGCTATTTGGGGCGGTATCCTAGTTAAGTGTGAGGAAGTGATGCTGTGGTGAGGTAAGACGCTGCGTAAACGTAGGCAGTGCGTGCCTGTGTGAGGGTGTATGAGGGCAGGGCTCACAGAAACGAAAGGGCTCTGTGGTGGACTGGTTGAGTCATTCAAAAATGCAGCTGCTGACTCAGTTTGCAAACTTGTCTCCAAGAGCACGTCGCCAGTCTATCTGGCATATTGTGCGTGTGTGTGTGTCTGATCTGTACTTGTCCGAACCTCTTAGGGAACGCCTCCAGGTTGATTTTTCTTCCTCTGAGAAAAAAAAGCAGACAGGTGTTAACATTATTTATTTAGCTTTCAATCTGTCTAACACTACATGCTTGTGGTTTGTTCAGAAACCGCTCAAAGAAATGACCAAACAGATTAAATCAAATGGAAAATGAGGGCTTTGCCTGAAGGAGTGCCGTAATCCCGTCCTGGCAGCAGGTCAAAGTTTTTCTGTGATTCAATCATTTCGTCATGTGTTCAGCTTTCTTTACACACCCTTCTTGCCACAGTAGTCTTATAACTGTGTCAGTCCAACCATCAACACAACGTGATCCATCTGGGAGTATGGACTCTGGGACACACTCCAGAATTAGTCATCCTGGATGTGTTGCAAGGTCCAAAAATGGTGTGCTGTTGTTGACATTATAACGTTCAGAGGGTAATTAAGAGGGACACCTCCCTCCATGATGGAATGTGATTTCCTGATAAAATTGTGGAGCTGTTTGACCGGAGTGTGATGCAATAGAGTAATTACCTGTTCACCATTATTTATTTGTTTGAATATTATTACAATAAAACTGAGGGTTGTAAAAAAATATATGGAGAGAAAAGAACACGATGCTGGCCAGAACAATAAGCAGCAGTTGCTTCTAAAAAAGATACCTGCAGGCATTGTCTGCTTCAACAAGTTTAGACCTGAAACCCAGTCCCTAAATGGGCGCTAACAACTGAATTTATGGGGAAACGTGATTTGTTTTCCCGATATTGTCTGCTGAAACAAATTCAGAGCATCCTTCACGAAATGTTTAAATGCTAACTTTAGCAATGTCCTAAACACACCTGCTAAGTGAGGAGCTCCTGGTCAATAATGAAGCTGTGGCGGTTTTCTATAACGATAACTAACGTTCTGTTAAACTGGCACCATATTTAGGATTCACATTAATCCTGGTTACGACATGCTATTTAATTTAAATTGAATTAATAATGCATTTTCTGTTATATAATTAATTACTTTAAACTATCGTGATGTAACCTAATCTATTAAGTAACGTTAACGTCTCAGCACATTCCACAGCAGACTGCCGTTGATTACTTCAGCTAGCTTGGAATTCAAAATAACAGTCGCTAACGTTAACTTTAATTAGCTAGAGTTAGCTAGTAGTCTATGAGTGTAATCAGTAGATCCACCTCGCCGCTAGCTAAATTAAAGTTGTTAGTTTACCTACCAAACATATACGGTAAGTAATAACGTATTTAACCTTTACTTGCGTACATTATAAGGAACCAAAATCAATTTTCATTAGGTTAATTAGCTAACTAGCTAAGTAATGCTAACGCTAAGATAAGCTAACTCTAGTTTTGTATTGTTTAACGTAGCTAGCTACAATTTAACAGAAGTATTTGTGGTAATACGCGAGTATATTTTTCGAACATAATTAGCATAATTTATTTAAATCAATATGTGTTAACTTAAGGCTAATGTTAATTAGTATTTTTTAACCTAGCTAAACTATATGCTAACGTTAGTATAAAATGTCCCGTTGTACTGTCATCGTTCAAGAGGTTAGAGCTTTAACGTGATGTTTATTCTTCAGACACCATGCTGTAACGGAGCTAATTCAGCATGAATCGGCGATCATTTGCTTTCAGGAGGCACTTGCTTGTGGACGTTTGTAAGTTATGCAGTTTGTTTTTTGATGAAACAGTGACGATGGTTATGAAGTGGCTGTTACATAGCTAACATTACATGCATATGTTAATGCAGCTGAAACAGACCTGATCAAATTGAAGCGTCAGTATCGCAGAGCAGAGGGAGCCAGGCGGGCCCATTGCGAGGAGACCCAAGGCCTCCTCAGCAGACAGACGTAAGTGGCTTCCTTATCTAAATAATTGTTCAAAGGCATCTTCAGTTATATGTTTTCATGTTTGCCTAAGGCATACCTTGGTTTTATCCTCTGTAAGTGTCACATATTTGTCCAAACATTGTGTGTATTTATGTGTTTGTGTATCTGTGATCAGACGAGAGATCAATAGGCTCCAGGATGAACAAGAAGAGCTGTTACTGAGAGTCCCTCCGAGTTGTAGCCGCTGGACTGATGTTCGTGTTGTTCAAGACCTCACTGCCATGTTGGCCCGTAGCGACAGAATAGATGAAGAGCTGGAAGTAGAAAATGGCAAAGTGGCTTCTTTGAAAGACCAGGTGAAGTGTTTTTTGTGTGTGCCATGGACTATTGAGTGCAGCACAGTGAATTTCTCTTGTTTTTCTTACAACAGGTGACCCTACTTGTTTGCTTTTGTCTTCAGATTTTAAAATTGGAGAGGAGGTTGGCAGGACAGAAGACCGGTGGGGGAACTACACACAGTATGAGCATAATGAAAAACACCTGCTGGACAGAAAGCAAACTGTACAGGGTTAGCGTTACACAGATAATTCACTTCACCAAGACGTCACTGGTTCAACTCCACGGTTACCCCTGTAACTATTGAACACAACCATTAATTATGTCCGTTTTTTTATTCTAGGGTTGCAAATGCCTCAATACTAGGATGACCAGGAATGGAGAGTTGAGGGAGGAGCTGCTGAGACTGCAGGTGGAGAAGAAACAGTTTCTACAAGTTAAGTCTCATCTGGAAAAGGTACGGTGACTTAACGTCAGTCAGATCTTAAATTCATATTTTGCTGCTGCTGCTACATCCGGCCAATTGATGCCAGCATGATGCTTCCAATCCTCTTACTTTTATATATATATATAAAACTACTGTACAACAGAAGATTGAACACCATTCCCAAAGCTAGAGAGTTTTGGGAATAGTGCCACACAAGACATGGCTGTTGATAGAAGAGATGTTTTGATGTGGGATGGCCAGTGAAGGGCTATTAAAGGGATTCATATTTTGATAATGTAGACAGTTAATTGTATTATCTCATGCAGGAGCTGCATGCAATTCGCAACACTATTTCTAACCTGAGGACTAAATGCACTGAAGCCTTCAACGCCAGGTAAATCATCCTGCAGCGCTCTGAATCTAGACCCACTGTGCACAATTAGAGAGGTTAGAGTGCATTCTCATATTTTCACTCGGTGGGCACAGTAAAGATGTGTTTATTTTCACAGTGACTAAGATGATCATAAGCTCATTCAGCTGAGCATGCTAGCTGAGATTGATGAGCAACCTTCCTTAAATGTCTTAATATCTAATGGCGGACATCATTAAGTGATAAGAAACGCATGAGAGCGGACTTCATTTGCTGAAGTTATTCGGCTGAGGCACACTTGCATATGTCTGCTTACTGTTTACTTCTACTATTTTTTTCATAGATTTGTAAAGATAAAGTACATCCACTCTGTATAACTGTTTGTTTGTTGCATATTCATGGCTACACCTAGTGTGAAGAGCCAGGAAAGACAGAGGACGCTGATGGACCAGAGTGCTAAGGATATGGCTTGTTTCATCAAAGAGAGGGACAACCTGTTTGTTTGCAGCAACTTTGAGGTTTTCCTCGAGATAAAGGCTCTTGTACGCAACAACCAGGACACCGAGCACAGGAAAGGTGACTATTATTCTCATGCTTTCGACACAAGATTAGTTTAGGCACCTACTCTCCTGTGACCAGACTATGTCACGCATTTGAATGAGTCCGGATATTATTTTATAGTTCTTAGTTTCAGCTATCTGAGTACAAAGTTCTGTCATCCTGATTTCCACACAGTCATTATGTGCTTTAGCATTATTGCTCTGATAAAACGCTGAATTTTTTGATTTTTCTAGTCCTAAATCTAGTTTTATACAACAAGTCACTGTCACGCCCGGCCAGTGTTTTTGTCAAACTGTATGCGTTTACTTCTAATCAAGTGAACTAGTGACACCTTGTGTTTGACAGGTGTTACTGCTTGACTAATTAATGTCTGACAGAGGACAAAAAGAGAAGGTTTTCTGTTGTTACTTATTCTGAGAGAAAAACATTTTTTTGAACACACAATTATTTATTTTAATTTCATATTACAATATTACTGCAGTAAAGCCAAACTATGTATATTTCTGTGATTTCAGTCCTGCTGAGCTTTTTTTTTGCATGTTTAAGAATTTTCTTTATCTAATCATTTTGAATCAATATGCCACTTTAAATGATACCTGCCTTAAGTAAGCTGCTATTTAATATGCTGGAGCTCTGTAGACTAAGACTCATTTTCCAAAGAAAGGTGCCGTACATTATTCCTTATATACAGCAAGTCTGCCGCAGGATCCACCCATTGGCTATGACAGATGAATTAAGGACCTTGTGGTGCATGAATTTCCCACAGTGAAGCACAAGCAACTGGAGTCTAAGGAATTGCCACTGGGGCATTTTGAGGACGCTCTCAGAAAGATCCTCGCGGAGACAAAAGAAATAAACCTGGACCAACTGGTCAGGAACTTTATACAACGTAAGTCCCAATTAAAAACTACTGAGTCGATGGAAGTTGTGCATTTTTTTTTATCAGCGATGAAAATATGTTGTGATATATTTCCATTAGTGGAGGACCAGAACAACACTTTGCTGGAATTTGTCAACCATCAGCACAGTGAAGTAGAGGCCATTGGAAGGCAGATCTCCCAGGTTGGTGTGTGTGCGTTGGGAGAGAAAGGGAGAGGGATAAAGAAGGAGAAGGTGGAACTGTGGCTGTACTCTCTGTTTTTCATTGTGTCTTGGACTGAAAGCTTCGCAGTGAGAGAGAGATCTTTGTGGCTGAGGGGCTGCGGCAGAAGGAGCAGCGTCACGCCCTCCAGATGAAAGTGTCCGTCAAGCAAGAGACAACTGAGCAACATCTGGCAGCTTATCAACAGCGTGTTGAGGCCATTGAAAAGCTCCTGGACCAGCTCAAAGAAGGTACAGCAAAGGACCCCCCCCCCTGCATAACATTATCCTTTTGAATGGGAGCAACCGAGACATTGCAAACTGTATGATAGAGTTCAGCAGCAACATTCAGACTGCACAGTCAAAAATGTAGTCAAGGCTGACAAGACAAGAAACCGTTCACCTTCCTTTCAATTAGATCTTTCCCTGTTGAAGGGTTTTTAAAAATTGCAGATGTAATCTTTACAGCAGAACCAGAAAACAAAAGTGTGTCGAGTATATTTAAAAGTAGAGTAAATATTTTATATCATGGTAGGCAATAAAAAAACGTATCTACCAGTAAAAGATCAAATAAAGTCTCGTACTCATTGTTTTTATACCTCATAACTACTTTTACCAGGTGTTGAGTCGTTGCTTCGGCTCAGCTGTGACCGCTCTGTGACTCGTGAACAGTCGGGCTCTTCTGACGGAGTCCAGGATGAAAACATCGTCGAGTACCTGAGATGGGTGGAGAACAGAGTCAATGAGCTTCTCACTCTGCAGTCCTTCATTCACTTCCAGGAGAACCTCAACCCGTGGGTGTGTGGACATGAAACACTTATAGAGCCCTTAGAGAGTTGAGAAACTGATGAAAATGCCTGTTGCCCACCACATATTGATATACTTTCTCACCTCCAGGACATTGGCGGTCTCCGTACGATTGCTGGGCAGCTCCTGGGAAGGAGCTCACCAGCTGTCGACCCAACCATTGCTGCTGGGATTGCTTCACTTGTGTAGGTGTTATTTGCAGTGTGCAGGTCTAGACATGATGCTCAAAGATCAATGGTACAGAATAATCAGTCACAGGCAGTGTTGTCGATACCTTGATCATTAATAAACCTTTTTTTTTAGCTTTTCTGTTGAAAAATAAACTGCACTTGTGAATTTACAATCTCTGTGAAGCCTCAGTGACGACCCAGGCGGGTTGAAGTCGTTGCTGCTGGAGGAGAAGGAGCCGTTGAGCAGAGATGATCTCCTGATACTGCTCCAAAAGGGGGCGAGTATACCGGAAAAGATTTCTCCATTTTCTTCAAAATGAAACAATCAAAAGTGTAAAAAATGATATGTTCAGGACTTCAGTTGAAGTGATTGTTTACAGCACTGAAGTCATGAATCTCTGGTGGCTGACATGTAGATGATCAAACTTGTCATGAAATGTAACCGTCAGATTCAGAGGAGGAGGAAGACGGACAGACTGACCTGATGTTAACAGACGAAGATGCTCCTCAGAGCCACTGGAAACAAGTTTGTGCTACGCTTTTACATTTTCCAACAGCTATATTTTGTTTTCTGCTTTTTTTAGTGAATGTTAGATGGACACCAGATGATGGGAAGCTTCAATGGAAGTTATTCAAGAGGGAATAGGAAGTGGGAGACCTAATAGCATATTTCTGTATATTGCACATTAATGTGCATTTGTTCACAGTTCACAGGTTATTTAATGTATTCTCTCCATAGCTCAGTAGTAGTTGTTTTGTTTTTTTACATGTAAGCCTGAGCATTTCAAGGAGCTGTTCAGGAGGTCCTGAGATACATTGTGCACACAGACACAGGTCACAGTCACATGGTGTGTGTGGGATGACATTAAGAGCAAACAAGGATTCAAAGACAATTTCAATTACATCACTTTTTACTATAAATTATAGGAACACTTTACATGAACACTACTTGATCAAATGATAACAACAGGACATGCTGAACAACAAATGATGAAGTTCTTGGTTTGGCACTTATAATTAAAAAGATTTAACCGGTTTACTCACTCACTCGCCTCAATCAGTCACACTAACAAACAAACACACACTTTTATAATCCCTGAGGAATATAAAATAAACAATCAGCTTCATTGCACTCCATGATTTGGCCCTTGGTTCAGTTGATTGGTTTAAAGGGAGACCCTACAGATGAAGAGGGTTAACATTTTAACTCATAGATATAAACATGAAACATACATTAGGACATTTAAGTTCTGTTAAATCCTTCACATTAGAGATCGGAATGAAGTGGAGAATTCTAGCTTACAGAATACACTCTTTAAAGATGTGTATTGTAAAATTCCATTCATTTTGCACACTACAGGTAAATAAATTAACTAATTTTCTTTTTTTGTATTACAAGATGCTTAGATATGTAAATGAGGCATTTGTTTTGGTGAATTTAAGAGAAATCTACAGAAAAAATCAGTAGTGTAGTAAAATGAACACCTATTTTTCTTTCCACTAGTCTCAGAGCGTAAAGAGTCTTCCTGGGTGAACTTCTGCTAAGCTTCATTATAGGGTTTGATTTTTAAGGTCGGATCATTTTAATGTGTTTTTCAGTCGTCTATCTTCGGCCAGCGTCACCACAGTACACCACCCTGCTCTCCAGTCGAGAACGCTCAGCTTCAAACACCAGCAAATGGCTCAGCAGCGTCTCCTCAGGACCCGAACGGATGTAGGACGGATCATTGTTCTGCACTCAAGAAAACACACACACACACACACACACACACACAGACACGGCAAATCAAAAATTAAACCGGAAGCTGTACATTGACACAATAAAATAACAGAAAGTATTTATAAGCCACTCACAGCCACAGCAGAAATAAAGGCAGCCATAAGGTGGTAGTCTGCTCCACCATGTCCACTCATGTCAAAGTTCTGGGGGGCGTCATTGTGTGCCTTGTGCTTTGTGGATCTTTGGGTCAGAAAGTCAAACACGTGTAGCTCACGGCCGTCACAGGACAGCTCCCCCTGTAGAGACACAGGTTAATGATATTGGTAGTATTTAATCGATGCGTCCATCTTGAAATGTGTAAAACGGTGTGATTCTGTTCGGTATAACCAGGATACAGTAGTGTAAATGTGGGATTGTGCTTCCAACAGTTTTGAAGAGGCACTTTCAAAATAAAATGCTGTTTTTCTAATTTGGTGTGGAGGAAATTGACTGCACACACCTTTGGTCAAATTTTGTGTAAATGATGATTGTAATAAAGTTGATGTATCTTTTTAAAATATTTTTCCTGCTAGCTTCCTTTTTGTAGCACTTCTTGTTTCTTCAGTTTTAGCATTTCTTGCCCTTTTCATTTTGGCACATTCCTTCCAGTCCTACCTTGCTGCCATAGATTGTAGTTTTTCGCTTGCATATCTCCTCAGTGAATGCCACCATGGAAAAGGCTGCCGTCAGACCGCCTTCGAACTCCATGTTAACAACCTGGGAGAACCAGATAGATTAACGAGACAAGACTTTGTGAATCAGCAGCAAGCCTGAAAACAAAAATAATCCGACACTACAGTTGATTTTGGTTTTGTTTATGTTTGATACCACCATCCCTACGGGTGTGTCAAGTTTTATTTGAGCATCAACGAAGCTTAATGGGCCAGAGGAGGGTTGTACAGTATGCTGTGCCATGGAGAATAAGAACCAGTCTTAATATAATACTCTAACTAATATAGTTCTCTAACCTGGTTACTGCAGACGTCGTTGTCACACTCGTAGACACAGCGGCCATATGGTCCGGTCCTCAGGGCCTCAGTTACCGACTCGATGTCTGGGAGAGAGCTCGGACATATGACTGACACGGGCCAGCCAGTGTGACCCTAGTACACACACACACACACACACACACGAAGTACATGTGAAATCACGTCTAGAAACTTCAGTATTATGTTCACAGATATAGATGGTTGTTTAAATAAAGTGCTGAAATATGAACCTGTTTCACTCTATTCAAGTAGATTTTGGATGCCGAGTATGGACACTCTCCTTCTATTGAGCAATCCAGGCAGCGATTTCCAGCACCTGTTGGCTGACAAATAAAATAGCAGTGTGATATTTCATATTCATGCGTAGTTTATAACATTTCAGGTTGTTAAGTTCTTTTGTTTAGGCGACATACTGTGAAGAGACCACAGACCTTGTTTTCTTTTCCAAAGTGGCTGACGGATCCAAATGACGACACTTTCACACACCTGCCAAGTACGATCAGCAAAGTTAGTTATAATGGAAAACAGAACACAACCTCGTCCACCTGAAAGCACGGAGACGTTGGTCTTAATTCTGAGCATGAGACGAGTTGATCATTGATGGTTGATGGCTCACCTGCGTGGTCCGGCCCAGTGATGTATTAGGTCGATGTCATGGCACGATTTAGACAAGAGGGCAAAAGAGCTCTCTGCTTCGTTCCTCCAGCTCCCTCGAACAAATGAGTGAGCAAAGTGATAGAACCCGACCTGGAAGAAGAGGGTGACGAGACTAATTCTGTAACAGTTAAGCCTTGATATTAAAAAAAAGAAAGTACTTCACTTACAGTAAAGAGATTACTGCACTATTACAATACAGCAGTAATCATTGTAGACACACCTGCTACTGAGTACACATTTCTAGTGTCTATTTGCATTATTACCGGCTCAAGGTGCTGAATGTGCATCACATCGCCCACGACTCCGGCATCTATCAGTTCCTAGAAACAAAAACAACAACAAGGTCAATTCTTACTTTGAATTTTGTGATTTTCTTCACCACTACTTTTTTTTCTGGAATTAAAACAAATAAAATATCCTTCGCTGTCCTTATTAAAAATTGAATAAAAACTCAAGTACAGTTTTACTTTTTAAGGGACCCAAATTGACGGCGTCGAACCCCATACCGTGACCCCTGCCTGGTGGAGAAAACTGTTGAATGTTTTCTTAAACAGAAAGTATGACAGAAAATGTTCACCTTTATCTTGTGGGTGACTGGATCATACCGGAGGACATGACCCACGGATAGAATCACGCCACTCTGAGTGCAAGCCTCCACAATTGCTGTGCAGTCTTCGGCAGTCGTCTAATGTCACATGATCACATTGGGGCGTAAGGGAGGAATGAGAGTCACACAAATGCAATCGTAGAAAGGGAAAGAGAGAGAGAATGATCTTTTCGTATGTCAGAAACTGACACAAAATGTTTATCTTTTCCGAAGTTTGCGAGGTGCTAGAAAGAAATCTAATCTGAAATGGGATGAAAAAAACCCAGCATGTATAAAGAAATTACTTTAAAAATCAATCTGTAGGATAACTTCACAAATATCGATGTTAAAGTTACGCTCTGTCTTATAACGGTTTATGTTTATTTACAAAACACTCACTGCCATTGGTTTCTCCAGCAGAATATGGTAGCCCTTCTTTGCAAAGGCCACCGCGGGTTCCTGGGGAGCAAAAACTAGTTTAATAGATTAACTAGCCGAAGAACAATGACAAAGTTAATACTTCAGACAGATAATGAGGTGTGTACACGCATGACTAGAAATTGGGAGTTACACATACATGTAATATATTAAATATATTCTATGTTTACCTTATGAAGGCGGTCTGGAGTACAAATTAACACTGCATCTGCAAACTTCTCTCTTTCAACTATATTGGTCCAGTCTAGTTTGGAAGAAAACATTTAAATTAAATAATATATATGCAGTATGAGGCAGATATTTTTAAACGGTTCAATGCATTGTTTTCATTTGATGCTCACCTTCAAATATGTTTTCATCTAGAATTTTGTGTTTCTGTTGAAGTTTAGTGCGAGCAAATTTCCTTGGATCAGCTACTCCAACAACCTGAAGTAAGGAAGCTGACAACTTAAATAAAGCAGATCATTTACTGAAGTAAAGTAGCAATACAACAGAGGAAATCCAAGTAAAAGTCCTGTATTGAATTAAATAAACATTATGATCCAAATGTATACGAACCTATATTGTTACATAACACATGGATTTGATCATCTACTTGATCTACATCTACTGTGATATCAACTTTTATATTATACATCATATATATCATTTGGCTCACAGGGACTTTATGGTGCCATATGTTTTGTATCAGTACAGAACACAATCCATAAGAATTACTGATTGCCTCCTTGTTGACAAGATCAGGCTGCAGGTGCACCCTCTCCTCTACTGACCTGAACGCGTTCAGGGTGGATGGACGCAAACTGGGAGTAGATCTCTCCTCGAGAGCCAGCTCCCACCACGATCACACGGACGGGGGAAGTCATTCTGGCACCCTGTGAACTTTAACACTAAATCACAGCTTGAACACGACCTTCCTACAACGCCTGAGCTATTAAACACTCATCATTAGACACAGTGTACAATGGGACACCACACTTCCTATGATCTGTTTTTATTTGTATTTACTTAATCTAGTTATCTCAATATAGCGTGGATTAGCCATCATTTGAAGGTGAACTAAATTAACAATTTAAACACATCTGTTTAAATTGAAGACATATGAAGACAGGTTAGCTCATTAAAACAGTGTTTCTAGTAAATATGATCAGTTCATGACATGGTTGTTTGTACCTGTTTTGTCCCATACAGCTGTCAAAACCTTCTGTCTGTCTTCCGCGTTGGTCCAATTCTGTCTTACCACCACTACGTACAGCGATGTGTTTGACTCGTAGGTTTCGCTACAACAGCGGAGTTCACTTCTTCGAACAAACAAAGCAAACCGCTAAACAGTCACGTAGTACCGCAGCGCCCCCTAGAGTATGCACGAGGCCCTGCTGCATTCACGGCTCCTCGTAAACTAGTGTTCCCTCGTATGAAAATAGTAGCTTGTTACAATGTTAAAGAAAACAAAAATGCACCTCAATTTAAAACTCACACGCCTGGAGGTTAGTCATCTATATAATATATGGAAGTGCCAGACAGCTGGAGTTTTTGTTTTAAAGTTTCTTTAAAACAAAAAGCAGAGACGTTGATGTCACATGAGGGGAGTTAAGGTCACATTTGAGTCATTAAAGGTCATTAAGCAGTCATGTGACAGTCGACAGCGATGTAACTTTAGGCTTGGGGGACTTAAACATCTGTGTTTGCTATCCAAACATTGCTCTGTTCAAAGAGGATCTTTAATCATTTTGTTAACAAGCAGGGCAACCAAATGTTAGTTACATCTTCGTAGTATTACTATCTAGTTAGTCTATTATTTTTTTTGTCAAGCTATGTTCTTCGTCTGTTGATGACAGATTGTTAAGCATATTATGTTCACTTATCACAATGAGCAGATAACGCGTAAAGGGGTTTAAAACACCACTAAATCTCTATTAACGTTATTCGTTACCTGTTAGATATACAGCTGTTTAAATAATCACGCTAGCTGCTGACAGAGCTAAATTAAAGAAGTTGTTATTTCAACAACAGATGACACACGAACTTTGAATACAAAACAACCTATATCAAATGTAACTTCGGTGATCTTCGGCTACTTCCGTCAGACCCGATCCACACGTACAGAAAGGGTCACGTGACGCGTTTGGCTCTACAGCATGAGCTCAGCTTTCTGCTGCTCGGTAACGCTAGCTTCAAACATTCCTAATGCTAGCTAGCTAGCTCCTGATTCAGCTATTTGAATAACATCGGAGTGACAAAATAGGCTTCCCTTCACAACGCAGTACTTTGTAGAAGACTAGCCTTGGAGCTATTTAGCACAGGATCGCGCTTTTGGTCATATTTGTACATTTCCTTCTGTGCTAGCTAGCCACGGTTAGCGCGTTAGCTCACGTTAACGTCAACATGAATATAGATAACGTTAATCAGTCCGTCACAACTGGAG
Organism: Pholis gunnellus; assembly: GCF_910591455.1. Classification (NCBI taxonomy): domain Eukaryota; kingdom Metazoa; phylum Chordata; class Actinopteri; order Perciformes; family Pholidae; genus Pholis; species Pholis gunnellus. The sequence goes on along the minus strand of NC_136536.1, from coordinate 17,269,610 downwards.
TGTCCTCCACGACGTCTTCAACTTCGAGTAACTGTATTGCAAATGACAACGCAGCTACCAACGTCAGCAGCATCCCTTCGGTCACCAGTAATGGTAAGGTTCACTTTTATATGAGCGTTACTAATGTTGTCCATGTTGCTGTGATCAATACTTATGTTAATTAAAGGTAGGGTAGCTAGTTTATTGCTACTGAAGATGAATGGTTTGTGTTCCTATCACAATATAGTGTGCAAGAACGTGATGCATCATCATGTGTGAACTTTTTTTTTTTTTTTCTGCAACACCTGTTTTCAAACTTTGAGCAACCTTTTTTTAGGCAAAACTGCTGAACACATTTTCCTAGAAGGGAAAACTGTAACGCATCATTATTTGTGCACAGTGCAAGATGGGAACACGTTTTTTTTAATTCAAAATAAATTAATCTCAAACATTTGTATTTCAGCTTCAGCCTCAGCGGCCATGGTGATACCACCAGCAGACTTGTCTGTCTCCAACGGCGTCTACGTTCCTGGTGGTATCACCAATGGAGATGTGAAGCCGGCCTTCTCCACCACGCCGCTGGCAGATTTCCTCATGCAGCTGGAAGAGTACACTCCCACAGTAAGTCCGGTGGTGTCAGTCAGATCACTACATGCTGCATTCACTAATAGGGACATGTTGCCTATGTTCCAAGTTATTAACTACTGAACTCTGGCTAATGTTGGAAACACCTGGCAAGTTTGTCTACCCTGCCAGCCACATTAATTGATCACCAAATCCCTTAGTGAACATCAGATTTAGTTTTTTTTTACCAAGCGCTGTCCTACTGAGACACTGCTAATAGTTTCATTCAGTGGTCAGAGGTTACTTTACATTTGGCTGATCGTCACTGAATGGCAGACATACAATAACAATGTTCTTCACCAATAAGTTGGAGTGAAAGCAGGCTTTATGAATCTTGACCACACGCTGAAGTCGGCTCTTTTTTTCCCTTCAGATTCCTGATGCAGTAACGGGCTATTACCTCAACCGGGCTGGCTTTGAGGCTTCTGATCCAAGAATGTAAGTGCAACAATGACGGACTCTTTGAAGTGTAGCTCCACCTTCAAGCTTCAGTGTGAGGGGCTCCACCCGATACCCCGTAGAACCAAAGGACACAAATCAAAGTGCTGTTATTAGACTTACAGGACAGGCACAGCTTTGAAAGCACCATCTATTATGACATTTAACAGTCTATTTAACTTTTAAATTGACTTGTTAAATAATCTGAAACTGATTACTTACGTAAATGCTTCAATTATGAATTACGTAAGGCTGTGCACTTACGGAGTAGAGATCCTCACAGTGACATATTTTAAGGATTAATTTATTATGAAAAAGATGTTAAAAGGCGCAATTCAGAGAGTGGTTAGATTGGTTGGCTTTTTCTTAAAAATTCTAACTATATTAATGTAAAACATACAACACAACAATCATTTAAATACACATGTATAGCATTTCATCTACCGCAAATGTATAGTCTTAAACAGGAGGCTGTAACTCTTTCTTGTATGTTTAGTCAATAACTTTGGACAAGCTGTTTGGTATGTTTCCTTTGCGTCATATTATGTGCTTGCGTAGTTTTGGATAAACTGTTTTAATAATTACACGTGAAGACTACAGTGTTGTCTGAATGTCGCTCAGCAGCTTTCAGTCAAGTAATATAGTTGGTCAAGTTTGATTAGCTGAGTGATTATGTAAACATTTTTACAAACTAAGAGAAATCTGACTCATTGTAGGATTGACTGCCATGCCTGTCTGACTTTTATTAAATGGAGTTCGGTGCTGTTGTATGCCGTATACATAGTGCTACCAATCTTCATTGGCATGTGTGAGGAGAAAGTACAGACTTTAAGCCTAGTGGACCATTTATTGTCGCCTTTATAGTCTGTAATCATTTCTTGGAAGAGAAAAGTGAAAATGAGATCCAAAGAACTTTTTGTTCTGACTTATTTGTTTGTTTTTTCCCCCCATGAAGGAGAGACACATGCTGGCTGTGTACAGACAGGGAAAACCACAACAATTATTTTCTTTTTTTTTTTTATTTCTTCAGAATCCGTCTGATCTCCCTCGCTTCTCAGAAGTTTATCTCGGACATTGCCAATGATGCGCTGCAGTACTGTAAAATGAAGGGCACTGCCTCAGGAAGCTCAAGGAGTAAAACAAAGGTCAGTGTTTCTCTCATCCTAACATGTGCTTTAAATGTGAGACCTACATACACTATTTTGAGTGTAAGAAGATGGTGAGAGAGGTAGCTGTCATCTCTGCTCATGTTTTTCCTGATGGTTACTGGTTCTGTATTCTTTCTTCTTCTCTTTCTACAGGATAAGAAGTACACTCTGACGATGGAGGACCTGACTCCTGCCCTCTCGGAATATGGCGTCAATGTCAAGAAACCATATTACTTTACATAGAACTCCCTTTCTTTAAAGGTTTTTTGCTTTTGCTAGTTTTATGTCCCCGCTGACCCACTAGAGTCTGTCAACACCTTTTATTGCTAAATGTTTTTGTTTTGATCATGGTGCTTTAGTACAGCTTTGACAAATCGTTGTAATCACTTTGCCATTTATTTTTTGTGGAGCCACCTTTGCGTTATGTTTAATTGTATAATTAAGTTTTGTGGTGAAAATAAAACCCTTACAAAAATCTTTGTGTGAGAGATGTTTCATTTGTCCAATGCTGTAGCAAGTACTGTAGGAGTAAAGGCACTTGTTTATCGACCTTATTGTTCAAAAGTAAGATGCAGCTCAATTAAAATGTACTATTACTTCCTAGAAATGTGTGACTGGAAACATTGTTTTATGATTTGTTTATTTTTCTGAAATTGCAATAGAAAGAGCTAAATGTAAAGTCACTATTAATAGTTTTTCTAATTAACTGACTTTTGGACCGAGTTCCGCTGTTGAAGTCTACCACTAATTGAATTTCACCATTAAATAAGTACTACGTCTGCTGCAGTAATTCAAGGTTACAATGTTATTTATTGTCATTGTACAACAGGGTTGTGCAGCGAAATGCAGTTTGTACTCCCGTTTTGCAACAAAAGATAAACAAAAATAAAACTATATAGTTTATAGAGGTGGCTTATTAAGTGTAACGGCACAAGTCCTCACGAAGTTACGCAATCAGTACAGTACAGTTGTTAGTTTTTATGTCGAAACGATTACATGTACATTACCACAAGCCGGCACTCTGTTGGAGATATCCAAGCTTTTACTATCGCGCTTTCTCGCGTTGCCACTATTTTGACCCTAACCGCGCACCGTAACATGTCTCTCCAGTCAATGGCTATCACATCTGTGGTGTTATCCGGCGAATAGCATTTTTATTTAGTCTTAACGAGCAAGGAAACCTTCACAATGTCTGTTCAAACAACAAACTCAAGCAACCCGATTGTCTTCTTCGACGTAACCATCGGAGGGCAGGTGAGTGGAGCAAACATATAAAGATATACGCTAACATTTATGTCCCAGCTAACCAACGTTACCGTTAACGCATGTCACCATAATATCGTGGTAAAAGTTGCGATCAACTGAACTACGTTGGTTGGTATTTAGACATCTTCGTTTAATACACGTGTCTGATACACATAGCAACACAGGGCTGGTTCTACGTTTAAATCGCGCGGTTTATATTGTGGTGAGCATCTTGTAGTGTAATTAAGGTAACATACATGGCTTTTTTCTTTTCTTCCGCCGATCGTTGTATAAATACCTCCCAGATCGTGAATAACAAGTATACTGCGTTATCTTCAGTACCACGTCTTTTATTCTTGACCAAGAAATACGCCATTTGTTCCTGTGAGAGTTCAGTAGGTTTGCTTAGTGCGCCCACATGCGTCCCGGGAGTGAAGCTCCAGTCCTCAGCTTCTAAGAGGGGCGATAAGTAGAGCAGCCAACACCTACATTTCTACGAAACGTTTTCCTTCTCACAGTGCTGTAATCTGTATGAAATTATGCTATTATTGTTATGCTATATGTATTACCTTTCGTTAAATAACTGCTTTGAAGTGAGGGCCTTTTTAACGTCAGTGGCGCGCAGTGACCACTTGGCGCCACTCAAACTGCAACAACAAGTCTGTCTACACAAACGCTGTTTGCACGTAATGCGGCGCACAATAACGTTACAGCAATGTTATTCCCTAATGTGTCCATAAAGGTAAAGTTTATACATCGAGTGAATATTTTTGACAGTTTATGTTTTCATTAATCGCCGTTGAAATCACGTGATGTGCTCTGTACGGAACGCCGTTGAGCTTTATGGGCCTCCGTACACAGGCGGAGACGTTACTTTACCACTTTTCTCAGAAACTATTGCTCCAAAAGACGCACATCAAAGTGCAAACGGTCCAATTGATATTCTTTCTGGAGAGTCAGCGCAAACAGTCTGTGAGGAAGGTCTGAGGGAAGATCACGAACTGTGTGAAATGACCCGGAAGTATCTAAGTGGCAGCCTTGATAAGAGCTGGTCGAGTTCCCTACAAGCTAAGGAAAGGTGCTTTAATGCTTCTTTTCTTTATTTCCTCTAGCTTAGGATGCACTGGACCATCCTTTATGACAGAACATTTAAAATGTTCTGTCATAAAGGATGGTCCAGTGCAAAGAAACACAAAGAGCTGTGGTACGACTGTATCTAAATTTTAGATACAGTCGTACCACAGTTCTTTGCGTTTCGGTCGATTCATGATAAATATGAGTGGATAGTGACAACCTTTTCCTTTTCATTGTTTTTTGTATTTATATATTTCGAACATAAATAAAACCATAATTATTAAAAAATCATGAAGTACAAACATAAACTAATATATGTCTGAAAAAGAGTAGGACATTCACACATACACCATAACTCTGACATTTAACTAAACATTTATCATATAAACCTTTGTGACTAGAAGCCTATATTCCTTTTTTAAATTCAAACCTTGGTAATAAAGTAGTATTCTAGACTTCTAACATAAGATAATCCTGTGAATGATGTCGCTCAGTGATACCGGTTTATTGGAGATATGATGATTCATGAAATGATAATTCTTCTTGTGGTCTGTTAGATGGGAGCTGACCTGACGATACATCACCAGGGCTATACAGAGTTTACTTTGTTAAACAACGCAAGAAGAAAAACTCGACTAAGATATTCTGCTAACTGGTACAATTCAGAATCAGAACCGTTTATTTGCCAAAGTATGTTGCACATACAAGGAATTTGTATGTGCAAGTCATGATTTAAAAAGTCATGATTTAAAAACAGATAGATCTGGATTTGTTTCGCAAAGTTTTCCATTTGTAAAATCAGTATGAATGTATCTTCTCCGATCCAGTATGTCCCAGTTAGATGTGATGTGACGGACAGTAGGAAAGTTTTGCGACAGAGAAACGACACTGATGGAATATCAACATAAGCAAACGTCACCACAATTGTCATCAGATCAACTTGCTTAAAACCTGTGAGAATAGCACAGAGAGACATTTGGGATCATGTGGAACAACCAAAACTGTTGCAACTGACAGAAAGTGTTCATGTAGGATCCCATTGCTATTAGTAAGAGCTGAATGAGGAAATAAGTCTTCAGGGCCTTTTAATACAGTCCTTAAATCCAAGTGACTAAACACAGTAGTGAAATAGACCCATACAGTATTTTAAATTATGACTAAGTGGGAAATCTCATCACAAGGTCGTCTAGATTTGGATCGTTGTATCACACATCATAAAAGTCAAGAAGAAACGTTGAACCTCCTCAAATAGATTGATAAACATGACATTTTTTAAAGAAAAAGTAGAAAAAATACATGGTTCAGTGAAATAAAATGAAAACTGGGATTTTGGATATTTATTTAGAAACATTTATAGCTGTTTGGGACAGAAAGTTAAAAGAGAGTTAGATATAATTCAGCATAGCATTTCCCTCAAGTCTAAAAGTATCTTTAAAAAGTCCTTCATGACAAACGCATACAAAAGAATGTAGAAAAATGATGGAGATTTTTAAAAATATTTACAAAAGTTTGTGATCCGAGCTTTCAGAAAACCTGAACCCCCCCCCCCCCCCCCCCAACTCAAATAATTATATTTTAAAGTCCAGTCACAGACTCTTGTCAATGGCAACATTTTGCTGTTTGATTATCATCATCATGGTTCTCACTTGCTATTGGCTGTCAGGTCTGCCGTGTAACAGGTTCATTGTTGACTTCTTCCTCTATGACACAGAGGAGGGTGTGCCTCTTCTCTTTGGACGGGTTCAACACAGCTGCAGGGAATGGCTGCTGTTGTGTTCCTTTGCTCAAATGCCAGTAAATGGGCCACGGGCACCAGTTTTCTGGGGGGCTGTACGGTCCTTGTTTGTTGCTGTTTGCCCAGAACATCACGCCCGTCAGGAAACTGTTGGTGCACTCCAACCACAGAAGGTTAAGAGTGACGTAGGCCGGTACTCTAAAGCTGAGCGATGTGCAGACCGCAGATATCGCGAGATAAGGCATCCAAGTTAGACTAAAGCCCAGTATTAGGCTGAACCACAGAGGCGGGCGCGGATAGACGGTCCCCTCCGGTGGATTCTCCTCGATGCCTTTTGTCTCCGTGCAGTTAGTTGAGGTAAACAACAAGTCGCTGCTCTGGTTCTCTCGTTCTTCCCTCGCTTCAGATATCCTGTTGGCCTCGCCCACCCACTTAGGAATCATTGAGCAAAAGGGCAGCATTGTACAACCCACTGCTGAGAAAAGCCCCAACATGAAGTAGTTAATAAGTGTAGACTCCCGTACTTCACACACTAGAACTGATAGCCCTTCCTGATAATTCAGTTTCATCAAATCCGATTTGACAGAACCAAAGGAGTAAATAACCGCTAGGATCCACACCAGCAATGTCAAGGCGGTGTTCCTTAGGAATTTGGAGAAGGCGCTCTGTTTGGCGAGGTAGGTACCTTCTAAACAGCAGTCCAATAAACCCAGGCACATCAGGGGCAGTGGCAGTGCTTCATATGTCGCAGAGGCATTGGCCAAGATGAAGCAGAGGGACACGAGATACCTTTCAGGTCCAAGAAATAACAAGCTTGAGAAAAGAAGCACCATCACAGAGTCGGCCACGACGATGGACAGACTGCACATGCATAAAAGGGAGGTGGACAGTTTCCGGCCGCTGAAGGAGAGGACCATCTTGATAAACATAATTCCCAGATACACGTCAGTGTTGTCTGTATGATGGCCAGACACATCCGTTTGTGCTATGATGTTCAGCATTTTGACGGTATTGCTTGTTTTCTGATGCGTTATCAATTCATGCAGGATTTGTGCAATCAGTGCTCAGGTCAGTACGGAGAGGCTCCAGGAAAGGCTGTGGAGGACAAGAGTATATTGGTTAGGAACTGTGGCTGTGCAAATTATTACAGATTAGAGAAACATGTGGATGCATGAGTCCAGTCCACAACATGAAATAGCGAGAGATGCCCCCCCCCCCAGATCCTGACACATCTCATAATCAATTTAGATGACAGCCTTTATAACAGTGTGGAGTGCAGTGCACTAGTATAACTTTTTTTTGTTTATTGTCACACTTTGTGTAGTTGAACGAGGCGTGGCCAACGTAGAGCAGTTGTCAGAAATGTCCCTTCATATTGTTCATATAAACAGTAACCATGCTGGGATCGATGACTCCAGTTTCACTCACTGTCTATACGTTACACTGGCAATTATGAAAAACAAAGTAAAAGTAGAATTAATTTTGTTATCATTGCAGTGTTGAGAGACACACTTTGGTTCTCATATCTTGTCAGTTCCACATCCTGCAGCAATGGTATTTGTTCTTTCCAGCGTTGTTAAACCGGAGAAGCAAGTTCTGCCTTTTGAAGTGTGTAGCTTACAAAGTAAAAATGATATAATAATGAAACAAAGACTGACGCTAAGCCATATGTACCTCTGTGCTCAGGGTTCTCCTAGTCCAGTGAGTTTCAGTGGCGATCCAGTCAGAGGCCCTGCATGCTCTCACCAAGACTCGTCTGAATATGACTGTTGTGAGGTGAAGCGGTTCATTTGAGGTGGCTATTTATGGCTCCACCTTCTAAAGGCACACACCTGTGTCTTGATGGAAGGCTGCCCATTTTCTATGTAACCTCTGGCTACAGTGTTAGTTATGTACACGAAACAAGAATAACAAATTTATTTCCCCCGGCCGTCCCTCTTAATCATGGCCCCAGTTCAGAGAAAAACCCACAAAATAGAACCGGAGTCCTATTCCATTATTCAGCTGCGGTATTCAGGCGACCGGGCCTGCTTTGAACACTCAAACATCTCCGCGACTTATTGAGTGGTGTAATAATCGCGCGACACAACGAATCGATAATGAAATTCGTTGCCAACTCTTTTAATAATCGATTTTTATCGATTTTATCGATTCGTTGTTGCAGCCCTAATGTGAAACGAAACAAGAATAACAAATTTAAAAAATCATAATCATAAAGTACAAACATAAACTAATATATGTCTGAAAAAGAGTAGGACATTCACACATACACCATAACTCTGACATTTAACTAAACATTTATCATATAAACCTTTGTGACTAGAAGCCTATATTCCTTTTTTAAATTCAAACCTTGGTAATAAAGTAGTATTCTAGACTTCTAACATAAGATAATCCTGTGAATGATGTCGCTCAGTGATACCGGTTTATTGGAGATATGATGATTCATGAAATGATAATTCTTCTTGTGGTCTGTTAGATGGGAGCTGACCTGACGATACATCACCAGGGCTATACAGAGTTTACTTTGTTAAACAACGCAAGAAGAAAAACTCGACTAAGATATTCTGCTAACTGGTACAATTCAGAATCAGAACCGTTTATTTGCCAAAGTATGTTGCACATACAAGGAATTTGACATGGTGGATGGTGCATTACATTACACAATCAGCACAGTGCAAAATACAAGTCATGATTTAAAAACAGATAGATCTGGATTTGTTTCGCAAAGTTTTCCATTTGTAAAATTAGTATGAATGTATCTTCTCCGATCCAGTATGTCCCAGTTAGATGTGATGTCACGGACAGTAGGAAAGTTTTGCGACAGAGAAACGACACTGATGGAATATCAACATAAGCAAACGTCACCACAATTGTCATCAGATCAACTTGCTTAAAACCTGTGAGAATAGCACAGAGAGACATTTGGGATCATGTGGAACAACCAAAACTGTTGCAACTGACAGAAAGTGTTCATGTAGGATCCCATTGCTATTAGTAAGAGCTGAATGAGGAAATAAGTCTTCAGGGCCTTTTAATACAGTCCTTAAATCCAAGTGACTAAACACAGTAGTGAAATAGACCCATACAGTATTTTAAATTATGACTAAGTGGGAAATCTCATCACAAGGTCGTCTAGATTTGGATCGTTGTATCACACATCATAAAAGTCAAGAAGAAACGTTGAACCTCCTCAAATAGATTGATAAACATGACATTTTTTAAAGAAAAAGTAGAAAAAATACATGGTTCAGTGAAATAAAATGAAAACTGGGATTTTGGATATTTATTTAGAAACATTTATAGCTGTTTGGGACAGAAAGTTAAAAGAGAATTAGATATAATTCAGCATAGCATTTCCCTCAAGTCTAAAAGTATCTTTAAAAAGTCCTTCATGACAAACGCATACAAAAGAATGTAGAAAAATGATGGAGATTTTTAAAAATATTTACAAAAGTTTGTGATCCGAGCTTTCAGAAAACCTGAACCCCCCCCCCCCCCCCCCCCCAACTCAAATAATTATATTTTAAAGTCCAGTCACAGACTCTTGTCAATGGCAACATTTTGCTGTTTGATTATCATCATCATGGTTCTCACTTGCTATTGGCTGTCAGGTCTGCCGTGTAACAGGTTCATTGTTGACTTCTTCCTCTATGACACAGAGGAGGGTGTGCCTCTTCTCTTTGGACGGGTTCAACACAGCTGCAGGGAATGGCTGCTGTTGTGTTCCTTTGCTCAAATGCCAGTAAATGGGCCACGGGCACCAGTTTTCTGGGGGGCTGTACGGTCCTTGTTTGTTGCTGTTTGCCCAGAACATCACGCCCGTCAGGAAACTGTTGGTGCACTCCAACCACAGAAGGTTAAGAGTGACGTAGGCCGGTACTCTAAAGCTGAGCGATGTGCAGACCGCAGATATCGCGAGATAAGGCATCCAAGTTAGACTAAAGCCCAGTATTAGGCTGAACCACAGAGGCGGGCGCGGATAGACGGTCCCCTCCGGTGGATTCTCCTCGATGCCTTTTGTCTCCGTGCAGTTAGTTGAGGTAAACAACAAGTCGCTGCTCTGGTTCTCTCGTTCTTCCCTCGCTTCAGATATCCTGTTGGCCTCGCCCACCCACTTAGGAATCATTGAGCAAAAGGGCAGCATTGTACAACCCACTGCTGAGAAAAGCCCCAACATGAAGTAGTTAATAAGTGTAGACTCCCGTACTTCACACACTAGAACTGATAGCCCTTCCTGATAATTCAGTTTCATCAAATCCGATTTGACAGAACCAAAGGAGTAAATAACCGCTAGGATCCACACCAGCAATGTCAAGGCGGTGTTCCTTAGGAATTTGGAGAAGGCGCTCTGTTTGGCGAGGTAGGTACCTTCTAAACAGCAGTCCAATAAACCCAGGCACATCAGGGGCAGTGGCAGTGCTTCATATGTCGCAGAGGCATTGGCCAAGATGAAGCAGAGGGACACGAGATACCTTTCAGGTCCAAGAAATAACAAGCTTGAGAAAAGAAGCACCATCACAGAGTCGGCCACGACGATGGACAGACTGCACATGCATAAAAGGGAGGTGGACAGTTTCCGGCCGCTGAAGGAGAGGACCATCTTGATAAACATAATTCCCAGATACACGTCAGTGTTGTCTGTATGATGGCCAGACACATCCGTTTGTGCTATGATGCTCAGCATTTTGACGGTATTGCTTGTTTTCTGATGCGTTATCAATTCATGCAGGATTTGTGCAATCAGTGCTCAGGTCAGTACGGAGAGGCTCCAGGAAAGGCTGTGGAGGACAAGAGTATATTGGTTAGGAACTGTGGCTGTGCAAATTATTACAGATTAGAGAAACATGTGGATGCATGAGTCCAGTCCACAACATGAAATAGCGAGAGATGCCCCCCCCCCCAGATCCTGACACATCTCATAATCAATTTAGATGACAGCCTTTATAACAGTGTGGAGTGCAGTGCACTAGTATAACTTTTTTTTGTTTATTGTCACACTTTGTGTAGTTGAACGAGGCGTGGCCAACGTAGAGCAGTTGTCAGAAATGTCCCTTCATATTGTTCATATAAACAGTAACCATGCTGGGATCGATGACTCCAGTTTCACTCACTGTCTATACGTTACACTGGCAATTATGAAAAACAAAGTAAAAGTAGAATTAATTTTGTTATCATTGCAGTGTTGAGAGACACACTTTGGTTCTCATATCTTGTCAGTTCCACATCCTGCAGCAATGGTATTTGTTCTTTCCAGCGTTGTTAAACCGGAGAAGCAAGTTCTGCCTTTTGAAGTGTGTAGCTTACAAAGTAAAAATGATATAATAATGAAACAAAGACTGACGCTAAGCCATATGTACCTCTGTGCTCAGGGTTCTCCTAGTCCAGTGAGTTTCAGTGGCGATCCAGTCAGAGGCCCTGCATGCTCTCACCAAGACTCGTCTGAATATGACTGTTGTGAGGTGAAGCGGTTCATTTGAGGTGGCTATTTATGGCTCCACCTTCTAAAGGCACACACCTGTGTCTTGATGGAAGGCTGCCCATTTTCTATGTAACCTCTGGCTACAGTGTTAGTTATGTACACGAAACAAGAATAACAAATTTATTTCCCCCGGCCGTCCCTCTTAATCATGGCCCCAGTTCAGAGAAAAACCCACAAAATAGAACCGGAGTCCTATTCCATTATTCAGCTGCGGTATTCAGGCGACCGGGCCTGCTTTGAACACTCAAACATCTCCGCGACTTATTGAGTGGTGTAATAATCGCGCGACACAACGAATCGATAATGAAATTCGTTGCCAACTCTTTTAATAATCGATTTTTATCGATTTTATCGATTCGTTGTTGCAGCCCTAATGTGAAACGAAACAAGAATAACAAATTTAAAAAATCATAATCATAAAGTACAAACATAAACTAATATATGTCTGAAAAGGAGTAGGACATTCACACATACACCATCACTCTGACATTTAACTAAACATTTATCATATAAACCTTTGTGACTAGAAGCCTATATTCCTTTTTTAAATTTAAATTCCAACCTTGGTAATAAAGTAGTATTCTAGACTTCTAACATAAGATAATCCTGTGAATGATGTCGCTCAGTGATACCGGTTTATTGGAGATATGATGATTCATGAAATGATAATTCTTCTTGTGGTCTGTTAGATGGGAGCTGACCTGACGATACATCACCAGGGCTATACAGAGTTTACTTTGTTAAACAACGCAAGAAGAAAAACTCGACTAAGATATTCTGCTAACTGGTACAATTCAGAATCAGAACCGTTTATTTGCCAAAGTATGTTGCACATACAAGGAATTTGACATGGTGGATGGTGCATTACATTACACAATCAGCACAGTGCAAAATACAAGTCATGATTTAAAAACTGATAAAGATCTGGATTTGTTTTGCAAAGTTTTCCATTTGTAAAATTAGTATGAATGTATCTTCTCCGATCCAGTATGTCCCAGTTAGATGTGATGTGACGGACAGTAGGAAAGTTTTGCGACAGAGAAACGACACTGATGGAATATCAACATAAGCAAACGTCACCACAATTGTCATCGGATCAACTTGCTTAAAACCTGTGAGAATAGCACAGAGAGACATTTGGGATCATGTGGAACAACCAAAACTGTTGCAACTGACAGAAAGTGTTCATGTAGGATCCCATTGCTATTAGTAAGAGCTGAATGAGGAAATAAGTCTTCAGGGCCTTTTAATACAGTCCTTAAATCCAAGTGACTAAACACAGTAGTGAAATAGACCCATACAGTATTTTAAATTATGACTAAGTGGGAAATCTCATCACAAGGTCGTCTAGATTTGGATCGTTGTATCAATGTAATTTATGTTTTTAAAGAAAAAGTAGAAAAAATACATTGTTCAGTGAAATAAAATGAAAACTGGGATTTTGGATATTTATTTAGAAACATTTATAGCTGTTTGGGACAGAAAGTTAAAAGAGAATTAGATATAATTCAACATAGCATTTCCCTCAAGTCTAAAAGTATCTTTAAAAAGTCCTTCATGACAAACGCATACAAAAGAATGTAGAAAAATGATGGAGATTTTTAAAAATATTTACAAAAGTTTATGATCCGAGCTTTCAGAAAACCTGAACCCCCCCCCCCCCCCCAACTCAAATAATTATATTTTAAAGTCCAGTCACAGACTCTTGTCAATGGCAACATTTTGCTGTTTGATTATCATCATCATGGTTCTCACTTACTATTGGCTGTCAGGTCTGCCGTGTAACAGGTTCATTGTTGACTTCTTCCTCTATGACACAGAGGAGGGTGTGCCTCTTCTCTTTGGACGGGTTCAACACAGCTGCAGGGAATGGCTGCTGTTGTGTTCCTTTGCTCAAATGCCAGTAAATGGGCCACGGGCACCAGTTTTCTGGGGGGCTGTACGGTCCTTGTTTGTTGCTGTTTGCCCAGAACATCACGCCCGTCAGGAAACTGTTGGTGCACTCCAACCACAGAAGGTTAAGAGTGACGTAGGCCGGTACTCTAAAGCTGAGCGATGTGCAGACCGCAGACATCGCGAGATAAGGCATCCAAGTTAGACTAAAGCCCAGTATTAGGCTGAACCACAGAGGCGGGCGCGGATAGACGGTCCCCTCCGGTGGATTCTCCTCGATGCCTTTTGTCTCCATGCAGTTAGTTGAGGTAAACAACAAGTCGCTGCTCTGGTTCTCTCGTTCTTCCCTCGCTTCAGATTTCCTGTTGGCCTCGCCCACCCACTTAGGAATCATTGAGCAAAAGGGCAGCATTGTACAACCCACTGCTGAGAAAAGCCCCAACATGAAGTAGTTAATAAGTGTAGACTCCCGTACTTCACACACTTTAACTGATAGCCCTTCCTGATAATCCAGTTTCATCGAATCTGATTTGACAGAACCAAAGGAGTAAATAACCGCTAGGATCCACACCAGCAATGTCAAGGCGGTGTTCCTTAGGAATTTGGAGAAGGCGCTCTGTTTGCCGAGGTAGGTACCTTCTAAACAGCAGTCCAATAAACCCAGGCACATCAGGGGCAGTGGCAGTGCTTCATATGTCGCAGAGGCATTGGCCAAGATGAAGCAGAGGGACACGAGATACCTTTCAGGTCCAAGAAATAACAAGCTTGAGAAAAGAAGCACCATCACAGCGTCGACCACAACGATGGACAGACTGCACATGCCTAAAAAGGACAGTTTCCGGCCGCTGAAGGAGAGGACCGCTACGTCCATTATCATCTTCATGAGCATAACTGCCAGAAGCCTGTCAGTGTTGTCTGTATGACGGCCAGACGCATCCGTTTGTGCTATGATGGCCAGCATTTTGACGGTATTGCTTGTTTTCTGATGCGTTATCAATTCATGCAGCAGTTGTGCAATCAGTGCTCAGGTCAGTACGGAGAGGCTCCAGGAAAGGCTGTGGAGGACAAGAGTATATTGGTTAGGAACTGTGGCTGTGCAAATGATTACAGATTAGAGAAACATGTGGATGCACGACTCCAGTCCAAAACATTAAAAAAAAAAGACTGACGCTAAGCCATATGTACCTCTGTGCTCAGGGTTCTCCTAGTCCAGTGAGTTTCAGTGGCGATCCAGTCAGAGGCCCTGCATGCTCTCACCAAGACTCGTCTGAATATGACTGTTGTGAGGTGGAGCGGTTCATTTGAGGTGGCTATTTATGGCTCCACCTTCCCATTGTGAATGCGGAAAACTAAAGGCACACACCTGTGTCTTGATGGAAGGCTGCCAATTTTCTATGTAACCTCTGGCTACAGTGTTAGTTATGTAAGACTCTTAAAAACAGTATCTTAGGGGTACCAGTTGAAAAGCAGTGAGCAATTCCTTCATTAGAAAAAAGCATGTCAATTTTATATTTCAAGTTTATTTGTAAAGCACATTTCAACAACAAGGCAATTCAAAGTGCTTCACATAAAAGCATCACAACATAGGGAACATTGATTGAAACATTAAAAATGGTCATTAAAACATTTAGAAGCTAAAAAAATTATAAAAGTTGCAGTGCAGTTTAACAAATAAAATACAGTAGTGAAATGCAGAAATTTATTAATATCCTTGAATCTGGTTCAGTTAAGGGAAGGAGCAAAGCGAAAAGTCTTCAGTCTTGATGTAAAGGAGCTGAGGGTCTCAGCAGACCTGCAGCTTTCTGGGACTTTGTTCCAGATATGTGGAGCAGAAACACTGAACGCTGCTTCTTCATGTTTAGTTCTGACTCTGGGAACAGAAATTAGACCGGTCCCAGACGACCTAAGGGGTCGGGATGGTTCATAAGGTCGCAGCAGATCAGACATGTATTTTGGCCCTAAATCATTCAGTGCTTTATAAACCAACAGCAGGATTTTAAAGTCAATTCTTTGTTGGACAGGGAGCCAGTGCAAAGACCTCAGTACTGGAGTGATGTGATCCACTTTGTTGGTCTTAGTGCGGACTCGAGCTGCAGCTTTCTGAATCAGCTGATTTTTACAGAGACCTGTAAACACACCGTTACAGTAGTCGAGTCTACTGAAGATAAATGAAGGGACAAGTTTTTCCAAATCCTGTTGAGACACAAGTCCTCTAATCCTTGATATGTTCTTCAGGTGATAGTAGGCTGATTTTGTAATTGTCTTGATATGGCTGTTCAGGTTGAGGTCTGAATCCATAACTACACCTAGATTTCCGGCCTGGCTTGGTTTCGTCATTATTTATTTTTACAATATGAATAAGTTTCACAAAATTAGCTTGGAACAGTCACCTAGAAAATGTAATTTTATTACATATAGTCACAGAACTATCATTCTGTAAGAGTATTAAGGCTGTAGTTGAATAAAGAGGCAGTTTGATAAACGTAAGTAGTCGGGCACAAATGCACCTCTACGGGTCCTTGTATGATTCTTCAAAGTGTGTTGGTTTTTATCTGTCAAATAGAAAAGGTTGATTATTAATTTTATTTCATTCTCACCGGGTTTGGCTTGATGTGTTGACTGTCGGGTGAAACCCTTTAGCCTCTTATCTCATTCAGTTCAGTGCACTTTTCTCTTCCTTGCTGTTGTTTCTGAATCCAAAGTGATCTTTTGACATAAAATTTAAAAAAACCCTCGTTCCAGCGTCGCCACAAAAGTAGTTCAACAATATACATTCAACAGAATCTTTAAAAAAAAATGTATTCTGTGATGAGAATTTTTTTTTAAACAACCTGTCTTACCAGTTGTTAGGCATGTCAGACCGTCGGCAGACAAAATGTTCTGTGGTTGTGCCTGTACTGCGAGTTGTCTGCGTGGACTGAAGAGAGAGTTGTGCAAAGGTGTCATGGGGGACAACCGGACTTTTTTACAACAGCACAATGTTTGTTTTCACATTTGCTTACAGAGACACGGACATGGTTGGAACAGTCATCCATTTGCATGTCCCTCTGGGTTGTGGGAGGCCTGGGTAGACAGACAGAGACAGACAGACAGACACACACACACACGCACACACAATACTTATAGAGATGATTTAAAGTCGTTCATTAAGATTCTGATGTCATTTACATTTTACATAATGTATACTTTGAAACCGAGTCCACTTGATGTTTTCAGGCAGAAATAGGATAATGTGTCCTTCAAGACCAGAAGTAGAAGGAAGAAAGATGAGAAGAAATCCTATCCCAGTTATTCAGTAGAAGTATCTTTGAAAAACGTGCTGTTGCAGAATCTCTTATTATAACTGGTTACTGCCGATGAGGCCTTCTGTCTCAGTACTTCCTGTAACAAGACTGACCAGGTTCTGGCCGTGCTCTGTAGTTCTGCCTGAGGCGAAACACTGTCCCAATTTGCATTCAGGTGTATACGTTTCATTGTCTTTGTTTTGTGTGTTCAACTGTTTTCTCAACTGTTTGCCAGGATATCGGACGGATGAAGATCGAGCTGTTTGCCGATGTGGTTCCAAAGACTGCAGAGAATTTCCGGTAAGGAGAAAGTCGGCGTTACATAAGTCTGTTTTTCAGGACTGACGTGTTTGAGTGTTTGAAGGTGTTACTTAAACTTTCATCATCTCTTACAGGCAGTTCTGCACTGGAGAGTTCAGGTAAGTTCTCTGATGGTACACGGAGACTACGTCACCATCCTCCACACATTGTCCCAACATGTATATTATATTACAGTATACACTGTCACTGGTAGCTGTCGGAGTCACTGAGGCTGATAAATGCTCTGCATATTCATCAATCATGGAAGGTATACGAGCACATTTAACAAGACCAGCTTGTGACCCCTGCGCTTTATTTCACCGACACTGTTCCTTCCTGGTGCTCTCTAATGCAAATATGACATAAATCTCTCTCCACACACTCACACTAATAAAGGGTGGTTTAACAGCTGCCAGTTCATGTACCCATCCCTGTGTCTGTTACCTGATACAAAAGTATTCAGACGCTTGGCCTGCGGCATGGTATGTACCCATCCATGTTTATCAATGTTTATGAATGAACTAGTGGTGTAACAGGCCATGGTTGATTCCTGATCCATACAGTCATCAAGGTTCGGCACGCATGTGAACCGCGGATTAATCGCACAATTTAACGATCCTACTGTGGAATAAAGTTTTATGGCCGATATTCAGTCAGAAAATGTGCGATAGGGAGATTGGCATTAAGGCTTTCTAGTCGCCGATCCCTGACAATACGTTGTTGAGAACAACACATCTGTGGTGAGAGCAACAACTGCGCTAACAGCTCATGAACGGAGGTTCCATTCGGTGACATCATGATCTGTTCAATTATAACTTTATCATGATGTTTTCAAATGTAATCTTGCAAAATACAGTTTTGGCGAGACACTAAATACAGTTGTTTGAATGACACGTTTTCATGAATTAAGACCGAAGCAGCTTATAATACATCATTAAAACTATAAATTACAAATGTTTTTGCCAATAGAAATGCAATCTTTTATTTCTTCATCATTTGAATTGTGTGTTTTATGCAAATAACCACCATAGATGACTAGAACAACGTAAAAGGACTACATTTAGAATCCTTTAATGAATTACACTGACTCGTGGATCAGCAATGATCAGCAATAGTGCTCTTTATGCAACCAACGCTGTTCCTTACTGGAAATATGTCTAATGTATGTTTCTATTGTAGCTGGCTACAATAGAACAGGAGCTACAATAGAACAGGGTGGTTGAACAGCTTCCAGGTGAAGAGGCTTGGCCTGTGGTATGCCATGTACCCATCCCTGTTTCTAAACGTGTCTTGATCGACCATTTACTAGGAAAACTCACATGAGAAACGTGGACAAAACCGCTTTCTGATAAAGAATTACTTGTATTACAATACAGTGTGATTGTCTTTACCTTATGTTCTGTCCTACAGGAAGGATGGAGTCTCCATTGGTTTCAAAGGTTGCACATTCCACAGGTACACAGTGTGACATCTTGATATGCAAAGCTCACCTTCCTTTCACCCACACTGGGCTAGTTATTGTTAAACTGGTTCTATCATGGAACAGCCTTCAGGCTATCCAATATCAACCCTGGCATTCAGGCAGTTTCTGTCCCTGTTTTTCTTAATATTACAGTTCTAGAGGCAAAATGAGTCGTGAGCAAGTATGATCCTGGACACAGACTGAAATATTAGAACTTTGATGAGACATTTGAATTTTTTTCTTTTTTTTTAGATGAAAGTGATTCTAGTGGCCTTGAACCACACCCTCAAGTATTATGTTACATGTATTAAGTGTTTGTTCATTCATATGCAACTTCTACAGAAACTTGCAATTATTTATGGGAAAATAACCTCCTATTGTGTTTTATTGTTTTACAATATGTAATCAAAATAGAGTTTTGTCTTTTTGACACTGATGAACAGAAGAATGTCTGCATGTCTTACCAGTCAAACTCCTTCAGCTTTTACATGAACAAAACTGACACTTGATATGTTTTGATTGTTCATTGGCAGGGTGATAAAAGACTTCATGATACAAGGAGGGGACTTTGTGAATGTAAGTACATGCACACCTCTTCTGCTGTCTGATTGACATTCTTGTTTTATCTTCAGGATGACGGAAACAATGTTCCACGGGTTGATGTTTTGCTGTCACTGTTTGTATTTATGGCTTTGGATTAAAGCTACAGTAAACTCAAACTCTCAATCTTCTTGCAACATAGCAATGAATGCTCTTTTTCTTCCAACAGAAATACATAAACGTAGTATGTTGAGAAGAATCTTTTCAGAGAGACAGTTTCTCAGCAGAGAAAACAACAATACATTTTTGCTTGGAAGCCAACAGTAATCTCTGATGGGGTCATTGCCTGCAGTGGAACAATGTTAGACAGACCTGATGTGAAACGAGCTAAAGAAAGACGTTTTATCATAAACAATATAAAGAAAGATATTGTAAAAGATGGTGATTGATAGTTGGCCTTTTTACTTTTACATCCACTTCTGTCTACCATTTGTTGTATTCAGTATGTACTGACTTTAACCAATATCCATTTTTTCTATCTAAATGCCACTGGGGGGTGAACGGGAGAACTTGTTCGGACGCGTGTTCCACAAACATTTCATTGTCCAATGCGCTGTCTTTCTTTCGATCCGTTGATCCATTTATTCCGGTTACATACCACCATAACAGAAACACAGGATACTGGACTGGATAATATATCACCTGCGACACCACATTGACACGACAATTGCCTTGATATGACTAGTTGTTCTAAGACGACTAGTTGCTTTCAGACGTCTAGTTGTTCTAAGACGTCTAGTTGTTCTAAGACGTCTAGTTGTTCTAAGACGTCTAGTTGTTCTAAGACGTCTAGTTGTTCTAAGACGACTAGTTGCTTTCAGACGTCTAGTTGTTCTAAGACGTCTAGTTGTTCTAAGACGACTAGTTGTTCTAAGACGTCTAGTTGTTCTAAGACGTCTAGTTGTTCTAAGACGTCTAGTTGTTCTAAGACGACTAGTTGTTCTAAGACGTCTAGTTGTTCTAAGACGACTAGTTGCTTTCAGACGTCTAGTTGTTCTAAGACGACTAGTTGCTTTCAGACGTCTAGTTGTTCTAAGACGACTAGTTGCTTTCAGACGTCTAGTTGTTCTAAGACGTCTAGTTGTTCTAAGACGACTAGTTGTTCTAAGACGTCTAGTTGTTCTAAGACGTCTAGTTGTTCTAAGACGGTCAAAAACTGTTGGCTTCCCGTCCACACACACACCTGGCTCATTACCAGGCACTTACCTAAATGCACTTTCAGGGCAATGTGCCACCCACTGGTCCATGCCAGAACTGCACACAAATTCACCCTGTGTTACCCTCAAAAACAAAAGAAAACAACAAAACCACATTATGGCTCCAACACAGTAAATTAAATAAATCGTGCCATGATGTCAGACAAACTGCAGGTGTATTTTGAATAAAGCAGGTGAACAATATGTAATATGCTTCCTCCTGGTGGACATGTGGTGAGTTGCAGCTCATCTTGTTTTATAGCTGCTTCTTTCTAGTACATCTTATGTTCTGTATTTTTTTTTTGTCCTTTTGTGAAGGGTGATGGAACTGGTATCTGCAGCATCTACAGAGGTCCATTTGTAGACGAAAACTTCAAAATGAAGCACTGTGCTCCTGGTCTTCTGTCCATGGTATGTATGTATGTATGTATGTATGTATGTATGTATGTATGTATGTATGTATGTAT
This sequence comes from Pholis gunnellus, assembly GCF_910591455.1. NCBI lineage: Eukaryota > Metazoa > Chordata > Actinopteri > Perciformes > Pholidae > Pholis > Pholis gunnellus. Next base: position 17,248,683 of record NC_136536.1, on the reverse strand, counting down.
GTATGTATGTATGTCAATGCTTAGAGGTTGGGGACACTGAATCAGGAAAGGCTCTCTTTACTTTAACGAAACTCAAGTTAGTTGGTTTCCTGCAAACATTTGTTAATCTATTAATCTGTAAAAAAAACAAAACAAGTTAATTAAGATTTGATTAATCCACTCAAAGTGAATTCACCCAACCTCTATAGAAGATAGGATTTGATTCATTCATTCAAAGTGAATTAACCCTGACCAAACTTTTTTTTTAAACTGCCCTTCTTTCTCAATAATGTGTGTCTTACTCAGGCAAACAGCGGGCCAGGGACAAATGGTTGTCAGTTTTTCATTACCTGCACCAAATGTGACTGGTTAGATGGGAAGCATGTTGTTTTTGGTGAGTACATCTACGATGTTAATTGTGCATTCATATCTATTAAGAGCGCTGTGTACATTTGTGTATGTGAGCAAGATTTAAACTGTCTTATTCACACCTGTTTCAGGAAAAGTGGTTGATGGATTGCTGACCATGAGGAAAATTGAGGTAAAAACACATTTTAATATTGATGTCAATGAATTGTGAGGGGAAAGAGACACACACTCATAGTGGGTAAAATGTCATTCACCACCGGGTCATTACCTTTTGTGCAACATGAAGTGAAATATTATAGACAATAAGTACAGCAGGCCTAAGGTTAAAAGGCCTGCTGTACTTATTGTCTATAATATTTCACTCATCTCGCAAATCAAGTTTGAAGAGAACTAAGTACATATTTCCTAATATGTATTATATGCTTAACATTTTCATCTCAACAGTGATGTGTAAATCTTCAGACATAAATGTTTCAAAGCAGGCATCCAACGCGTGAAACCCAGTCATTGGCACTTGCAGTATATCAATCTTGTACTGCTTTATGTTTATGTAATGAGTACTGTAATACAACTATTAACATGTGCATAAATTCACGTGTGTGTGTGTGTGTGTGTGTGTGTGTGTGTGTGTGTGTGTATATGACTGTTTGTGCTCCTTCCTGTCTACAGAATGTCCCCACGGGACCCAACAACAAGCCCAAGCTCCCCATCCTCATTGGACAGTGTGGAGAGATGTGATCCAGCTTCCTCACCACGCCAGAATTATACAACCTCTGTATACATTAAGTAGTTTTTATAGTCACTTGATACTCCTCAGCAGACATCAACCTACATATTTTTTTTCCTGTGTGAATGTCTTCTGCCATGATGCACATTGAGGGACAGTATAACGTTCAACAGTACATCATTTGGGCATTTATCTTGAGTTTGGTAAAACTGATTCCAGGTTAACTGCTGAATCCAACCCAGATCAGGTTATTCACATGTCAGGTGGGTTTTGGAACGGACAAGATGTGCTTAATATATTGGTTTTGAATTTGTTTTGCAAAACGTCATGTTCAACACTGTTGTTGGGTCCAAGTGGAGACAATTTGTGCTTCCTGTTATAAAAAGACAAATAAGAAATTGTGACTTTTTGAAGCCTTAAAGAATTGCTTTGCATTTTAAACATTCTAATTCCTGTTTCAGTCAAACTGTTCATTGAGGATAAATAAATTGTTTTACTTTTACATAAACCTTTTGGAGTAATCTTGTTTCTTTGGGGAAAGCTGTTTACATCTGTAACTAGCATCGTGTTTACAGTAAGTTCCTTTTTTTAAATTCGTTGTTCAACTTCTCTCACCCCTAAATATTAAATATGTATTTACTTTTTAAAGTATGAATGCGTAATTCATTTTGATTTTAAGTTCACAGTAGTAACGACGAATTTGAATTGCTACCATCTTCACAACATATATGTATCAATTACAATATTAACAGTAGCCAGAATCTGAAATCATCAGAAGTCTATCATGCTCCTCTTGTTTTTATATTTAGATTCATATTATATGTATTTAAAAACATGGTTGCGTGTCCATGTTTTGAAATTCAACTCCGCATTTAATAGTGTGAGAACACTATACCCAGTGTAAATGCATTGTTTGGTTTGCATCCGCCTATTTGCACAGGGAGGTTTTCCTCTGAGTCTTTAGCAGAGAAAGTGGAAGAATGAGTAATTTTCCAGAGATCTTTATTTGATCTCTGAGGTGATACCAGGTATCAATCTATCTCAACGTCATCGCCAGGAAGCAAAGGAGGGCGAAATACCTCACAGTTAAAGGCACAAGAGTCCTCTAAGTCACACACTTCAGCGCCAAGCAATCCTCTGCTTAACTTATGGCTGCCTCCTCGTATCCTAGCCATCCATACAAATCCGAGCCTCCAGACCCCTCCCCCACCCACGCTCTCCCTCTTCCACCGTGGACCTTGTTCCCTTGGCACAAAAGAATCCTTTCAGATGGATACTCTGTTCTTATGGAGGCAGGAAGAAGGGTTTTCTTAGGGGGGAAGGGGGGGGGGGGGTCCTCTTCGTGGGGAGACTCGCTGGGGTCAATGCTAAAGCCCATCTTTGTGTGGGAGAACGGGGCTCAGCCATTAACAGCAAGCTCTTCACACATCAGCCAGTGCTCATAAACAGTGCCAGTGGAGCATTAACATGACAATGGGTGGGGGGCTGCGGTGGGGTTGTCTCACACTCAAGTCTGGGTATGTCGGCACTGCGCTACTAGAAGACGATTTGGGACGATGACTGCGTTTGACTAGTTTGTTGGGCAGGGGAATATGAGAGAAGAAGCAAATAGTATGCTGTTACATCAGGGTGACAGTGTTTGAGCGTATGTGTAGGCTACCCTTAGGATTTAAGAAATGTAATCATCCGAGGAATTTACAAATGTCCTCTCTGTGACTCATGAATATTACAGTAAGACACAATCAAATAGCATGTCTGATCTTTAAATTAGGAAGGAACATTGCGGTTATTGTTCATCCTGGATGTTGTATCCTGATATGACCTTCATTCAAAACAATCAACGAAGGATTTGGGGGTAATCTCTAACAAAATAATATCACATTTCAAGTGTAATAGTAGGGTTACTTCCAGATATGTCCTGTAATATGGAATAGTGAATCAGTTGTTCTGTGTTTAGATGTTAGAGTATAGCTGTCGACAATGACCTGCTGTTTATTGGCTGGTGAGAACTTAATGTTCTTACAGCACATCAAAATGAGCTCTCTTCCTACATCTGCCAAGGTTTCATGTATGCACACAACAACTGACGATGCAGTAAAAATTATGAATATGATATTTACATCATGTTCGGTGAATAAAATATTTAGGCTTTCCTAATCCTTCCCTTAAATTGGGTCAGTAATCCCTCATTGCATTTCCACAGCGCTGCAGTCAGTGTCCATGCCGCTACAGACAGTGTGCAATGTCTATTATGCATTTTATGTTTTGAAAGTATTGATGGCAGCTACACACACAACCGTTTCAATCAATCTCAGACACCCAGTTTACAAAATTAAAATTGTATTCAAAGAATTGAGAGACAAAGTTTTAAGACAACTGAACGAAAGACCTACTAATAATACAAATATAATTGTGTCTTTTGAGATGATTTTATGCAAGACTGGCACAATAAATCTAGTCCTTGTGTTTTTCAGTATTTGTACATTTTGTTCAAAGACACAACCAAGCAGACACTGTTCCAAAAGTGTCACGGTTTTCTGTCTGACTTGTCTGGTTTCGGCATCACCATGGGGCGGTGACGAGGAACAGGTACAATCTCTTTTAGCCAATCATTTTCAGCAAACTCTTCTTTCAACCGAATTTGACAGTTGTCTCAGCCAATAGGAATGCGTTTTGTTTTTCACAACACATTCCAACCAATCGGAAGAGTAGTTGGGCGGACCGCCGGCCAGGCACATTCCCCGGCACAGCTTCTCACTCTGCCCAGTTCGATCGGCAACGGGAGCGGAAAGAGGAAAGCCGAGAGCCCGAAGGCAGTAGCCCCTACCACCGCCGGCCCAGGTTACCATCTAGCACCGGGAAACATAGCAGAGAGCCACCGCCGGCAGAAGCCAACCAGTAGTAACCATGAGCAGCGAGGCCGAGACACAACAACCACCCGATGCCCCTGCCGATGAGGAGAGCCCATCCAGCCCGGCAGCCGAAGCTTCCGCGGCGGATAAGAAGGTCATCGGTAAGGCTCCTGGAAATGAGCTAGTTAGCTAACGTTAAGTTAGCGAACGTGGTGTGGAACGCCGTAGAGGCGGTGCGCAAAAGCGGCGGTTGCAAATGTTAACTGCCCAACCACCGGGTCAGTTAACCGTTGAATCACTAATGTTACTCCAACATTTTAAGAAATGTCGTTAACTCAAATAGAATAATGTTAACGTTTGTTGAAATAAGCAAATTATAAAATTAACGTTAATTTTGTTAAAGTAGGCTGACGCTACCTCTTAAATCCCAGACTAGTATGTATAACGTTAACTTGTAGGATGTATGTAAGTAATACGTTAGTTGGGTATGAACTATGATTAATAATATCTTGAGTAAGGTAAAATACATTTAAATGTTGCTGTCAAGAGGCGAAACATTAGTCCTGGCGTTAGCTCGACACACATTTTTAAAATTTCAGTTGGAATATAGGTCGTTATTGCTAGCGTTATATATCCACTACCTGGGGGAATTATGAGCCGTTTCTCTGAGTGTCATTAATTTCAGATTTAGAATATATGGTTTGTAAAGGTAATCCTTACATCCCAACCAGTCTATATTGCCGTTTACCGGCCTTCTAACGTCTAATAGCTGCCACGGAATGCCGTGTTACCGATTGGCCGTCACATGCACGAACGTTGAGGTTGTTTGAGGACTAGTGTTTCGAGGCAAACGTCTGAGCCACTCACTACTCCGTCGAAGTAACAAGGCAATATTAGCTGACGTGGAGACGTTAGAACGTTAACGATCATTTTGGTTACGGCTAATCTCCTATCACGGTGGAACACGAAGTTATGTCACATTGCTCACTTAGCCGGCCACGATTACTACTGTAGAAAACAAGCTAACGTAAGCGGCATACCGTCCCTTTGTTCACACGAAATGGTCTGGTTCCGCATTAGAAGTAAATATGTCTCAAAAACGAAGTCGAAACGCACCCTCAAACGTGTGACCAACGTGGTCTGAGAAACAATTCGAGTAAGGCCGGTTTATAAATATATTCGAATATAACTGTCAACGGTTGTCAAATGTTGCCCACATTTAAGGGCCTAGCTACTTAAAACAAGCGATGATAGCTCGTTGGCTAACGAAGCTACGCTAGCTATTTACATGGCTGAAGGGGCAACCCAAAATGTCCGCCGTATATTTCCACGGATTTCTTTGGACATTGAGTTTTCTGTTTGACGAAAACCACGGAAACGCCGACATGTTTACTTTTATCATTGCGTAATGTTTGGTCCCAATATATGTTATCTGATGTCCTACGGCTGTTAGTGCTCGCTGGCTTTAATCCAACCACATGGCTGAGCCCTAGTTAGCTACTGCGCTAACAAGCCAGCTGGGCTCGCTGCATGCTAACGTATCCGGGCGCGACTCTACCACGTGTGAACACTCAAGTACTGAGTAGTGCGGTTTAAAATGGGGCAGTAGGTCTGTAGTAACTCAACTTTGAAATGTCAGTGATCACAGCGCAGCATCGTATTGCTGCATCCATATTAAATATGCGCACTAACGCAGCTCTATAAAACAGATGCACTGATAATTTGGATGATTACTAATCTTGCGTTCCACACTAGAAATAGCGCAGTCATTACTGGGCCATAATGCGCTTGGTTCATACCGCACACTAAGTGCAGTTGGCACAGGGCACCCCTAAGCACCAGGATCTATAAAAGGGTGACAGTTGGGAGTTAAATATAACTTCCACATTATCTGGCCCTGGTTTGTTTTTCATCATCTGTCCCCGTTTGATTCCCTTTCTGTTTGTCATTGATATTGTGAGTCATGGACAAGCTGGTTGGAAGGCTTAGTTGTACCCACAATATGCTATCCCAACAGTGTAATATTGTAAAGGAAATGACTGAAGCTTAAACTTGGTTAATCATTTTCTTTTATTGTGTCTTGTTGCAGCAACAAAAGTCTTGGGTACAGTGAAATGGTTCAACGTCAGGAATGGATATGGTTTTATCAATCGGTAAGTGGACCCCACCCCAACCATGGCTCCTAAAGACCCTGATATCATCTGTGTGTGTGTGTGTGTGTGTTTGAAGGAACATTCCCAATCCTATTAAGGCTTTGATTTGCCTACAAAGCTGACCAGGCGATTTGTCTGCTGGTCTCCATGCTGTTGTTACGCACACTACTTATCCGTACGCCTCCCGGTTTAGTGTCAATCTGTCTGCAGATATATTGTATTCTGTGGCTCAACAAGATACTGCTAACTAGAAATAACTAAGTGTGTACCCCCCCCATCCTTTTTTTAAAGGAATGATACAAAGGAGGACGTTTTTGTACACCAGGTAAGTTGTATGTAGTTTTATTTTCTTAATTTATGTAATGATCGTGAATATGAAATCTAACCCCTGAACTGTTCTTGGTTTTAGACGGCCATCAAAAAGAACAACCCGAGGAAATACCTTCGCAGTGTTGGTGATGGAGAGACTGTGGAGTTTGACGTAGTTGAGGGAGAGAAGGTAAGCTGTGTTTTGGTTGGTAATACAATCAGTTTTTTTACTAGGTCCAAAGTTCTGAAATTAGTTTGCAGCTATTATAAAAGATATATCCTATTAATTGTTCTCTCGATAATTCATTTGGGTAATTACATTTATTTCTTTATTTAAAAAGGGAGCCGAGGCGGCAAATGTCACTGGCCCAGGAGGCATTGCAGTCCAGGGAAGTAAGTACGCCGCCGACAGGAACCGCTACAGGCGCTATCCCCGAAGAAGGGGCCCTCCTCGCGCTGGAGAATATCCTGACAACTACCAGAGTGACGGAGAGGGTGAGCCACCCAACGGAGGCCGTGACAAAGGCAGCCGAGATGGGGGAGAGAGCGCCCCTGAAGGAGAAGTGCAGCAACCGCAGCAGCGCAGACCCGCTTACCCCGGCAGAAGACGCTACCCGCCATACTTTGTAAGTAGACGCTACGCCCGCCGGCCCCCGTACACCAACGCACCACATGGAGGGATGTCTGACGTACGCCGTCACAGAGCTTCTGTCCAGAAGCAGGCACCCAGCAGTCCCGGCTGGGACCTCTTGATATGTTGATGTCATACACAACACCCTCTTCTTTCAACACTCACGTGGTTGTGAACAAAAAAATAATAATCTGTGTATCAGGGGTCTGGACAATATCTTGCAAATTGACTCAAAATAGGCCCCTAATCTCAGCTATGTTGGCTGGATGGCAAGTTTCATTACGTGGTTTGTTTGCTTACGTGTTGGCTTTGGAAAAAGCTTGATGTCAATTGTTGGATGTATTTGCTTTCAGGGAGGCGAGGGCGACGAGAGCCAGAGCCAGGGAGGTCCTGACCAGGGAAACAAACCAGCGAGGCAGAGCTACTACAGAGGCTTCCGACCAAGGTTAATTCCTAGGTTTACTTGTTTGCTTCATTGACGCAGGGCTGCAAACAATGGAAGAGTAAAGCACTGGGCTGTCTATCAAAGAATTCTAGCCCAGAGTCTACCAGCGAACCTCAATTGATAAATGCCACCGGTTTGGCCAGAGAAACTTTCCTTTTATTGCAGCCCACCCTCAAATTGCGCCCATGTACATTTCTTTTAAAACTGCATCTCATCTTAGTAGATGATATCACTTCTTAGTTTCTTGATAATTCATGATTCCTTACAGCCCCTTGCTTATTGCTTGTTCACTCCAGGGGTCCCCCCCGTCCCAGACCAGTGCGGGATGGCGAGGAGGACAAGGAGAATCAGGGCGGCGAAGATGGTCAGAACCAACAGCCCCGCCAGCGTCGCTACCGCCGTAACTTCAACTACCGCCGCAGACGTCCACAGACTAACGACAAACCCGGCCAGGAAACCAAGGAGGCCAAGACAGGAGGTGACCCATCTGCAGAGAAAACGTCCGCTCCCGAGGCCCAGCAGGGTGGGGCTGAGTAGGAAACAACCTGCCCACCGGCACCTACCATCTTTTACCATCGTCCGGGTCAGTATAAAGGCGTCAATGGCTGATCATTTTCATTAACTTAAATTTCACCAATATGTGGATTCAGACAGAGCTGACAAATACTAGGAAACTTAAAACATCTAAATTGAACAGCTAAGCTAGCTAACTAGCTTTGTTGGATCTGTAGTCGATGATCCAAAGCATGAGGTCGTGCAGTGGCTTTGATAAAGCAAACTGTCGGGCACCGTAGAGCCCTCGCTATTGGCTCTTCTCCATAAGAGCAGCAGCTTTTGGCTTTTGATTCTTTTTCTGCTATCTGGTGGTTTCAGGCACGCTACATGACTAAACTCAAATGATTGAAAATGCAGCATACAGATGAACAATTGACTAATTTCTTCCTTTTCTTCTTTACAGTTTTTTTGTCAACAACAAGATGAAACATCAAACAAGATCTGAGCAATAAAGATTTGACTTGACGATCGTCACAAGCTTGCACCATGCATTTGACCAGATTACCACCGATTGCCTGCAGAATCTATGCAGACCTGTTTTTTTTTCCCATTATTTTTATGTGACAGCTACAAACGTTTTGGGGAAACAGCAAATGTTTTTCTAAATCTGTCCTAAGTTTTTACACCAAATGGTTTTTAAAGAAAAAAAAATGGAATTTGATAACTGGTCAGTTTGACATTTTTAAATAACTTTTTATGTATTCAAACATTTTAACAAAATGCAAGCTCAAATAAAAGTCCAGAAACCAGGAAAGATGTCTCAAGTGTTTGTTTTATATTTCAAGTAAATGGGCTCTTAACAATGACACATTTAAATTTTATTTCAGTTACCTAGTATTTATTTTCTTTTTGAACAGACATAACATTGTATAATGCAGTCAATTTTATAATCACCAAATTCAACAATAAGTGTCAAACAGCATTTATAATGGTAAATGTTTTGCCAAAGCTGATATTTTGATAATAGCTGATAATTTATTTTACACCAGGATAACAATTCTTATGCAGCATCTTGAAATGAAACTAACAATGTGATACAAGAAATCCATCCAACATTTAGCACTATATAGAGTTCCACATCTTGAGCTTAGGACTTATGAAAGCAATATGTAGGCAATACAGTTTAAGCAACTTCTTATACAATAGCGTATGTATACAAAAGAACTTAACTTTGTAGCTCCTAGATTTCGTTTTCAAACCTAGGCCTGAGGCTCATTTTTTATTACAGCAAGTAAGTTTCAATTTACATTCTCACCAAATACATGTACAGCACCAGGATAGTGCTGTACGAGTAGAGTTATCTGCCACTGTTGACCAGTAAGTCCTGCTATAGCAAATGTTCATTCTTTATTGGCTGCACATTTTTTATACAATCGCTCTGCAATAAAACATTTTTGGTGGCGATATAACTTGATTTAACCTGATGGTAATGTTTTAAAATTAGTTTGACAGTATGACATTAGAGAGTAACAAACCACGGACACTGGCTGGATCCAACCCAGGTACTTTATGGTCACATTGTATACATCTTAGATCAGTGTGTTGTTGACGGACGTCTGGACCACTGTGTTCAGTATGATATGCAAGCAATGCAGTGTCACCAATTTACTGGACGGTGTTTTTGTTATTTTGTCCACTGTACATTCCGAGAGGCGCTCAAACGTTGGTCTCTTTGCGCAGTCGCTTCATGCGTTGCACGTTGCTCTCGATGGCCATCGGGTTGGTGATCTCTGTGGCACAGGTGGCAGGAAACCAGCCTCTCTCTCCATCTCGCATTCTCTCCCCGTAGCTCCAGGCTAGGAAGAGCAGACGACTAGCTTTTAAGCACCCTTGCATGCTTTTAAATGAAGTATAGGTAGGTGGCTCACTGACTGAGCATGAGGGTCTGGATGTGATGTATTACAGATAGTGATGGAGCTAAGTACAGACACACTCACCTTCCTCTTTCTGCAGCACGATGACGAGCTCAGCCTGTTGCAGCCCCAACTCATCTGGCTCTTTCGGCATGTAGGCTTTGGTGGCCTCACACTGTGGAAGACCTTAAAAACATTCCCATAATGCAATGTGATTCATGAAACCAACGCTTTTAACTGAATGTCAATAAACCGGTTATCTTTTCTGTAAAAACACAACCTGTGCCACACTGATGATATCTACAGCACATCTCATTGCTTCCTGGAATGTGTCATTTTCCCTGGAAAGGCACACCCTTTGATAACAATATCAATGTCACTTAAAACAATTGCTGCTACACAAACAGAAAGTGTTGGTGCTGCTTGTGTGCTTATGTTCTTTATATGTATTTAGTTCATCGTGAACCCAAAGTCGGGCTTCACATAGATCAAGAAAATGTTGAGAAATAGTTGAAAGGTCTGGAAAAGAAGGGAGAGCCTATTCAGCTCTGATATGCATGTAAATAAGATTGCATTTAAAATAGCTGCAGACTCATTAGAAATGAACCATCTGTTTTCTGTGCAGACACTGCCTTCCATAACAAATTAATAATTTACAAATGAAAAGGCAAGAGAACATTTACCACTTTCAACAATGACATGCCTTCACTGAAAACCGATCAAGCTCAGAACTCACAAGTGTAGTTCAAAGAATGACTCCCTTGGTAAATAAAGCATGCCGACTTACCATCTCGACAAGTAAAGACTCCATCCTGCTTGTGTTCAGTAAGGGCAACTATCCAGCGTGCCCGGTCATCCCTGGGAAACGGAGACAAAGAACAACACTGTTAAATACCACTCCAGAGCTAGTGCTGCATTTTGAACATGTATTAACACAAGAAGTCCGTTTCTTACGAATGGACTCAATGCACGGGAGCATTTGAGGTTGCCATTAAAACTTCTGTCAGTAGAGGGAGCCAGAAACAAAACATCACATTTGGTTTGCAGTCAGGTTTTTCCAAGAGGTCTCTCTCTCTCTCTCTCTCTGTGTGTTCAGCTCTCAGTTTACTTTTGTAGCTTCGAACTGAATCTCTGTAGTTTAATTCATCTCATGTTCTTGTTTGTACTTCATACACTAGCCTTATATTACTGTGTACTGGTCACCTTCAGTCCTATTGGAGCTAATTCACAATAAAAGCTTTCCACTGGTGAACTGGCAAGATGCTTTTATTGTGAAGAAGTCGTAGGAAATGCAATGTGAAAAGCACCCTTATATACTCATAATACTTCAACCTTTTGTTTTCCAAATTCCCACTTGAGGAATGTACAGTTATGTACAGTTCATGGCTGAAGGGAGCTGAGAGCATGGTTACCTGGACGGCAGATCTGCTCCGCTTTGCCCTCACTGTTCTTGCTCATCTGCAGCTTGAAGGAAAGATAGTAGCTGTTCTTGCCAGGCGAAGACACTCCGTCCTTCTACATCCTCCGCGACCTCCACCTCCACATTCTCCCAGAGTGGCGTAGTCCCATCACCACAAAGCTCTCCTCACTGGATAAACAAAACCGTTTTTTTACTCAAATTTATATTTAAAAGATAACCAATTTAAGATGATCCAATTGTGCAGGGACATTCACAGAAATAGTTAGATTTTTACACATTACAGTGTAGCTAAACCTAGTCACTATTTTATTTTTGTGCATGGGTGCACAACGAACGCATTCAAACCACGTTGCTTGACCATCTGCTGATAGCATTTCCTAGATATTATCACCTAATGACTGGGTCGCAGTGTCAACTTAACAACCCTGAAAATGACTCCAGTGTTGTGGGCAGCTCCTTCCTCTGTGTTGACATTGTTTGGTTTCTCCCTAACTCAAAACAGAGAGCTGTAGTCTGTCGAGCTGCCATGCTGAATGCAAGATTGAAGAATCTCAAATATGCACGCACCAGATCCCATGCGCTTTCCTTTCTCCGTCCCCTTCCTCTTGTCATTTCACTCAGTTTCTCATGTTTCCTGCCTGCCAGCAGTTGGACCCAAAGTCCCAGAGAAACACGCACAAAGCTCCTGAAATGCTTCAAAACCTGGTTGTGTTTCTCAAGTTTGTCTTCTCTAGCTGCCCCCATTTTAGCAGATGCACTACTAGGTTCTTTTATCTAAAGTGGGAGCGATTTGATCGGTGAAAGTACAAAAATACAATATATTAATACAACTATTAGCTTCCTGCTCTGGTGACTTTGTTTCTCACGACAAACTACTCCTCAACATCTTAACTATTGTGATTATGTTGACATACTGGAGAATATTTGCAGATACTTGTAAGAATTAACATCAGACAGTTTACGTTTTGTAAAAATCTTTCCCCCCCCCCAGAATTATTTTAGAGTTGAAGTGCATAATATTCAAAACAAACGGTGTGTTTCAGCCCCACTGACCTCTTCTTCTTGGTGACGATCAGTACGTCGTTGAAGAGAAACAGGTAGTAGCTCCTGCTGCTGAAAGCCCTCCAGATGCTGAGCTCTTCGGTGCTGAAGGCCAGCTCACCGCGCTTCTTCAGCCACCGCGACGACGACACCAGGGGAAATGGCTGTGAGGACACAAGAGTTATCACTGTCGGAATCAGTCCGAAGCTTTATCCAGGTTCCATTACATGTTCTATCTACATCCACGGCCACCATTAGACCTAATAAGTCACAAAACCTACCTTGATTTTACCAAAATCCATCTGTTTCTGGATGGTGTACATCTGCTCCGTCCTCTCCATCCGCTGAGCACCATCATTGCAGCTAGAGACCAACTGTTGAATTAACAATCACAACAACGACACAATGATAGTCGCGACTTTAAAAACGCATCGACTTCATAGTCCGCTCTCAAATGCGAGATAAAGGGTGCTTTCTCAACGTCCCTCTACCTTGCTGATGGCGTGCAGTGCCCAAACAGCAGCAAAGTACTCCGCTGTCTTATCTGGAGTTTTCTGGCAGATGGTCTGTGAGGCAAGAACAAAAAAAAGGTATGAAACTTAGTTAGTAGCAGTTATAAAATAAACTTGGAAATAATGTAGTGAATGCATATCTAAAATGAAACAAAAGGAAAGAAAAACAGAGAAGTGGCCCTCAGCATCCTATTTTCAGCAGCTATGCGTCTTCCACTAAGTCGTTTATGTAAGAAAGAAAAGGTTATGCTGACATCCAGCAGCAGTGGGAGTCTGGTGACTCTCTGCATGGGAAGGATCAGGAAAGAGATCATGGGCAGGCCTCCACAGTCACTGCTCCCCTCGATCTGCTTCAGGGCCTCTTTGAACGCAGTGTTACTGGTCCTGATAGACGCAAAGAAAAGGCGGAAAGTTCAGCTCATCCTGCCGCGTCGCTGCGGAAACTCGGACTGTTACGGTTTGTTCTGCTACTCACAGCAGCTTCTGCAGCGTCCTCTGCTGAAACGTCTCGTTGGAGCAGTAGACGATGTAGGGCTCAAAGTGGTGGGCTGCGTGGTTCTGAACAATATCGCTAATGTCCCGGATCACTGGGTTGTCATAGTGACGCCGTTCAAGGTCCTCGAAAAACCTGAAAATGAAGCGAGAGGGGGAGGCTCGTAAAGAAGTGAAAGGACTGTGTTTCTCCTCCCACAGACTGTTTACCTGAGCAGGACACACAGCTGTGGGAGAGAGTCCAGGCTGAATGTGTTTAACTTCTAGGTTTTGAATCTCAGGTTGTTCGTATGTGACAATGACACTTATCAACACACCGTTACCTGGGGTTCTATCTGGCTTCATCGAAAGAAAGTTGTTCAATTTAAATATATATTTTATTAGAGGCTATTACATGGTGAATTCCCTGTTAAACTAAGTAAAGTTTGTTTTCAAAATGATTTGAGCCTGATCCCGTCTTCATTTAACTCAATGGAATGAATCCTGAAAGCACACAGACTGATAATTTCAAGCTGCCAATACAATACAATACTAAACCTATTTAAAATGTAACTTTCTCCTATAAGATCCAGGGGAACCCTTTTGTCAAAGCATTGTAAAGGCTTTCCATTAGAACATCATAAATGACTTTCAGCCCCGCCCTTGCTAAGTGCCTTTTTGACAAAAAGCAGTAAAATGACACCTGGAAAACAGCCCAACCCAGGAAGCAACTGCAGTGCAAACATTCACACACAGATAGTGGAAGTCAGGTCATACAGGAGCTCCTGAGAAACCCTCTGCCTTCTAGTTTCATACATCCTGTTTTACTTGGAAACAAAGAAACAACAGGATCAAAGACAGAAAGACACGTCTTCTCTTGCTGCTAAAACTCTCTCTCTCTATCCATTTTCATTCAAATGTATGTCGCTAGCAATGCACAAAACAATATGGGCTGCTCTCATGCACGTTATCATCTTAAAGCCCGGGAATAACACTCAGAGCAGTAGAACCAGTTTGGCTGGCGTGTTTTAACATGTTGATGGAGCCTACAGGATACAAAAGACATGCAAAGGGTAAATACTCCACCTGAAACGTTAAAACAACCCATTCTCTGCTTCAAACCCCATCTCAATGGGAATACAACGTTGACTGTATGACAAAAAACACTCAATGTGCAGCCCCATTTCAAATAGAGACAGTATACAGATAACATCATCAGATCCTGTCATACGAGGCGCTGTCACACCCCCCCCCCCCCACACACACACACACACACGTAAGACGATGTTGCACCCACCGTTTGCTGACCTCCTGAATGACAGAGATGTTGGAGAAGAGGTGATGGTACTCTGTGGCCGTCATTGTTTTCTTCAGAGCTTCGCTACTCTTGAAGTGACGCACCAGGATGCCCAGGCTGTGCTGGTACGAATGTTCTGATGTGAGGATCTCAAAAATGGCCTGTCAAATGAACACACACACGCCCAAATAAGTGTGAATGTGAAGAACTCGCATTTGCAATCTGTTTTTGTCCTTTGGGTAATTCCCTACATTTCCCATAATTCTTTTTTTAACAACAGCCAGAGAAATGACCTCTACTTTCCACATTCAAATAGGGGTTTACACATCGATAAACGGAGCAAAGCATTAGTGAAGTTCTTCAAGATCAAGAAAGTGCTACAATGCTACATGTCCCTGACACAAAGTAAAACATATACGCTGTGGCTACAATGCATTGTGGTCTATTGAGGCTGCGGTTGGTGGAGAAATCTGCAGTCTTCTATGATGAACTTCACCATTTTGTTCCAATATTAAACGTGTAGGGAGAATGGTGGATGTGTTACTGAGTGACACCAAAATCCGACATTTACTGCTGATGTTTTAGACGCCACTGAAACTTCACATTGTAATTGTTGTGGTAATCGTTTGCCAATTATCTAACAGGTATCAGAAGCATATACCAGCAGACAACAAAACAGATCAGCAATTTGTAGCGGTGTGGAAGTACTCTCCACTGTGTGACAGTATCATTATTTTGAAATGGAGGGCTTAATTAACCTCTGCTGACTGTGGTCAGGATCTCAGGTGATCTTACACACTCCTTCACTTCCTGTAAAAGGCAAAGTGGCTCAGGCAGGAGCAAAGGGCATTAGCTAGCTATCACTACTTCCTGGAAATCTCCCGCCAACAGCAGAAAAACGTCACAAAAGAGTCGTACACGATAAATGCTTTCATGTCCCTAAAAAGCAGCATTAAACTGGCCGTGGATGGCTGCCATTCTGCTGAAGCACTGACACTAAACCCATCAGGTACAAAAGAGCGAGACGAGCACCAGCTCAGCACACGGAATCAGTGAGATCACACTGGCAGGGTGCGGCTGTATTTAAGGACTGCAGTGCACACAGGGTGGACCTTTGGTATCGACACGTCTGTTGTTGGACTGCCGGTGAAGACGGCGTTATAAAAAGAGAAATCCACCAGCAGATAGTGTTACCCTATAAAGATGGTATCGGCCTGTGTTTAATGCTTTCGTGGAGTTATTTTGGAATGAGTTGTACCTGGCTTTGTTGTTATACCTCAACTTGTTTTTGACTACTTCTGTTCAGGGAAGTCCTTTGATTCCTAGAAAGCCTTTTGACAAAAACTCTGAGAATGAGTTTGAACCTGTTGCCAGACAAATTTGGCAGGTGTGGGATGAAAATTAATATAAGTGTAAAGGACATTTTTAAGTTATTTATCATAAAGCCTGTATTACTAATTGATTAATTAAGTGTGTTTTTATGGGGGGGGGGGATGTATGATTCTGTGTTTCTTAAACTGCACATCTGTGGCTGATTGCCTCTAACTTGAAATGCAACATGTCATATGGTTGCATTGCCTTGTAGTGTTTAAAGTCTACTGTCTGGTGAACAGCTGGTACATGAGCCTCTTTTTCTCCCCGTGTGACTGTGACTAATTCAAAACACTGAGTATAGAAAGAAGAAAACACATTCAGCCGTTGAGCTGCATCAGAGCTGTCCTGCTTCCTGCAGCACATTAAATCCCTTCTAGGACATTACTGTTGGCATACTTAGTATGCATACTAGCACACACACACACACACACAAACATACACACACACACATACATACACATACACTAACCTCTTGTCTCTTTCTCTCCTGAGGTGAGATCAATGTCAGGATACCCGTGTCCCTCACCTTTGTACAAAATAAAAATACAAACCAATGTTTAACTCCATATTCTGCTGTATATTCAAGATAGAATTTGTTTTGAAAATCGTAAAAAAAAAAGCAAACATAGCCAGCATTTCACAGCATTACACAGGGTCACGGAGTGTGGGAGTTTATGAAACAACAAAAACATGCAAGAAGCTTTTATATTGCACCCTTTTAGATAAAAGGAAAAATCCAGCTGAAGTTTAGGAGCAAGAAGGACATTTGATCAGAAGACAAACATCTGTTCTCTGATAGAAATTGATCTATGTTTTAGTGCACTTGTACACAAATACCTACTTTGATGGTCAGTGCAGTTAAAAAGGTTTACCTGTGGTAGCTGGCTCCAAGTGAGCTGTGCCGGCCGGTAGCTCTTCACCACGATGCCCTGGTCCTCCACCGCCACGGGAGCCTCCACCACCACAAAGTCGTCCAGCAGCTCATCCTGGTTGGTGGAGTGCAGCCCTCGCTCACGGATCTCCTGGTAGAGGCGCGGAGTAGCTGAGGATTTCCACAAACACGGCGTAGGTTTCAATTCAGAGTCTCAGCGTGCGATGATTTTGGAATAGAAGCAGGAAAAATGCTTTGCAAATTCCTGAACAGCACAATTTAATAATGGGTGAAAAAACCTGGTTTCTGAACTGAAATAGTTATCTCACACAATGGGCTTATGCATGAAGGATTCTGATGATATTCACCCAGAAGTCCGTCGAATTAATTGAAAGAAGTTAATTGTAGGTATTTTGTCAAGTGTGAAAAATGAAAGGCTAAAGCAGAGTTGGAATCTGTCAACATAATAACATGAGTCACTTTGAGAATTAAAGCGTGGGAAGTGAGAATGCATCCGTTTGTAAAAAAAAAAAAAAAAGAAGCTAATTAGGAGTTAGATTTAAAATGCAGGTTTTTGCCTGCAGTGCGTCGTTACTGGAATGCTCCCGAGACCATTCAGGTCACAGGTTTGATTCTCACAGAGATAAATGTGGCGGTGAAAGCCGATTCTTGCATCTTACGTTGTTTTGAGCAGCAGCCCCGGTGAGATATCAGCTCAACAGGTGGACAAACAACTCTTCAATAAAACCTCCTCAAGTCTGCATGATTATACCTGGAAAATTACTCAAAAATCATATTTGGAGAAGTGGCATTGTCTGAAGGGACAGGACATCAACAGTCAAGACGTAACAACCTGGCATTCAGCATGAATGGTTTCCTGTTCTGTCCTCTCCTGTTGTCTCAAGAGATCTTTTGTAAGCCATGTCACAGATTGCATCCATATGTTATTATTATCATTTTCATTAAAAAAGACAAACGTTATTTCCCATGTATTTGTAGTTCTATAGCCACATTTAGAGAAGTGGACAGAGTGACACACGGGGAACATACCATCTTTGAAGGACCCACGATGATTCTGGTTCCTCTTTCTCCCCAGGGTTCGCTGTAGGGGGGAGACAGCAGCGCAGCCTGAGTTTCACACTGTGGAATGCATGTGCCTCAAGAACACTCAGCTTTTATTTAGATATTATTTTTCTCCCAACATCTCATTCTCTCTTCAGCACTGCCGTTTTCTTACAATCCTCAAATGTAGCATTTTTTCCAGCGTACTCTGGTAAAAACACTCTTGGGTGTGGAAGATAGGAAACAGTTGTGGAAACACGGCATCATCACTATGACTAAAGGAGAATTTGACAAAAGTCACCGCCGATGCTGGCTGTGACTAAAACTCTATCAGCCGGGCTCTGTGTTCGCCTGAAGAACATAACTGGAACTGAAGTCGCCACTTTCATTTAGCCAGTTGCTTCTGATAGACCTCAATTACTGAACACTCATAATATCCAACAGATATACAGATACAAATATCCCCCCCCCCCCCCACACCCTGTACCTTGCGTCCAGGGCTGCGAGCTGGACCAGGACTGACTGCTCTGTCCTCTCTGACAGGTTTCAGCGTGGCTGAGGACCCTTGTCTCGACGACATGGCTTCAATGTCCAGGCTGGTCACCGCCGCTCTGTATGACTTGTTCCTGCGGTTCCTCCTCAGAGCAAAGCCGTCTCCATCACTGTCATAATCCTCCCAGGACACATCTGGGCCCTGGGTTGAGTGCCGGTTGCGGATCCCACTGCTGGCGATCTCCAGTCCCACTGGGAATGTCACCACGGTGGTGTGGTGGCGGACTTTAGGCCGGCTGGCTAAATTCTTGGGAATGAGCTGGTGATTGCCAACCTTCCGCGCGGCAGGACTCTGGGTGCTCAAAACCACCCGCTGAGGTACAACCATCCTGTCTACCTCATCTTCCTGGGGTGTGGATGTTTCAGATTGGGCCGTGGGGGGGCTTTGTGGCTGGCAGCGGTCATCGCCGGGCTCAGATATATGGAGTTCTGTGGAGAAGTGGCGCTCCAGAACTAGAGGGGCCTGGTCGCCCTTGTAGCTGTCCAACTGGCTGTTGGACATGATGTCCTCCCAGCGTCACCTCGGCCCGGTCTACTGAGATCTTCAGCACCTACAACATCGAACGAGTCTGAAGAGGAGGGACAAAGAGGCAGAAGAAAGTCAAACTACAGACGGGGAACATGTAGAAACTAGCACCTTGGATGGCGACATGGGGGGAAAAACGAACAGGGGTAATTAGAGTGTCACTAGTCTGGATGACCCTCAAATACCACCAGTGACCTACAGTGGGGCTCACAGATCTCTTCCCATCGAAGGAGGGAGCCTAAACCCTGATCCAGTTCCCCACTCACACACTCAGCCAGTCGGTCGGACGGACGAAGTAGCCAGTTGTGTCCGTCCTCAAACTCATATCAAGGGACCCAACCCGTGACTCAGCGCTCACTCCCACACTGCACTTGCCCACACAAAAGCACACAGAAAGACCTGCGCGCTACAGAAACTACATGACAAAAACCCAAACACTTTTCCTCTGATAAATACTCCCAACCTGCCCTGTGCAAAGACTGTTATGTCAAGTGCAGACACACAGCCACGATGTATTGCTGGCCTAAGTCTTATAAACATGTCATTATAGCGACAGTCTTACAATTGCGTTCATGACAGAGATTATACAACAATAGCTTTAAATGCATTATTAAAACACACATTGTTGTGACACCTACGGTGAAATAAATCAGGACGGTGTGCTTGTTTTTTTTTTCCTTGTTGAGTCGGAGTCTGAATTTTCCAATAACTTCGCAGCCTAACAGACGGATTAGGGTGGGAACAAAAATGTCTGCCTCACATTCCCATGGTTCATAAACAGTGAGGTGAAGCGCAGTTCAACAAATATTAAGTTCAGCAGCTGCCTTACCTGTGTGAGCCGACCTTACGAACACCAGCCTTCTTATTAAACGAGCCTATCACGAGTGAGTCCGGTGGTTTCTGAAGAGAGCTGCTAATCGGTGCAAAACTGCAGCAGCAAACGTGATCCTCCTCCGCTCCACTCGGTCACAGATTTCTTCGTATCCACTCACTTCCTCCTCGGTCTGCAGGCGCCTATTAAGCCGCGTTGCCCTACGTCACTACAGGTGAGTGTCAATCAATCATCGAAACCTGGCAGGTAAAAGCCGACAGCAACGGACGCAACTTTTCACTGTGTTTTTTCTTCAGTGTTTCAGTTACGCAGGATCACTTCGCACATCAGCTTAGCCAAATACAAAAAAACTGCTTTTAATCAAATGCATTTTAAAACGCCGGGTTGAGTTTGACCTGGCCACATAATTCTGATTATTTTGCAAATACAGAAAGACAACATGTTTTTTTTGTACTGTTATATATATATTTTTTTCTTCTTTTATCTCCCATCAATATTCATCTGTATCTGACTTTCTGATTTTTGTTGTCGTCCTTTCTACCTGATTGGTGACAAATAGCTCTTTGTCCCCCTCTGGTGACAAACAGGGGGAACTACAGCCTCGTCACTGATTATTTTACGCTGAATGTAGACAATACATGGTACATTAAAATCATATCAAAGGCTTCCCCACATTTCAGAAATCTGGGTTTGAGTTTCATACAGGTTCTTTTAAAGCAGTAACCAGTAAATAAAGTAAAAAGTGTCGGAAACGCTCCTGCATGTAACATAGATCTGCATAGCTTTTTTGTTAGTTTATTCATTTTCGTAGTTATTTTTCCTTGGATATTACCATTTTTTCCAACTTTAGCATCAGCATTATTTGGCCGATAGTGGTATTTTAGATGTATTCATTTAAATCCAATTCTGATACATAATTTCCCTACTTTTCAAGTCGAATGTTCCTGATATTGGAGTTAAAACCCAGTATGTCAGTTTTCTGAAAGCATAAATATCCCTCTATAACTCAGTCCCATACAATAGCACAGTCCTCAAAAATGACCTCAGGAGAATCAACCTCAACAAAAACATTAGAAGCTTCAGGTAACACAAACACACTCTGAAGTTGTTTGGTGATTAAAGATTTATTGTCGTCATTTTAACAGTCTGAAAATATAATTATACATGAATTAGCCAACATTCTATTCAAGCAAGGCTGAGACATGTAATATAATGCAATATGGAAACAATGGAACAACAAAAATCTGAGAGGGTCACTATATACAGAGTTTAAATATATATATAGAAAATCAAATGGCAATGATGTTTACATCATTTTTAATTTCAGCATCATATGGCATCCGATGAAAGTGAAATTTGAATATTTCCAAATGATTCCCCAACCAGGACCATGTCTTTCATGACATGATGTGTACGCTTGATACCCTATATCTGCAAAACTGTACATCCAACATAAATGTAGTTAACATATTTCCATCGTGTGGGAACACTTATGTGTCACGCTCAGCAAGAGACATCCGACATGATGGTGAGCTTCAGTTACTCTTAAATGTCACAGATTCAGGCTCTACTCACATTTCAAATGTTACCCACAAACATTCAACACAACTTCCCCACATTTCAATATTTAAACCCCAATTGATGAACCCAAGCCCAACAAATGTGTGAATCCTAGGAAAGTTTGAAAACCTGGAACTGGAAGGAACAGCTTAGAAATGATAAATACAATTAGCTGTATAGTTATCAACCTTCTGTCACTTAAAAAGTACCTACCCGAATGTGAATCATACAGTACATTGTATAAGTCTGGTTCATCTTATTATAATCAGATGTTTGAGTATTGAAACCGGACTCTTCACACTTGCAGCTGCAGATCATGAATACACAGTTGACATTATCTAAGGAACAGTACATTTTAATGTTACGGCTGTTACGAGCAGACACAGAGAACAGTCTGTATTCTGTAAGCAGATCTGCTCATCAAAGATTTATCCTCCAGGTTAGTGGGGCGAAGGTCGGAACAGGACGCAGGACAAACTGATGTCTTCTCTCTACCGTTGCAATATTCAGTGTGCAGATGAGGCATCTGGATGCTGCACTTCACATGTGCATGTTCTTTTTTTTTTTGAAAGGCCGTGTTCAAAAAGAAACCAAGCAGTTTGTTTGTCTTTTGTTTTTTCACTGAAATTCTAGGGTCCTGGGTCCAAATGTGCTCAATAATACATAACAACATGCTCGATACACACATTATGCAACACATGCACGCAACAATTCACATTCATGATCACAACAGCTTAACATTTAGGTCACATATAGAAAAATTGAAATTGGTTCATTTTTCCAGTGATATTTTGTAAAATTCAATTTGCACAGCTACATAATCTTTACATTATTTAAAATATCATATATACCAATGGTCCAAATGACAACACACTTACCTAAGGAAACAGAGTTAGTTTGAGCACTGTTAGGATTACAACTCTGGCAGTAAAATGAAGTAATTTAGAAAGTGCTTCGATGAGTTTGATAAATAAAAAAAAAAATCCCATGACTAAGATATGATATTGTCTACATACAGAATGCATTAGCTGCTTCAGGGTTTAATAAGCATTTGCCGAGTATGTCCATGCCACCTTCAGATGACACAGCTATAATAGAGCTACTTTACCATTTATTGGCTAATGGAGGGAAAATAGACATGCAATGACCCATGGCAAAATGCTCACAAGTAGCCCGTTTCAATCTATCCCAAACCTGTTTGTTTGAGCAACTCTTCTATGGGAAATAGCTGCGATTGATTTATAGGAAAGCGAGTATAGATACTATAAGATAACCTTAGTTGAGTTAAGGACACATACATTTATAGCAAGTGTCTTAAGCGAGGAGAATCAGCGCATTGTCATAGTTATTGTTAGCACTAAAAGACCAAAGTTTGTGTCAATGAGACTTTCAGTGGAGGGCGTTGAGTAATGCCACCCACGGTGAGCCTCAAAGCCGGTGTGGACAGCAGCAAATGGTCAGTATGGTCCTGTGTTTCTGGAGGTCGAAGACAGGGTGCAGAGGAGACAAGCTCTCCCCCGCTGTCCAGTATACAGTGCAGGGTGGAGGATCAGGGACGGGGAAGGTGTTCAGTGAAGGCCTTGGGGGTGGGTGTGGGAGGGCGGGGGATTGTAGGGAGAGACGGCCCAGTTCACTGTTTGGCTATATCCCCTTTCTTCAGAATGATCTGTCGCTGCCAGGGGGCCAGCTTGGTCTCGTCGTAACCCAGGTTCCGTAGTCGCTCCAGCTCCGTCTTCTCCTCCATATCTTTCACCTGTTTGGCCTGCTGCTCCACTTTTCTAGATGCATCCATGAAGAAAGGTGGACAAAGGGCCAGAAAAAAAAATGGAAGTTAGAATTGTGATGGAAGCTTTTTATAAGGTTTCCTTTAAAAGGGAATTTGTTGAGAGGCCTTCTAAAAAATCTCACATCAAACCAGTTAATATATTACAATATAGAAACAATTAGTACTCTAGTTTGATTCTCTAATGTGTCTCTTAGTCATGCATCTTGTTCTCTATTATTGCTCTATTATTACACCACATGGCCAAAAGTGTTAGGACACCACCATCTCATTCAAAAAGTCTGGAGTCTGGCTCGTAGGGGGGTTGAGATCAGGGATCCCTGCTGGTCAGTCTAGTTCTACAAAACCAAACTGGGAACTGGAAACACTATGGACCTGGCTTTGTGCGCATGGGCATTGTCACAACGAAACTGGAGAGGGCCTTTGTCACAAAGCTGGGCTTAAATAACGCTGCATTAAGATGTCTCTTCACTGGAACCAGAGGACAAAGCCCTCACCATAAAAAAGTACATTGTGCTGTGTGTGGTGGACCAGGCTGTCCACATACCTTTGGTAATACAGTGTATTTCATACACAGCACAATTGTTCTTCGGTACATAGCTCCAGAAAGCAACTAACGAATAGAAAACAAATATGATAACCAGAAGCATTTATGGCAGGAGAGGCACATAAACAAACTTTGTTAACGATGGCTTGGTTCCATTAAGTGTCCCAGAAAGCCATAACAGTGAGCCAGCATGCACCAGGAGCTTGGGACCAACTCTCCAGAATGGGATGCAATCATTTCTTTATCTTACCAATTAGCATAATAGCATACACCTGTGCTTCTCTTGCTCACATATGCCAAAATGTCTACAGTGACAGATGTGTATTTGAGCACTGAGGTCAGCAGGGTGAAGAAAACCCGAAACACCGAACCTTAGTAACAGTGAGCTTTGCTAAGTTAACTCTCCTAATGTACTAAAACACGGCAATGTTAGCAACGTATTTCGATTCCTTTTGTATCGGTAGATTTTAGACAACGCTCGTAGGCATATCTGCCATTACTTACTCCACAATGCGACCTATAACAGCCCGCAGGAAGAGTGTTTTAAGGCCCAAAACACAGGTGAGTGTGTTGGTGTGGAGGACTACTTTAAGGCGTTAGCATGAGCCTAGCCATAGTACCGGTGTTACGGTTTATCAAGGGACATAGTAACATAGTAGCTCATAGTGTTTGGCTGTTACTATAGACAAGGAAATAGGTTCATTAGGAAACATATGGCCAAGAGTTGTTTCTGTGGTTTAACATTGTGTTAGTTTTGATTCATCTATATAATAATCCTGTGTTTAACAGGCTTTATCACCACACCATGACATAATGTGACCATTTGTGGCCACTAGATGGAAGACTTGATTTCAAATGTTTGACTTGTTCTCCAATCATCAAGGTTAATGTAAATATTACTGTGGGGAATAAACAATGTCTTCTTACCTTTTTTGTTCCCTGCCACATCAGGAGGACATAAGCAGAAGAAGAAAAGGTGTAAATATCTTAAACGGCAACAACAAGTTGTTTAATGAGTCAAAACAAGTAGGACATTATTATAAGGCTGAACAATGACAAAACAAAACAGGGAATGTTCAAAAATCAACAGTAAGTGGAGATGACTGTAATGGACCACTTATATACGCTATACAATAAATATCTTTCTAAACGGATCAACAAAACGTTTCATACAACACTGTAGAGACAGATTTTTAGAAGATTGTAACGGGACAAATTTGTCATCTTTTCGTCCAGACGTCTCACGTTCTGTCATTTCATAACTAAACCATCTTGAGTTAAATGCCATCTAATACTGGAGACCAAACCCCATGCGCTGGTCAAAACACTTTTGTTTAGGTTTAACACTTAGACCCCAGTGCAGGAACCCTAGATTTGTATAATCTCATCCTCATCTAAATAGACAATGGCCACTTTCCTTAAAGGAAAACTTTGCTTACAAACTATCTTAACACATGCCCGTGCCTCAGTAAACTGTATAAACCATTCAGTTACTGCTTGAGTTGCATTAATGGGAATAAGGCTTCATAATATATGTGTTTGTACATACTTTGTAAATACGAGCACTGGTGCCAGAAATGCTAGATCTGGCATCAGAAACAAGACTTTCGAGTTCTGCAGTGAATTAGCAGATTTTCTTTGAGTGAATATAATCACTGATAATAAATATCCACATCAACTGCATCAATTGTTGAAGTTAGCAGGCGTGAGGCAGGGCATGAAATACTGCCAATGAAAAGGATCAGTACAAGGTGTTGTGTAGAAGGGCCTCTCGCAGTGCAATGTCCAAACAGTTTAATTAAAAGCATGCCATTCACAACTGAATGCTCATAGAGTTGAAAAACACTGACTACATACACTTTCTGTTGCGTCAATGGGTCCATTCTATCTGGAATATATGGGACATTATGGTGGTGTCATGGTGCAGGAAATGTTTTCTTGGCACTTAGTCCAACTTTGTATTGTTTGAATGCCTCATCTCACCTGAACACTGGCCACAAAGAGATACACTTGTTAATCCAAACTGTAGAGAACGTATGCTTCCATCAAGACACTGTGTTATCTTACACTGTGATGCATCTCAAGATTGTCTCAGAAATATTAGGTTTACTTCAGCATCATGTACAGCCTCCAGATCTCTCTTTGGATGAGACAACATTGACAAAGCTCTGCAGGAACTGTGTGATGCTGTTGCATCATCACCGAATACATCTCTGAATAATTTCCAGCCTGTTGTTAAATATAATTCCGGTTTAATTGTAGTCGAGAGAGAATCCCGAACCGGTACGATACCTCGGCTCAGCCTACCTAATAAAGTGGCCCTAGAGTATGTCTGAAAATTGGAAAATCATATTATGGTACAAATAAGGGTCATTTTAGCATGACCCTCCCGTCCTTACTTCCAAGGTTATCTTTGTTAAGAGACACACAAACACACTAACATATTTGAACTCGATGAGCGCAATCTCCCCCTTCTGGCCCAGGATACAATGAATACGGTACAAGATGGTACAAGATGAGACACTCACCTCTCTTCGTCCATTTTCTTCTTCATCATGTCTCTCCTCCAGGCCGGCATCGATGCCAGGCGTGCAGCCTCCTCCTCATCCTGTGGAGGGACAGAGATAGGGGCCCATGCCAGTCAGTAAAGAATTTGATCGATAACAGCTGAAATTATTAGAACGATACAAATAACCTAAAACACAATTTAATTGGTGTTCAATGCAATAAACGGTCTCCCACAGTTCACATAAGTCACATGAACACTTTTTAAATACTTACATCAATTTGTGTTGCAGTAAATTGGCTTTTCCGTGGTCTTACTCTGCAAAGTTATTCATTCAATAAACCTGCCTACTGAAACTTGAGTTACCAAGGGTTTCAAGGTGGTTGTAATACTATGGTGGTTGTAAGAAATTGTTAGGTCAAGGGCTTTGAAAAACCTCAATCAAAGGTGGTATTGATGTGCTTCATGCTTGCAGTCTCGCATAAAGCCTCCCTACATGCTGGAGAGAGCAGGAAAACACCTGCATAGAAAATCTGTAATGAAACATTAGCTCAACTTATTAGTCCAGTATACACATTCTCAAATGTCAACCCTTTGACAAATGGGCTTTATGGAAGTGCGTATATAGAGCATATAGCGTACTGTGTAAACAGATGTATGTAATTAAAACAGCAAATAGAGCACACATACACTGACAATAGGTTCTCTTCTCCTATTTCTGTAAAATAAGATAAAAGTCTTCTAAATGGACAGGACACTGTTTTACAGGACATTTTGGCAGATGGCGCACACAAACTGGTAAGTGGATCCTTTTCTCTCTTTCAGGCTGTAATCGGAGGTGGAGTGGGGGCAGAGAAAGAGGGCAGCAATCTTGGATTTCTCATCTTCACCTGACGAGATATAGATTACCCTTTCGCATTCCTCTGACTGAAGCGTTTCACTTGCCCCGGCAAACATTATCCCAGGTAAGATTATATACACGGTACATTTTTAATGATTCCCCCGGGAATTACAGAGCAAGAAAAAAAAAAAAAATCAAAATGTGCTGATCGATTTGCTATGAAGTGCGGAAGTGTCAGATGTCAGATGGTAATTAATAAAATGGCCAATTGTGGGTTGTATTGCTATTGGAACAACTGTTATTTACTACTGTTCATCCAAAGATGTCATCAAAGATGTACTTGTGTTTGGTACTTAAAAATGGGTCATATACAACATTCAATACCAGCTATGTTGTATGATCAGCAGGAAAGGGACATGCACAAATAATTTGAGCATGCAATATTGCAGAGTTGAGTTAGTACATCCATACAAACCAACTTGCATGAGTGGAAGTAGTTCATCAGTGACTTTTTGAACCTCTAAGCTCAGCAAAGTTACTGTCATGCACTGCCCATTTAACTTGCATTTAATCAGTCACATTAACATTAAGAACATTAAGATCATTAGTGAAATCATCTGCCCTCACAACATAGGGTGTCTTTTAGAGGTAACTAGAGCACTGAATGGAGACCAGAGGAACATGGAGAGAACATGCAAACACAACATTCAAACCTCTCCAGTTAGAAAATAAGTTCTGTTACCCAGCCTATACCCAATGGAACTCAAAAAGGTTCGAAATTAGTTTTTATGACGGGTTGTCTTCCTCTGCGCCAACAGACTACATCCGTTTGAGTCCGAGGGTGTAGCCAATATATTGCAATAGCCTGGCAAGCATCTATTACAATTGATGATAGATGAAAATATTGTTTACAGGCAAGTTTCTCAAAATTCCCAATAATCCTCTGAGGAAGAAGTTCTGAATTCACTTTTATCAGCCACATTCATCTGGCTAATATTGGTAAAAGGGATGTTGACCTTGATACTTACAGGTAATATTGTGATATTTGAGAAATCATGTGCTGGTCGTAGTTGGTAACGTGTGTAGTGTTATTGCTGGCATGTCAAAGGAATAGCTTATTAG
Source organism: Pholis gunnellus (assembly GCF_910591455.1). Lineage (NCBI taxonomy): Eukaryota > Metazoa > Chordata > Actinopteri > Perciformes > Pholidae > Pholis > Pholis gunnellus. Next base: position 17,220,493 of record NC_136536.1, on the reverse strand, counting down.
CTACTCGTATTGTGTTCTTGTGGGTTGCCGTTGGTCATGAATTTGACATGCATTGCGAGTCCGATTCAGTCTTGCTGTGGATACAGGCTACAACGAGATATCTATGTCATGCCTGAGCAGACCTCTGCTTAAATCAACTTTAAACAGTCAGTTACACAACCTGTTGCCAGTTTTGTACAGTATAGTTTTAGATTTAATACAATCTTTCCATTTGGTTTCCCAGACAATGAAGTCAATATCAATTCAACAACTTCAACAGTTTTTGTTATGTTGTATTTGCTAATGCTCTCCATTGTCTGGACTTAGTGTTGACTTAACGGTCAATCGCATATGTATAAGCAGTTCTGGAAATACAAATATTTGACCTTGTGCAGTGTGCAAGCTTGATGGGTTACAAGTGGAACAAATGGTAGTTCTGTTCATGACTTCCACTGTATAACTTCAATGTCGTATCGAAAACATTTACCACGCACTCAATACTGTGCAATAGATTCACCAAATCTATAACAAATACTGTACATAAATGCAAATCTATGTATAGGCCGTTAAGTTTACCAGCTGACTGCCTTCCTTTTTGGGCTGTGAGTTGATGAAGAGTCACTGTAACCTCCTTATGCCTCCTGTAAGCCACAGATAGCTCAGCGGGTGGTGCTAAGAGGGTTATTCGAAGGTAATCTTGATGGAGACAGAAGAGAAACTATAAGCATAGTGTGGTTCTTCACTGCTGCAAACGTCGCAGCCGAAGATTACGCAATCGGTGCTGGACAATAGCTCTTTCATTGGTACATACTGTATATCAGATAATTTAAATATTATGTCTGCCATGTTTGTCAGTTGAGTAATCGCAACAGTTGAAGTAGAATGTTTTAGGAAAGAACTACTGAAGTCATGTAATCACAAAAATGTCCACAAACTTTATTTCCATCAGGAATGTAGAAACCAAATAATAAAGGATCACACATTTAAATTATGGAAAGCTTGAACAGATCTCTCAAAAACACTCAAATTATAAACAGAGTAACAAAAATGAAGGAACGGACGATTACAATCCTTGATTTGATAGTTGATAACAGCTTTGTCAAATGAAGAAATTTGGATTTGTTTTGCAATTTTGAGCTGTGAATTGCTAATGAAAAAGCTCAGATCGGTTTATCTAAGCCTTGCATTTACCATTCCTGTTCATCTTTTTAGTATATACTGACAGGCACACATTTTATAAACAAAAGCACACTCAGGCTTGAACACAGGGGCCATCTGTGAACCACAAAGTAACCATAAACTCTTGCAAACCCACTAAAGACACTAAAGTTTTTTTGCCTTTGCTTTCAAACAACAACGATCCCATTAATGATTTGAATGTCTTTCCCTCTTACTGGGTATCAAGAATGAATTGATTAGTTTTATCAAACTGTGAGTATTTTATTTCTAGTGTGCAAAGATTTACCAGTTATGTCTTTCATTACAAAGATGTCTTGAACAAACGCACTACATGACTTTTATGGCAAATCTTTTGCTTTTAATAACTTTTCTAGAAGTAGTGTGCCATGGCAGTCAATCATATTAGATTAAAAAAGCTCTTGGTTCAACACAATTCTAAAATATATGCTTGTAGCCAATTTGTGTGTCTTTTGACATCACATGCTTTCTTTTCGTCCACTTCAGCATATACAAAAGGTAAAGTCAGTACAGCTAAGTGGATGCTCTTTGCTTTTCTGCAGTTAAGTCCCTCATGTGACGTGCACCTAAAAGCTAACACACCAGATTAGTTTCCTTTCTAAGCATACTCCACTTCGCAGGTTAGTTTACCTGATCCTGCTTTTTATGCATTTCCTCTCTGGTTGTACAGGTGAACTGGTCTTTTAGTGAACCCTTAGTCCACATTATTGTTAGATATCAAAAAGCTCAGCTTCCTTCTCTTTCCAAAAGGCAAAGCTTCGGTCAATGTATCTGATGATCTCCTCATTGCTGAACTCTTTTAGCTCATAGATCACTTTAATTGAGTCTTCATTATGTTCATCCCTGGGTGGAGGTTTATCAACATCGGGTTCCTGTATGATTTTAACAGTAAGAGGTGGAACATCTTTCACTGTATCTGATCCTGTGCTTTCTGTTTTGTCCTGCAGTGTCTCGGCTTTTCCCGTTGCATCAGTGTGTTGTTCAGTTTCGGTTGTCAAGCTCTGCGTATGATCCTGCTCTGACCCTTTTCCATTAGAAACTACTGCCCCATTTGATGATATCTGCTCACTGTCTTTTAAATTCCCCTGAGTATGTTCCTCCAATGAATTCTGCAGGGTTCCCGGCACCACACACTGGCCATTGTCAGATATGGCAGCAGGTGATGATGCTTGAGAAACATTTGATTGTGAGGCTGGTGGAGCAGGATGGGTAGGTGGTGGAGGAGGTGGAGGATGAGAAGGTGGGGGAGGGAGTGACTCCTGCATAATGGACATGTCAGGAGACATGGAATGTAGAGAAGCCGTCATCACACCTCCCCCATCAATTGAGGCTCCAAAATACTTGTGTTTTATGTCTTCAAAACCATCCGCCCAGTCTCGCTTCCCTCTCTCAATTTCCTCCATGACTTCCTTGTGAAACTGCCTTATGACCTCCCATTTATGGCTGCCAAGACGGTCAAACATCTCGTAGCACAAGAGGTGGCGGAATTTGCGCTCACTGCGAGACATGTTCATTTCCAACAACTGGAAGTATCCAAGCATGAAGAGGTCAAGGGTTAGGCTTTTATAATTCACAGGCGAGCCGTTGATGTGTGGCAAGAAGTGCTCTGGCCAGTAGATCATCTGGGCACGACTCAGCCTGCGGATCTGGCGTGTAGGCACTTGACTCATAATTGTCCTCCAGTGGCCAATCAGATTCCCTACCACCTGCTTCGACTTCATGAAAAGGAGGAGTTTATCATCTTCGCTCTGCATTTCACCACCGATCTGAGCTCTAAATTGGTTGTAGTCCTCCCAGCCCACATCTAAATGACTTCCTCTCCTGCCAGTATGTTTAGCCTGGTACGTTTCAGAGATGGTATACTTCCGCCAGTGTTCAAGGAACAAGAAGACAATTCTTTCTTTCCTCATTTCAATGCATTCCTGGACATAGCTTAGATCTGTCTGAACCTCCAAGCTTCTTGTTAATTGACCATTATTTAAAACGGGGTCTGCAGAAAGAACCTGGTTGAAGTGTTCAATGTTAGTTGGAGCCATTACCTCAGAGGGCGCATACGTCTTAGGAGCATGAGATGGGATAATAACTGGCTCTTCAACAAGTGGTAAGACTGATTCTTCCACTAACAGTAAATCTCCATTGGTATGGGACTGAGGGACCTCAGCAGAGGAACAAAGGACATCATCCTCACAAATTGTCTCTGGACGATAACTAGACTGACTGACCACAGGGAGTGACCTTTTGCGCTTGTACACCCTATTTGCATTGTTATCTATAGACTGCTCATTCTGAATTTCATAATTGGCCTTGAGGTTCTTCACTGAAACTCCACACTGCTTTATCTCCTTCTCTACATCCTCTCTTGTTGAGAAGGACTGAGATCGTCCAATTAAGCCAGTGCCAACGGATCCTTCTAGTTCCGATTGACCTGGGCTCACATTCCTCGCCTCTTCTTGAGAATATCCAGGACATATTAGATCCAAGATGTCTATCTCTTTCCCCCCCAGGGTGGCAAGAAGAATGGCCATACTCTTGAGCAGGGTAGAAATCTTGCTGCACCAGGCTGGAAGATCTTCAGCTTGGCCATGTACCTGCTTTGGATTGACTGAGAAGTGCCCTTGATTGAGGGCAGCAGAAACTGGAAGAAGCTGGTGAAGCTCCCGCTCCAGTTCTTCCAGCTCCTTCTCAACTTCTGAAACCTTGTGCATGACTTGCAGGTTCTCAATTTGTTTCTCGATAAGGTTGAGGTCATCCTCTGTCATCAGTTCCCCAAATGGGCCCAAAATGGCATTGTGGATATGGGAGTAGTGCCATTCCTGAGGCTGGTAGTGTCCGCTTGCCACAAACTAAATCAGAGGCCAAAGGAGACCAAAAGACAAGAACAAAGGGAAGGAAGGAGGATTCCTTCAGCTCAAAGTTCCTGGTGTGAACACACGTTTCACTTCAAATCCATCTCGACACACATGATTTACATGGATTAAGTGGTGCAATGGCACTGCCTCATTACAAGCACAGGACTTTTAATTTTGAGTCAAGGAGAACAGAGAAAGCTTTGTCCTTTTTTGTGTGTGTGTGTGTATATATATATATATATATATATATATAGCTGATCTCTCCCATTGTCCGTTTTTATAGTCTTAGTTAGTAAACTACACAAATGCTGAATATTCAGCTTTTACTGCCATCCAGCATTTAAGTCTTTCATGTGTCTGCGTCTCAAATATGTTGTAACACTGCACTGTGGTGCAATGTTACATTGTTACATCACTGTTGCGTACTGGCACTAGTGCAACAGATAGACACACTTCAGTCCACACCTAACACTGATGGAAAACCACACTGGGTGTGGTTGGAGGTGCAGCAGAGTTGAAACTGTCAACCTGAAGAGGTTAGTGCAACAAAGGTTTTTCTGATTAAGGGACTTGGTATGGAGTTCCTCTTAAACTTATTTTTTTTTGTTATTTTTGTTATTATTATTATTATTATTACTGGTGGACCTGTAGTGTGAATGGGCTTGGCATCACACCACTGAATCAGCATGTATCAACTTGGAGCCACACAACTCCATCATCAAACACCAGCCCACACTGAGAGTCCAAAGTGTGTTAATGTCGTGATGGGCATTGTAGTCAAGTATTCAATTCACTGCACCCCAAAAAGTCTCTTTGCTATTAATAAAGACTGTAAATATGAAAAAAAGAAACATGCATAGAAATGAATCAAGAAACAAAGAAATTTGAAAATTAGTACGTTTATGGATGACTACATGTAGAGCTAGTTAGGTCCGATGTTCTTTCATACAATTAGTAATAAGTTATCTTTTGTATTTTTTACAGTGGAAAAAATATCACTAAAATACTCTGTTCAGCTTAGTTTAGGCCTGACAGCCAGTTAGACATGCCAATGATGCTACTGCACATCAATAGATCATCACCGTCACTAAAGGACATTGTAGACAAAGCTCAACTTGCTGGTTCATTTAAGAGTATGATTGTTCAGATTACTAAAAGTATGAATTACTAATTATCTTGTCTAAATAAACATAATATCAACACACTGCATTGACCGCTAGATTACTAGATGTTATTGGGCCTCATTAACCAAACGTTGGAAATAAATTTCTTCCTAAAACCCACTTATGCAATTTTCACAAAGATCCTGACATTCACCAATGTTTTCATATTTAGGATTTGTTCTTGTAAGAACAGAATTTACGCATATTCAAGAGCTCACAGCTGAGATGTTGCAAATAATTGGAATAATATTAGTTTTTTTGTGTTATCTTTAATTCTACAGTTTATCAACATGGGATTTAAATTACAACATTTTTTTTAAATCATTATTTTCATTATTTTACGAAGCATTATGGTCTTTTAAAATAAATAAACACTACACTAACACTTCAACACTGAACGAATAATAGCATCTCGAGCATCTTTTTAGTGTTATTTTACACTACTACTGCTACACTACACTACTTGCGCAACCGAATATATGAATTTGGCATATACTCCTGCATAAGTACGTTGGTTCCTTATTGGCAATTTTCCTAAAAAGAATGCACATAAAATAAATAAAAATAAGACAGTAATTTAAAGGGAAAACAACAAAAAACTAAAAAGGTGTTGGCTGAAGCTTAAGCTTATTATACCCACCCAATCAGGATGGTGTAATCTAGCATTTGTAGTAAAAGCTATGGAAAATAATGTGCCGTAATTCGTAGACATCTCACGAAATATTTTCGTATGTTATCCACGCATTCATGAACGAGGACGTATAAAGTGTGCTAAAGCACACAAACAGGGTGGGAAGTTCAATGGGTCCAACAAACAGCGATCTTTAAGCCAGGAGATAGCAGTTGTTGATGTTTTTGTCACGTAACCTGCGTACTTAAGTAATAGCACTTCCGTAGTTATTTTAACCCAAACAACATTCTATTACTAAATCTAACTAAGTGCTTTTGTTGCCTAAACCTAACCAAGTAGTTTTGTTGCCTAATCCTTACTGAGTTTCCTGTGAAGTTTATTTTGAAAAGACCGTATGTATGTAACGAGCGGAAATTGACACGTGTTGCAGGCTTCAAACCGTTGTATGAGGATACGTTGACCCAAGAGGCAACCCTTTTACTACCAGGTTTACAAAAACCTGGTAGTAAAAGGAACCCAAAACAAAGTTCTAAATGTTTCATACCAAAAAAAAAAAATCATTGCTCAGTTTTGTGTTTACCGCTTTATCTTTAAACTTTTTATTTTATTTGCAGAGTGCACAACACATTTCTCAACTATACATTTCATGCCCTTTCATGCAGATTGGCAGGGTGCTTACCTATGCTAATTAGGTTCAACTGGCACATGCCTTCGCTTTACGAGGACAATGGGATTCATCCTTATACGTACACAGGCACAAACAATTATCCCGTTTAACATGTCTTGAATCTGATGTAGACTTTTCTTCGGACCTTTCTTAAGAACAAATTTAAGAACAAATTTAAGATATTGGTGAATGGGGCCCCTTGATTCTAAAGGCAAATAATCAAATGTAGACGCTTTATTGTGAAACAAGTTCAGTGTTCTGACTGAAACCTTTGTGAAAAACGTAGGCCATTTTATTTGGTCTCAAGATAAGTAAGTGTAAGGCAGGTGAAGGCAATTAAATTGTAAAAATGCTCAAAAGCGATCAAGTCCCTCACTGCGTCTCATTTGACAGTACAAGAAAAACTCTATCACACTATCAGGAAAGCAAAGATGCTAAATGAAGGTGTAGTCTCAACTCCCATTGGCTGTTTTACCCTGACTAACTGTTTAATTGACAAGTCAACAAGACAGCAAAACACAGGTCATGCATGAACGCTAACATTACATTCATACAACCTCATTGTTCAAAATCACAAAAATGAACACTCAAGTCCAAGCACCAGCTATCCCCTTTGTGTTATTTATTTCAAACTGAGCCATATATATTCAAGAGCATTTAAAAATGGACCACAAGTGGGATAGCTAAGACACAATAAACCTTCTAGATCTTTCCACAGCCATGCAACATCATGCTTACCTTGCGCTTGTGCTCCTCCTCCTCTTGCATCTTGACCTGAAGCTTTCGCACCATCACCTGTCTCTTCCATTCAGGGATCGCTTTCCCCTGTTCGTCATGAGTGGGCACGAGCGCTTCCACATCCGCAAGGCTCATCTTTCGCCCCGACTCTGCTCCGCCACTGTTCCCATTAATAACTGCATTGGAGGACAGTTGCTCGTAGCTAGCAGAGGTGGACATGGTCCTGGCGGATCCAGAACCAGTAGGACTGGGACTAGGACTAGGGGTGGCCGGTGGTGAGGCGAGAGACGTATCGGATGGTGGAGGGGACGATGGCTTGGCTGGTGGGCTAGATGTGCGGGTCTCTGGTGGTGATGCAGTGGTTTCCTAGCCAAAAAAAAAGCGTATGATGTATGACCATGTTGACTCTGACTCATTCAGTATAAATGATGACACTATAATGTGTATCAAGTTATTGCGGTCATTGTGCACAGTTTCCAAACTTATCAAACTTGGCAATTAACAAATTCTGTGGCAAGAAGCCTGAATCATTAGTGAAAATTAAATTCTGATTTATAAAGTTGCACTTATATTATCATGAAGGAAGCATTACTGAGGGGTTCAGTGATGTAGAGGTGTGTCACAGGTATGTCCCTGGATACCTATTAATCACACCTTTGATGGGTTTGGGATAATTTGACTTAATTTCTGTCATTTTTCTGGAGTAATTTAAGTCAGTGTGTCTATACTTGGTTTAAAATGGAGAGACAAATTGCCATCAAATGCAAAAGTGATTGATAACCCTGTGGCTTAATTTCCATATTTGTCCGTGACTGTTACATAATTGTGTCATCAGTGGTTGTGGAGGGCTGTGGACCTACATTGTTGCCTGTGGGTCCGCTGCTGGAAAACACAGTGGTGTAGCCTTTACTGTGAGGTGTTGGCTTGAGGCTCTTCCCTGCTTTGATCTCTGCCAGCAGCTCCGAGTTGTCGCCAGTGGGGGACATCATGTTGAAAGATTTTGTGCCTGCAGACAAAAGGATGGAGCAGAAGAGTGAAACCGAGTAGAAAGAAAGATGGAGGGAGAGAGAAACGGAGAGAGTGAGGGATAGAGATACACTGACGAAGAGGGAGAGAGAGAGAGAGAACGGTTGGGTGGCATTTCAGTGTTAAATATTTCATCCGATCAGGCAGGTAACAATGCTGCCCTCCAGCATGTTGCACAGTGACAGGAGGTCATTATGGCTTCTACTGAGCCTGTCTCTCAAGGATAAGCTTAATAAGGTTAGTTTTGAGATGTTTTACTGTGATTAGCATTTTCACACAATCTCTTTCAGTGTCACCTGACATACACAGCGAAGCTACTGCTGAACTTTTAAAAAAGTAGGTTTCTATGAACCCTAATCTGCTTATAGTGAACAATGCAACAAATCTTCAAGAACGACCTCTATTGGAACTGCCATTACAAAGGAATTGCATTTTCACTGTTCAAAGACGGATAAAAGAAAGAAAGAAAATGGAATTGTCAATCAGGCAATGTCAAAGTAGCTTACCCATGAGGCCACATTTCTTTTACACAACTTGCTTATTTATACAAAAAAGTTCTTCCAAAACAGCAGTTAACAGTGTCAATGGGAAAAATATAGGACAATAACAAAGAAGCTATTATTTTAGTTGTTTCTATGCAACACACATTTAAGATGTGGCCGGAAAATGATTTGATCTAATGTGATAATGTAACGTACAACCAACTACTATAGCAGCTATACATAATCATTTTAAAACATTTATATTTCACATACGTTGGCCCAAACACATCAAGAGCCAAACAGCTACCTCACCTGTTTTAGTGAATGCAAACCTCCAATGGATTAAATATCGTTAGTCCCTCATTGATGACTCATTTTGTATCAGGGGAATGGAAAAAGTACTCCCGTAAAAATGTTCCTTGTTGAGGCAACCACAGTGGTCTAGCTGGACACAAAGCCTCGCTAGCCAGCCACCCTCCTCGCTCTCCCTCTCCCCCTCTCTCTCTCTCTCTCTCTTGGGGAGGAGAGAGCAGTATTCTATTAAAGACCCATCATCACAGTTGGGGGAAATCTAAAGGAATCACCAGTAACTAGAAGTGACAGCGAGCCATTGGCAAGCCGGCCAGGAATTAACACGCATGCACACGCACACATGGACGGATACAGTTAGGTTGGTAGGCACACACACACACACACACACACACACACACACACACACACACACACACACACACACACACACACACACACACACACACACACACACACACACACACACACACACACACACAGTCACTTTACAATCCCCAGCTTGTTAGTCCACCTTACCAAACCAATCCTTGCAGCAAACCTGACACACAATTCAATCATACGCACATTCTTGACATGCATAGACTCTCGCAGTTACAGAGAAATAAAGAGAGGATGATGGCCGACACCAACAAGCCTTATACAATGTGCAGTTCTACACACTCAAACTGTGGCCCGTAAAATGTTTATGAATAAAAGGAAACAGCTGCTGAACCCTGACACACTTTTACAACAACGTGTGACATCTCTTTAGGGTTAGTTTAGAGTCAACAGATTATATAATTCAGTAGCTCTTCATTGCCAGGTGTAAATGAGTGCTAAAACTATTTCTTACTTAAATGTAACTGGATCAGTTACATTTAAAGTATGAGATTTAATTTTGGCAATATAAGCAGCCTACCTTCATCCATTTTCCCCAGACAAATCTTCATTGCAGAGCACCAGAAACACCGGATTATCCACAATCAAATGGGTTTCAAGGCTAAAAAGTTACACCGGACTGAGGTCGGTGTACTCATATCTGTTTGATTAAACCGTAGTATTTGTGTGTTTTCAAGCCAAAGGTTATGTGTGTGTGTGTGTGTGTGTGTAGGTGTGTGTGTGTGTGTGTGTGTGTGTGTGTGTGTGTGTGTTAGCTAAATTCTGTTCAGGGCTCAGGGGTGTGGACTCAACAGGTCTGCCAGAGTAAAGGAGGGTGGAGCTGTGACAGGTGGAGAACAATTGACATCAAAGCACAAAAGGTTTCCTGCTCTGGTTTAGAAATTGAAGTCAGGCTGCTTCATCTGTTAATAGCTGCATTGTCGCAAAGCACTTCAGATAGAGATGTGTCCTGTAATATAAGAAGTAAGATCCTCTCCATTTGGTTAATAAGTAGAAAACAATATAAAACCTTTTAACAATCGATCAATCAATGAGCATCTGAGCTGTAAATTCATCTTGAGCTCTGGGATGTGTTGGTGGCTCTTCATTTTATGACCACCTAACTGTTTATTACCTGATTAACGGTGACGCACAAATCTTGCCATTAGTGAGCACACACTGCTCTTTAGCTTTAAGTATTTTATTGGTATCCTACCATTAGGCAGCAGGTGGAGCATAAATGGATGAGACAATTGAATGTTTGGTGAACAAAACATAAAGATAAAATACAACAAAAAGGGGCCTAAATGGAACAATTAATAGTTTACAGCTTAATTGGTGTCGCTGTTTATTACTGGTTTGTAAAAAACAGTAGTGTATATTGCCCTATGAGCTGCTTTTCAGCTATGACACAAAGCTGAAACCATATTATACCGTAAATGATCTTTCACTTCAACCTTCGTTTAAAATAATGAGCTTCCTCACATAAAGTATTTGTATTTGTACCCTATGCGACTGTTTTATTCATTATAAAATGAGGTCATTGGAAAAATCAAATTCGGTATAATCTCAATAGTCGGGTTTCAAAAATGTGGATTTTAGTGTTTACTACAGTACACGTGAAAGTAATTTATTCTATTTCTCTTCACTGTATTGATATTTAAAAGCTTACTGTAAATTAATTACCCAAACGATTTGGTGGTGGTTTTCTAAAAAGAAATACTACTGTAATGGTGAATTTCTTTTTATGTTGTAAAAAATAAAAAGTCAGTCAATCCAATATCTTTCTGAATGTCTTACTGGTACAGTGGATATACGCCCGTCTACATAGTTCTTCTGTTTATTAAGATCAAAGGACTTTTAAAAATAAATGAGAATACATAATTTTCCTTAACAATTGATGTTGCAATTGTGAGTTTATTTTTCTCGAGAAAAAAAAAGGACAAGTATCTTTTGCTTTGATAAGCTGGATACACAGGTTGAATCGCTGTTAATATTTATATGAAAAACTCAAGATTATGATAACTGGAAAGTGTGAAGGGCTATTATGAATTATTTGATGTGTATGACGAGTGAACTGATTTTAGTTGAAAGATTGGCAGTCTGTACTTACTCTTCATCGGTCTTTGTGCCCCTCCCTCTGCCTGAGTAGCAGACATATCCCCGCCTTGACAGAGCAGCATTGAGGACAAACCACGGCAGGGAAAAAAGTGGAAAAACCAAAAACAGAGAGGAAACATGTGGAGATGGAGCAGACGAAAGAAGGAACGTACATTCAGGTATTAATGGGGAGAAAAATGCTACATCAGCAGAAGAACCGTGTTGAGGCTTGCCAATTAAGAAAATGAGCAGCATGAATGTATAATTATTACAGAAAGAGAAAAGCAATCAGGTTGCTGGTATGTTTTATCTCGTTGCTCTTCGTGTTACTGCTGTTTGATCCGCTGTTGCATGCCGAGCCATCTCGGATACCTCGCTCCATTTTTTGCTTGACAGACTCTGCTATGTTATGTGGATTCTTTGATACAATAGTGTGATGAGCTTCATTTGCTTCCAAGTGTGTTAGTTACTCTATAATAAATTACTTATTTTTGTATTGTGGTTGATAACTAATTAGTTTAATGAATGTGATACATTCTGATAGTAAGTTATATGATTTTAAAGTTTTAACAGGGATGAGACATTTTATTAGGCATAATCAAGTCCGACAACTTTTCAATTTTCAAAGCTTGGACTTAAATTGAGTATTTTGGAGTAAGACTGACCCACTTTACCTCACATTGAGGACTAGAAGAGCACGCACGCTGTCAGACCGCTGCATCCAGGGCAGCACAAGGCACTTAAGGAAATGGATGAACACTAAACCAGTTCTTTGGGTAATAGTAGCCCTACATCATTAATTTATAATCCTTTATTTAGGATGCTCAGGTCAGACTCAAATAATTGTTACCCAGTGAGATAACAATCATTTCAGTTTGAACTGCACAGAAAGCTGCTTTCTATGAATAATTGTACAATGATGTGAATAAGCATAACAATCGCCAGTAAATACATGTATTGCCTTTTTCTCTTTTAAAGAACTTTCAACAAATGTCTAGTGAATGAAAGGAGATAAAAAAAAAAAAAAAAGTGGAGAAAAGGGGGAAAAAGCACTCACTTCCTGATGAGGAAGATAGACGTCGCTGGTTGGAGGAGGTGCTACTGGCAGAGTGATTGTGTGTGGTTGCCGTCTCCGGGGGCAATGGAGGAGGTGGAGGTGGTGTCTGTGTCTGATTGCTTGCGGGAAGAGGAGGCGGAGGTGGAGGAGGAGGTGGGGGCGCCGCCGAGTCCTCTGTGGTGCCATTCTCTGAGCTGTGGGCGGGGCTGTCGCTAGGCTCCTCCAATAACACGGAGCCCTGATCGGAGAAGAGGGAGGGGCGGAGAAGAATTAGTCAGCTATATTTTTCCCACATTATCTTTTTCCTAGCGCCCACATTGTTATATTACTCTGTAAGCCAATATTTGATCACTGATAACAGGGATGTGACGGGTGGCCCACGGAGTGATATTTCACTGTTAAAAACACTACTTGAACAATGATAATCAAAATCCCAAATTAAATTGTGTGATATTTGCATTCCATTTGCCAGCTGTTATATTCTTAAAACATGTGAAATTGTGTTAACAAAACTAAAAGAAAGCCTAAACAAAATACCTTTTATTTAAAAAAGTATTATTAAACAATCAATTAAACACAAAATGGTGACGGTGAATTTGTTTCCCCTGCTTGTATAGGCATGCCACATGAAATTCCCGCTGGGCTGAATGAGCATTCAATTATTTCAGACTGTCGAAAGTGACAGATGTGTGCAGCCCTATTAGATGTGTCCTCCCTCTGCTTCCTGCCACCTTCAATCAACTCATGAAGACCTAACACCCTGTTGATAATAACAGAGCTAATATGACCTAATCTCAAGGGGAAACTCTGAGGGGAAACAGTGGGAAGAAGCCATCTGTCACTGCAAGTGATAGTGCTTAAACCCCCCCCCGCCCTGCGCCCCTCCTCCCCCCAGTGCGCGCGTGTCTGACACGCTCTGAAAGCGTGCCACAGCTCTGCTGGGGGCAAGTTAATGATCCGTGACATTTAACTCGACCCCGCCCTCCCCCTTCCTTAATTCTGCGGACGCGTGCTCATCATTGTTACTTTTTAAACCCCCCAGAGAGTTGGTGGGGAGGGGCTGCGTCCAGATGGGTCGTGGCAGCACGTGCCGTTGCTCCCGTTGATTAGCCGGTCCATCTGCTAGGGTGCCTCAGAGACCAGCAGAGGCCCCACTGAGACCTTAATTGGCTCAATGTGGATTGTACTCCGTATCATCCAGAGGTCCCCCACCATTGATACCCTTGAGATTATAAGAACAGCTCTCCAGGGACATTGATGAGAGTCTAACAGACTCTATTCATTCAGCTGCCTGTGCAGGTATGTGGCAGCAAACCGGTGCTTTATGACCAGGATTCTGTTTCACTTACATTAGTCACTCGAAGCCTTGTCAAAAAGTTTACTTTAAAATTTCCAAATGAAATTGACACGGTGCCCTTAATCACCGCATTTGTGTTGATCAGGAAATCAATGAAAAAATGTGAATGTTTTCCCCAAAACCTGAAGGATTAAATTTACCTTTTTATTTGAATGTGATCTCACAGACTCAGTGTTGTTTGTAGGTTCAAATAACTTCCATTCACTAATACAAATAGTGTGTAATATACTTAGGATTTGTTTCTGTCACTAAAACAACCACATACATAAAACAGATTAGATTTTTAAACAGAAGTTAAAAAAACGCGATTCAGTGGTATTGACGCCCGTCATGGATGTGTGGTTGTTCTTTTGTAGGTCTTGGACAGTTTACACAACAGGATGGAGATTTAAGAGGCAATGGAAATGAGGGAGACGTTTGCATCAGGTGGCAAACAAAAGCTCAGGTGGACACAAGACAAGGCTGAGAGGCATAATGCACAGGCAAATAGTGCATTATGGTAATATAATGCCAACACACCGTCACACAGCTAAACCTCACCCTGAATAGGACTTTATAAGCAGCCCACAGCACGAACAGTACAACCAGGGCAAAGTACAGGAACCTTTTGATAAACCCTGTACCAGTATGCATTAGAGTTACAGCCAATATACTATTGTTTTGAATACTGCAAAAGACAAACATTACGCAATGTATGCTAAATGACATGGCAATATCAAACATTGTGTAAAATGAGCTGCTTCCCTGATGAATACAGATGCACCACATCTAAAGGACATGACGATTACGTTTGTGAGATTTGAGAAATGATTTCCCAGTCGATGTCAGATGACTGGCAGTATTACATCAGCACCAACATGTTTCTTTTTTAAACAATACACTTGAATAAATTGAGCAAATGCCCTCTGGAGGAAAAAAGTAAGCCCTGATATCATTGTGTGTTTCCATTGACCACCATAAATAGAATAAAAAACTACTTACCATTTACAACTTTTAAAGAATGGTGGCATCTTCCTTCAGTCATCGGGTCAGCACTGATTGTGCTGATAAATATTATGTATCCATGTAATTGATTTGAAAGAATTGATAAAAGAACTAGATGTTGTGTGAAGGCTTACCTCCTCGTTGGGCGCCATGCTTCTGCTCCCTCGGGGCTCGGCTAAGTCGCTGCCCAGGGCCTTGTAGTAGTCCCCAGTGCTGGGCTGCTTGCTGAAGCTCCTTGACCTCCTGTTTGAATCCACACGCCGCAGTTTGTCGTGGCTTTCTCCAACAGTCAGCTGATTAAAAGAAATGCGAATGTGAAAAATGAGTAGCTTTAAATAGCTTTGGTTTAACCTGCTTATTCGCCCCACTTGCATATTTTTCTGAGTATAATTTTTATTAGCCCAGGTATGATAAATTAAACTTATAAGTATGAGAATTACACATAGCCATTTTTGTTTTTAGCACCTTATGAAATTATTATTCGAGCTGAAATGATTAGTTAATTAATCGATTAGTCTTTTGAATACAATTGTTGACTGCTTTGACCAAATTAACCAAACATTTCCCGAATCAAGCTTCTTTAATGTAATAATTTCAATTATTTATGTTATGGGATAGTAAACTGAATATATTTCGGTTTTGGACTTTTGGACGGATAAAACATCACCTTAAAAATAATAATAATCAAGACAAATTTATAAATCAGTAATTACTAATGTGCAGCACATGTTATGTGTGTTATTTGCAGCACAAAGCAAGGGTAATAAGTTTAAGGAAATATGAATATACACAAGTAATATACAATTGGTATTCATTTATAAAAAAAAAGAGAATAAAGTAAAATAATTCAAACTTGATGACAATTATGGTTCTAAATGTTGCCAACATTAGTATTTGGTTGATAAAGCTTTTTAGAAATACAGAGTGCTGAACGGCTAAATGGTACTTTTGTCATTTG
Organism: Pholis gunnellus; assembly: GCF_910591455.1. Taxonomy (NCBI): domain Eukaryota; kingdom Metazoa; phylum Chordata; class Actinopteri; order Perciformes; family Pholidae; genus Pholis; species Pholis gunnellus. The sequence continues at coordinate 17,204,636 of NC_136536.1, read as the reverse complement.
TGGGCCAACACACTGGAAGACATACAGAGTAGCTTTTGTTCCGAGATTAGCTCTCTCGTGTGAGCAAAGCAGCCTGATTTGAGTAACACAACAAGGCTTTAGTTCAGTTCTAGTAAAATATTCACATTGTTTCATGTAAAGACTGCTGTGCCACAGAACATGCGAGTTCACATGCAGCTTTTGAACCAGTGTAAGAGAGACCCTTCTGTCCACAGAGAAGGGTCAGAGGTCACTAACTTGGCCCTGTGAGTTGAGCACTCTCACTTTCCTTCTGACATCTATCTCAGGCAGCTGTACCTGGAAAGATCCTGTACATCTGAGAGTTTTTACTGTATGCTGGTATTAGAATATAATAACCAGACATTAGCAGTAGATAAGCTCACCTTGCATGTTGAGCAGCTGTAATGAATAACATGAAAAGTCCTTCAGGTCAATCTGTGGGTAAATTTTCCGAATGAAGTATTTGCCTCAAAATACTTAAAATGAAGTCTCTTCCTTGGCATTACTGTGTGTCACAAAAAGGTGTGTACATGTGAAAAAGGAAGCCCCTTTTCATTGTATATTTTTTAAGAATTAACGTTGAAAGCTGTCAACTAGAAGCTTAGTCATCATAGCAAAATGTATAGTCACTTTGCCTTTCAAGTCCAGAGAAATAAATGACAGCTGACCTCTGACCTCTCCTCCATTGAGGCGTCACGTTTTAACTTCTTATAAGCTTATTTAGTGTTGTTGACTCATGTCTGCTGTCAAAGAAATGGTCCCTGAGCACTCATCGGGTGGGAGGGTAATGTGAGCAGGGGAGCACTACAGATGGTTTGATTGTCATCCTCTGGGGAGGTGGGCCAACAAAAGCAGACGTACAAAGCATTGTAGCTGCCTCCCTCCCTCACACAGACGTACAAACTCCTTTCTTCCCATTATACGGATCTGTCTGTCAGCATAAAGTGATTGTTATATATTTGTTTTTACAGTCTAATGAATTTGAATGCATTATCAAAGTTTTTTGTTTTTTGTTTTCGCCCTGTTGCGTTTTGAAATGGTTCAGCACATCTGCGTGTGGTTTTGCAAAACTCTCCGACAACGAAAGGTCATACACAGGAAGACTGTGCCATTTTAAAAGGATTAAAAAGTCAATTAAAACATGACAAGATGCGACACATTCATTGTTGAACCAAACGGCAGCTCAAACCGCTCCACAACCTTTCAATTATCTAAAATACACAAAGCAATTTGTTCCATCTTTTCCAGCATCAGTAGCCTAAGTTGGTAAAAAAACAAAAACAAGCTCTCTTTCTCCTCTGAACACCTTACCGTAGCGTTAACAATCCTCTCCTGCAGCTCTGCTCCTGTCTGGACTGAGCCTCATCCGCAAACAGAGCACAGAGAGTAGCTGTCACCAAATCCAGAGTGTCACCTCCTCTCTGCTCAGTGCTACGCCTGCCACTCTGCCTGCCCTCTCACTTTACCTACAGGCCTCATCAATAACCTATCAGACCGGCCATAGCAGGAGCAATGATGTCACCACCAACAGCCCGCAGACCAAACACTCCCCAACCCTGTCACAGTGCCTCTTATGCAAAACGCAAAGACCCAGGTGCTGCCCTCACCGTGGCTGACCGCACTCAAATCTCTCAGGTTTTGGGGATTATTAGAATATTCTAGCCTTCAGTCCCCTGAATTAGCGGCAGAAAATATACTAATCACGGCTGAGATGTTAAAGTCCACATTTTCTAGAGAAATTACAGCAGGTCAAAAGAATAAACAAACAAAAACCGAGAGAGGCAAAGCAGTCATTTGTTTGGCTGCTTCTCACGAAACATTTGACTTCAGTCAAGGCAAATACAGACAAATGAGATGGGAGAAGCAGCAGAGAAAGCCGACAGTAAAAATAAAAAATGTGCGAAAGTGCTTTTACTTACAACGCCATCCAACAATAAGTTTAAAAAAAACAACAACTTTTCTACACTCTAAGCTGTAATATGTCTACTTGTTGTGAGATTGGTCCATCTGATCGGCTCCGTCCATGGATGAGGTTACTGTTCCCTGTTACCATGGCACCCAAGGCAGATTGTTTTTCTAAATGTATATGGTCGACACTGATCTTAATCGTGTGAGTTTGTGTGTTTGCATGCATGAGTGCACGCGATCAGAGCACTGGCTTTTGTTAAATTGTTAATGAGGGCGAGCCCCGGGCTGGTCACCTGGGTACAGAGAGGAGAGGTGGTGGCACTAATTATAAAAACTCCCCCATACGTCCACACACACACACACACACACACACACACACACACACACACACACACACACACACACACACACACACACACACACACACACACACACACACACACACACACACACACACACACACACACAGCTCACCCTGGAGATGGGACAATATCACTATCTGGGAACTTTTTAACAACTAACAGCAACCGACTTTGCAGAGCAGATCTAAAAACAAAGCCTCTTTCTGAGCAACTGATTTTTATTTTTACAGCTCCCTGACGTCATACTATACTTCTGCTTTTAGATGAAACGATGCACCACTGAAATCCTTTAAATTAGGCTGATTTAAAGATGTTACTGCAAATTAATATACACATAATAAAAGCCTTTTACTTCTGTTGTACTTAAAAAAGCACAATTAGCAAAAATATGTCTCACATTCGTAGTGCTTGTCTGAAACTAAAGCAACTTGTTCCTACAACTGAACAGAGACTCGTATCTTTCTACCATCCTGCTGGAAGTCATGGCAACAACCAAGAGATAAATTCTTCATGAGGTGAAAGTGATCTCTCAGATTGATTATCTGTGTCGTAATTACAGTGTTCTCTGACCAACCCAATTACAATTCAATCAGAATAACTTCACAACTCGTTTCTTAATGTACTTCACAGCAGCACCGAAATACCAGAAACAGCACTGAAACTACTGTTGATGCCAATTTTAAATTGCCGCTCCTTTAAACAGACTTTTGAGTGATCTGTAGCCAGATTAATTACTGGAATTAAGATCAAACCCATCACAACAACCATTGTGTGTGTCAGGCGTGCCGCGGTAATGAGCATCTTTGTTAGCCTCGTTAGCCATGCTAACACAATAACATCTTTGTAGGCACACTGTTACACAAGAGCAATCGCCCGACTGATTAGACACAAGGGAAAATGGCAGCTAATTGGCAGTTTACACACCGGTCCTTCTGCTTCTTTAGGATTTTTTCATATCACTCATGTCAACATTTTTCCCAAAGCTCGAGGTATTTATGCTTTACTACACTGGGGTGACACCCTAACTGATAATATCTGCACAGTAAAACTTGATCGACGGGCACAAACAATGATCCAATAAAACAAGTTTTTGCATTTGGAGATTTCCCTCTAGATGAGGAAATATTTGCACAGCCCTGAGGCTCGACTTACAAACTGTTCAAAATGTGAGCTCGGGCAGGAGCTCACCACCTCTGTCCTTACCTCCGTCTTGCTGGTGCTGCTCTCCACGTGACGCAAGTTGCTTTTCACCTTCAGGAACTCCGCGGATGTCGGCTCCTGAGGGGCCTGTGGCGCCGGGTAGGTCGGGGGTGGAGGGGGCGCCGGGGGAGACTGTGGGGGAGGTGGGGGTGGAAAGGCTGGTGGCGGTGGTGGTGGTGGTGGTGGGGGCTTGGAGGCAGTATCAGCGGGTATCTCATTCTTTTTGGGCATGTCGGAGCCAATGTCTGGGTTTAGCATGTCCATGTACGCCTGCATGTCTGAAATGGCTGACTCTGATGCACCTGTGACAAAAGGGTAAAAACGAAGCATCAAGTAACCCTTGCTTTACACCGTTCAAACATGAATGAGAAACATGAGTTCCTCTTACGATGGTCCACCTCTCCTTCCAACAAATAATCTGCACACTGCCACTAGGGTGCAGCACCAGTGTACCATGCACCTGTGACATAAACCAATAGGAAGTAAACTGCTACATGATATCAGCTTTACCTCAGTAAATAGCTTAGGGTTGCACCATTGCTCTGATGAAACACCAGTGGAGGATGTATGGCTAAATGACTGAAGACAACAAAGCTCGCATTACAGTACCACTCTGATTATGAGCTGATACAAATATTTTTGACCGTTAAGCTCATCATCATTTGATATTTCAATTTAGAAACAGAATGGGACATCATTGGTCATTATTTAAAATGAAATATGATCATACGTTTCTAGCCACCTTGTTGGCAAAATTCTAGTGTAGAAAGTTTCATATTTTAACTGCATGCATTGCAGACCTGTGTGTGCGACCGTGTTCAGCTGAGCGGGCGGGCCCCGTGACGTTGTCAGGCTGCTCCTTTTCTCCCCAGTGCTGGACTGGCTGGAGTTGGCTGAGTCGTAGTTGGACAGGGAGCTGGATGGTGAACTGATGTCAAAGTGTGCCGCCTGGCTGACGGGGGGCATGGTGGTGTTTGGGGACGAGAGGCCCGAGTCCGGCTGCTTGTACTCGAGGTCCATTGAGGGGTCCCGCGACAAAACACGGTGCTCCACACTCTGTCAGAGGATGCAGTTTGTGAATACAAGTATCATTATATTGGTGTTGTCAAACTACCCAAGATGTGGTCATGATTTCCATGGTATCGCTCATTCATTTAGATGTAAAAGGTACAACGTCATTACACAAGACATTCATTAATTAGTGAATATCAATTAAGTACTTGTTCATCAGTTCCTAAATCCCACTACCTCTCAGTCCCTGAATACTTACATGAGGGGAAGAGCATTATGTGTTTAATGAGTGCACACTAATGAAACATCTCACAGCTGATCTAAAAGGCTCTGGGGCCCTCTGCTTTTCCCACAGTGCAGGACTTGGCTGAATGTCCCTAATGGGAAGAGTACAAGAGGGGGGAAATATGTTTCCCACACACCAAAGAGAGTTCAGTGCGGAGGAGTTATTTTTCCTCTGGCCACTTGGGGTTATCAGTGGGTTGAAGCCGTGGAGTCCACTGTGTAAGTGGTAATCGCTCTGGCAATTAGCAGAGAAAAACTGATGTCAGTCAAGGGACATGTTGGCTCAGAGACAGCTGTTTGTTTCCATTTAGGCTCTGGGGGACCAACTAAGCTAGAATTTGAATTATTAATTATTATTAGAATATGTAAAATCAAATGTTTGACTAATATTTTTGTAGCATTTAGATTATAGTCATGGAACATGAAGTCACTATAGCATACATGATAACTAATTATAACTTTTTACGGGTTTGACAAAGACGAAAATATCCAGATTTTGCAAAAATATTTTTCTTTCTTATTTCTTTAATCATCTTGTGACCCCCTCAGAGTTGTCCTGGGTCCCAACCCAAGGTAAACAACCACTGACTTAGAGGATTGAAAGAGCAAGTAGCACATCATTTAGTTAAGTTTTAGGAAAAATCCCGTCTGTGGAGTTTGAGGTATTGTTCATGATGTAGAAATTGTTAATATTGATATTTTTAGATATAAAAGTCTTTACGGAACATCCAATGATTTAATCAATAGAATAACCACCTGATCTTTTTCTTACTTGTGAGTTATTTCTTCGACATGATTCAAAGTTGGTGTAAATTAAAATACTTTGACCCTCACTGATAAATGCCCTCTAGGTGTGGCCCTGTCCACAGGGAGGTCCACCTTAGTCAGGATGCACACTGTCGCTCCTACCATGTTCTCCACAGTGTGCAGATACTTGGCACACTGGGAGTGGCCGTTGTAGTCAGCCAGATCTGCTCCTGTGAAACCGTCCAGGTCCTTGATGCCCAGGTCCACCCCATTGACCACAAGGATCTGACAGCACTGGAGAGTGACAAGAGTAAGCGACAGAGAAAGTGCTAGAGGTCAGATATGAGTAAGTAAATCAGCATCAATCAGTTAAAATGAATCGCATGTACACAAAAACCTGGGAGATGATTTGTTCTGCAGAAACTTTAAAAAGTGGAAAGTGTCAACATCAGTGTTGACAGAAATTCTAGTTTTTGCTAATTTACGCAACAATAGAGCAGAAGAAAATCACCACTGTAGTACAGTATAAAAGAGATAAATGTGCTTTTTTAAAAATGCATTTGTTTGTTATTATATTTACACTTATGTAATGATTCCAAATTCAAAAATATCCATAACTATATTTGAATTATTTATGAGACCCTCGCTAGGAGGATGCAAAATATTACCTGATTGCTCTCTAGCAATCTCAATCATCTTGCTCATAAATTACTGTAATAGCCAACAGGAAATTAAATATCCTTCCTAAAAGCAGAATATTACTGGGGGAGACCTTCCTCTTTAATACGAAGCATTTCTGCTAAACTTGAACTGTATAAAGCATCTGTTTACAACCCTCCCTGTCAAGTGCCAGATTAAGCCGCTTGTTCCCAGAATGAGAACGCTTTGTTTTTCCGTACTTTCTTGTGTTCTCTCCTCTCCAAAACTTGGCCTGGCACCCTGTAAACCAGGCTTGGGGTTGAAGTTAATTTCAAACCCTTCTCATGCAGTGCACATAACAGACATAACATACAAATGTATCTACATTTAAAACATCAACCTTGTGCTACAACAGCTGACTGACCAGAATTGGACACAACAAAGCATTAGTCAAAGTAGAAGGTCAGAGTGTTGGTAAAGCCATAAGCTAGAGGCCATTTATTCAAAAAAGATGGTTGAGCGTGAAACTCAGCGTGGATATGTGAGCACCAATAATCATAATGCTCCAACAAAACTGATCATCTCTGCTACTGCTCGTATTAAAATATATTAAAAAGGATCAGTACAGCCAACATTGTACACAAAGTCACTCCGTCTTGTACGTTAATGTACACATTAAACACCAAATCTTTATTTAGAGGGCATTTACATTCTAATATTAGCATGCCAGCTGTTTCACTGTCTATGGTAATACAAAGTCAAAAGGAAGAGGTTTATGCTGTATTCTATTTCACTTTTTGTTCCAGTCTGACTGAGCACTAGAGAAGTAAAAAAGAAAACAACACAAACACACACCTCCAGTTCACCGTTCTCTGCAGCGTCATGCAGTGGGGTTCCTCCCCAATTGTCAGTGACGATCTCTCCGCAGTGCAGCAGCAGCCAGCTGAGCACCTTTGCGTGACCTCGACTGGCTGCAAAGTGCATGGCCGTGGCCCCGTCACTGTCCCTGCCCGTCAGGCTGATCTCTGTGAAATTCATCTAAAGGAGGGAGGATAGAACTTAATACAAGTTAAAGTCATCGTCTAAAACATTTTCTGTGCAAATGAATACAAACTGCTTCTGAGGACAAAGTTAAAGACCACTTTGCCTTTGCATTCCAATAATAAAAACCTGGTCATGATGCAACAAAGTTCTTCTGGTGTTTTTAAAGAGTCATTTTGGTTCTGAAATACATTGTAGAATTGGAGACCTCAACAATATTAAAACAAACTAATAATCCAAAATTAATTTGCCTTATCATAGACATCTGTGAGTTCTTCATTTACATTTAATCAGATTTGTTTGAAAAAAGACCCCAGAAAGAATACAAATATAACTGCATCAGCATGGCATGTGGACCAAGGAATAAATAAATGTACTCTATTTGTTTACAAGATATGATCCATAGTGTACTGACATCCCAACATACCAGCCACACAATGACGGTGTTGTGGCCCATCTGGGCAGCAGCGTGCAGAGGCGTCATCCCGTCATTGGCTCTGATGCTCGGATCTGCCCCACAGTCCTTGACCAGGTATTGGACGACCTCCAGATGACCCTCCTGGCATGCCAGGTAGAGCGGAGTGGCACCATTCTTAGTTTGGGAGTTGACAACGCTGTGAGGAAATTACACAGTAAAATAAATAGAGAGACACGTGGATACCAAATATCTACGAAGCCTGTGATTCCTTCATCACTGAAACCTAAACAGTTGGACAAAAACAACATGAGAGTTACTTGTTCACCTAACATACAAGTCTGCATCCATAGAATCTACTGACACCCAGAAATAGATACTTACAATTGTGGATTTTAAAGACAAATCACTGGAACGTTACTGAATGAATGAAGGCTTTTACTAATTTCATGTCCACACCCTCAGTTGCCTCAAATACTTTGTAGAGTACTGCGTCTCAAAAGGCTTCTAACACTGTAATTAATACAAATCTGTAATTAATGTAATTTGTACATACAGTATATACAAGATGGATGGATTATTGGCGCAATGTTATTTTCAGCCCAAAAAAACTATAGAGATTTTCAAATGTCAATGCAACATTTGATTTGAATGCAAAACTGTAAAGCAAAACACCTCATTGCCTCTGTTGTTGTGCCTAGAAACGATTTCATTCACCAACTTAAGTCACTTGATTAATAAGTTCAGTTTGTTCTTTGCTGTGAAAATTGCCCATTTAATTCCTTAAATCCTTAATTCTATCCAAAAATCACAGGATTCTGTGTTTCATCAGGCTTCAGTTCTTGCAATTCTAACCGCAAGATAGTAAAGCTCAACATTGGGATTTGTAATGAAGACTACAACCTTAACTTAAATTAGTATTTATATTTTCAACATATAACTAGTTCTACAAAGGCGCTTAAAAGTGAAAATGTTTACATTAGACTGCCTTATGCAGGTTTTATAGTGAGGTGCCACTGCAGTAATGGGGGCCTGTCTACTTCCTCTTACAACTCTGATCAATTAATTTAGACCCACTCATAACTATCCGATACACAAAGTGTGTCCTCTTCAGACACGGCTGTCAAATCCTTGTTTACACTCTTTCAGCTGTATGATGAAACACATTTATCTGAAGGTTTGGATGTGGGATCATTTGAAGGCAGCAGGTAACTGACATTGTGAACATCCATTTACAATGTCAACCTTCGGCTATTTCGAGAGCAAACAGCAGTGACGCTGAGCCAAATCCCGCTCTCCTATTTCCAAAGGCCCTAAGCCCCGCCTCCCAAGTAAAAGCCCCCTTGTCCCAGATCTTTTCAGTCACAGTGGGAGTTCTTGGAGTGAATGAGCGCTTCCCCACTAAATCTAAATCTCATAAGGGCGAGCTTTATTTGGACACTGACAAATGAGCAATGAGTCTCCTAAGAGGATTATCACTCCACTGGCTTTGCTCGACTTGCTTTGTGCTTAAAGCTGCCAACATATGAACCGCTCTGCACTGTCATTGTTTTCCTATGGGGAGGCGGAAGCACTACCCTTGGTGTGGAAATTGCCACGGAGCCGCTCAAATTTAAAATTATTTCAACTTTGACCTCGGTCGCCGCTGACCTTTGTAATAACATTGAATTAATCTGTGCTTTGCCTCTGCAAATCTCTGAAGGCAGCTTCAGGAAGGGCTGCCAGGGGCCAAGGCAGACTGAGTAGTGAAGAGGAGCAGAGAAGGCTAAGGGAAAGGAGAGGTAGGGTTTAAGTGGACATGACCCTGCCAAACTTTCCCTTCAAGGCTAAAAGTCAGCTCAACTCAAGTCCAGTGTCTAGAGAGCCTGTATTAAAATGACGTGGATGACATCATGTTTTGGTCCTAATCCTAACATGCAAGGTTATATCTGCTCATGATTAATCAGGTCCTATTCTGAGCCGGAAAAGAGGTACAAATTCTTAAAATAACATCTTCTGTGGAAGTTGTTGGTATCCCAAATTAATTTAGTAAGACTTGTGAAGATGTTTTAGACACAGGCTTGTCTTTCAGGAAAATGTTAGAATAAACAATGGAAGTCTGGATGATGGAGGGAAAAGTTCCAAGCAAAATCAAGCACACTTTCAATATTTCAAAATAAGAATGGTTCTGTCATGGGGAAGTGGGCAGACAGGTAAATTATTGATAAGTGTAACCAAAGTGTTCACCTGCTCACTGGGGTCTATATAGCAGAGAAACTTACATGTGTCATTAATCCGAACAACAAACGCTGTGAGAGGGACAAAGTTGAGTGTTTTTGAGGTAAAACGGGTATGATTCTACGGAAAGCACTTTGTCACAACTCACCAAAGTGAAGAGGCTTCAACAATCCACTAAAGAGGTGCTTTTTGAAGACAGGTGTAGATTTCAAAGAGCGAAGAAAGAGGTTAGCCTTGTGTGACGACAGAGCTAGCAAGTGGCACAAGGGGAGCTACGTTGTCAGTCACTGAAAAAAACACACTTTAAAGTAGTGGACATTTGATATATTTTCAGTTCTGCTCCAATGAGTTTACCCCAGTAATTGTCTGTACAATGTCCCCTCCCTTCCTCCCCATGTACAGGGTAACAAAGACCAAGGTTATCTTCATTACTAGCAGAGTAATTGATGTCACATTAATGGTCTTCTTGCCTGACAGAGGCTTGTTATCGTCTCACTGGCTTTTCCTGTCTAAATAATGAAGAATGTTGTGGGAGAATGTATGCACTTTATTCAGCCGTGTGACCAAAGTTTATTGTGTATGACATTTTGAAAGACCTAATATATTCCATTACAGCAATTTACTGATTTACATAATGCACAGCTCTTTATCCATATCTTCATTTAGAGGCTACAACTGTTGACAGCAGAGCCCAAAAAGTACACTAAGAAAACTAAATTAAAACAGACTAACACGTAGGCACAGCAGACAACATGCAGATCGCCAGTTTATCTAGTGTGTTTTTAAACCTGTAAAGGAGCATGTAATACTTGACTTTAAGAGCTTCACAAGCTTTTACCTCGATAACAATTCTCTCACAAAGTGTACAGTTGTAATACTGTGGGCCCTTTGCACGTTACATTGAATTCCCTCAGATTAAATCTCGTGTTGTAAAAGAGAACAGAACGTTTTTTTTATCCAACTTGTACCATGAAGTTAAGAAGATTAGCGCTGAAGAAAGTGCAGAGTTGGCGAAGTGAAAAACACTACTCACCTTTTAACCCCTTACTTTTCATGTCTAAACTTAATGTTGAACACCATCTAATTGAACCTCTTTTGTGACCTCCTACATGGACACGCATTGACTTTAGAGGCTCATACTAAATGTCTTCTGAACTTACCAACACAAATGACCTTCTTAGAAAATACACCTAGTGTTTAATAGCCATCCTAATCACTTTACGTTGTCCTCTTTATTAATATTCATACTGTCTTGCTACTACATCAGATACTTGGATACAGGACGAACTGCCTCATTTTGGAACAAGGTTTTTACTTTGAAGGTGAGGAAATTAATGCTAGTATGAATTAATTCAATGCTGGACTAAATGATCCATTTGAATCACACAGTCCATATTCCTGTTTCAGCAGCTGTTCTGTAAACAAGAGAAGTAATAACAGACTAAATAAGAATTTAAAAGGTTTTCCTGTGAATCCTCCTTGTGTGTCCAAATAAAATCTAGACGGCTAACTTTATGGAAAAACCTGATGCAGAGGTCTACCCGTTTCAACTGCATGTTGGAATTAATTGCTTGGCCGAAGATCTTAATCTACACTAATTGATTGCATAACCTGTCTGTAGCCTCTCGCTCACTCTCACTCGTTTGTGTACCGAGGCTATCAACAGAGGCACAGCACATGGTTTTGGTTCTCTGTTAGATTTCTAAGCTACATCTGAATTGGTAGCTTCTTCTCCCGTCCATACCAAACGCTAAAACATCGGGACAATAAGTCCCGTCTGTGCTGAGCCTAACACAAAAAGACTGATTGCTAAATGAGTACAACATTGCTGACAGCTGAATAATACAGCCATGCCCTGAGTGCTTGTCTATTAATAACTATACAATGGAAAATAAATATTTGCAACCATCTCAGTGAGTACTGCGGTTAAACCAAAGCTGACCTTTCATCACATTGTGTTTACCCAACCAATGAATCGATCAAGAATACATTTTAGGGGCAAACTCTTTTAGATCCTTGCATTTCTATCATGAAACGGCCAGATTGGACAAGGATATAGATGTCAAATACAAATATATTGGTACCAAGCCTTAATCCTCAAACCAGCCCACCAGCCTTCAAAAGTCTATATTGGTCAAAGCCGATGTGGTCGTATGAGGTCTTGAAATAGATGGCATAGGTATGAGGCTGCAATACAACTTTAAATGATTGATTTAGTGTAATGCTGCAAAAGACTCAAATGTTAGGTTGGTGTTGCTTGTTTAGCACCTGTTAGTGTGTGTGTGTGTGTGTCATTACCTCTGAGCAGCAACACTCTCGTGTACCGTCACTAGGCTGCTGGTTACTAAACTGGTGGTGTAATTGAGGGGGTCGTGTTGTCTTTGTGATTTTTCAGGCAGAACAGACAGACATAAAACTCTCCAACATAAATTTGCAGCTTGTAATAAACCTTAAAACAAGAATGCTATCTCTTTTTTGCAAAGTTCAATTCTGAACAATGCCCCAGGCTCGAAAGCAAGCCCGTCTATTCAAATGGTTTTGTTTCCCTCATTATCTTATCGCCGGCTGGCGCAACAGTGTGTCGCCGTGGAGATGGTGGTAAACAGTAACAGTGTGAGTGGTGGCGGAGAAGAGTGAATGGCGACCAGCTATCGGGGAGCCACCATGTCCCTGAGGCTCATTAAATTTTCAGCAGCGATATGCACCTGTGTGGGGTGCATCCACACTATATTGTAGGGGCAGAGGTAAGTGCCTGGACAAGCTGCTCATCCGGCTCAGGTCATCAGAGTCAAAGCAATTCTACTGACAAGGCCGCTTAGCTTAAAGACCAAGATGTAAATTATTTACCTTTTGTATTTCGTGGTCATTGTTGATGGCTGAAGTAGACACCAGCAAAAAGAACATCCATCAGCTCAACGGTTATCTCCATATTTTCCTTTTTTATTGTTTTATAACCAGACAGGTGTTGCTATTTATAATGCTAAACTGAAAACCAAACAAGGCCAACAGTCTTACCTACTTTAGTTACCCACAAAGACCTGGTTGTGTACTGAATTCACTTTAACATCACTAAAAAATAAATGACAAATTTAAGTTTTAAAAGGATTAATCGTTTACCACTCAATCAACAGCCATACCTACCTATTCAAAGAAAGAAAGAAAGATTAAGTGTCTACTATGGCTCTTTTGATGAAATATGAAGAACTGTTTGTGTAGAGGAAGAACAGATAACACCTTCTCTCACAGTGTTTACTCCACAACTCTTAGTGTGGCCCTAATTAACATAATTATTCCACTCCTCTACTTGGCAATGTCAGACTCAAATTCCTGTGAATACTTTTGACAAGAGACGTTCACAGTGATCTGATGGTACGACAATATACATCAAAATAGCAGTTCACAATGCCAATGCTGCATATCATATACTGTATATAAGCTCATATCTCAACTGGTGGCCCAGAGGCGTGTACTGAATCTGACAGCGTAGCTTTTTATAATGTTCCTTTTCTTCCTCGATACGGTTTTACCCATTTCCTGCAAACAACCTCAGTGCTGCTTAGAAAGAGTCTGTGGTGTCGGTTTGTGCTCGGTGCTGCTTCTCAGAAAGGACAATACCTCACCCGTGTCCGTCTAGTTGTACCGGTCCACACAGGAAGGTGTTATCTCTGCAGGGCACTGGTGGGTCTGACACTGGACTGATAAGGGACGATATTCATCAAGGGGTAATCACAAGCACACACAGACACTTCTTACTGAAGCGGCAGCAATTAGTCATTCAATAGGGAATAAATCTGCAACCATTTTCATTAATCAATTCAGCGTTTTTAATCGCTTCTATACACCAAATAATGAATTGATTACTTGAGAAAATAATTGGCAGCCTTAGATTGGACCTAATTTTGCATTCGACAGTGTGGTTTGGAAACAAAAGTATTTGGTCATCTATTTGATTGTTGACATGGCTCTCATACAGTCTTGTGTTAACATTGTGGAAATTATTCTAGGTGTATTACATTACAAGTTAAACCAGTAACCGGTGTTTCTAAATGGGATTTGAACACAGAGTCTGTTGGTTGATCCATTGGTATCAAAAAAGCAAAGCTCAGATTGCTTCCCGTCAGTGACAGTTCGTGCTGTAAATACTGCTGATAGTATGATGATCTACTGACCAAAACACCAGCTGTTTCTGTATCATTTGTTTGATAAGCATCTGAAAAGAAATACGAGTTCATTTTTGACATCTGGATCAATGTCAGTCTGTTAAAGTGTCAGTATTCTGAAATCTGAATCGAAACAGTGGATCTAGTGCAAACTCTTTAAGTTAGGAGGAAACTGACTAAAGCCTACAATATTAAAAGTTGCCTAAAGGCTCTTATAAAATCTAATCTGCGCTGCAGTTTTCACAGGTGAAGGAGATGTTGAAGGACATCAGGTCATAGTGGTGGATTAGGTACAAGAGTTTAGCTTTATATCCTACTGTATACTTAATATAAATAACTCTAATAATCGACTGTTATACTGATTGGGATGTGTAACCTAACATGACTGTATTCTTAACTGCTGATGTACCAGCTAAGAAACAACACATTTTATTTAAATTTCAAAATTCACAATTTGAATTGTCTTTGAATAGGTGGGACAATGACTAACCACAATAGATGGGAGCAATAGAAAGGTAATGATTGAAAGTAACTTCTAGAGACCAACAAGTTTTAGCACTGATTATTATTACCGGTTATAAAAGCAGTCAGGAAGTGATAATACCGTTGTTCTTGTGATTTACTAAATATCCCATTTAGTTGGAAATGGGTGTATTTAGTTAACATCTTGTTTATTTAGTGTACGTCAATAAAACCAAACCTGCTTTCAGATATTGTGTTCCACACCAAGGCTTTCCCGGCACAACAGATCCTTAAATCCTACAAGTTACCAAACTATTAGACAACAGCAAGAAGAAATCATCAACTCATAAATCACACTGACGGATCAGATCTTTAAGACAGGGAACGAAGCTCACAGACCGCTCCAAAGACAAAACCTCATTGCTCTTACTTTGGGCTGTGCCCCAGTAGCAGTCGGAGAGAGGGCAGGTCTCCCTTGGCAGCAGCATAGTGAACAGGTACGGCGCCTGTGTCGGTGGAGGCCCCGGGGTCCACCTCGCCACTCTTCAGCAGCCAGTCAGTGATCTCATGGTGACTGAAGCGGGATGCGAGGTGGAGAACGGTGGCACCAGAACTGTCCCTGTCCTGTCAATCAAACAAAAGAGGAATAGAGCTGAAGTATGAAGCTTTGAAATACAATTTCCAATTCGTTTTTTTTCAATAAAAGTTAATAATCAAAATGATTTCATATATTTAACGAGCAACCTGTATGAGAGACTGATGCTCCATCACAATCCATTTTAAGAACGAATAGAAACTATTTGTATATCACTATTTGTTGCTACTATAAGTTAGTGTTTCCTGTTGAAATTAGGAGGATCAATCACAGAATCCCCGACACTGTGTGGGATAAACAGGTCATAGAAAATGTTCATAGAAGTTGAAGTTTTGTGTATTGTTGATATACAGTAGAATATGATTCGGCTGGTTAATTTAGTTCAATCCTCAAAGCTCTTTATGCTGTGATTTAGTAAGCAGGCATTTTTTGAGCAAGGAAATAAGTCCTTGCTTAGCCCGCGTATAAACGCTTACCTTGTTTGTGAAAATATTCAACACACTACAGTCTTCATGAGAAAACTTCAGCTTACTATACCGCTGTATTTATAAGCAGCATAGACCTACAATTGCACGCAACCTTCAAATCATCAGAGCCCAAAAAAATAAAAGAGAATCTGAAAGATCCAAAGCCAAATACCTGTCAAGACTAAAGTAGTTATCTAACATTTCTAATTGTCTGTGGCTTCTTTGCAGTCAGTCAGGCAGCGAAAGTAATGGAGACAGTAAATAGATGTTAGAGCTCTTATTACTGCATTTCAAATTAAGAATCCCATATTAGACGATGGGTTGAGTGCCCCATTTACTCTGTTTTGGTTCATCTGTTTGTGTTGTCTTGGCCTAAATTATTTTTGAGCAAGAGTACCATGTGTCAGCTATGTTGCTTTGTCATAAGCACGGTCAGTCCAAAAAGGTCTGGGGGTGAATCGGACTGGCTTGATCGTGTCTATGTGGAGTTTGCACGGTCTCCATGTGTCTGCGTGAGTTTCTTTCTACAGTCCATAAAAAATGCACAAGTTAGTTGAACTGGAAAATCTTAGAAATTGCCAATAATTGTAAATGTTGTGTAATCAACCAGAGGGTACCTTACTATTTGCCAAAGCGTGCTGGGATACCTTGCAGCATGCTCTGCATAGTGTAAGCAGGTGTAGAAAATTAAGAATTATATTGTGTTGCTAAAGATAAACAACGTATTAGAAAAATACTAGAATACCAGTAGCGGCAATGGCTACAGGTATATATGCACACATAAACTTAGTGGTACACGAGGGTTTACTTCAGAGAACACCAAAGTACTCCTTCAAAGTGCCTGCAGCATTCCTTCCCTGGTGTGAATACTTTGCTTCTTGCTACCAGCAGAGACATGGGCATGAGGTGATAAGGTTATAAGGTTTAAGCATGAAGGTATAACTAGACTCCTTACCAAACATCTTACCCACTATTGTATCAAACTACACCATCATTCATCATATCGACATCATTATGTATTTGTATATGTGCCCTTTTGTGCGTTACTGTGGGTGCTTTGTAAAAATTACTTTTGTAAATCCAGTTTTGCATACTTCATTAACATGGGAACACGCGACAGTGCAGCAGAGTGGATTTAAACAAACAGCAAAAGATGGATGATTAGTTTTTTGTGGTATGTCATCAGAACAGCAATTAACAAAAATGCATTCAGACCCTTGTGTGTGTGTATGTGTATGTGTTTGTTTGTTTTTAACCAAATGTATTTAAGGTCACCATGTTTGTTATCTTTGTATGTATTAATGCTTAATCCGTTATTGGTGATTTTAGAGGAGGTTTCCATTTGTTACAAACAAACTACAGATCACCACTCAATATAAAAGTATAGTGCAGAACCTTGTGCACTACGAATAAATGGTCTCATGATTAGATTTAAAAACCAATTTATTGACACTGTGGTCAACTGACCATCTGTGGACGTGGCTGTTTTGAACAGCAACACAAAAAGTAAAAACTGAATTAAGCCCTTCATAGTGTACAACTAAGGCTTAAGACCACTCACCTCTGGCCGACATCCACCCTGGGTCAGCAGCCACTGTAAGCAGGCCAGGTTGCCGGTGGCTGCCGCGTCATGCGCCGGGCTTGCCCCGTTGTTCGCCAGGCAGTTCCCCGCCAGCCCTGCCTCCTCCACCAGGAAGCGCAGGCAGGTTAGTTTCCCTGCTCGGGCCGAGTGGTGGACCGGGGAAGCCCCCAGCACGTCCACGACGTCGCTGGTGAGCGCTTTTTGCGCTAATTGCAATTTCAGAGTCTGCACGTCCCCTTGCCTTGCGGCGAGCAGCGTGATGTCCCCCTCCACTACCATCGCTGCTCCTGCAGATCGGAACGACTCCTTCCTTTAGTGGCCTGCGTAGAGCCCGGTCAGTTCACCGCGCTGATGGGGGTCGGCATTGTATTTACAAAGTGTCAGATCATGTCAGTCACCCGGTTGCTTTTGTGGGGAAACTCAGTAGCCGCTCCACCTCATCGCAGAGCCAAATGATCAAAGGCGATGACAGTTTCCGTTCATACACATTTAAATACGCGATATATTTTACATGTTGCAATACAACTCAGTCCACTGTTACTTATCTGAGCGATAAACTGACCTGCTTTCTATGTTTTGCCCGACGGTGTGGCTCATTTATTTATCCGCTTCTTTTCTCTCTGGCGCCGACGGGATGCTGAACACCTGTTGCGCACGTTTGGTGTACGCGTCCCACTGAACTATCTTTGTTTTAATGCGTTTATTCACCCTGTTTGCCAACGTCATGTGCCTCGAAGAATATTCCGCAGTGTTGTTCTTGCTATAGCAGATGGCGACATGGGACTCAGCGCCTGTTAAATAATCCATCAGGGGGAGGATCACTGAGCCTGTTACAGGTTGTTGCTTTCTGGAAATCGGCTCAGAAGTTAAAGGGGCAGTACGGAGAGGCTTCTTGGAGCCCCGAGTAAAGCCCCCTGCCCACTGTGGTGGGTGTCAGTCAAGTACAGACCCGCGCCTACTAATTTAGCAATGGACTTTTTGAACACACACCCAGTCTTGTTTGCATGCGGCCTCAACGGCATTAATTTTACATGTGGCCCTGAAATCAGCACCGCTGGACACCCACAGTCTGCGTACACAGTAGAGGGCCATCTGCTGGCCTTTCGTAAAACTGAGCTTTTGGAAAATTGTTTCACTTGTGGAATGTGTCCTTTTAGTGAGGGGTTGTTAAGTATATCTTGTTGTGGAGCTATCTCTTATTATTATTATCATCGTTATTATGTATGTGTGAAAAGGCATAATTTTCTGCTTCTGTGAAAATAATATAAAACCCATCTCTCTTTCCTTTATAACTATAGATCCTGTATATCACAATAGAATACGTTTATTCTTACTATAGTAAACGTTTATTATTTTGCTAAATGAAATTGTTGTGGTCACAAATAACCTTTAAGTCTTTACTATAACTGGGTCCACTAGCAGCTGATGCATACACATCCTGCCAAGAGTGGAACTGTTTACTGCTGGGAGATTAATAAAGTGATAACAATATTGTAATTGCAAAGATTTGTTGTGATGTGTGCAGTTGTGGAAATAACTAATTACATTTACTCAAGAAATTGAGTACAATTTTAAGAAAAGGCGTTTTGAGTATCTCCATTTTAGGCAACGTTACCTCCAATCCACTCAAGAGAAAGATTTTTACTTCACTTCACTACTTTAATCTGACATTAGTTACTTTGAGGATTTAGATTGTATGTACAAAACATATAATCTGAAATGTGAGTCTTCATTTTAACGGCATACAAAGTTTATGCTTACAGATTAATGGATACTGTACGTAACAATAATCCAATAATTTAAGATATAACATTTTACTCGAGTATAATTTTGAATGGAGGACTTTTACTTGTAACAGAGTAGATGTAAGGATGGAGGAGTATGCCTGCCACCACTGATGTGTGTGAGAGATAATAGGCTACTCACTCACAGTCAAACAACTCAACCTAAGCCTATGTCTTACACATTTAAACCGTTTCTCTCAGCTTTTACTTCCACTTGCAGTTCATAAATACAAGATGTTAAAAATAAACCTCACACATTATACATTTGGTTTGATTTGACGTTGTCTTGAGTGCTTGATATGTCTAAATACGCAGGTTGCATGAACCTGGCGTTGGGATGAACTGTAATACTTTTAATCACCAAACGGTGGCAGGAAAGCTTCATATTCATCAAGGTACAGCTGCACCTGCGGAGGTGTTCAGGTGTCAAGTCAACAGTTTGTATTGGCTTCTCTAAATCACATCTATCTCACACACGTTGGGACATTGAATAGCCTATGTCCGAATAACGACATCATAATAAAAAAAACTAAAGTAACGTGTTTATCAAAGCTATGGGCCAATTTAACTGCTGGCTTTTATTTACACACCATGTAAAGGCTATTTAAATTCAAGCCAGTTTACTCGTGTTCATTCTTGTTTATGTTAATGTATATTTTGGCGCGTTCTTATATTTTCACAGAATATTTTGGGAGCTAACATCATACTAAGAAAACTTGCATCCTCACACCAGGTTCCGCACTTTCTGCCTCTTCACACTGTCAGATTAGCTTGATTGATTTTTGCGCTTAAGCGGCTTCTGCCTGATGTGGGTGGGTTTGCTGTAATGGAGGGGGGTGGGTTGGTCTCGTGCTCGGCGCGTGCCTCTCCGGCCCATCTGTTGCACTGGTCCAACTGTCATAGACACCACGCGCCGATTTAGGGGGAGGTGAGGGGGAATTCCCACGAGTGGTCTGACTAATGGTACAATTCCCTAAAGGACGTGGACAATAACTTCCTAACACGATTTAGTGGGCACTCCATCACTGCCATTATAGCATAATACATAGCCTATCTTATGTTTCAGGAATGATAGGCCTCTGCAGATATGAACAAATAGATGTAGCCTATAGCCTACAGGCCTCTATGATAAGGCTTATTTGAGCAATAACCTAATGCATCTTATTTTGTGGAATATATTTATTGTTTTTCATAGTCTACATAGCCAACCATTTGTTATCATACACAGGAACTATTCACTGGATAGTAGAAAGAAATATTGTCGATTAATTTAATTATCAAAGTGATTTTTTGTTTTGCAAGAGAAAATAATAATATAAATAAACCCACAGTTTTTTATAACGACCCAGCTTAAAAAAAGGAACTGTTAAAAATGATTAGGCTAAAGTTTGACACCTCAATTTCTATTGAAGTTGACTATTTGTTCTGCCTATTTAACCATACTGTCTAATTGTGTTTATTTGTTTATTTATAAATCAGGTCGACATGAAACGCAGGACACGTCTTTGGTGCAGCTGCAACCAGCTTTACAATGAAGGGTTGACACAGGATTTAATCATGTGTAGGTGATCTGGAGTCTTTTCCCAGGCTTCGTCAAAGACGCTCCCACAACTTCAAGCAGTGAGAGACTAAATCCCTATTGAACTGGAAAGGGGCTGCCAACGGTTTTTCCTCGGAGCCTGGGAAAGCTGGGATATTTCTTGCACGCGTCAGACGTGCGACAGTTATTCAAATTAGACCCAATTATTCAGCGCGTGGGCCCCATCTGTTGTATGGTCACAGCTGCTGCTGCGCGGCAACATTCAAATAATGACATTTTCTGCTCAAGTCCATGCTGCTTCTAACGTATAACCCACGGCCTGTTTGCAGCGGCCCCAAAACGCATTGACACAGTTCAATCCAGTACAACCCAGGGAGGAACACGAAACTCGTTCGTAAAAGTGAACAATTTATGCTTTTTGTTCTATATTTGAGCTTTGAAACAGCGGACCACGCCTGTCACAGATAGATAATGAATTAACATTTTCATGACTGACCTACAACCATAACCTATTTCTGAGAAGACAAGTCTCGATAATGACCACTAGAAAATTTGATTTCGAGTTTGAATATTTGAGTTTATTATTATGATAATAAACATGGTAGTAGTAATAATAATATTAATGATAATAATAATGACAATAATATTTTGTTAAAACTCCATTTACCACGTCAGACGCCACCTTTAAAACTGACAAAACAATAGTATATTCCTGTAGTCATAGCAGCTCCTCGCGCCCATCTGCAACTGCCGAGCTGGGTGGCGCGTGCCCTATGTAATTGCTTTTGCTTGAGTAAACCTGGGCGCGTGCTGGGAGGATGCCTTCAGTCTATGATAAACCACGGAGAGAAGCATGTATGATCTAAAATACTAACAATATTGAATCAGCTACATGTTTACTTAATGCAACATAAAGAATACAATTCACATAAGAGGCATACACATTGTTCATAAAAACAGAGACTGGACAAAATCAACTTTATTAAGCAGCTGAAAGAAGACCAACACACACAACGAGAGGAAATCACTTTATTTATCCGTTTCCACCCTCCCAATAGTATTGCATAATGTAATCTTATCCTAACCAGTCTTTTGGATTGGCATATCTGGAGCTAAAAATGCATTTCTTTTTTTGTTATTTTTTATTTTTGGACAATAGCTTATTACAAAGTATACATCATCACAAGGGCAGTGTTCAATATATGCCGTCCACAGTTTCCCGAAATTGGGTAACTTAAAAATCAAATCAAATTTAAGCCATCAGGAAAACATCTTAAAGCAGTCTTTTGTAAAGTATTCTCTGCATGGAGCATTACGAAGTTGATATTATACCTACATATGGCAATCTTATTGTAAATGTAATACATTTTATATTTACACTTTTAATATATTTGCGATTTACATCCATGGATGGTTGGATGGATGAGAATATAAAAAGCCTCTTTTTAATTCAAACTCTTCATAAATTATGCAATCGCAGTAATTGAACACTAGAGGTTTTGTAGCCATTTCCTATGCTGAAATGCTCACATTTAGCCTCTTCCTGTTATGTTTATTCTAGAGTTCACATTGCATTTTATATAGCCCCGATTTCAGTAATTTATGCTGAACTGGAGTGATTTTTCACCCCAAACTTAAGATAGTAATCTGAACAAACATTAAAAGTCCACAAGCCTCTATATTTGGCTTTTTTAGACCATGAACAGATATGAGACCTTTAACATTGTCTGTTTGGATCATGTTCTTTACTGAAATAGGCTATTCAATAAACTCCTTTTAGCAATTGCAAGTGTATATTGTGAAAAATAAGTTTTCCCTTCTTTTTAGATGGACATACATTTTCTTTCATAAAACCATCCAGACTGAAGTAAACCTATCAAAGATAGACACATTTTCTGTATAAATTATAGTTGTAACTTATAATTTTCGGTTGTTTCCCTTATGATGATCCCTGGAACTTTCAGTGCAGGCAAACTTCTAGAATGAACCAACAAAAGCAGGAATAAACATGACGCATTTCTGAATTGGTTGGGCTACGTTGTTGCAGCTTGTTTCTTCTCAACACAAGTTAGATGTCTTCTGTCCCCTTGAACTCACCAAGCAGGCGTGATGTCTCTCCCACAGGGACCCAGTCATCCGTGAGCTGCAGTGAGAATTTCTACGGTCAGACTTTCTCACACTCAGGCTCATTAGCAACTGACAGAAACAGGACAACTGATTTGACAAGACAGGCGCTTTAACAATGTCAGCGTTTAGTGCAAATTAAGAAATAAATTGACTGAAAATGTGGTGGAGTTTAAATAGTTTTTCTCTGTCTCAGTTTATTTTATTTGATAAGTTATAAGACTCTCAGTATATAATTTGACTTTAGCCTAATAACACCAAATAACTTTACATCATACATTGGAGTCATATATACAACACATGTTAATATAGCATATATTCATGCAGCAATATAATAACAACTAATCCAAACAATGCCAGTCACGTGTTACAGTTAAAACAGGTTATAGATATCATTTTCAACTTGTTGACAAATCTCAATATTTAAGCTCAGACAGCATTACATAAATACTGACAACATATTTCCCGTATTAAGCCATACACATATATCTTATTAAAACTGCTAATTGAGACAGGTGAAGATAAGTGGCTTAGGTTCAATGTAAATCACGGTGTCTTGAGATCATATTAAGCCTTATACACTACACATAAGTAACATGTTCAAAGCACAAGCTGGTATAAATATAATTTAAAAGGAAAAGATAACATACCAGGGTGTGACTTCGTTGCCCCTCTGCTCGTGATTTAAACCCCATGCAGCGGCGCGTGCATGGTCGTAGCTGGTTGAAGACTGTGGTTGTATTGAGCGCCCTTTTGCAGCACGAGGTTTGGGGCCAAATGACAGAGACGCGTTTTCTCTGTGGGCGGAAACCTTGTTCAGGCCACGCCCCTCCATAGCGTTGCTACTCCTGAAGGACTGCAGGAGGACCATGCAGCAGCTAGAAAAAATATATATTTAAAATTCTCTATTCTTTGTTTTGTTTAACTTAAGACTGCATTTGCAGGCTTGGGTCTCACTGGGTTCTTCGTACAAAAGGCAGAGCAATTTAATTTGATTTTTTGCTTTTGCCAGGTTCATTTTAAATTGAAAATGTAATAAAAGCATCAATTTATTGTACAAATGTTCCAAACAAATTTGAAAAGCGGAGAAAGGCACACATCCGTAATGATCGTATAGCAACAATGAATACATTTTGAGTATTGAGCACAACCTTTTTGTCTTTGGCCAACATTGTATCCCTTTATTCTTTATTCCATTGTTATGAGCAGTCACAGCAATGATATTAATACTTTTGAAAACATAAAAATGAATCTGCCTTATCATTAGTAGACTTTGACAATATCTTTCTTCTATATTGGACATTACTGCAACATAGACTATACAATATACGTATTCTCGTGATTAACCTCCCACTCTTTAATTTCCCCCTGGACAATTCTTAATGGTCCCTGCACTTCAAAAATAATTCATCGGAGCAGGAAAGCCATCTGCTGCCTTTGTTCTCCTGGCTCGTGCTGTTCTCGTGCCTCTGATATGGCAGCACAATGGATCCCACTCGATCAGAAATCCCATATTCAAAAAACCCGCCAAGAAGCCGCCTGTCCTGCCTGTCCAATACCTCGACTGTATACGTGGCTGCTTTAATCTTTAATGTCCTTTACAGGCATATTATCAACGAAATTATCAACAACAAT
The DNA here is from genome assembly GCF_910591455.1 of Pholis gunnellus. Taxonomy (NCBI): domain Eukaryota; kingdom Metazoa; phylum Chordata; class Actinopteri; order Perciformes; family Pholidae; genus Pholis; species Pholis gunnellus. Next base: position 17,180,462 of record NC_136536.1, on the reverse strand, counting down.
ACATTATTTAGTTTTAGTGTCGCTTTTGTATCATCAACGTCTGTTCCCTAAACATTAATAGCGTGTTAGACTGCTGACTCTGTTGAGCGAGGTGCATTACATGTGTGTCAGAGCTGCAAACGACTGCTATTGGTGGAGAAGCCAATGCGACGCTATAAGTTTACCTTTGTCAACTTTGAAGAGCAAAACAAATGTGCGCCACCAGATGTGTGCTGTGCCTTACAGCTTGGCATTTGGCTTGGTTAGGCTTGGTTGGATATTTAAATCCTGTCTGAGCCATCCCTCTGATTTATGCAATGTACAATTACGCAAAAAGGCTTCTCTGGAAACGACGCCATGCAAGCTCGATGCTCTGCAATAAACTTCCTCTTCAACTGGGGACAATAGACGTTTGTAAAGTAATAAAAGCACCACTAGTGTTTGCATAACATCTCCAAAACCTCTTCAGTCTTTGTCTTTCATTCAGTTAGAACCATAATTCAACTTAAACCTGGGATCTTTCATTCAAAATGTATATTTTTGTTCACGCCTGTTATACAGCGTATATTGTCTTGTCTGATTTTCAAGGGCTTTTTGTATGTTCACTATAGCAATAGACTTTGGTCTTATATCCTTCAATTAACAAATAACAAGCAGAGAGCGCAACATTGCATTGTTAAGAAGATATGAGGACCATGAAAACATTTTACATCAATTTAAGGTATATTTAGACTTGGATTTATATCTAAGGTTTATATATTTTAAGTCAAAGACTTGCATACCATATTGATATAAAGGTCACTTGTTTCATGATTTGGGCTGCTTGGTTAGTGGCGTTTTATTCAGAGAGCACTTTAATTTATCATTAAACCTCTTTTGTTACCGTTTCATTGAGCACGCGATGCTGACGCAGACTTTGGACAGAATCAGTGACGTCGGATGGACTTCGTGCGGGAGAAAACAAGTTTGGGTTTTCGTCACTGCTGTGGCAGATGCTTTATGAAACTATAGCGTTGTTTTAGGCGTGGGGAGCTTCTTAGCAACGTTTGATAGGTCTTCCTTTTGCATCCCCAGAGTGACAGCGTCTTATCAGTGCCTTGACAAAACGATACAAAACGGGGCTTTGCAAAAACATTTGGAAACGAATATTTGACTATTTTTAATTTACAATAAAAGAAAAGATACATTTGTATAGCCTCTGTCTATATGCCAAGAACAGCTCTGCCATGAATTCTACTTTGACAATTATGTATTACCAGCTAGTGAAGGGAGCAAATATTAGAATATTTTTCAATATAATGCATGTATATTATCTGCACATATAACATAAAATAATTGACACCCTTGTAAAAGTAGCAACATCCATGCTGTTCTATTGTGTTGCTTTTGATTGTATAAAAGGGCCAAAACAGTCATTTGCACTTTTATGCATTTGTTGATGTCCCACTCAGGATAACTGGCATATAGAACAAAGAAACACTTTATGAAGATGGATCTTTTTGATTGTTTCTTATAGACCCATGTTGACTGATGTCACTTAGACTGATAATAGAGCTGGGGTGTCGATGTTGGAAGGTTGATTCATTAGCAGGGCGTTAATAAGTTCCTCTCATGATAAAGTCTAAACATAGAAAACCCTTCTCTATTTCATTAACACATCTCATTGCAGATTTTTCTTTCAGTATGAGATGCCATTTTGGGCATCTAAAGAAAAGAAAAGACCAAAGTATTTACTATTCTAAGTACAATTACTACATAAGGGCCAACATAATGTACTGACAGGCCTGAATGAGTGACTTAAGAACAATCATTTATCCCCACAGACAGCTTTCAACTGTTAAAACACCCTCTCCCTCTTCAGCACCACGGACAGTGGTCACCTCATTAAGCACCACCACAAGGAGCAAAAGTGTCAACCACACCTGCCTCCTCTTGATCAGAGAAGCAAAGCCACAGATGAGGCTCTGGAAAAAAAAGCCAGAGAGAGAAGTGTGTGCCCTGACAATATCAAGAAGATCCCTTAAACCACATCCCTTTAGTTTTCTTTGTTCATGGTCTTCCAAGGAAGCCCTGACAGTTTTGGGACCTCCTCTTCAAAAACAAGTAAGTAAGTAGTTAAGTAATAAATAAGTTAACAATGGCACAAGGTCCCCATACCAGCTTTTTTTTTTAGCTTTGTCTCATGGTGTTCATCATACTATGCAAACTCAATCTGCTATAAGCACTGAGATGCGGTTGGCAGCTACTTTAGTTGGTGCAGCTTTAAACCTAAAACATATTTTGCCATTTGCAACGGAAGTCAAATTAATTTCAATAAATTGACATGGAAATCAAATATCACACTGTAACAGGAGAAACAGACCTACCCTTTGAAATACATTGTTGCATGTTGTCTTGCAAAGGTTCCCATAAAAATACAGTAAACTACTGGCAGCTGAGATCTCCAGCATCCTGCTGTTTTACAGTGAAGCTACCATAATGTAATTCAACAGTACATTACAGCCATTTTCTACAGTAGAAAGTGAGGTTTACAGTGTAATATTTTAGCTACTGTAATCTGCCAGTACTATACTGTGTTTCTACAGCGTTGCTATTGTAATCTACACAAACCGTTTCTGTATATGTTACACCGCTGACAAGTTTTCTTCATATTTATATTGAGACAAACTACTGAAAATGTGTGTGTTTCAGTATTAAAATATCAGCATATTTAAAAATGCATACACCATCAAAAACCTAGCACAAACGAGGAGGACACAAGTGACAGCTTTATGGATCAGAACATTTTAAAAGGCTGTATCGTATAATACAATGCAAAAAGTATTATTTTAACTTAAAATCTACCCAATAATAAAAGTGGATACCCTTTCTCGGGGCATCAATTTAAATTTAAGACAGCTGCAAACATTTTGTTAAAAGAAAGAAAATAACCATAAACACCAGTAAACAAAGATCAGGGAACGCATGAAAGTATTGGCATTTCAGTGAATGACTAGAACTATTTGTGAAAGAAGCATTTGAATTATAGTTAATTTGTTGAAATCCCAATACTGCTGAATGCAGTGTCCAGTTGCTTGATCTTGACATTGTTGGTTGAAGATATAAGGTGGCAGAAAGCAGCAAGCCTGTGATAGAGGTCAGCTGGACTCCCTCACGTTCAGCCTTCAGTGCTGAAACATCCATCCATGGCTTGGTCTGTCCAAACTGATGCAGAGAAGGAGAATTGTTTAATTAAGTGACCGACATATTGGGTGTTGTTCGTATATAGCATGTTCAACACAAATAACTCCAGTATACATCAGTAAATTCTCCAATAATCTAATGAAATCACATTTAAGTCAATGTTCTGTAAATTACCCCTTAAGAGTTAACACTCGTATAATTGCTTCCCCTCCATTGCTCGATTATACAGTATTAAACGAGGACTGGCCGGTAAAGCCTCTGCTGAGGTGGTAGACCCTTGTTAATTAAGCACAATGTTCATAGAAAACTTAATGCTGCATTTACATTTGACTTAATTCACATTTGGAAGATGTTGCTGACATTAGAATAAAAAAAAAACTTTCAGCAAATTCAGATTCACTAACTGGAATGGGTTTTTACTCACAAGCAAGGTTGAAACAAGTGCAACACCACAGGTTACTATAGCCAAAATAAAAATGAAATGTGTCTACTCTACTGCAGCAAAGTACATGTTAGTTGATATTATTAAGCAAGTATAGCATTAGCTTTAAGTTACTGAATCTCCTCAAGAAAAAGCAGTGGTGCAAACATGTTCAAAATATTCAAACATCTGATGAAGACAAACTTCCTCTAAAAATGCTCTCTTGTGCCTGCCAGATGCTTGCTAGATTATACTAATTTAAGGTAAACAAGAATTTAACACTTTTGGGTCACCAAATGGCCAAATATAATTGTATCCTCTCAACATGATATTACTTATCTGTTTGTTTGGTGGATGAACAATTAAATGATAAAGATGGTTGCAGGCTTCTGTCCCTCTATTACTTCTAAAACAAAAATACTGATACCATCAAATCGGTAGCATTCTGATGATGTTCAGGATTGTTTTATTAATCTACTGTATCCTCCTGTATTTTGGAAGAACAGTACTGTTAGAATTTGGTTATATTTGTACAGAAATTGTTATTTCATCCTCGTTATATATTAAGTGACAATTTGCAGCTAAAACACACCACTCCTCAAACCATTTTAGCATGGAATTGGTTTTTAATTAATATATATTATATATAACATTTTATATTTAATTTCTTTTAGCATTTCATCCATCATCCATTTTCAACCAACCCATGGGAATCACAAGAAATATATCATTCTTTACGCCCATGCAAAATGTATAATCTACATTTTAGATTTACATGGCTTTCTTTGGGGGGGGGGGGGGGGGGGGGGTAACACAAAGCAGACCGAGTAAAAACAACACTGCACAACAAGATGCTAAAAGGACGTCCTAATACGATAAATTATCATTCTAATACGTTTTAATATATAAAATCGAGTCGGATTTGATCACACACTGGGAACAATAGGAAGTCCATTCAGACTTGGCTGTCTCAATGCTGTAATCAAACTCCAGCCAGCAGTCTACAGACGCTTCAGTATGATGCGGATAATGTTGGCATAGATTTTGGCTTGGGATGCCAGACATCCTTTCTTTCAGCTACAGTCCCACTATGAAGTCTGATAAACCGGAAGTCTGGAAGTCTCCATGCAGCCGCAGTGGTGCACCATCGCCCCCAGCAAGGCAGAGAGTCCGTCTACGCTTTTGATTTCACGCATCAATAGACAAGCGCAGAATCCATCTGTCTGATCGCCGTGGCTCGTGTCAGTCTCATGCCGTTTATACGACCAAATTCACACTTATCAGAATTATGTTGTCAAACTCACAGGTTAAGATTGTAGATATTTTCTGGGAATATATAAAATACATTTTAACTTTTTGCTCCAGATTATACTCTTGCCCCAAACTGTTAGTTATGTTGTTCCTTGTACTGATAATCCTTAGGCCATATAGGCTTATTAATATATTTATAGTTTTTCCTTTATTCGACTTAAATCGGACAAATCGTCAGGTATTGAATTCAATAGCCTGTAGTTTAACAAGAAGAAAACGAAGAAGCTAATCATATCCCTCTCCCATACACTTGCTGTAAAAGTCCACTGTTCTGTACGTCCTCCAACAAAGGATCACTGTGCTCTCAGCTTGCACAGATGGATACCCACGCTGAAACCAGGACAAAAAGGGTCCCAACCGAAGCCTCTCGTGCACTTTTTTTGGGTTTTATCTCTGAGGGTCCGTTCCCAGACTGGACTTGATGGCAGTTATTTGGGGCCCCATGGGGCAGGGCGCGTGCAAAACCGCGCATCTATAATGCTTGAAAAAAAAACTAGAGGGTAAAATCCCCTCAAGCTGCAGCAGGACAGCTTGCAACCGAAGAGCAACGTTGTGTTTACCAAAAATGATAAGAACGTGTTGAACTACATATCTGTTTCCTCATGTAAATACATCAACTGAAATGTAATTGATCTTTCAGTGTGTTGAGCATGTTCCCGCTCTTTATATCCCCTTAAGCCTTGAGGTTGGAAATGTTTCAGTAAGCCTTTTGTGCGTAAACAGTTTTCTATATCTAAAAGACGGAGTTTCATTTGGTGTCTTTTACGGTGAATGTATCGTATTATAGGACGCCCGTTTAGCATCTTGTTGGGCAGTGATGCTTTTACTTGGTCTGCTTTGTATTAATGTATATAGGCCATCACTGTGCCATTGTGTCTATGCGCTGAGACCCAAAACCTCCCCCTCCAAAAAAGACGAAAAACGTAGTCGAAGCACATTGATGATGAGCCGGGATGCTGATGGGAGCAGCGGCAAAGCGGTGAAGCAGTGGGAAACAGAGGAGGGGGTGTGTCTGGTGTGTAGAGACGGAACATGAGAAGAAGGGGGGGGGGGGGGGGGGGGCTCCCATCTGTTGCGCGCTTGTGGCGCGTGCCGAGCGCGTGAATCCTACAGGCAGCTCACTGCGCTGTGTTTGATGGTCTGCAGCAGAGATTGACTGAAAGTCTTCAAGGATGTCAAAATAAAATCTGTCCATTTTAACTTTTGAATATCTACGTTGTGTTTAATATTGTAGTTTTCAAGGGATTATCACTTCAAGAGAGGTCCAGTTTTGTACTGAATCAGATGCCTATTCTATTCCTCACCGTGTTGTGTTATAGCATGACTTGTGTGCTGCATGATTACTGTGTGTGTGTGTGTGTGTGTGTGTGTGTGTGTGTGTGTGTGTGTGTGTGTGTGTGTGTGTGTGTGTGTGCGTGTGCGTGTGTGTGTATACATGCATATACTACGTTCATACTCCGCAGATGCGCACACCACGCTGCGTGTGTTGCAGGTTGTCACGTCACTCCTGTCTCCTCCCCCACTGCTCCAGGTAAACACCGTGTTGTTGATATTGGAAACAAGCTGCCGAGGGTGCACAAGCAGATGTTAATTCATACATAGCGTCGCTTGGGTATCTGGTTTATTTATTGGAGGAATAGATTAGTCCTGTCACCTCAGAATCACTCGGGTTCAGGTTCTTTTGTTGGGGCAGATTGACAAATCGAGACCATTAGCATAAATAAACTGATTGAACGTATATTGGTAATGTGGATCTAACTTTTTTAACTTTTTATCCATAACAGTGCAACTTTCAGGCATATCTCATTAAACGTTTTGTTTTAGAGATGTGGACGCTCATTTGTGGAAATGATCAATGCTAAATAATAATAATACTAATAATAATAAACTGGGTAATAAACAGAAAGAGTGTCAATTTAACAACAAAGCCTGCAGGCGAATAAAGAAGCAATCCTGAAGAATATTACAAAAGAGGAGCTGATATAATCTGTTAGAAACACATTGTTATAAGGCTTGTATGCGGGGTGGATCTTGGATGAACGTTAAAGCTTTACATTTCAAACGCAATAACGTGCAACATCATCACGAAACTCCGCATACCAGCGGTGTAGACGCACGGTCCCAAAGGGACCAGATGGTCCAGACGGGAGCTCCGCTCATCTCCCAAAGGCATCGCCCCTCCTTGTGTCAAACCCCCAGCACAATGGCTTGTGTTCCCGCCCCCCTGACGCGCCGGACCCACATAAATAGGAGGCTCTCCAGCCCTGCAGCACACTTCAGCGCAGACCGCTCCAAGAGCAAGTATCTCCCCTCAAAAAAGCACCACAACAAGCAGCAAACGAAATGAGTCCCAGCATCACTACCGAGGCCGGCCAGCCTCTCCCTGCCAGGTCCACCGTGGCCCAGAGAAAACAAGCCAACGAACTGAGAAAGGTAAGAGAAAGAGAGACACTGTATATGCTTATACGTTACTGGAAATGTTTTCTCATTTGACCCTTTTTAAAAGTGCAGCTGATTAACGATTTTTCATTATTTCTTCTAGACTCTTAAACCCTTGCTGGAGAAGAAAAGGCGTGCTCGTATCAACGACAGTCTCAGTCATTTGAAAAGCCTGATTCTTCCTCTCGTTGGCAAAGACAACGCACGCTACTCCAAGCTGGAGAAAGCTGATATTCTGGAAATGACCGTCCGTTACCTCAGAGACCTTCCTTCCTCTCCCGTCAAAGGTACGCCTCATCTCTTGAACTACCAAACGCATCGCGCAAACCATCTTATCTGAGATTGTGGTCTTCACATTAAATTCAAGTCACTAATTAAATCTCTTTTCCCTCCAGATTCCGCTGACAGTTACAAGGACGGCTTCAAAGCCTGCCTCCAGCGCGTCTCCACCATGCTTCCCAAAACGAGTCTGGATCAAGACGCGTGTCAGCGGGTGAACGAATTCGTCCAGCAGTCCATGTCCACCGCTGTCACCCCGACCTGCCTGAACTGTTGCGCTCAGAGCTCCAGGACTCTCCCTCAGATCCAACAGAGACTCTTGAGCCTCAAATCCAGCTTCAGCTCCAGAATGGAGAGCCAGTCCCGCAGCAGCAGCAGCGGCGGCGGCGGCGGCGCAGTGGCTCCCAGCCGAGCGCAGTCAGCACCACAGGCGGTCAACGCTGCCATGTGGAGACCTTGGTAGATTAGATGGACATTCACCTCATGCGTGTTATTTATTTTGTGATGTTATTTATGCCATTTGTATCTGTACGTCTTAGCGATCATGAATTGTTGGAGTCGCTGTACAATAATTTCATTCAGCATTTAGCTCATTTCGCGTTTAATGCCAGAGAGCACACAAGCACAGATCTTAGAGAGACTGAAGTCTTTGAGCTTTTTAAAATGCAATCCTCTTTGGGGTTTCAAAGATCTATGGGTTGTAGACAACACTTTTGTAAAACCCCAAGGGTTAATTTGTTTGAGGTTTGCACGATGGACTTAAAAGTATTTTGGTCTGTGCAAAAAAATAGTCTGTAAACACTATGTGTTAAATAGGATTATGTTATTCATTGATGTTATGTGTATAAAAAAACGTGTTTTGTGATTCTTCAAATGTTTTGTCATCAACAAAAGCTTTTCAATAAATGTACATTTCTCGAATATTGCTGTTGTTTGATCTTTGATTTTGGTGTGTTCAAACGATCTCGAATTGATCATGAAACCGTCTTAAGAGGAATCTCAGTAATATGAAAGGAATGAAAAAGGCGCGGGAACGCATAAAGCCAGAGGTCAGCCTGAGCCTTTTGATGCTGATGAGCAGCTGCTCTATTGTTGCAGATGTGAGGCGCCTAGTTGCCGCCAAATTGGTGGGAAGAAGTTGGACTGGTTGTGCAATGGAACACACACTGAGATGACTGCAGTTGTGAATTTCAATCGCACATTTGACGTCACCCAAAACACATTTGTTTCTCAGTAATTTGACATAACATTTCCTAAATCATCCTATCCCTGTGATTATAGCTTATAAACGTGTAGGCAAACTTATGGTCAGACTATTTCACATCTCAGTATAATAACTTGTTTATCTGTAGGCATATCCATAATTTACCACTTTTTACTAAGTTATATTGCATATTAGTAGGCTACTTCTATCTACAATGTATTTATTATTTATACTACATGATCATACAGTCTTTAGATGTTTACTATTGCAGTTTCTTTTGCATAAACCACTTTTAAAAATGTCATCAGGGGCACAGTTTATTATGCATTTAGTCTAGTAGAAAAAAGTCTGTTAAAAAAACAAGTAGTGTCCATGAAGCAAAAATGAGGACCAACTATTCTCCAGCTAAAATGAATGTATCAAAATAATACAACTTTTAAAAAAATTTTGCACATGGGCAGAATAATACTGACCAGTTCTAATAATTGACTTTCTTCTTCTAAACCTGGCCTATAATGCATTATGTTGGTTACATTACATTTACTTTTGGCATCTGACAACGTGTTGATATTTCTATTCACTGTGAGACAACAGCAGGAGAGGAATAATAACATGGAGTTAGATTTTTTTTACTTTTATGCTGGCGTTAGCCATTATTCACTGTAATTAAAATCATCATTAACCCGCTCCCACATTTTTGTATCTTTATTCATCATGACATTAGCTCTGTGTCTTTTAAAAAACACTGATTGGTGCATTCAAAGACGGCCCGACATCCTAGATTTGACCAATATATATTTTAATGTAACAAAGAAATGAACATGATCATTTTCACAGCATTCATGATGTAATTGTTTATACACTGTCTTTAGTTAAACGAGTCATACATCTTGGATCTTGGAGAATTGCTGAATGGACCAACAACAGTTAGGAAATATTATCTAGTGGATTAAGTCCTTTCTCAAACACTGTCCAACTGATGAAACCACTGGCTTCCTATGAGGAATATACTGTATGAAAACTTATGATATTCTGTTCAAAAAAGGTCACTGATAATACAAACATGCAACTAAACCACAGTCCTTTAAATCAGAAGTTTAGGTTCAAGTCTCTTAAAATAATACTCACACGTCCATATGTGCATTAAAATACATGAGTCTCGTAATTATTCCTGCTGTCCATACTGACTGTGAAGAGATCTATTCTTACTGCATCTTCAGTGGAAGTAATGGAGGACAAAATCCACCGTCCACTGTCTCATGTCAGCATCCTGAGGTATCAAGTATCTGCTGAGGTATCAAGTATCTCCTAAAGTTAGTCTTTTACGTATAAGACTCCCTCTTTGTGATTCCAGACAGCGTTTCTTTGCTGAGCTGCAGTGGAGGGATGGTAAAACAAAGAGGCCTAACATGTCCTACTCTTACGTTAAAGTTAAGCTAAGAAGGATCTTCTTAACTGGAGGAATGATCAGAGTGATCAATAATTCAATGTGAACATATTTTTTATTTTTTTATTTTTTACGTTGTTCCTGTGGTGCTTAAATGCATTTATTTTGAGTCATTCTGGACAAAAGTGTCAGTGTCAGTTATATACAGTGCACTCAAATGTATTTACAAATTGACAGGGTTTGTATTCAGACCCTTGATTCAATACTTTATATAAGCCCCTTTAGTAGCAATTACAGCTTTGAGTCTTTGCACACCTTGATTTGGGAAGTTTATTCCATCCTGTCAAGCTCAGATTGGATGGGAGGGTCTAGGACAGCCAGAGACTCGTCCCGATGCTCCAGCATTTTCTTGGCTGTATACTTCGGGTCATTGTCGCTCTGGAGCAGGTTTTCTTCCCTGTATTTGGCTGCATTCATCCTTCCTTCAGTTCTGACCAGTCTCCCTGTCTCTGCCGCTGAGAAGCACCCCCATAGCATGGTGCTGCTACCACCATGCTTTACCGCAGGGATGGTATTTGCTAGGTGATGCGCGGTTTGCCAGACATAGTGTTTGGAGTTCTACCAAAAAAGAGCTACATTTCTGTCTCTCTGGTCTGAATCTTTTCCCTCATGCTCTCAGAGTCCTCCAAGCCGGCTTATATGCCTTTTATTGAAGAGTGGCTTCCATCGAGCCACTAGACCATAAAGGCCTGATTGAAGGAGTGCAGCTGAGACGGGTCTTCCATCTCTGCAGAGGACTTCCGAAGCTCTCTTAGAGAGATCGTTGGGTTTGTGGTCCCTTATCATGACTCTTATTGCCCGGTTACTCAGTTTGGCCGGATGGTCAACTCAGAGTCCTGGGGATTCCAAACTTCTTCCATTTTACAATTGTTGAGGTAGCTGTGTTCCTGGGAACACTCAAAGCTTTAGAAATGGTTTCATACCCATGGCCTGATCAATGCCTCACCATACTTTTGTCACGGAGGTCATCAGAGAGTTCCTTAGACTTCATGGCTTGGTTTGTGTCCCTACATGCAGAATGAATTGTGAGACCTTATATACATGGCTTTCTAAAGCTTGCCATATGGACTCCAGTTAAGTTTAAACACAGAACATTAAAGCAAACGGGATGCACCTGACCATAGTTTTGTGGTGCCACACCAAAGGGTCTAAATATTTTCAGATTTCACTTTTGGACTTAGAATGACTTTGCAAAAAAATCTAAAGACATGCTTTCACTTTGTAACTATGGGTTACTTAGTGTAGATTGTTGGGCAAAAACGGCTACATTTAACTCAATAAACATAATCAAGTCTTCCAAAAGCGAAGGGGTCTGGATAATTTATGAAGCCACTGTATGTTTTATTCAACGAGGAAATATGAACTAATCCTCAACATAGAACATAAAACACAGAGGTTGCAAAACGTGTAACAGAGACTTCAAATAAATCAGATGAAGTATGAAGATAATAATCATGGATCACAAAACACATCGGAAAAAAGGTAAAGTAATGTTGATAAAATGGCAATACATAAACTATAACAAGTAATATTTAAACAGATATACACTAAATAAAAAATCTTTAAAACACATGGCACTGATGATCACAATATGATCACATAATAAGATAATGACAGCTGGATCAGCTTTCTTTCAATTAAAAAATATTGGATTTCAAAGCCATGTCTGACTGAGGAAAGAAGCAGCAGAAACAAATGCTCTTTCTGTTGCTCAGTACTCACTTTAGGAACAGAAAGAAGTTCCTGTAGTGTAAACAGCATTAGTTACCAGCCTTATTTTGAGCAACACAATTGCAAAGATGTTTAGATCAGTGTGCATCGGTGGGTGTGAAGCCAGTTAGGACCAGCCAACCCTCATACAAACACAATTATGGTTCAGGCTGCAGAGAAGGGAACCTCAGAGTGTGTGTTTGTAAAAGGCATCTCCACAATACAGAACAGACAAAGAAAAGGTTTATTCTCTGCCTTAAAAATAAAAGCAGGACTAAAAGAAAAGCAAACTCTCAACTTAATTATTATTTTTTTTTTTTACCAGTTGTATAATATGTATGTGATGTGTTTTTGCCATAATTTCCAGATAACTGAAAGCACAAATGTAGAAAATGGTTAAAAAAAACATTGCTACACTATACACATTCATATAAAATGCATTATTAGGGAACTAATATGTTTTACAAGGTCTAGCCATTAACTATGAAATACATTTTGTCTAAAAATTGGAGGAAAGGAGACATACATAGTCCCATAACACGGTAACCTCTAAAAGCTGAGATCCACGTTGTTCCGTTTTTCTTGTCCAAGCTGAGGTCACAGTGGGGGATGGGTCAGCGTAAGCGTTCTGCTCTACAATCTCTCTCTAACCATGCTGTCGTTACCATTCACAGCTATTATAGAGAGAAAATGACACTGGATATAAGGAAACATTGTCATTTCATTTATTCCAGGATTTTGCATGCATTGTTCAATATAGATGTTCTTGTCTGGTGACGGGATTGATTTTACACACTAAAACTGAGCGAACCGAACTTTACACATCGAGTTCAGTCTACTCAGAGCAAAGCTCACCACAACAGCCGTCTATGGTCTTCTGTGACTTAGGAGGGAGCTTTCTGACATCTGAAGAAATCCCCCCCAATGCTGTATTTAGACTTTAGATTTAAGATACATCCTGCCTTAGAAACTGTATAGGATTTAAAAGAAGCTTGCATTTAAGAGGCGGTCTAATAAAAGCTGAGTTGCATTATGGAAATTGTAGGTTTTTGGAGTTTGCTTCAGACACGATATCTTGGCCACTGCTGCTTCGATCTCCTAACTTTTTTTATAGAAGTGCAATGCTAAATTGTTGGGCAAGTCCTTTCGATTTGGATGAGTATTTGCCTGTTTTGGGCATCACATTATATCGTTTGATTCTAATCAGTAATGGCTTTCAGGTGCCACAGCTGGTAGAGCAAGGTGCATGAGAACATGTATTCTCATTTGAATGGATAAAAAGTCTACGTTGCTTTGTTGAACAAGTCAACATAATTGAGGTAACTGTACCTATATTTGCATATGCCGTTAATGTTATTTTACTCAATTTAAAACCTTATTTGTTTAAAACGTGCGGATGAGTGACGACCAAGCTTGATGCTCTGCACCGCACAGTTTACAAGAAACTCTTCTGACATCGATTTGGGGCTTTGTTCAATGGATGTCCCTTTGCTCAAACTCATTTATTTTCAATTTTCTGGTCAATTCAAATTTTGGTTTCATTTAAATTTTCATAGAACAAAGTAATGAAGCCTGACAAAAACAGTAAAATAACTGATTTGAGCAGAACAAACGCTTGCGAAATCAGAGAGGCACACAATCTTTATCATAATCAAAGACAGAATCCAAGTATGATAACTTTGACTAAAACCAATCAGTGAAATAAATAGAAGACCACTGCAGGTTATTCGCCTGAAATACATGATCACATTAACGTTTTGTGTCGCTCTAATTGTACAACTTAATTTGACCTATTTTACTGCCACAAGAAACATACGGGGCAGAGAGATGTGTACTGACGCCCTGACCAAGATAGCTCTCATTACATATCGACAATAAGACGTTTGTTTATAGTTGTTATAGCTGGATATGGTGTTCTCATTGTTTGAGACTCAAGACAAACACCGAAGCCTCTCCGCTCACATCAAGCTGAAGCAAAAGTCAGGTGGAGTCCGCCTCGCTGTTTCTCCCCCATTCCACGCATGTGACTCCTAATTCGCATGAAGTTTCGGAACATTTTCAGACAAAGGCTTCCTGTTATCCGCCCTGCACAGATGGGTTACTGACGCCGAATATGCTTGAAAAAGACAAAAGAGGACTCTAACCGTACGAGCAAAAATGGAGAAGTGTACCTCCCCCCAACCCCCACCATTCCCTCCATCCCAGCAGCGCGCTGAGGGGCGCGTGCAGCAAGTGTGCCTTTCAGTTTCAGGGGCATCGCTTGGCTTTGTTGAAGCAGGACAACAATATCATATAAATATAAATATAGATATATTATTTTATTATATTTATATGTTTAATATAAGCATCGTGATGTTTAAGATTGTCAGTGTGCGCTTTCCAGTGTGTAGGCTATTTAACGTAATACTCTTACAAATAAACCTTACAGACGAGCATCTTTATCTCCATCAACAGCTTTGAGCTTCGTGTTTCGTCATTACCACACTATATTGATAAACAAGCATTTCGTGATAGCTTGGACGCTAAAATATCCAGGAGTCAAGCTGAAGGAGACAATCGCAACAGAGTTTTCAAACAGGGGGGGGGGGGCTAATGGCTTGTTTCAGTTGGACAACAACATGGACCCATAAGAAGCATGCAGATGGGGCACCCACGCCAAAACTGCGTGGAGATCATGTGTCGTGCGTGTAAAGTATATAGAAAAAGAGCTTAAGTACATGCAATGTAGACTCTGTGTGTGTGTGTGTGTGTGCGCGTGTGTGTGCGTGCGCGCGCATGGATAATATATGGATAGATCCACGGTGGGACAGGGAGATTGGCTGTTCAGGATGCTGGTGCACTGCAGGTGGAGTATATGGGGCGTGGGGTCGATGGTTGGAGGTTGGGGGTGGGGTTGAAGGCTCGGTAACAGACAGCCATCTGGTCTCCATGGCGCGTGCTGCGCGCGTGGTTCCCCTGAGTGCAGTGGTATTTGATGGGTTGTCGCGTCTCTCCAGTTTTTATTTTAAAAACCTGAAATCTCAAAGCTGTAATTCAAAGTTTGATTCATGCCTCACATGACACGATGGTTGGTTATTACATACACAAAGTCCACAAGGTAATAGTCTAAATGTGTATAACAACTAAAAAGTTCAAACTCACGGCAGGCTCATATATTTTTTGGCGGTGGCTATTGTGATTGGAGTGCATGCTCCCTCGTTACCCGGCCTTTGATTTCAGCCCCCACCGCCTTGCGTGAGGCGTTGGTAGCAGCGGGATACACCCTACAGGTAGAGACTCCCCCAGGGCAGAAACTGCACAAAAACGTCATATGCAAAACTATTGTTGTCAAAATCCAACAGCAGATGTTATTTGAAAGTAGCGTGGCTTGGGTATGAGATTGGAGTGTGAGTCTATACCTCTTTGGACACTTTTTCATACACGCAAGCCTGACCCCTATGCCAGTAATGTATGTATTGCACCTCGTTGTTCTAAGTGTGCACATTTATTTTTTTAAATATATGTAATGTAAAGGATGTGTAATCAAACGTGAGCAAATGACACGAAATAAAATACAGTAACATGGAACATGGAATTCAGCATGCAAACACATCTTAATAACTTAAACTGAAAACCTAAATGTTGTTGTGGAGAAGACATATTTAATGAATTATGTTATGTTTACTTGTTAGCTCGTAACATAAATGAATGCTATTTGCTTTATCACACTTAAATGACACATTAAATGAATGCTATTTGCTTCCCAGCCAGAAATGAGCAGTGCGTAATTACGCACCAGTAACTATTGATGTGTATTTTACGAACAATCTGCTCCATTTACTATACGTGAAAAATGTAACCTAATTGTATACTATTTTTAAGATTTAAATGGTATAGTTTCCAGAATTGATATTTGGTGAATGAGCATTCTGTGCGTCCAAAATGTAAGCTTCTTTACGCACACATTTCTTCAGCTTGTTGACGCAGGTTTTCTTAATTTGGTCTATGGATCATAAGGCAGACGCGCACTGCAGTTGTTAGGCGTGGATTAGAGTAGAAGACAGATGGCTATCTTACTAAATGTGATGGTTTTGTGTTGTTTCCATCGAATACGGTGAGTCCAAATCGTTTCGTGTTGGCTTGGGGGCGTACCCGTGACGCACGTTAACCGACGCCACGGACCTGCATATATACCGCAGCTCTTGGACGTTAGCGACACATCTTCACCAACTTCGGTTTTAGACACTTCTCTGGCACAAAGACGACGCTGAAATTGTCTCCAAACATGACCTGTGAAGCTCTCCAGTCTTTTTCTCCAAGGCTAACTGTGGCCAAAAGAAAAGAAGCTCTTGAGCTCAGAAAGGTAAGCAATGTCACTGCATTTTGCTTTATTTTTCTAAACATTTTCTCTGATAATTTAAAAGTAATGTAATGAATGAATGCTAAATATGATGTGTTCTTTTCAGACGATGAAACCTTTAATGGAAAAAAGAAGGCGCGCCCGTATCAACGACAGCCTGAGCCATTTGAAAAACCTCATCCTTCCCCTCACAGGCAGAGATGTAAGTTATTTTATCCATTTCAATACATGCAGAAAACAGTTTTCAGATAAATTAAAGTCAAGATGTTTATGGTTCATGTGTTTAACATTTGCTTTTTATTATTTTCTCCAGAAGACTCGCTACTCTAAGCTGGAGAAAGCCGACATCCTGGAAATGACTGTGAGGTTCCTCAGCGACATTCCCCCTGTTAACACAAAAAGTGAGTTATGGTTCTGCTTGTTTAACACTTTTGCTGACGTATTTATATCCAGTGGACTATTGTCGTTTTGGAACAACGAAACTAATATAACATTTTTCTTTCAGATGCCGCAGACAGTTACAAGGACGGCTTCAAAGCCTGCCTCCAGCGCGTCTCCACCATGCTTCCCAAAACGAGTCTGGATCAAGACGCGTGTCAGCGGGTGAACGAATTCGTCCAGCAGACCATGTCCGCCGCTGTCACTCCAGCCTGCCTGAGCTGCTGCGTTCAGAGCTCCAGGACTCTTCCTCAGATCCAACAGAGACTCCTGAGTCTCAAATCCAGCTTCAGCTCCAGAATGGAGAGCCAGTCCCGCAGCAGCAGCAGCGGCGGCGGCGCAGTGGCTCCCAGCCGAGCGCAGTCAGGACCTCAAGCTGTCAGCGCCGCCATGTGGAGACCTTGGTAGATTTCTTAAATCGAAGGAGCCGGGTCTCCCAAAACCCTTTAAAAAAACTGTAAAGTGTTCCGTAGGCAGCATGTTGAGATAGCATCACTTGTAAATACGCACAGTGATTCACAGCCTCGCTACCGTTGATGAAAAGCCAGAATTCATCGTTAAATCGTATTGGTTGAGTATTATATACTTACGTTTTGCGCACGAGTCTATTGTCCGGTATAAGTTGACAAGTTTAGGCAGTCGTATTTTTTTAAATCTGCATGTATGTATCCGGTAAATATTTAGTCCTCTTCGCGGACTAAGTGATTAAGGGCCATTGAAACAGCCCTGTAAGACCCAAAGGGTCAGTTTGTATGAATTTGCACTATATAGACTTCAGTGTTTTGAGTCTGTGCAGATGAACTATAGTAGACATATTATGTGTCATTGAAAGTATCTCTGTCGGGATGTGTTATATTTTTGCTATTTACAGCAAATGTTGTATATATGTTATATAAACATAAATAAAACTACGATGTCGTGGTAAGATATGGTGTTGTGTTTTCATTGTAATTTTGTCTTTTGTTCCATGTGCGTAAAATCGTTAACGCACAGCCATTAACGGTTATATGATGATCATACAGGAAAATAGAATTACAACGTTTTGAAGTTGGCGCACTTCACACACAAGGATAAAATGAATGTTGTATTGGGTTAGAATTATAGGGGCAGAACACACAACACAGCAAAGCGCACACGCAAACTATTGTGTGCTGAGGTGCATTTGTATTGAAAAGCATCAGGAAATGTCTTTATTTTAGGCTTTATAGTGGAAGCTAAAGCGTCCTCAGACTTTGAACTGGCCCTTGGTTCAGTAAACATGTCGCAATGTTTCACATATTCCCTTCAATGAACAAAGGCCTGGCTGAGACATCTGTCATGCTGTGTTCAACTGAATAAAAACCGTTGCCGGTGTGACTCCGGGATGGATGGATGTGGTGGTGAAACGCGCTCACGGCTGGCACCGAGAAATACTACCCCCGCGTCGACTATAGTAAATGCGGTCTGTGCCGCCCCCCTACGACGGTTTTAGGTATTGATCTGGTTATTGTCTCTATTTCCGTTGCACAATCATTCCTTTCTTTCCAACGTAGCTCTTTGAAATGCACCAGTCACAATGCCAAATGGCTGTCGTGTGGTGTACGTCATATTTGAATGAACAATTGAGCGACATAACACCTGCTCTTTGCATTTCTGTGAAGTCTGAGTAGCTTCCCTACAGATGAGTCATTTCTCAAGGAGACCAGACAGAGAAGCCGGATAGGGGAGTGCTTTCACTTCACATCACACAGGACTCCTGCTTCAACACGAGACCAACAAGCCCCGAGAGCCCATCGCCGTCATCATCCTCATCATCATGTCGGTACCGCCGGCACGCGAGACAGCGTCCCCCCTTCAAGTATGCAGGTAGGACGTTAGATACGACACAATGACACACGTGCGAGCAACCTTCAAATGCTAATAACGTGCTGTCGACCGACAACTAGCGAGAGGAGCGCAGCTACCGGCGTCGCTGCGTCGCTCCTCACGGGATGATAGCCCAGATAATCCTCTTATTGTCCGGTTCTATTACTCGGTACACTACTGTGTTCTGCCGGAGGTCGACGGCGTCCTATCTTAGCTGGTTTATGATAGATCAAACGGCGTGTTTTCAGGTTGTTTAGCTTGTGGGTTGTCCGGGCAGAGGTGCAGACCATTTATGTCGTATGTATGTGATGACCTCACATAGCGGTTAGCATCGGTTTGGCACGCGCTAAAACTACCAAGGACATATTAATGTCGCCGTCTTTTAACCAAAAGTCCAATAAAAGTTTGATTCTATAGCGTAGGCTTGAGCAAAATTGCTCACTGTAAATAGTTTGTCTGGAGTGTGGCGTGAAATCGCGTGCCTGATTGGTTATTGGTTATTTATCAAGATAATAAACAGAGGAAGTACACTAAAAACAAACGGTAAGCTGTGTGTAAATACAGCGATAACGACTGCTACCTATTAAAATACCTTTGCAGTGAATCGGCTTCATTTCCCAGCACCATGCAGAGTTTGTTGTAGGCCACTTGTACTCGTCCGTAGGCGGAGCCATAGAGCTCTGTCACAGTACAAAAGATATGTCTGCTCTTAAATTCTTCAGAAATCCGCGTCACTTCAGGTGAAAATAACTCTCCAATGACAGTTTTAGTGTTGTCATAGTCTGTCTTGTCAGTTACATTCATTGAAAGCCTCGTTTATGGAGCTACTATGGCACATTTTGACACAGTCAATCAACTGCTTTGTATTTTCAAGAGAAGAGGACGTTTTCAACCTGAGATTTAAGGAATTTATGACACCATCACTCCATGCAGTCGTTTGGTGGTTGTGAAAGCAGAGTCTTCAGCAGATACTATTGAACGTAGATTCTACTGTTTAGTCCGTTATCATATTTTGCACAGGTTTCTGAACATATTAGACTGTTCAACCCAATTCAAATTAACAATGACGATAAATCCACCTGTTTGTCAAAAGTTTCCGTTGTTAAGAACTATCCTGAAAGCAAGAAGTATTTTGGTCAAGAATGAAATGTCCTTATCAGTCAGTGATAACCTGAAGGCATCTATTCACTGTGTATAAGCTGAATAGACAGTATGTAATTCACAGTGAGAGAAGCTGCATTACTTTATATATACTGTGTTATAAAGAGTTGGGATATATGAGGCTGATGAGTTGATTCCGGCCTGAGTGGAAGCTGGGAAGCCTTCTTGACTTTATGTGATTTACCTGCTCAGGCCTTTAAACGACTGAAACGTGAGAAATAACAGTTTGTTTATTAAGTGTCTGTGTGTGTGTGTGTGTGATGATGCAGTGTGACGCCAGCAGATGGAGACGATGCCTCTAGATCTGTAACATAACCTGAGTAGAAACTGTTTCACTGGACATGAACTACAACTGTGTGATGGTCAAAGTGTTATGAGGAGATGTTACTTTTTTATTTGATGTTTCCTTGAACCGGCCTTTTGAAAATAATCCGTACACTTGCCACAATAACCTTTGCCTTCTGTTCAGGCAGTTTGGACATTTACATGCAGGCGTGTATGCAAATATAACCAGTTAGTCAGCTAGCTTGGATAAACACGCTTTTGTCAGAGACTGCGGCAATTCCCCTTACTCACAATTCATTGACTGAGTCTATACTTGTCTGATGTCAAAATGTTAAATAATGGGCCTTACTTCTATTTTTTCCACTGTAGATGGAATAAGAGTTATAATGCAGAAAAAAACATTACAAAATGAGCCTCGCAAAATAGGTAGCCATTTTTTTAACAGTGTTAAAATCTCTTGAAAAACGTTACCTGGACATTTGTGTGTAAGTCAAAATCATTTGGGGCCAGGTCATTGCTCTGTTGAGACACTTTCTTCACTACAACTCTCAGTGGTAAAATGCCTCTACCTCTCCAGGAAAAACAACAAGTCCATCCTGTCTTCTCTTTTTAAGAGGAACCTCACGTTGACAGAGTCAAATGTGCTTTGACTTCTTCTTCTGTTGTCATATCAGCTCTTCCTGGGCTGCAAACTTGAATGTCGTCCCTCAAATCTACCTCTCTCTCTATGTATTTTTCATTGGGTGTGATAAACCGTACAGGCCCACTAAACTATAAATAGACAGAATGGATCATCTAATAATACAGTGAGTGTTTGACGAATACCTGTCTTACCTGGTGATGTAGGATTGCCTGGCTTCAATGCAGTTTGATCCTGTAAATGATGCAGAACCCCCTCCACCCAAGTCACTTTTTTTTGCTTTGCTGTGTTCTTGCCGATGGGGCTCGGGACAGAAATGATGCCAAGATACGCTTTTCAGAAGCTATTTTGCAGTGTTCGCCACTCTTCTACTCGCCACAGGTAAACGTTGGGTGTTTTGTGTTTGCCTCAGCAAGCAGAGAGAAGATTTGGATTATATTCATGCTCTTGTGCATGGCAGCAGTAGTATGCCATTCACTTAGTTGTAAACTATATTTTAATGGTGTATCTAGTCCAGATGTCTCTAAGAAAAAAAAGAAAAGAAAGAATACATGTGAGAAATACAGACAAAATCTGGGTGTAGTGTTACCATTTCAAAACCATGTATAGGCATACCTGTATAGAGGATCTGTATATTCTAGTTATATAATATTCATATACATTTACGTTGCTTTATCTACCCAGACAAGTCCTCATACCTCAGTGATGGATTATTTGTAGGTTGTACATTACATACAATATTAGGAATTGTTGACACAGTGCTCCTGTGAGATTCAACATGGATACTGTAAAGGGTTATTGTGTTCCACTGTATGTAATAGAAGTGATCACCATTTTGAAAGACACCGTATATGTGAACAAGATTAAAGGGCAGAGGGACCTCTAGACTAGTAAGCTTTCAATCCTGGCAGAGACCTTCACCTTTAAATCAGTTCACCAGTGGCACAGTTTGTTCTTTCCGTTCACACTCTTTAAAAGCATTGTCAGTGGCTGTAGTTGTGGCTGTCTTTGTCCCTGTTAGCTTGTTTGTTTGTCTTCAAGTGGGACATTTCTAAAACCTATAACTAGATTTACATTGAGGACAGGTCTTGTGGCACTTAAAACCTTTTAAAGTCTAGCCCTATTTTTATGTGTTAGAAAGGAAGTCCGTTGAACGTTTACCGGCGAAAAAATGCGGATATACAGGACTGTCTCAGAAAATTAGAATATTGTGATAATCCCCATACGTGTGATTTAGTTTACTGAACCAAGCTGAGTATTTTTCAAGGCTCAGGAAACCCTTGCAGGTGTTTCGAGTTAATTAGACGATTCAAGTGATTAGTTGAATACCCTACTAGTATACTTTTTCATGATATTCTAATATTTAGAGATAGGATATTTGAGTTTTCTTAAGCTGTAAGCCATAATCAGCAATATTAAAAGAATAAAAGGCTTGCAATATTTCAGTTGATTTGTAATGAATCCAGAATGCATGACATTTTTGTTTTTTTAATTGCATTACACAAAATAAAGAACTTTATCACAATATTCTAATTTTCTGAGACAGTCCTGTATATGCGTTTTCTTCTTGAAAAAGGCAAAGGTTAGGGGCAGTTATGATCATAAAGCGATAATGTGTTTTGTATTGCTGGTTTCTGTTTGCTCATATGTCGGTGATATTATGACGGGGAGAGATGTTATGGATATGTCCGTCATCTGTGTGTTGTTGGCGTGCTTTCTGCTATCTCGGTTTCTTTGTTAGCATCGAGCTTCGATTGCTAGGTCCGGAGATGTGCCGAGTGTGCACACTCCTGGCGAAATATGAATATGTTGCTGTAGTAATTAAAAAGGTTGGTGATTGAGTTGTGGTTTGGAGTATGTACAAATGCCTGTACTATTATATTAATCCAGGTTCTGATGTTTCACGTCATATGCGACATGATTATATTAGTATTTCGTAATGAGTATTTTTTCGATGGTTTAAGATAGAATAGATAAAATCCACCTTTTAAAGGTGGATTCGGCCTCAATAGGATTTTTGATTGTGATCTTGGTCGAGTACTGTTGTTCTAATTTAGGATTTCCTTGCTATTGTTAAAGAAGAATCTATGAAGCAGTTGGGCAACACAGTTACTGAAGAAAACTTACATTCCAACGACAGAGAAACACATTTTAAATTCTTATCATGGGCATCACATTTATGCCACGGAGAGCCTGTCAGCTGTGGCACACAAACCCAGGTGTGATAATGGCAGATTTTCTTGGTCATCCGCCGTCTATCTGTGCATCAGTGGGTGTGTCCAGATCCAGTTTGACCACTAAGGCGGGGTCAATGTTAACACATGCATGCCACAACCACGTCAGTGCCTAGAATCTCAGAAGATGTGAATGTAGAGATCGTACTAAACAATGCGGACAGCTACGTGTTCTCTTCTCGTGTTTAACAGCTGCCGTAGCTAGGAAAACAACAGACGCATTCGGCTGAAGGTCGCCAGTTAACAGGGTCCCTGGTTGAACCGTAACACCGGCAGTGCAAAGATGCGTTGCTTTAGGCCTCGGAGCGGCAAGGCAGCCGATGGAGTGGCAGCCGAGGTAGAGAAACGCCAAGCCAGTCAAAGTCAGCAAGTCAGCAGAGATGTCAGGGAAGGTGTGGAGGCAGGAGCTCAGCCGCAATATCAACTCAGCAGGTAGTTTATTTCTGACTAACACACACACACACACACACACACACACACACACACACACACACACACACACACACACACACCCAGAGATGGGCAGTATTTCTATTACTTGTATTTGAAATACGTATTTCAATTACTTTTGAGTATTTTGTAATTTGTATTTGATAGGGCTGATTAAAAATCGAACGTAATTTGTAACAAAATACTTTAGAGTGGAGTAATTTTGTATTTAAAATACTCAAAATACTTTCTCCACGAATCAAAACACAGTTCACGAGTTCAGTCTTCAGATCTTCAAGTTCAACGGATTGTCTGTCAAGTTAAATATTGTATCTGAGTGTGACAGATGTCAACTAGCTTGATGTATACTTTATGTCTGGGTCTGGCTACATAGCCTATTGTATATACATGGTGATGGTTATAATATCAAGCTAGCGATCGATGCTAACATGCTAATGACGCTAGCATGCTGTCTAAGCTAGTGCATAGCCAGTGTTTAGCAAGTTAACTTATCAGTCGAGTAGCTAGCTGTAGGAAGAGGGAGATTGGGAGCTTGTATGTGATGAATATTTTCTTGTTGATACAAAACAAAGTTTATGGGCTGTTAAGTCCCATTAATACAAACATATATATATATATATATATATATATATATATATATATATATATATATACACAATCAATCAAGTTGTTGTCTTTTAATAGCGTTGCTTAGTTACACTGACATTCTGTGACTGTTCTTCCTTTTTGTGGGGTTCACCAGAGCTTTGTGTACATTATATAAACCTGAATGCTCTGCTATACCAAATTGTGAGTAAACAGAAAATCCAGAAAAAAGTATTTCCTATATTTTAAATACAAAATACATGTATTTTGTTACATTTTCTGGCACCATTATTTTGTATTTTGTTGTAATACATTTATTTGGGTGTATTTTGTATTTTGTATCAAAATACATTTTGATGTATTTTTGCCCATCTCTGCGCACACACACACACACACACACACACACACACACAATGATGCTGAATATATGGGACACTCTGTCTGGTTTAAAAATTGAACTCATCACGTAATTAAAAATATCTATCTCACACTAAATGCTACCTTTGAAATTGTTGTTCCAACTGTGTCAGAGAAGTGTTGACTGATCTCTGGTCAGTTTTGAGGCTGTAACTTGCTCTGCTGTTGATTATATTATGAATAGTTTTCAGCACTTTTGCTTCATATAGTGAATATTAATACTAAATGCAATTTCAATAAATACTACAGCCTCATATCTGATGTCTCTCTACCTTTCACAATAATTGTCTTTATCACATTAGTGTAGTAGTAGAGTGACTCATTTATTTTGTGGTTACTATGTGTAATACAGCAGTGTCTGTTCTCGATTCAGCTGTTACTGAATGTTGCAATAGTAAAATTCCCCATCCGTTCACATGCAACTCTGACTGTTTTTAGAGGAAGTCTACTGTACAAGGAACATTAATTGTTGCAAGATGGTATCAGTAGTATTCTTCAGAGGGTTAGTTATTGTTGTAACAATAGACAAATAACACGACTAATGCTCAGTCATCTCTACCAGAAGTAAACATTCTCCTTCCCGTGGATTGCTAATCTTGTCAAGATGTGGATCTCCTGGCTTAGTTTTTGGAACACGCCCTTGTTAAGCTTTTTACCTGATTCCTTTAGTCAGATCTCAGTGTAACGGTGCATACCTGGTTTGGTTGGAGTTTGTAAGCAGCTTAGATTGTAACCGGTTAAACTAGTTTAGCCCACACACTGAAGAATGGGAAACAGCCGAAGTACATGACTGCATGCTGAACTGTCAGTGATAATGATACTGTATCCAGTCATCAGCTAGACATGGAGGCTGGAGTCAAATTCTCCAACAATAACATGTTTTGCTCAATAGAAGTCCTCTTAACTCATGAGTAGAAGCACATCACAGCAGATATGTCCCTAGATAGTCCTCTAGTTTCAACAAACGACCCGTCTTACGTTAAAGCCTGCTTCAACTAAATATCAGCCTGATTCAACTGAATATATCAAAAACTAGTTATGTCAGGTAATTGAAATGCTCTTTGTAACTTATCAGTGACTTAACTGAAAACACACAGCTTAGGCACATTTCAATTTGTTGGCTCAGGCCTGTATTAAAAAAACGTACGAATAGACTCTGAAATCATGGATCAACAATCTATTAAAGCCTCCCATTTAAAAAAAAAAAAATGTCAAAGGTCAATTTTAATTTTACTGATCAATAGTATTTTATTTTCTAACAAGATGCCAGGAAGTCTTCTAACAAGAGGCTAAAAAGAGATGTTGTAATCCTACCGTCAGATCCTCAGTCTTGCTAACTAGCCTTCTCTTTACTGCAGGATCATGCGGCCAGACGACGCCAACATTGTGGGCAACGTCCACGGCGGCATTATCCTCAAGATGATCGAGGAAGCCGGATGCATCGTTGGCACGCGACACTGCAACGCACAGAGCGGGGTAAGAGACGACAACTATATTCAGACCATACCCATAGTGTTTTACTGCACTGTGGGTAAATAGATATTGCAAGACTTCTCTCCGTAAGTTGTTATCAGGTTCATTTCTTTAATTGAATTTAATTGAATTTATTTTGGGGGAGAGAAAAACGGAGGAAACCATAGGGAGAGCAACAGAGGAGGGATCATTACTTACATTAACCATTTCATTTATAAATATGGAAATGGGAAAAAATGAAAATTAGGCAAGTAAGGAACTGTAAAGGAAAAAATAGTTTCTTTGTGTTGTTTTTCTCTCCAGCATGTGATGATTCATTGTTGTGTTTAAAGGCGGTTGGAGATAAAAAAAAAATCTCTTAGAACCACTGTTTTAGAAATAACACAGTCTGTCCAGCATTAAAAGAATAGTTGGTTTATTTAATTTGAAAATGTAGTTCACTGTCTAAGTCATGACAAAATTCCACATAGTTGACCTTGTATAGTAACAGTATATCACAGCTTTTAAATCTCTCATGTCCAAACTGCATGGCTGCATTAACGTTGCTGTTATTCAGTATTGCCTCACGCAGATTGTCTTGGTTTGACTTTTCACCTGGTGAACTTTAACCAGCTTTAACTTGCATCATTTTGATTGTCATCTCACCTGCTACAACAATGCGATCATATCCTGCCGATGTCATGGTACGTTTCACTGTTCAGATAAGATATTAAGACAAACACAACATTTATGGACACAACAAACATTTACACATGGTACTGTTGTCATAAAGAATAGCAGTGTATTCTGGAAATCATCGAAAAGTCCAAATTAAAGTCAAAAATGACTTTCAGCTTTTAAGCTAACTCATTTCTTCTGTGATATATTGAACACCATTTATAAATGCAAAAGTATCTTGTGTGTTTTTATATGTAATTCCATTTCTATGCTTTATGTTAAGTGGTTATTTCATGTTACATGAATTGTCAGCAGGATTTTGTCCTGGTGTCTGCGATTCATTGATTTTGAAGTATTTGAGATTCACAATAAAGCACAAATAACGACTTAACTTGTGAACAGCTTTGAACAGTTGCTCCTTGAAGTTACACTTCACATAAAAACACCCAGTGTGAACCAGGAAGATAAAGAATTACAGACGAAAGAAGTCATCATAATCAATTGTGTCACCTGTTTTAATAAGGAAGTATTTTCTGTCATGTCTAGGCTTAAGTTTCCTGTGTCCATGCCCATCCTCCTACACTGATTACATATTTCCTTTTGTATTTATCTTTTATAGACATCTCGGCACCTTTAACTTGTCTGATTAGCGTCTCTGTGGAGTCAAGCGGCATGTTTCCTTTAATCTTGTGAAAGTACGTACGATATTTGTATACGTTTTAGGTTTGCTGTTTCTCCTCTCTAGGACCGCTGCATGGCAGCTCTGGTTCGGGTGGAGAAAACGGAGTTCCTGTTCCCAATGTTTATTGGCGAGGTTGCCCACGTCACGGCTGAGATCACTTACACCTCTAAGCACTCACTGGAGGTGCAGGTCAAAGTCATAGCTGAAAACATCCTGACAGGTGACTTGCTAGCATTTGATACTTTTTCAACAGGCATTTAACTGTTTGATAATATGTTTAAATTAGTAATAAACTGAAATTTCATTATAGGCATGCTATTGAAATCCTGCCTTTGTTTGTACAAGTAATATTAGTAATGCTGTTACAGCTCTGGTAACAAAATATAGAATTTAAAGAATTTAGTTTGAACCTGCCGCCTCACCGCGTTCACCTTTAACCTCATTCTTATCGCTTCAGAGGAGAAGAAAGAATGACAGACATTCAGGTTCACAAGTATTCACAGGCAGGAAGACAAATCACACACATACACAAGGATACCCACATAATACACACATATACTAATGCTTGCCACCTATAATGTATGCTATAACTGGACGAGCACTCGGAGAGCGCAGACCTTCGCAAAGAATATGCGTTGAGTCCAATGAATTTGGCTACACGTGGGCCCGTTATTTTTACTTAAATTAAGTAAAGCAACTGTGAATGTAATAATCTATTTCCATCACAATTAGTTTGTATTTTTGGTCTTTTTTGTTTATTTATCTGAAACGTCTCAAGTCCAAGTTGTCGAAATGCTGGAGCCTTGCACCGAGTCTGGTTAGGTCCAAAGGAAGAAAAATAAATAAAAATCTCTCTGTGATATTCTACTATTTCACCAGTAGAGGGCAGCACACAGTAAGTAACACAACCCAGAGAAGCCTGAAAGATGAAACACTGCTTCCATGAGGCTCAGCACCACCAGCTGTGACAGCGGAATAGAAACTAAGAGCCATGTTGATTCCTAGTTTTAGAATGTTTGCCGAGTGATGCAGTCTGCAACTCTTGTCTATTATTAAGATATGTGCACATTTAATGCATGCTATGTACACATGAGAGCATGTGCACACATACTGTATATGTACGCAGACTTACACACACACACACACACACACACACACACACACACACACACACACACACACACACACACACACACTGGCCAGAGTCCCTTGAGTAAAGACGCAGGGTGGATCACATTGAGCTGACCTAGCGGTGTCTCTGAAATGCCAGTGGCAACAGTGATGCACAGACTGTCGGCAGAACCACATGTAATGCGCTGACCATACTGTAACTGCTTGAGTTCATGTGAAAGCGTCATCATTACATCATTATTACACGTATAGACACACATGCACAGTATATCACGGTAATGCTGGTGTGAATGAGTTTCAGCAGCATTGGGGGAGTTTTTCTTGATATTTTACAATGGGAAGCTCACTGTGTGTGTGTGTGTGTGTGTGTGTGTGTGTGTGTGTGTGTGTGTGTTTTAATGAATTGGTAGTTAGAAGTTATTATGCCATTAGAGCAACCCGTCCATCCTCAAGACAGTAAGCGACAGAGAAGGAGACAGAGCGAGGGAGTGAGGGAGACACACAGACAGAGGCAGACAGACATATTGATGGGTAAAAAGATAGCCCAGGGAATGAAAGTAGAAAGAAAGAGTGAGAGTAGGAAAGAGATAGACAGAGGGATGAAGGAAAGGAGGTGTGAGAAACAAAAGAAGTATCCCCTAGACAGCCGTTGCCCTAGCAACAGGCTTGTACTGGTTGGTTGGCTGGTTGCTGGGCTGGAAGCTGGTTGACGGAGGCGGAGGCAGAGATGCGAGATGACAGGTGTACATACATACAGGCATCGGCACGGACAGCCTGCTACATGGCCTATCGGGAAGGACCCCGAAGAGGGAAGAGCAGGAAGAGCTTCTTTTGATCCATGTTACAGGATTTGTGATTCAGTGCAGTGAGCGAGGCTTTATTCCTTTCTTCTTTTTTTTATTATATATTTATTCTATCATAAAACAGAATAAAAACGGGCGCATGTCTCTTCATGCTCCATTTCTCAGCTCCACTGTTCATTAATATGTTTTAGTTTTATTTTCAGCGATGTTCATGTTTAAGAAGTGCATGGAGTTATTAGGCCAAGTGTAGGTTTAGCGTCGGAGCAGTGTGGGTGTATCGTAGATGAGCTTAGCTTCAGCTTGTGTTGAGAGCAGGCGTGGAGGTGAGTTCCTCTGGGACACCATACGTTTTTGTTGAGCTCTCTGGAGGCTGCATGGGCCAAACACAACATCTGTCCAAATATATATATGTATATATAGAGAGAAAGTCTGCCGTCATCCTGATAACGGCATCATGTGTCAGTCTAACAAAACAAAAAGTCCAACAAATATTAAACATCTATCCCAATCGAGGAATATTTATTAGAATACCAGTGCACATAAATAATATTTGCCTGTATTGTGTCAGGTGAGCAGATCATGTCCTCAAATCAGAAATACAAGCAGCGTCTACATTATAAGGAGAGTCAGAGGAGAGGCTGCGGTGTGGTGGTCTATTGGGTCAAGGCTATAGGATGTAGGTCATATACGTGTGCATTTGAGTTGACACAGCTGCTATCCATATGAACGTATGAATGTCCGTATGTTTTTATAAATGAGATCTTATTCCAACCTCAGAGGAGTTGTCTGTTCTTATATCAATAACTGAGAGAAAGGTTACGTTATATGTGCGTGTTACTCTTTGGGCCTTGCGTTTAGATGCATCATTTTGCAAATGTGTGTTTGTGCATGTGTGACACAGTATGTTTATGCATAGTGGGTGAATCTGTAC
Organism: Pholis gunnellus; assembly: GCF_910591455.1. Lineage (NCBI taxonomy): Eukaryota > Metazoa > Chordata > Actinopteri > Perciformes > Pholidae > Pholis > Pholis gunnellus. The sequence goes on along the minus strand of NC_136536.1, from coordinate 17,150,418 downwards.
TTACATGCGTGTGTGTGTGTGTGCGGGATTTAATCAGTGTTTGGCCCTTTAAAAGGTTCCTGCGGGGCCGAGGGGGAAGAGAAGATAACGGGAGCAGACATTATTTGCTTCTGTCATGTCGGCTTAGCGTCAGACCTCACACACTGTGGCCCAGTCAGACACGGACGCCAAGTGGATGTACCTGCACACATGCTCCGACACGACGCACGCACGTACCCCACACATTCTGACACACACATGCGGTTGTGAAACTGCGTGCATACAGAGCCTGATATGCACATGCAGACACATTCTGCACAGAAAAAGTCACACACCTACATGTCTACACACACACACACACACACACACACACACACACACACACACACACACACACACACACACACACACACGCTTCCCTCCTTTCAAAAAGAAGTTTCATACTGAGGCAGGACTGGCAGGGTTTCACATGTTCCTGGCTAGATCTTTCCCCAGGCAAGAGATTGGTGGATGGCTTGGACAGGAACACAAAAGAAGACATTTTACTGTTTGGTTGCATATGTGGTTTATATTCATAGTTGTATGCACCTTTGTGCAGCCATGCATGTTATTGCAATTTTGTGTAAACATCAATGCTCATACTTCCTACACTATGTGGATTACGCTCTGTGTCCATGCATCTTTTGTATTTTTGCATTCATGTTGATTTCACATGTGTGTGTTGGTGAAAGGAGGCAAGGACCCAGGTTCCACAGTCAGTCAGGCAACATCTCGTCAGGCAGGCCTCAGTCACGGCCCCCAAGGGTGAGGCTGCCTACTGTGGGCACGAGCCGTGATGATTGTCCCCGCTGGGGGGATTGCACATGCGCACTAACATACACATAGACGCACATCAGCACACACAGATTTGCATGCACTCATGTATGTACAAAGATGCATGAATATACACATGCATATCTCGGAAACTGCACACAGTCACAGTCACACACACACACACAGACAGATCCATGTTAGAAAACCGCATGTGCACAAGCGCACACGCACACATCACACACACATCAGGCTTTTGCACGCACACGCACCAGATCTGCAGATGTGAAAATGCCAGACAAAGAAAAAAGACAGAACATTCATTCAACACACGTGTTTGCACACAGCTATCTTTGGAACAAACACGCATGTACAGAAAATTCCTGCAGAGGTAGTAATGCTTGTATTGCATGTACACTCAGGCTACATTTGCATAAACACAGCATACACAGATTGTGCCCCTTCAACACACACACACACACACACACACACACACACACACACACACACACACACACACACACACACACACACACACACACACACACACACACACGAATAGACAGAGTTGAGAGCAATGCATTGTGGGTTGAGGCTTGAAATAAGCACGATAGTTCCTGCCATGATCCTGCACATGCTGAAAGAATACGTGAACATATACACACACACAATATTTTGAAATATATTTAGGTTTATATTCAGCTCTGCAGCTCATTGAACACAATGTGTCATGCTTGTCTGTATTATTTACTGTAATTATCCAGTCATGATTACCCACAGCAGGAGAAAATCGATCAAATAAATATAACATAATAATCTGTGTTTTTGATAATGGGGGATCACTAAGAACGATCCTCACTGCACTGTCTCTGAGCCTGGAACGTGGTGTCCAGGAAGGAGAAAAGCAAACAAGGGCGGTTTTCTGCTCAGAGAAAGAATGAAGGATAGTGTGCAAGAGTCAAGGGGGAGAGCGGAGGGGTGAACGAGTAAAACAGAGCGATAAATCAAGTGAAACTGTTGGAGGTGTAATAGATGGATGAGGGCGAAGGGGCTGTAAAGGGAAAGAGGAAAAAGGAGGAGGAAAAGAGCAACAAAATGAGAAATTAAAGATGTTCGAGCAGACTGGAATTCGGGACTGTTCAAAGCTCTGAAAAAGTGCATTTTGGAAACTTAAAAAATGGTATGAAGTAGTGATTGACGCCTTAAACTTAGATTAGAGTGGATGATGCATAAGCAGTGCTGGAGGGATGTTTCGCCCACTTAAGCACCCATGTGAACACTCAAATCAGGACCCAAAAATGCTCTAATTTATTATTAAATATGACTGAGGAAAGCATTTAGGAATTCTGCTGCCTATCAGACAGTTAAAAAAAGCCCTGTATGTCTAAGGCTGCTCGAGACCAGCTACTGCTGCTGTTTGTTTTGTAGTTAAAAACCCAATTTGCTGGATTTCTGTCCCACAATGAGTTGAACGTTTTAGGATAAACACACTGACGATCCGATTAGTATGATTTGTTTTTTTTGATGCAGACTGCCAGACTCTTTGGCTGTGGTTTCCATTGTTGCTACGGTTCCGTCAGTATATTTTATTACTGCTTTCTGTTTGCTGACATTATACTCCTGTAAAATCAGCCAAGTGATGCTACTTGGATTGTCTCCTCTTTAATATCCTGCCACTCACAGGCAGTTCTTGCACATTAATGCACTCAGTGCACTGCTGCACCAATACACCATCAATTAAAAAAATGAATTGCACCGCCACTGCCAGGTGCCATCTGTCTCAGCTGTCATCATAGCTGCCAGAGTGACCTTTTACATTCATTGTTCTAAAGCTGCCACCAGATGAACTTGGAAAAACCACGCACAAAGTCACTGTGCTATGTTTATTGAGCATTGTGCCACAGAGTGTGGAAATTTGAGTGAGCAGATTTGTGGAGCTTGTGTGCGGAGTGGATGCAGCCAAAACCTTCCTATTCACTAATTCATTAATGCTAACTAAGTAAGCCAGCTGTCCCTCCTGCTAGTGGAAACCTCTCCTTCGTGACTGAAATCAGTTCACTGTAATTGCATAGAAAACAACAGATACAACAAACCGATTTCTCAGTGTTGACCGAATGATTTTACAGCCATTTTACAATACAAACAAAATACATATGTCGTGGGAAAGCGCATGTTATGACAGAGGTTTGTTGAACTTGCTCTTCCCTTAATAATGTGCATGATACTGCACTCATGATGAGGAATAATCCGTGCTGTTTTAGCAGACTCACTGTGAAGGTAATAAGGATGCAGTCCAGTTAATAACATGGTCAAACATTGACATTGTCTTCATCTGATGCAGAGGGATTAAAAATTCAAAGCCAGTTCCCTGATTACATTCTGGCCAAAAAGGTCGTCAGTCGGACTGGTAATGGTTCATTCCATTGGCTCACCCTCCACCCTCCCTCTCTCTCTCTCTCTCTCTCTCTCTCTCTCTCACTCCTCCTCTTCCTCCCTCCATCCTAAACACAGTTCACTTAAAAGGTCCAGCTGGAGCTAATAATAGACTGGAGTCACTCAGTCTTGGTAGAGTCAAGGATATGTAAATATGCCTTTCTCCTGTGGGCTACTTCCTGGTTGCAGGCAAGCGTGGGAGCCAATGAGAGGAGAGAAGCGAGGTCGGCATGGCAACGCGGCCCGGCTGTCTGCACAGTTTTAAATCGGGTGTAAAATGCAAATGTTATTCCCCAAGAGTAGTCTGCCACAAGCCTCGGCTCCCACTCTCTTCTCTTAACTTCACATTTCCTACCGCAAAGTCTCCGTCTGCGCACCGTTGATCAAAGGGCAAACAGTAACGTCACAATTATTCTTTTCTATTTCTATTTCTATGTCCATGTACATGCAGGGCTCAAATATGCAGCTTTAAGTTCCTGTGTGTTTGGCACAAGTAAGTATAGTAAGACATATGGGCCAATTGAATTCCAAATGAATAAATGAATCTGAACACTTCATCAGAGCTTCATCAGGCGTAACGAGACGCATCAATCCACCGAGTACATCAAATGCTGCAGCCACAAGTAACAGCCTTTAACACCATACGACAGTGATTTCATTTGAACCTGCCTGTCTTTAATGTGTGTACCTCCCCTGTGTGTCATAACAACACAGCCTCAAAATAGTCTCTCTCTCTCTCTCTCTCTCTCTCTCTCTCTCTCTCTCTCTCTCTCTCTCTCTCTCTCAATTCAATTTGCTTTATTGGCATGAACGTTTAGAAACGGTATTGCCAAAGCATCACACAAATTAAACATACAATAACATTAATACTCAATAATATTAATACACAATAACATTTATATAACTCTCTCTCTCTGTCTCTCTCTCTCTCTCTCTGTTTGCGAATTAAGAGAAAAAGTCTAAGCAGAATAGAACAGATATCGCTATGGCAACCTCTCCTCCTGATTGCTATGAGATGTTATTTCTTCTTCTGTTGGCATATGGAAATATTAGACCATCTATTCTTGTGTTGATGCGAACATCTACTTCTCTCAATGATGATGAAGTTGGATTTATTTAGGGATTCACAAGAGGGATAAACTGATAAACGTTATGTCAATTTTCCAAGATATTCAAGACAAAAAATAACATGTAATAGTTAAAATATCTAAACAGTTAAACTACTCAAATAAAGAAAAAATACTTCTATAATGAGCATCATTTACAGCAGTTTTATTCAACATGTGTTTGTCAGTCCAACTGAGGTTTGGGTAAAGAACGGGGTCATTTTTTGGAGGAATCAAATATATTTTTTTCGGTTGACACTTTCTTATAATGTCACCAACATATTGAAAAACGTTCTCCATGAAAGCCTTTTCAAAGAAATGCTATGAGCGTCTCTCGGTTTTGGCAGTTGACACATTATTGTGACACATTATTGTGTCAACTGCCAAAGAAGAATATTTGTACAAAGCATTTAATGAGTGAGTTGCCATTGTATTTCATCCATTTTATAATCACAACATGAAAATGCAGAGTTCAGGATTTAGGGATTATGCTAAACCTTGCACTAACCGAGGGACTGCGTTTAGTCAATGTGAGCTTGTGTTCTGAATGATCGTCTTTGAACAAAGTGTTCCGCTCCTTTGTGTGCAGAAGAAAGCCTTATGTTCAGGCAGCGCCGCTGGATTTATTGGGGTATTAATGAATGTGTCTGTTTTGACAACGGCTATTTCAAACTTGTTTGCGCCATTGTTGTTTTATTAAAAAAAAATGTCAAAACTTGTTGCTTATTGGTTTACAGTCATAAAACTCGGAGTAGATTGCGTCTCTTTGTTTGGTCGAAGAAAGCTGTAAAATTCCTTGCTGACATTTTCCTCTGTACAATAATTCAACCTTTTCTTTGTGACTGCAGGTGCCAAAAAGCTGGCCAACAAGGCAGCGCTGTGGTACGTCCCCTGCTCGCTGCAGAATGTCAGCAAGGTCATGGATGTGCCGCCCATCAAGGTACATGGAAACTTGGCATTTTACCTGTTAGCTTCTCTCTGTCTCTGTCTGACCCTCCCTTCATAATACAAACTGTGGAAATTCCATTTCGCTTGTCTTGCGTCCCGAATGTCAATGTGATCAACTTTTCTTATTCTGCTTGCAGCCATGCAGAGACAGGTATTTCAACGGGTGAGCCCACCTTTGCTCATGCTCATACTGTATGCTGTGTGCTCTGTCTGTAGTATACCAGTGAAGAACAAGAGGAGCAGGGCAGAAAGCGCTACGACGCTCAGAAGCTGGAGAGACTGGAGACCAAAGCGAGGACTGAAGAGGTGGTGCCACCTCCACCCAACCCAGGTAACATCCTGCACGAAAGGCCTTTAATCAAATCCTGTGAAAGCAGTTAACTTACAACAGAAATCTGCTCTGTGCAAAATGTTCCTGCTCTCGAAAGAAAGTTGCAAATATCAAGTGGAATTTGTGTCCGTTACGATTGATGGTAATGCCCTCAACAAAAGTGTCATTATGGTTTAACCTGCAAATTCTGTAACTGCTCTAACACAGAGGTACTACAGGTACTTGTTGTACAATCAATTTGCAGGAATTTACGTAGGTGTAGTATTGGTTGTAGTAACAAGAGAACATTCAGGGACACATGATACAGGACACAGTGTTCTGTGGCAATATTACTCCGTGCTGTGATTATGAACTGTGTCATGAAGTCAAAAGTGAATACTTTCTTCAGCATAAGACCTTTTATTCAAGGCTTTGATAATTCTTTAGTATGTCTGAATATTTAGTTTGAACTGTCAGATAACTGCGATTTCTCTATGAAACAGTTGTTCAGATTGATATTGTGTTACAATGTTATTGTTGAGTACTGAGGTAAAACAGCGTCAACTGTCTGTAGAGTGAAGAATCCCTCGTGTACTTTCAGTATATAATGTACTATTGTGCACTGTCGCTAACTTGTGCCCTCCGCTAAACATTACGATACATATCTTCGAAACTCAAGGACATTTTTGTTGAATAACATTTAAGTAGATCAAAGGAACATTTTTGCTCTGTAGATGTGATGGTAAGATTGATTACTAATTCTGGAAATTTGTCATGTTCATTCAAACGCAGAGGATCCACCAAAGGGTAAGCTAACTTACTCCACAAGCCTCATGTCAGTACAATAACTTTGGTGGGGAAGCATACAGAAGCATGTAGTTTATGTCTGTGGTGGTCTGTTGGACAAAATACACACCAGCAAGCATCAATACAAAAACTGCTATTTTTCACATTTCTTTTGTTGTGTGTGCTTTTGCATTGCAGAACAACACACTGTAAGTTTCAGCCAGTCCAGTCTGATCCATTTGGTGGGCCCCTCTGACTGCACGCTGCACCACTACGTTCATGGCGGTGAGTCCAACCATTTCTCCCCAATTTCACATCCAACTCACTTTAATCCAACATCCACTTTTAGCTCATTGTCTTGGTCGTGCCTCCTAACGCGGTGTGGTTGATTCATTTGAAATTTCTATCAAAGAATTCAAATCGATGTAATTTAAACTTTTAGGACTGCTTTGATTTTTTCCCCCCAAAATTCAAATGTACTACCGCACGGTGTGATTGATCCAGTGCTAACAGCTGCTCACAAGCCGTTTCAAAGCCCAGTGTTTCCAAGTCGCCCTCTGCCACTTAGTCTCCAGTATCAGATTTCTTTGTCGCTCTCACACATGTGAAATAATGAGCTCATGAACGCCATTACGCTCTTTGGTATTCAAGGCAGGAGCAGACCTGACCATCCACATCCTCACTATGGAAACCCTGCAGGGGAGAGGATGAAACAGAGACCCCTAGAGAGGAGAACATATAGTGGGATGTTGAAAGACACAAAGGGTTGGGCGGAAGGAGAGCGATTTATAGGAGAAGAAAAAGAGATATATACATTCACACACTCTCATATACAATATATGCAGTACACGTTCACATGCGTTTACAGTATCAACATTATTCCCTCTAGGTCCACCTTTAGAGGTTTGCTTATGAATTGCTGACAAGGTTCCTCCCAGTTTCATAGCCGTTTGCATTAAGACCCAGACTGTGTGTTGGTACATCATGTCCTGTGGCAACACAGCGGAGGCACAGAAGGAAGAAATACTGCTGAATTTAATCCAAAGAGAAAGGTCCTTGAGAATTTTGTGTACTGAGTTCTCCTTAGTGAATGGATGAATGAACGGTTGTTTGGTTCGGAAATGTCTCACCGTTTTTGTGAGTGAGTAAGAATTCGTGGGATTGTCGTGAGTCTGTATTTGTGTGTGTACGTGTGCACTGTTGCGTTTTGAATTAACTGCTCGGGTTGGTACTTGCATTGACAGCACTCTGTGCAGTTATGAGCATGGCTGTAATGAAGAACAGAATGACGAGGACGAAGCGGGAAATAGACAACTAGAACAACAAATGGGAAATAGAAGGCCTTGGTAACAGGGAGATATGATGGCGATGCCGTTTCCAATTCTGTGCTTCGCTGACAAGCGGGACAGCTCAGAGGCATAAATTGTTCCTCTATGACTCGTCTTTTGACCTTGTTAAAATTTCTGACTGGGCCTATTCAATCATCCTTAAGTAGAAAATCTATTTTTGTTACTTGGATGGTGCTTTCAAAAATGACGTTTTGAGGCTCCTTGCTTGCAAAAAGTGAAAATGTTTCTACTGCATTAATCCGCAAAAGCCCTTTAATGGAAACACTGTGTGTGCATCATCCTTAATAAATATTTACACCCATTCACCCCCCAACTCCCCCCAATATTTGATCAAAATTCCTAAAAAGTTTGCAAAGTACTTTAGAAAAAAAAGATGAACAAAGCATAGAGCAAATAGAACAGATCCAGATTTGATGGTTTAGCGTCCCGTAACCAAAAACCTGGTTTATCTGATGTCCCAAACAACATGAAAAAGCAAGCCTCCAATGGAAACCATCCTGGCTGCATCTGTAACAAATCCAAAATGTTATCAGCACAGAGCAGATGCTTTTTTTATCAGTCGAGGTATATTCTTTCTGGCAAGATATTCCTGCCTCATACTGCCATTTCTATTGAGGTCAGCTATGTAAAGAGGCCATAGGAGAGACACCAGATAGTGAGGAAGAAAGACAGACGAGAGACGTTGACTGAGAAAGAGATGCAATGAGAACGGGACAGGACAGCAGGATGGGAGGAGGACGGACCAGGGCGGGACGGATAAGTGTAGCACTAGTCATGGTTGCCTTTTTAATTTGGCGAGCTCGCTGAGAAATCTGTCCAATTAAAAAAACAAATGTGGAACAAGCAGGCAGGTAATTTAGTACACACACACACACACACACACACACACAACGCTGCTCTCTCTCTCTCGGTTCATGCCATTGCTCATTAAGCAATGTTCCCCGTTGTTCGCCGCCGCTGCTTTCACTACACTTATTTTGTTTACATAACCGAGTCAGGTCAGGCAGCCGGGGTGCTCGCTCTCGCTTTCTCTCCTACTGTGTCTTACCCTCTCTCGCTCCCTCTTCTTTCTACACTCTTGTTGGAGAAATGCAAACTGACTCCTACATGACAGTGCCAGGCTATTCGCTTACTGTATGTTTCCCCTTTTGTGGTGTGAAAAAGTGGCCTACTTAGCTTGAGCCGAAGGAGAACAAACACAAACTTTCAGGAACACACGCGCACGCGTGTTCATATTGTAAACGTACACGGTGGATGCATATACGCTCTGCTAACAATTCTTAATTATTTTCTCTGTAAAACAACATCTCTTTAGGTCCAGGGACAAATTCTCGCTGACTGACAGCAGATTGGATTGGATGATCCAGAGTCGCTGAATATATCATTTGCTGCGCTGACAGCAGGATTGTAGGGAAAGATACACAGAAAATTGGTGACACAAAACCAAAACTAAATGCAGGCCTAGATACCACCAGGAGTAAATGAAAAAATATATATCTTTGAGATGTTTGAAGGGAAGGGATCACATTTGTGAAGTCAACATTTATTAATCAACAAAACATGCATTCACCATGTAGGCCTGCAGCTGGGTATATAATGAAAGTCTCCAATGTGCCGAACAAAAAGCCTGGAAATAGTCTAAATGCTGGAAAAGATCAGAGGAGCCCACCACGCTGCCCATTACCTCCAACAATATTTTCTTTTCTCTCTCTTAACTTTTCTTTTCTTTGTTGCTTATTCTTCACCGTCTGCCCACCTCATTATCTCTTCCTCTCTCCCAACCCGCTCTCCTCGTTCCTTCATGTTTGAAGGAACCACTTGTTTCCATGGAAACAAGTGGTTGATTGCCACAGGTGGACACAACTGCAGTCTGATTAAAACAAACAGACTGAAGATTTGGTGTTCTGTTAATCACTTTGAGTTTCCTTTTTTATCTGTGCACAAACAATCATTGACTAGTTGCTGTCAGTGTGGGCTCTAACGCATCCAATTTATGTTTGCATTCGTGCATTTGATTTGTCTGCACACTTTCTTTCATTTATGTATGTGTGTGTGAAGCTACATCATTCCATGTATTTACAGTACGTGTGTGTGTGTGTGTGGGAGAGAGGAGGAAAGACAGATGTGTGCCTATAAAGTGGCGGGTGTGCATAGATTTGATGTGTGTGTGTGTGTGTGTGTGTGTGTGTGACAGAGTTGAGCCAGGGACTGCCTGAGCACAGGAACACATCCATCACTGTAGCTCTATATTATCTGTCCTCTGCCCTGGTCTATGCTCAGTGGGTATATAAACATGTCACTGCTTGAGACAGAGGAATTCAGGGAGACAGGGATATGTCCATTGAAGCTTGTGTGATCGACCTTTGTGAGGAGTGTGAGTGTGTGTGTGTGTGAGTGTGTGTGTTTGTGAAGGGGTATTGCTTCCACTAGCTCCACCTCTAGCCTTCTCTCCTCCAAAACCAACATTGATTCAGAAATAAAATACTGAATCAGCTGCACATGTTTTTTTTTAGAAACCCATGAGAAGAGTCTTTAAAGATTGGTGCATCCAGGTAAGAAACCAAGGTCCTGGTATACAAGAGACACTGGTTCTTCCGACCCTGGTAGATTGAAATAAAGATACTTCAAAGTACTTCATTAATCGCAAAGGAAAAAGGCAGAGTTATAGCAGCCAAATCCCACATAAGACAATATAATCTCAAAGAGGTAAATAAGTAATAAAAAACTTAAAACATCAAAATGGTAACCAGAAATTGAAGTACAATTAAAAACCTCAACCATACTCTAGATTTATATACTACAGTTTATTGCATTGTCTTTTATTAATATGGCATACGACGTAGAGACCTGGATGACCAATAATAGCAGATCTCAGAACTTGAAACATCACCAAATATGCTTCTGAAAACTCCTTCATATCCGCTGGAAGGACAGACCCGCGAATGTCAGCGTCCTGGAAGAACCAACTATTGACACATTGCCACCACAATTATTAAAGCTGTAGGAGTTTTTTATAAGTATACTTGTGATCTACTTTGCAAAGTCCATAGAATCTATGTAACAACCTATCTATATCGATTTTAAGATCACCGTAGTTCTGTCTGGCGTTTGGGATGGAAGTCAAAACTCCAGAATGGTAGAGGTGTTTCAGTTATATGCAAGGGAAATCAGTGAGGACACTTGCACATGGTTATTGTGACGTGCAGCAAATCCCACAGCTCTGTTGTGTGTCTGAGACCGAGACACTTTAATGAGTTGAACCACAAAGCAAAGCAGAGCAGCCTCGCCATGTTCAAACCAGTCTTAAATTGAATTCAGAGTTTGTTTACTCATGCTAAATGCTAATGTAGAATCAATACGAGAGAAAAGGCACCACAAGAAGTCAGTCAGGTGTCTGTCATTGTTAGGCATACCGTGTCTGCAGCTCTTATCAGGCCATGAACAGCCCCAACAACCACAACCAACCGCGGACTATATAGGTTGAAGGTGAAGCCACGGGCAAAAAATAAAGTCCATCGATCCAGATGAATGCATCATTTCTTTCTGCTCAGAGCGTCTCTCATCTGAATTTTGACAGATAGTACGAGGACACTTTAAGAGAGACAATTGAAAAGTGATGGGGACCTTGTAACCCAAGCCCCAGTACCTTACCTAATAACAGTATTACAAGCTGATACCATCCAAACATAAAATGGAGCCGGTGTTTCCGTGGTGAAATAAACATATACCAAGTTAAACAGGAATTAACCACGTGTTGTACTGTTACTAAGGCCGAGTTCTACATTTAGAAAAGTAATCTGCAGGAGCCGATGACCTTTACCATCACGGCAAGAGAAGCATTTTATCTGAAAGCTCTTTATCTGACAGAATTCCCATTACATGAATCGTATCTCAGTGATTTTCCCAGGCCTGTGGTGTGCATGGAGCTTACAGTTTAACAGTGACAGCGCTCACTCACAATTTTCTGGACTTAAAGTCACAGTTGTTAAGGTGTTTGGTAAAGCTCACCACAGCTGGAATGGTAAGATATACAAAAAAAAAAATGGGACTTTCTAAGAGGATGTGGATGGGTTGCTGCGTGGGAGTAATGTTAACAGGAGCTGTTTCTATAGTAACAGCTCGTTAGGAGGCAGTTAGAGCGTTTGATACTGTCCATGATTAAAGCAGTTGTTGGGAAGGGGATGAAAAGGACAGACGGAGATTGAGGGATCTGTCAGCGGTGGATAAAGGCACAGGGCAAGAACAAGAAAGGGCGATACGAACAGAGATGCAAAGAGTAAGTTTAGGACATGGTGAGCGATTATGTGAGCGAGGCAGAGGTCATGAATGCTTTGCTATCGATATCTCTTGGTCTCACACTTTCTCCTCCTTTCATCAGTGTTTGCCTCGTGTAGTGTGCTGTGTCCGAGCTGGTTCTAATTAAAAAGGGCTTGAAGTTAGTCGACAGAGTAGATGGGCTACAAGAGCTGCCCGGAAGACCCCCTGTCATTGTTCTCATGCCCGTTGCCGATGGACAGCATTGTGCGCGAAGATTTGGGGAAATCGTCAGAAGGAATCTAATCACAGAGGTACTCTCCCCCGTGGCAAACTGGGCTGCACTAGGGACTTGGTTTCTAATTGCCCTTTTTCCCCCCCATTTAGAGGGAGCTGTCTTTCCTCTTCACACACACCATCGCCACCCTCCGCCCCCCCCAACTCTGCCTTTCGTGTTCCTACCCTACAGCAAAGGGAGAGTCATAGTGTGCCATGTCACCCTGTGAATGTGTAACGCCAGGCCCAGGGCTGTCTTGGCCTCGCTTGTCCTCATTTGCAGTCTCACATTGAGCCTCACTTCAACCTTTTACATCGACTGTACAAGGAGAGGGGGATTTTTTGCAGGAGTTGCATTTACTGTTCCACTGATGGTAGTGATTTATAAAGACGAGCATCTTTGATACTCAAGGACAGCGCAGTCCTTCACTTGATGTGCTTGACACTTTAGTCACAGGTTTCTAGTGCACCGGATAAATTGAATATCCAACACAATCTCATAATTCTTTTATGAAATGAAGTAGATGATAGAAATACATGCGATGTGTCCACATGATGCAATCTAGCACATGCAACTAGGGGGCAGTATAAAAGGATGTAAGGCTAGGTAAGCAGCCGACTATGAACTAACAACGGAAGGAAGTTTTGGAAAGAAAACAATAGAGCTTGTCCACAATTACTAACATTAATGTGATATATCTTGCTTCTTATAATATGACAGTTTGTAACCTCCTCAACTTCTTTGTTAGATTTATTTGCATTGTGCAAAACTTAAAAATGTCAAGACAGATGTACCCATGTTAGCCACGTATGAATCGTCCCTGATCTGCCTCCTAGTGGATGCACTTCTTAATATTTCAGGTACACACTAAGTATGCAGGCAAGTGCTGCTTGCATCGCAGCTGCTTGTCTCCATGCATGTGCTCATAGTCACCTTAGAAATTTACCTGAAGATGAAGATTAGGCAATTAAAAGGTTATTTGGAATTCCAAGGGTTATGTGTCAGTTGATGTCTTGTGTGTGCAATATGTAGACTTCATTTATTGTTAATCTAGAAAGTATTGACTGGTGGAGTTTTAGAAAAAAGGAATCTTGCAAGTTCTTGCCATGATTTGGGACTTGAACCAAAGCCTGAATTGAGGATCTGTAGACTTAAACAAAAATTTAGATCACAATGCACCACATCCACATGTTATTTCCCCAGCTTAATGAAATGTTAATATTCCTCTTTGAAATAAAGGAATGCTAATGAACCATTTTTGGAAATGGCTGAAGCTTTCTCCCACAATGTGACATATGTGTCAGCTCTGCCATCAGAACTTACTCCAGCTATACAACAGTATTTTCAAACAAGCAGCTTTTAACTACTCACAGCTCCTTTTAGGCCGCGGGAAGGAGTGTGGTGAAGTGAAGAACAGTCAGCAAACTGGGGTAATTATCCCCCCACACCTACCAGCCTCGTTTTCACGAGGCATCTGGAGAGCTGCTAACACTAGGGAGCCGGGGAACAAGACCACGGGAGCCCACTCTCACTGCTACACTCTGTCTCAATGTCCCTCAGAAAGTCACTGTCCAACCCACAAATAACCAAGACCTCAGTGCACTTTGATTTATTATTTTCTTACAAAGTTACAGAGTTCGTGTCATTTTATAAAATGATATTCTGACTGAATTCACTTCATACCGTAGCATGCTGAGCGGGGCTTTTCCTCCATCCCTTATGATTCCTTAATTTACCCAGAATGACCTCCTAAAGATTGTTTCATTCTGATAAGAGCCCTCATGTTATTACAGAGAAACCGAATAAATATAATCTAATTCTTGCCGGTCAATATTCGCAAATGGAGGATCAAATTAGTGGCAATCTCAAAAACGCGGGGTCACTTTGTTTCAAGGATTAATATCATCAGAGTTTATCAGATGATGCATGTATGCTGCTACCAGAGATGCTGTTTTGTAGCACTGCTGTGAGATAATGACAAAAAACAATGATATTTGTGTCAAAAAGACAACAGCAATATGTTGTTTATGGCGGCTTATCTGGCTCGGTTAGATCATCTGAATGATACTTGTAGTTGTTACTGATGTATTATTTTTGCTCCTTCATAGCAAATGGGACTATTCAGTTCTGGACCTAATATGAACACTCGTACAATCGATTATTTCTGGGATTGCTTCCAGAGTTGAGGGAAGGTACTGGACCATGTCAGTCCTATGAGAAGGAGACAGTTCAATTCAATACAGCCATAGGGAACCAGGCTTTATTATTATGGTGTGCAAGACCATCCAACAGTAAGTTGGAATTCATGCCTCAAAAAGAAGTGGATAACCTTTAACACTACAACATGTTAACATACGTTTTTACAGTGTAGTCTGGATTAATGGTTTTAAAATATCACTTTTGTCGTCTTTAATCCCACCACAACAGATTTTTTTGAAAACAACATTGACACATCATTTTTTTAAGTTGACACAGGATGACTTGTCAACAAACAGTTGTCTATTTAGGGGCCTTTCACATTCTTTCTAATATCTGGTTCTTCAGATGCTAAATGCTCCAATATGTTACCAGCTCGTTGCATATTTTGTCTGTCTGCTGTTTGGTGCTGAGCATGTGGGTTCTTAGAATTTATTCTTTCAAAAACAGCTGCCTGCTAAAAACAATGCTCATGAGAGCAAGGAAATTGAACCAAAACACAAAAGTTGCAGGCCTGAATATCACAACAATTAGCTATAATAGAGTTGAGGGAAACTGCAGTTGGTTGTGGGTTCATCACGATGAGGGACCCCCTTTTATATTAATTTTAGCCTCTTTGTGGTATACTAACTGACTTTGTTATAGCACCCATTAGCGTGTCAATATTCTAAAAGTCAGCATAATTCATACTCAAGTTTGGAATCAGCAGCAGTGAACAGGGAGGGTGCCTTGACATTTTTTGATTCGGTTTAAGGTAATCCAATGTTTTACATTCAATTTCATCATCATGTCAGGTCATGATCCATCTCCACTCAGTGTTACATGCTCAGACACGACCCCTCCAGGCTTTGAATAGCAGCAGCCTGCTTCGCCTTGTACCCAGGAGGAATGTTCAATCTAAGGTGAGATCCCATCAATTTTCACAACATAGCGGGGATGGATACAAAAATAAATCAAGATGGGATTTGGGAAATGCTTCACAACAGGCTTTTGGAAGGAAGTGATGAATTTCCTTGTCCACACACACTTTAAGCCCGACATGCTGTTGTCACCTTTCAGAACTGTGGCCACATCATGAGCCTTTATCAGAGAGCGTTTTTAATGGTTATATGGAAACAATCTGTCACTTTCACAGAGCCAGGCTTGAGTTTAGCCTCACAATCACACATCAAAGTCTAGCATCAGGACATTTTCTATTTTGAAATAGAGTTTGAAATATAAGTGCATTTTCTTTACCCCTGACAAAGGTTAGCTTGGCGAGAAAAAACGTTTGCACTACTGTTTAGTTAGTTAATTTGATGTTATTCTATTTTTATTGTATATATTGTGCATTTTTTTTTTACTCTGTTACTTTGATTGCTTACCTGTACCATAATGCTGCTGTAGCAAACAAATTAATAAAGTATCTATCTATCTATCTATCTTTGTACGCATCGGTGTAATGGAAGTGATGGTCTGGCCATTTGGGAATAAGAGGATGTCAAAGTAATGGCTTGTTTAATTCTTAATCAACTCAGCGGGCCCACTTTTACACTGAATGCCGCATTTAGGAGCAAGCAGCACATTCTGTTTGTACTCCCACACAGTTGGCTGTCAGAAATAGAGCCACACAGTGCAGATGGTAGGAGGCTTTCGGGAGCCAAACCAGCCATCAGCAAGCAGACTTATTGATTCTCTGTAGCCTGAGAGATACAAAAAGCAACTCAGAAGGAACTATTGGGGCAACTGGAGTGTCTAGTGAAGGGTCTGAATATCTTTAAATGAGCATACGTTCACAAACACAAGCACATTCCACACACACATTCTTTCACCGACATGAGAAACAGATGCCACCCGCCTCGCTTTTCTCATCTCCAACCCACCCACTCCATACAAGATTACCCAATTTCTGTGAATAACCCACGAACAACTGTTTCCTTCACACATGACACAAGCTGGCCGTAGTGTGGCACACACAGACAAATGCAGATGTAGGTTTCTGAATTCCTCTGTGCCTACTTCATGAGCTCTGCTCCTTTAGGGAATAATGTCTTTCAAGCCTTACTGTAATCTGCAACCTTGATTTCCTGCCCAACGTGTTTCATTCCTCTTCAAATCATTAGCGAGCTTGAAGTACAGGACTTGGCAAAGTGCTCTGTGAACATTTTGATGATAGATTATTTGATATGTTCTCACATCTTAAAACTGATACTTCATCCAAAATGTAGCTTTTTTTTAATCAAATACTCACCTCCTGTTGGTTTAATCGATGGCTGGTTTGTAGTTTAATGTCTCACACAGAGCAGCTTGGATTCATTTCGTTCACAATGGATTGTGATAAATCCTCATGGCACAGTATAAATGATCAAACAACCATGAGATCGAGTGCACACGGTCATAAATAAAGCTTTTAATAACATGCAGCGACGACCATTTCAACAATCAGCATGTGTTATTCAGATGAAGGCCATGTGTTAAAGCACCGGTTCAGTGTGCTCAGATCACCTTTCTCATGCAGCATTATCCAGTTCCAAATGCTCATCGTGTTCCAAATGCTTTCAGTTGGGTTGAGGCTCAACATATATACAAACACAAGCATCTAACTCTGTGACACCTACAGTTATATATGAATATCCTCAGGTTGAAGGATATGTTCCTCTCCATAACATGTCCTG
Source organism: Pholis gunnellus (assembly GCF_910591455.1). Lineage (NCBI taxonomy): Eukaryota > Metazoa > Chordata > Actinopteri > Perciformes > Pholidae > Pholis > Pholis gunnellus. The sequence goes on along the minus strand of NC_136536.1, from coordinate 17,133,316 downwards.
CAGTGTTGTTAATAGGCTGCAGGAAGTTTCGTGATGTTGCTTTTCTCTAACGTTTGCCTCTTGCCCAATAATGAACGACACTTTCTTTGAGCTTCTCTGAGCTGTTTCTTCACTGTTAAAGTGAGAAATCGTTTATACTGTATTTACCGTGACTCTCAGTATATGTGCTGTTGCTTTTTTCTAGAATTGCTCATACAAACAACTTCACATTCGAAACTGATTACATTTTTGGCGGCGAATGTTATAAGTTAATATGTCAAAACGGACACAATTTGAGTTGCAACGACACTGCTCCTGTCGGCTATACGCTCATGCTTGTTGACTCCAGGGAAGTGAAGAAGAGTTCCGTTAGTATATCCAGCATCAAGCAGGAAAAGGGAACTGCAGTCAATGAGCCACAGCCGCTTGCAGGCCTGCAGCCGAGGACATACTCTGCAGAGCCCTGAAGACTCGCTGCTGCAGAGTGCTGTTTATTCAAAGTTTATTCATTTTGATATCAATGTTGTCCAAATGGCACCAATAGAGATTTGTTGCTTTAATAGTTAAGATACTGCTTTTCCTAAAATACCTTTATGTTAGTGTTTTGTGACCTGCCACCTACAGTGTGATGAAGGACTGATTAAGTTTAGGAAACTAAAACTACATGGTAGTATGAAAAGATCACCCTCATGGTTGAAGGAATAGATTGACATTTTGGGAAATATGGTGATTTTCTTTTTTTGCGATAGTTTGAAAGTAAGATGAGAAAGTTCCATTCTCATGTGCTGGATTATATCTTGGCCAGGAGCAGTCATTTCCTGGACTCTCTCCTGGATCCAGCACATAACCTTCCAGTAAAACAGAGAATGTTATTAATCTTCGCATGTAACTCTTGACAAGAAACCAAATAAGCGTATTACTCAAAATGTCAAACTATTCCTTTAAAAGAAACCAGCGTCTCTGCCTCTTGTTTCAAAGTCACATACTTTGTATGCTCAACACACCGAGGCTCTCCTTAGACTTTCTGTGACTGTGTTATTTGTAAGAGTATGCTTTTAAGGAAAACGTAAACAGAGGTCATTTAAACTTTAGGACAAATTACTGATGCTGTCGATGTCCCGGTGAAGACAGTCTCCATGGAAAAATAGAAAAATAGTCAGCGCCATACACTGTCAACAGTGGACTGATGAGTCTGGATGAGAAACTAATGTTGGGGGAAACTCACTTGGAATTAAGTGTCAGGTGTGTAGTTTTCTAATTTCATCAGGAAACCCATTAGCTTTTGCATTAAACAATCTCATCTCAGTGAATTAGTCCCTTATTTTCCCTTAAATGTAATACATTAGATTAGCTAAAAGCTCATTTTCATCTATAGTTTTGTATCTGATGTGTTCGCTCAGTTGTCATGGATCTGTACTTACTATAGGTTAAAACTTTTCAATCATATTTCATAACATTACTGACTATTTTATTGATACAAGGGGAGAGAAAATTATATTGAAACGTTCCCTCTGGTTGAGTCAGCAGTACTTATCTCCCAGCTACTTTTTGCGTTATTAGGGAAACTAACAAACACATCAATGAAAATACTGGACGCTATTTTGTGATATTATGCCGTTCATGTACAGGACAAACGTTATAGTCACAGAAATGTGTCTTGTTTTTTTTACAACGGAGAGAGAACAAAGACAAAAGACTATTCAGAACAAGTGAAAGAATATCTATGAATCCCTCACTATGGATCTTCTTACAAAAGACAAACTGCTGTTTGTGTGTCTTGAACAGGTGTGACCATGAAGCTGATGGATGAGGTCGCCGGCATTGTGGCAGCTCGGCACTGCCACACCAACATTGTCACTGCCTCTGTGGACGCCATCAACTTCCATCGCAAGATCAACAAAGGTGAGGATGACATGGAGAACACACTCAGAGCTTTAAGTCACTGATACATTGATGGATATGTACCTCCAAAAGATGTACTGTGGTGTTGGTAAAAGGCTGCAGGAGGTTTCATGATGCTGCTCGTCTTTAACTTGTGACTCTTGCCCATTAATAAACTGCACTCTCGAAAAAACGAATTACATGATAGTGTGGAAAAACTCAGCGGTCTATAAATTCAGCCTCAGACGGTGCTGTTTTAAATTGGGCTAGCCAACATCAACAGCTGTCACACTGTTGCTAATCAAGGCCCGTTTTGTTTCGTAGGGCTGCCGCTACATCTGGAAAAAAACATAGCATTGTTATGATTTAACATTTTCCATTACCAGGCTTTGTCTCTAAGCTGTTTCCTCATCATTGACACTGTATTTTCAACACCTCTCACCCTCGATATGGACACATTCTAAGCCTCTCATTGTAAAGTTCTTTCAAGGATTTTGACAACACCATTATCCACTAAGCCTTTGACATCTTTAATGGGAAACAAATTGTCTCACTACAGTGGTAGAATATATACGGCTTTTCCATTCTGAAAGTTGAAGGCTAGGTTAAAGGTTTTATTTGCAACACAGTTTGGACAACACAGTTAATCCAAAGTGCTTTTCCGGGTATTTAGGAGCAAAGATGAAGTACAGAAATCCAAGAAACAACAATTATACAGATACACAGACAAACTAGATCAGAACTAGAGGAGTGTTGCACTTGTTTTCTCTCTCTCTCTCTCTCTCTCTCTCTCTCTCTCTCTCTCTCTCTCTCTCTCTCTCTCTCGTTATGTTTTCCCACATTAACTTCACAGTAAACTCTCCAATAAAGGTGAAACTGAGCATCACAAGCTCTTACACATGAAAGAAACAGTTTGCACACAACAGAAAAACATTTTGACTCCTGATTAATATGACTTGAGTAGTCAGATTGAAATGCTTCTGAAATAATAATTATTAAACACGGTTATTGAGAGAAAACATCGAGGAGAAAACCGCATTTTGACGTTAAGATTGTGAAGCATTTGATCATTCGTCTCGTTCATCAGTCTTTCATGGAATCTAAATATGACAGCAGCCTCTTCAAAGTGGCGTAGAACAGTGCATTACCGTTAAGGACTTTTCTCAGCTCACTGTCTGCTTTATGTATCCATGCGCTGGAGATGATGTGATCCAGACATCCAGTGCTAAAATTCTGAGGTTATGATTATCTTAGGATAATACGTCAACATAGGACCAGCTACGTCTCTCCCCATTGTTGAATTGTGAAGTGGAAAGCAAATGTTATATACTTCACAGCTCTTCAAGTGTGCTATGTCAGCTGTAAGTCTGCGGCATTTACAGTTCACTTATTTTCAAATACAGGTGCCTTTATTCAAGCGGGATAATTCACTCAATCCGAAAGTGTTTTTTTCGAGGAGGCCTGAGTAAAGAGCGAGTGGCTGAAAAGGATTTTCAGAGAGGGGACGTTTAAAACATTTAACACACCTCCCTGTGTTTCAGGAGCAGAAAACTGAACAGTACAGATTGGTTCAGATCCATGTCCACATCTTTCAGCTGCTTCTAGTCGCTCCAGTTGCTGCCACCGTCTGTCCTCTGAGTTTAGGTGGTGGTGACATGATTTCCCCTGGCTTCCACAGTGACTTAGGTGTTATGTCACCAGTAGATTTCCCATTTTGCTCAAGGTGGTCACAAAAAAAATGCAAGTGGTCTGCTTCGGAAAGGAATGGTCAAGGATCAAAACAAAACAACAAACAAACACCCAAAACAGCTACTGGCATTGTGGGCTGCACCTCTATTTTTTAATTTTATGAAGAAAATAGTTTTCCCTTTCCATTATTTACTACATCAAGCTAAATGTAGATACTATGACATGGCTTTCAGATATTTCCAGCATCCCAGTGGTTTGCATCAGGCTTTGTTGTGTTTTAGTCCCTCACAATAAAGGGCAGAAAGAGTAAATTAATTTATAACTTTTGCTCCATTTAATGTAAAAGCTACTTTACAGTGACAGTTTTCCTCTGTTGCGTCTTTTGCGTTTGTAGTTTACCATTATCTTGTCTTTGACACTGTTCATTTGCATGTTTTGAGATGAAATGCTTGACTAAACAGAGCTAAAGCATCAATGTCCCACTGAAATGACATCTATGTTGAGTGGATTGATTTTCCCTCTCAAAGACGTACGAATAGTTAACCTTCGTGTCAAACTCCAGCCTGAGTGGAGCTGCGACACCGTTGAGTCCTCCAAACATCACAAAATGGCAGCAGTCATGTAACCGTCTGTGAGTCACTTGTTCATTAGTGTCTTTTAAAGTTCTGCTCCTTCACAGAGAAGTGTTTCATTTTTCCCCGCTACACCGCAAAGTAAAGCAACTGCGATGTTGCACTGAACAATAATGTGTATTATTCTGCACTGAGAATATGTCAGTGAGGTGCTGGCCATTGATGTACCACAGGATGTTCAGTCAGTGCTCTTCTTCATTATCTACAACAGCAAAATGCCCAGAGGTACAAAGAAGCAGAAGAAAGGAGATGTTTTATGGAGAGAGATGGGAGTGCTAAAGGTGAGAGAGAAAGAAATAAGAGGGAACAGTGTTGCATTATGAGTACCCACATTTATGTTCTTGTTCGTTTTAGATTTCATGTCATTGATCCAGCATGAGATCAATGAGATAAATGTTCCATGTACAAATTGCTCAAATAACTAACGACAGTAGAATTTAAATCCGGTAGTTCCTTGGTTTGGAGTAAAGGTACAGTATAGTGTGTCTGCATATTACATTACATTACATTACAGTCATTTAGCAGACGCTTTTATCAAAAGCGACTTACAATTCAGATCCTATCATATTTCTACACTGTAGGCACAGCTACGGGAGCTATTTTGGGGTTAACTGTCTTGCTCAAAGACACATCGACATGCGACTAGTGGAGCCGGAGCCGGGCATCGAACCCACTTAGCCACAGTTGCATATGAGAGACTCTTTGATTCCCAACAACAAAAGAAACAATGTTGTCGCCCTAGTGGGTTTCTGGAGAAGTTGTCAGAAGTGAGGTCTGTTGTTTCACCTGCACCTAAGCCTTGTGTCCTTTTTTTGCAGTCTTCTCTGGTCATTTATGCAAACATGCAATTTGAAGCTTTTTTGTTGATAAAAAGAACGTAAAACAAAGAAAATACCATTCTGAGTTGTTCTTTTGTTTTCACAGCCGGAGAAATATATTCACTCAATCGTAGTTTTTTCTACTACGAGTAGTAGAAAAAACGTTACTCACGCAGACTGTAGTTAAAATAGCAAATCTATGGCTCAAAGGCATTACAACCCCAGCTTAGTGCATACAACACGAGGCTCTGGCATGGACTCTCCTCACAGCAGATTAGCTTTATCAAACAGCTCCTCCGAGATGAGACTCTGCCAGTTTTTCAGGTTGGCTGACCTTCAACGCTGCACATGTCCAAGATCTACTCCCTACATGAATCAATTATTAATCATGAAGGCCTTTAAAGAAAAAGGCCCAGTCTCATCAAGGCTTATTTCTTTTTTTGTAATGTCATTGAGCAGAGCACGCTTTATTGAGCCTAATACATCTGTGCCAGAGATAGTTTACCTGACTGACACTGGATTCGCTCCCGGCAGTGACGTGTAAAAAAACTCAATAGCAAGGGAGAGAATGTCCAGAAGTATTCTTGCACTTTGATTTTGAAAAGTTGCCAAAGGAAGTCTGTAAAAAATGTTTTAAGAGCAGTAGCCAAAAGCAGCAACACACATTTTAGTAACAGTTGGTGTAACATTTGCTATAGTGATTTACCACCTCACACTTCAGTGAAGTACGTGTTAATATGACTGAGAATCTTCCGTATTTATTGGGTCACTTTTGTACACTGACATACATTTTTTTCTTCACATTTCCTCTGGCAAGCTCCACACACAGATGATTTTAACCAAATGAATTACATTGGCACATGTCTTGTAAACTCTTCCACTTCTCTTAAAATCTACTCAAACTTTCCAACAAGTCCTACTTCAGGGGCAAAGCGGGATGTTTATCAGAGCCTTCAAAACAAACCATATGTTACAAAATCAATTATGAGCAATTTCTGTTCTGCTTTAGTTATCGTTAAGGCCGAGTTAAGTCTAAACAACATAAAACCATTTGGTTAAACTAGCATTGGTGTAATGGTTACGGAAAACAAACACTCGTTCGCAGGAGACGGGAAGCGAACTATGATCTCTGGTGTCAAAGTCACACAATTTATTCGCCCAACTATCGTCCTCTCTTGTGTGGCGGTGCTTGTGCATTGCCACTGACAGAGTACAGACATTATTTGCATGAACTGCGAGAGCTGTAAATGTAATCATTTGAACAAACAGTCAATGTTGTCTTTTTTTTACGATGAGGACGGCCTTTAATCTCAGAGTTCCATCAATGGACAACTCCACTGACATTTTAAAATCTAATTTTTGAGAAGTTCACAGCTTATACTTTGATAAAAAAGCCTTTTTCATTTTCAAAATAGATATTTTATTATCTTTGACTGTTTTTATAAGTCAAACACTCCAGATCTGTCTCAGACTGCAGGAATAGCACCTTCTTTCCTCGTCTCTATGGCAACAGCAGTAATAATACAGTACAGACACATGAAATAGGATAAAGACACACTTCAGCAATGCCCGGTCCTATTAGTTGACTTCTTTTTACCCCTCCCTGCAATGACAAAAAGCAGAAGAGCACTTCTTTTTGATGAGTCAAACGCACTAGATGGATCAGATAGAGGATGTAATCAAAAGAAAGGGTCGCAAATGCTCTGCAGCAGTGCACATGATGTGGCCTCTTAATTTGTGGTTGCAAGCATTAAAACCTTTAAAAGATTGTGACTGCAATGCAACATTATTATTTACATGTTTTCTATTTTCTCTGTGTTACTTTAAGCACATAAACGAGCTTTATTTTGAAAGGTCCTACTTTGTATTCATCTGAAAAGCTTGCAGTAGGAGAGACTGATTGGCTGTAGTTGTTAAATTCTTCCAGCCAGAGATCAGCGCCCTGCTTCACTCTGCTCTCCATGGGTGGAGCAGACTTAAAGAAGTTCATGATGCAACATTGTGAGGTAGATTGCAAGAGCAGATCCTGCATTTTCCTCGGCCGACTATAACACTATACCAGCTTATATGAAGCGCCTTAGTTTGATATCAGCTTAGCATTATTAGTCAGTATTGTTGTGTTGACTCAAAGCTTTCAGGTGAATTCAAACTTCAGTCATTTTGGTGTAAGATAGACTAGTCGCAACTTTTTTGTTTGTTTTACCTTTGAAAAATGTTCAATAACAAACCATTCCTTATCTATAGATGGCTGAAGGAGCTTGAATCAAACGTGATGATTTTAAAACATTAAACCAGTATACTGAACGTCAAACATATACATGTCAAACATATTTTTCTCCTGTTTTTCTTCCTCTTCCCTAGGCTGTGTGGTGACGGTGACTGGGCGGCTCACATTCGTCAGTAACAAGTCTATGGAAATTGAAGTGTTGGTCGATGCTTCCTCGCTGGTGGAGGCGGATAAATATCGCGCTGTCTCTGCCTTCTTCACCTTCATCTCCCTGGACAAGGACAATAAACCTCTGTCTGTCCCTCCTCTTAAGGTTGGTACCATCCAGTCTTTCTAAAGTCTGTCTTTCATTTGATCCCATACTTCATTTTGTATCCACATACATGGGGCTACATTTACACAGGTGTTAAAGAGAGTGAGAGTCAAACATAGATTATTTGATGCGTCCACCAAGTACGGTGCAGCTTACTTTGGGCTCATATTTAAAACCTTGGCCATGGATTTGCGTCTGCTGACACCTTTAAGGTCTACGCACCGCTTTTTGGTTTTGTGTGCTCTGATAAAAATTCAATTGGAAACTTGTCCTTGGAACTTACAGAAAGAAAAATAACACAATGAAACACAACATTTACTTTACAGAGCAAACTAAAATAAGAAAAATAAAACATTCCTGCTTTAAATTGACTCAGTGTAATTCGTTACTTTCACCCCTGGTAATAAATGTAAGTTTAAAGAGTTAAAGTTACATCCCAATTTAATGTCTTCTTCTTATTCAGTAATTCAACCTTCAGTTTCTCTACTTTTGCCCTGCTCGTCACATTCCTTCTGTCAGTGACACCTGTGACCTTCGGAAAGCTCACAGCATGAGAGACACTGTCCATAATTTCGCAATTTTGCATGCCAGTGTCTTTTCAGTGCATTAAATTCTTTGCTGTGTCTGCACATTAGCCTTAAGCAGTGAGGGCTGAATGCTAATATCTCAACAACATCCCTGGACATCTATGTCTGGCTGACTCAGCACTTATTGTCAGGATGTAAAGTGGGCATGTTTACAGGAGAGACGCCTGCTGTTTGTTCTGGCTTGGCAGTACTCGTTGATCCAAACCCTGTTTAAATGCAAACACTGTACGCGCAGGCCATCTGTTTAACATGTAAATTATTCCCTGGCGCCGTTCGCACTCCCTGATTGTATTTGTGATGATCCTTTTAAAACTCGTCCAACTATTCTGCGAGATGCGAGGGGTTTAGGCAACAAAGGGGCCATTACAATGGCATTCAAAGCACTGAATAAAGTAATCAGTGGATTGCAATTTGTTGTAACATTAAATTAATTAACAATAATCTTTAATTTGTGACTCAATTCATATTCTGTTTCATGTCTTTGGACATTTTTCTGTTTTTTGAATGGTTATTGTTTCACAATATGGTATGAATCAGTTTCTTGATGAATTTAGTAATGATAGCATTTACGTTGTTTTGATTTGTAGTTAAGCACCATCCCTAACAATGGTATGAGCTATGGTTGCACAAACCCGACTTTTTCAGGCCCGATACCTGGGCTTTGGGTATCGGCCAACACCAAGTATCAGACCGATACCAGCGTTTCATTAATAAGCTGCATGCCTCAATCTGTGGAAGTGACTGAGATCATTATTTTTTATGTAAGGCAACATTACCTTTCTAACATTAGCTAACAAAATGAAACAAGTATATACATATATGCATTCAATTGTTATTTTTTTATTAAAATAACAATTTTTTTAATAATAATTGTACACCAGCAAATTGGTCAAATTTTCAGTACAGCGTGGTCTGAGTGGGCCGCTCCAGAGAAATGTAACAGACCAACAGCAGGTAATCATTCTCTCAAGGGCACACTTGTACAAAATTCAGAGAGTTTGCACTTGGGCTAATCATTCAACTTTTAAGTATATGCAAAGTACTGAGTAAGCCAGGAAAATGCATTCAAAGGGAAGACCAAGCAGCAATATTTTAAGTACCAGCTATCAAGCACAAAGCTGTTTTCTGGGTTAGCCTCCCTCGATCCTCTTACTTTAACCGGAATGACAAACCTAAGCATGTAGAAAATGTTTAATAAAGTATGTAAACTACTAATTGCGGTCTAAGACAACCTGAGATCCTAACATGGTGCATATCAGCAGGAAGGAAGCCAAGCTTGGCCTTAACTATGAGAATGAAGCGTGGACGGTTGTTATAGGTGGGTTGTCATCCCGCCAAGTGCTGCATTGACCCCTCTTACCATAAACATTAACACACTCATGAAGGCGCAGCATCAGCCTTCAACACCATGACACATCTATTTGAAAACAGACTCCTCTCCTTCTGCCCCTGCCAGACTGATACGTATGTGCATCTAATGTGCGTCACCGCTGGTCGGTCTTTTCAAAAGCGCCCGTCAGTCTCCCCATTTCCATTTCACAAAAACCCGTGCTTGGTTTGCTCCATTGTCTGCCTCCGTCCACGCATTCATTACCTGGTTTTCCATCTTGCACAAGCTTTTGTTTTAATGGCAGGGAATTGCAGCGATGATCAGAGTCATTGTAATTTCTCTGTTCACCTCAATCTTATGAAAAAAAATATCTCCTGGCAATTTTAATAATTCATCCTCAACACTATAAATGGAAATCTAAATGGAGGCAGTGCTGCCAGGGCTCTGATGTAGCATGTCAGATAAACAAAGGTGTGTGTGTGTGCATAAAAATGTGGGATAGAGATGCAATATAGACCGACTGAATGATTGTGAGGAACAAAGACAAATAAAGCTCTCGTGCATGTAGGTTTGTGTGTGACGGAGCGGGCTTTGCGTGGAGAGTTGCACATGCATGAACAAATCACTGAGCACTAATTGCATGTGTGTTTATTCATATGAGTGAGAGAAGGAGGACGAGGCTCAATCAGGGCTATTTCTGGCTTCATCATTTACATAAACAAACAAAACGAGTGACCATCTAAACTCTATTGATGAAGCTAAACCTATTCTCAGATGTCAGTTCCTTGGTGTTTAATCACATGCAGGAAATAAGTTTGAACACGTCAATCCAATTAACACCTGGAGATGGGACTGTGAGGAAAGGGATGGAAATGCAATGATGACATTAATTAGCCTAGTAAGCCAGATAATGCTGAGTTGAACAAAGCGCGACAAACATTTGGCCTCCCCGTCCTACTATTTGAATTTTACCCCAGGAAAACTACCATGTATTATTCTCAGCAGTCCTATCAAATAGCATTTACTTGTTGTGATTTTCCCCCCTCAGCACGTATCAGAATAGATACTCCTGCACACAATCTCCTGTAAAACCAAAATGTGACATTTTTACTTCTCAGTTTTTCTATGGATTAAACAAACAAGATATGTTTATTTAGTGAGCTTTAGAGAGGCTGGTAGTCGGATTTTGTTCCCTTTGGACAGTGTCAGTTAAGCTGTTTCCATTCCTTTTTGCGAAGCTAAGCTAACCATGGCTGCTGGCTGTAGTGTCACATTTACTGTGTACAGACTCGAGAGTGGTATCAGTCTTCTCATCTGACTCTTGGCAATAATTAGAAACAAGCTAATTTCCCAAAGTGCCAAACTGTTTCATTAACTACGCTGTATTTAATATTCAGAGCATTGATCTAGCAGCAAACAAGTGTTATCTAAAGATATAGTGGAGTAATGTCTACCTGAGCAGAGAATGAAGTCGCTCTTCCTCTGTGTGTGTTGTTATATGGCGGTTACAGATGATAATGCCGTCCAGAGCGATGGAGTTTTTATGAAAGAGTAGCACCCACCCTCTGGTTCCCCCTGAGGTAAACACTGTTAGCTCGGTCAGCTCTTTTGCAGAGTTTGCACTGTTAGCGCTGTTAGAGCCGTTAGCTGTCAGGCGCCATGTTGAGAGACGCATCGAAATGCTCCCAATCTGGGATCTTACACCTTTAAATATCACTCCACAAGTTATCTTGTATCATTTTCTAAAAATACATCTGTCTTCTTCATGCCCTCCGTGTTGCCTGATCTTCCTTATTCAAGAAATCCAATCCGTCTCCCTCATATCATCTCCACCGGGTTGAACTGACAATCCTCGCACCCTATTATGAATCAAATATACCAAATATAATGTTTTTCTACTATTTGATTTCTAGTGAGGAGGGTTTTCAACATGTGCCTCAGGACACTGACTTTGAAACCTTAATATGGATCACCTGTGTTTGCACGAAGATGTAATTTTTATAGTATTTCAGAGGGTCAGGTTGAGTCTCCTCCTCCTCCTCCTCCTCCTCTTTAAAGTATTTATATTGTCACTGAATATCTTATCTTTCTTTCACCAAATCCTGTTCAACTGTAACATCAAAACAAGTCCATGTCAAACCTTTGCTTATGAAATTTTCATGACATCGCGGCAGATTTTGCTCCAGTTGTGTTCTATAAATAGCATGATCGAAAGGACGGCTTCTGCTATTTTTGACTGCAGGTGATTTCCCCCCCCCCCCCCCATTCTCTTATCCTCGCTCTCTCTTCAGTGAACCCGTTGTGTTTTCTATTTTTAGATTTTCCCGTTTTAGCTCAGCAGGGGGAGGGTTGTCACCAACGTAGCACACTGTGGGTAATGCTGAAGTGGGGAAAGAAGACAGCATGAGCAGAAGGGAGGATATCGGGGGATGCCTCGCCTCTCTGCAGCAGTACCCTTGAAAAGTACTGAAATAATGTGTTTGCACGCTTGGCCAGCAGAGAAATAATCCAAAAATGCCTCGAAGCACCTTTGACCAGCGTATGTCTTTGTTGTGTTTCTGATGATTTTTAATGGGGTAACAGTCGCCTCAAGGTTAGAAAAACTGGCTTGTTACCAGAAGGTCAGCACTTTGAATCCTCGGCCAGTGGCCAGTGCATACTGAATACCAGCTGCTTGTGGAAGCATGTGGTTGCACTGAGTGTGGATGTGTGCTACAGTATGAATGAAGAAGCTGTTGCTCAAAGCTGGGTGCACATTTAGCAGTCCTTCTGCAGAGGCATGTAGGTTGAAATATATATACAGTTATTAATAAGTGAATTCATTCATTGTCTACATACAGAAGGTTTGGTACTTAGATCTTGCTTTCTTTTCATTCCTCTTCCTTCTTGTTCAGTGTGTCATAATATCTCTCCTTCCTCCCTTCTTCTATTCTTGCTTCATTTCTCACTTCTTCCGCCTTTATTCATCTTTCCTACCCTCTTCTCTTTATTTCCATCCCTCCTCACCCTCTTTTCTCCATCTCTCTCCCTCCTCCCTGGCAGAGACTCAGCTGGCCTCCCGTGACACAAAAACAAGCCCGGTTGTCATGGCAACCTCCTGTAGTCCACATGAAGTGATGCACATCTATTTTTAGATGCCTCCCATTCAAGACAATCAGCAACGGGTTAACGGGTACACTTGTGCCAGAGTTGCAGATATTTCTGACTGTGTGGTAATCCGAGGCTCGACACATGGAACGTATCAGCGATTGTTCTCACTGCGCCTCAGTCCATGAATCTGTAATGGTTGGTTAATTATGAGTATATTAGGCATTTTTGATGATACCTCATATACCTTTTTGGGGTATTTTCAATCTCATCCAGGTCTGGGTCAGTTTTTTATATCCTACACGTCCTATAACGATCCTCAGCCGTGCCAGAAAATGATCAGAAAAGAGTTACTTTTAATTAGATATCCAACCCAAAGTTCAATAGACGGATGAGTGCTTCGTCACTGAATCGAGTGAATCGTCACTGTGTGTTGTGTTTTAGCCCTGCAAAGGATTACTTTTTTTTAAATCACTGCCAAACATTTTCCAAAGCATACAAAAGCAATGTGTACATTGTTGAATTAATCTTTTCCTGGTTGTGATTTGGGTCCATCCATTTCTGAAAATCAACTTTGGACTTGAAACTATCTGAGCTGCGTGATTTAGTTCAGTGAATGTCTCGTTTTATTTTACTCAAATAGTTGCCTGGTATTAAAGCTCAGACGCGAAATGCATGAGAAATGCACCTCGGGCTAATTGTGCTTTCATTTCACAGTTTTTCAGTGAGATGAAATATGAATACACCAATAACCAAATAACAATGCAAACTAGCCATTGTAGTTGTATACATCACATTATTACTCATACAACAGTGCTGTTGCTGAAACGGTGATGAAGCTCAGATTATTGAGGAAATTGGGATGCAATGTTGATGTTTTACAGGCTGAACTACAGACAGAAAAAAAACTGACAGCATAAAATATGAATCATGACTGAACAGACGGATCCACGGACAGATGTCCTTTCAGCATTAGAAATGAATTAGAAAGAGTATTTGAAATGATTTGTTTTATGTCTACAGATGAAACATCTTTCAGCATTGTCTAAAATGTCATCTTTTGTGTATGACTGTATCTCTATCTCTGTCACACATAAACATATAGAATAGTATTTAGACTCATGTGTAGGTTAATATCTAGGTTGTTATTTTTGTGGAGTTGGTTCCTTACAGCTTAGTGCTACTTTTGGGACTCTGGCATTCGGCAGTGCCACTGATGCCCCGTTGCCCACTCTGATAACAGCTCGTGCCAACACAAAGGAACCCCTCCGGCATTTTGCTGGCATTGTCCGATCGGTCCCGTTAACGAGCCTTGTCCCTGTTCCAAGTTTACATAATTTGTCACGGTCCATTCAGCTGTCCACACCTAATGGACGACCAGCATGCCAGGGGAAACAGCTGTTATTCTTGGCCGTTTGACCCGATCGGCCAAGGCTCTGATGTCTGACTTTGTCTTGGTCATCTGTGGGCGATATTCAAATGAATAGTTCAAAGTGTTCCAGTATGATTTATTGTGTGTGTGTTATTTTGTATTAGCCACACTAGTAGCATGGCTCTAGAGATGTCGGTTTACTTTGGTCCCGACGGAAACACCTCAACAATTATTGGATGGATTGACATGAAATTAGATACGGTCATCCGACTCTGCAGTAGCAAATGTTTGCATGCTAACATGTTAAGATGGTCAACAAGGTCAAAGAGGAGCCATTGTATTTTACCCAATGTGAGCCCTCATTCTTGCCGCGTATGAACTGTTACACATATAGTCATGTTTATTGCAAAGTTGTTGCACAATACGTGCTCAGTAATTGCGCATTCATTTTATCGTGGCCTGAATTGTAAAAAGCAATGCGATTGGAGACATTTAAGTTGAAGAAGTAATAAAACAAGCATGACTGCTTTTAGCGGGGTTCTGCATCAGAGAGTCACCAGCAGAAGGTGATGATCCTGCATAATCATAGTTATTAGACTGGAGCCACCGTGAGAATACCAATTACACGGGGACACCAAAAGGACATTTTGAGCCTAGCATTGAATTGTCACAGTGGGTTATGTAAATGTGATCCGCATGAGCAGAAACATTCCATGCACGCGTGCAGCTTAGCATGAAATGCACACAAAGTATAAGCCGGACAAATAATGTGCCCACATAGACACATGGACAAACATTTAGAGACACCAGTATTAGGGTTTTGTGGATGTGTTAGCTGTGCTGTTATGGTTTACTTAGAAATATTAGAGCAAACAAGTTAACAAGTCATTAAATTAGCAACATTTACAATCATTAGAAAGGATAATTGACTTTGCATTATGCTTAAACCAGCATTAAATGTAATGTAGAGTCAGACCACATTATAGTGCAAGTCTGTCAGTTGGTGAGCATTTTTTTCTTTTCAGACTGGATAATACTGTTTTCCACTAATAACACGAAGGACTGTTTCTTGGAATGAAAACAATAACTGGAACGTCTGCGTCTTCCTGTAGTTTTGTTTGGCCGGGTGAGATAAGACTGATATCATTTAACTCAGGCGGCAGCGGAAAAACAGCTTGGAACTTGGAAACGGGTTTATTTTTATGACTATGAAAATGCATTTTGAACCAATGAAAGAGACAACACAAAACAAGTAGTGTATGAGAAATCTCTAATCAATGGAGTTTAAATTATAACTACTAAGTCCAGTGTTTTAATAGTCGGTGCCCACATGAACCTATCCTTCAACTAAACAGTCAGTCTCACATTTTCTGCTGCCAGAATGGTGTTTCCTTTCCTATTGCATCGACACTTTAGAGGACCATATCTCATATCGTTATTAACTGTCATTCTTCATTAGCAGTATTGAGGTTTACAGTTAATTTTAACTGACATGCTTGTTAAACCATTTCAACCTGTAGCTGACTATGGTTTTAAAAGTCTAATTAGATAATGGTTAAGTCCTCGGGGGCCCAAGTGGGAGAGAGATATGAGGGGTTTGAAGGATGAGAAACTATGAGAATAGAAGGCACAAACAGCCTGAGACGCTCTTGATTAATATACCATAGACTGCATTTAAATGTAATTGTTCACCCAGTACCAACCTAGTCTAACTTTAAATATGTTGTTGACTTCTTATCATATTACCCACTGACACCAAAATAAAAATAGCTGTTTATCTTTTGTAACTGCAGATAGATGCAACAGACCGATAACCATTTTAATATTCTTACTTTTCACTGATTCTTCTGGTCACATGTAGTCCTGCCATCTTGCCGTTAGTGTTTTACTTGGATGTGGTTGCATGGCTGCAGTCCCTCTGAACTATTTTTGGGCTTGTAATGAAATCATTTTTAACCAGTGTGTTGTGTTAAATGATGGATGTCTTTGGCACGCACAATAGCTGTGCTAAAGTAGATGATTTATAAACCTCTGTTTGGTGTCAGGCTCCCAAATCACCTTGTCGGGTCTTATTTCAGTAACACTGTAATGACCAGCTCCCGCTACGTTTTCCTGCTTGCAGTCCAATTGGAAATGTTAACTAGTTGCCTAATGTTCCTGTCTAATTAGAGACAGGGTATTATACACAGACTCAAACAACTCAGAAGATATTATAATAATCGAGAAGCCTTAGCAGTCTGCCTCCCAACATGGCCACAGGTATACCATTGGATACCACTTCAAAAGAAAATGCTTGCTTTCTGTGCAGTGATGACATATGGAAAGCATCGTATAACTGTTTCACTGTCACTTGTCACAATATGCAGCAACAAGACATTACCTAAATGCGCTACTTGTACTTGTTATGTTAGTACATTTGTCTTATATGATCAGAGAGCAACACTTGTTTTGTATGTAACTGCTGCCCTTCATATCACACAGGGAAAGTGGATAGTGTGTGAAAGGCCTCTACAGGTATTATAGTATTTGTTATTTGATTTCAAATCCATGAATTTACCCTGTGTGACTGTACACAATCAGTGACTTTCACACACTAGAACAAGACTCCACAGTTCCTGATTGTATACCTTTACACATTTTAGTTTTTATAAAATTAGATTGTCTGAGCAGCACTTCTGTTTCTGTAAATATTTGAAAATACTGGAGCTGTGGGGAAACTTGGTCTCCCTCTCTCTCTTTTTTTTTCTTTTTTTTGAAAGTCAATGAACTGGAATTATCCATTACTTTCAGTTGAATGGCAGAAGCAAAATTGACTGGGCAGTATGTTGAGTGTTATATAACCAGCATACAACAAACACACCAATACTACAGCTGTATGCTCCTGAACCAGCTCTACAGAGAGAGATGTTCCCACCGCTGTTGTGTTCGTGGCGCAGCGTCACTAATTTAATATTCTCATCATATTTGTGTCGTGACCCCTGGCGTGGTGTTTTGTCATATCCGTTCCCACCCTGCTCTCTCCATAAAGTTAAGGCGCCATCTGTCAGCTTTGCACCCAGAGTGCTGCTGAGTGACAGGTGCTCTTGAATCTGCCAACCACCTGGTGTGTGCAAAGCAAAGAGCCTCCATCTGAACAGCTCATTGACGTTGGTATTAACAGTTTTACGTGCAAAAATATGCATAGGCCTGTGTGTGTGTGCGTGCTCACATACAACACACACACCCCCCCCCCACTCCCTAAGAACAGTGTGCAGATGAGGGAGTGGGGAAGCGGGCAGCACCATTAAAGTAAGTGTTGACACTGTCACCGGTGGTGGTATTGTTGTTGAAGTCACGAGGTTGCCAGGCAGTCTTAATAAACCGCGCAGGCTATTCCTCCCACGAATCAGCAGCCAAACTGAGCTAAGTGAAGGAGAAAGAGAAGATTTGTTCGTCACAGACTTGAAAGTGCTGCTCAGAATAAAAACAGAAGTGAATAATTGATTCATGTAAATCCAGGCGCTCTTCCCAGAATCCCTGGTTGTGATGATGCTATCAATATTTAAAATAATACCAATATATTATGTACGTGGTGTGCTAAAACTGATTGATACATATATAATATGCATACGACACTCTGTTATGGAAGTAGATTATGGTGATACCGTGCAATCATACAGCAGAAAGCATTAGGATCCATTTAGCTGGGAGCTGTAAATATTTACATCCATATTAGTGGAACTCTGCGAATTAGTTTGAGTTTCCTTATCATGGTTACAATATTAGTTACGAGATATTTTATCTGTTGGTAATATTAGATGATAAGCCAACAGTCACAATAAATCCTAACAATTATTATTTAGGTAACGTTGACGTAATATTCTCATTAAATTCCATACAATCTGGTAGTTGTGCTGCTGATAATGTTACATTTCACGACCAAAGACCACTGACTGATATCCCAATCCTTATTCCTTACTGCCAGCTTTGCAGAAATATCAAATTTTCTGTAGCCGACACATACATTCACAATGCTCTGCGTTGTTTAACATGTTATTGTAATGACTTTTAATGTCATGAAGTTTAAGGCATTTCAAGGGGTTCAGTGTCCTGTAAATGTCTTGCAAATCATCTCATGGGGTTTCATTCAACTTTACCTAGATGAATTCTGCTCCTTTAGTCTCCAATGCAAAGCCTCTCCGAGTTTCAGTCATTCATTCTGTATTTTATTAAGAAGATGAATGACAATCACAACTGGTAAATTAGATCCGAGCTTCATGCCCACTGTTAATGTAATAACCGAAGGGGAAGCATTCCAGTGCACAATATGTGTAAAGGATGAATGTGTCTGTTAACTAATCTTTTGTCTTTTTTTTGTCTTCAGATTGACGGAGAGGAGGAGCAGAGACGTTTCGATGAAGGCAATGCACGTTACCTCCAGAATAAAGCAAAAAGACTCGCAGATAAGCAGCGCCAGCAGTGACGCCGCTGCTCACCAGAGTAAAGCTTCTGCAGCAACAGTATCAACCCCACACAGCACATACAGTATGAAGGACATAAAAAACCTCTCCCCCGTTCTGTAACTGTAGAACCCTGTTAAACCCAAACCTGTGATGATTTGTTTCCTGTGCTATGCACCAAAATGTCCACATATGGCTGTGTATGTATTAAAAATTAAGAGTACATCTTTTATTTCGGGGATATTTGTAATGATGTATTAAGGCTATTCATGATCCAAAGTGACAGTCTGACTGTAAAAGTAAGAGAACAATATTATTTTAGGACGATTTTTAAGTATGAAGACTTCATGTTTGGTGTCAGTGTAAAGCGATAGTCTGAGTGCAAATGATGAATAAATGAGTGAATAATGATGAATAAAAGATCCAAGCGTGAGTCTGGGGCTCTCGCCTCACGTCCTTGCTAGTTTGATGATTATGATGATGATGTCATTGTCTTGGGCATGCCTTGGCAGAGAGGGCACACGCTATCCATCTTTTCAGCACAGTGTCTTTCACAGAGAAATCAGGGGAGCTCGGGGGCTTTGACTCAACTCGCATCTCTCCCACGCCCGCCCTTCCCCTTTTCCTCCTCGCCGCTCTCCTCCTCCTCTGCTAGTCTGTCACACTCTGACTCCAGCGATCGCTGTGCCTCAACATTCTCTCCTTTCCCCTCTCCTGCTCACCGTCATATCCTCACCCGTCTCCATTCGCTTGCAGAGTCACTTTCTTCCTCCTCTCACTTTGTCCCTCTGTCTCCCCCGGTCTTTTCACTGTCTCACTCCCTTTGTCTCCGCATGAGATGTGAGGACTCATAGAAAGAAATGTATCTGTATGGGCATCTTTCTCTCTGCGTATCGCCTGGGTGTGTGCATGTGTGTACAGAGAAAGATCAGAAAGATGAATCGAGGTCAGCAGCAGCCAGTGAGAAATCAATATCCATACGGCCATGGGACTGAAAAGGCTGGGATTATTAACCTGCCATGAAAGCTCCTGTTCAAATATTTAGCAAGATTGTTTTTTCATTTGGGTATTTAAAGCTCTCTTAGACTTCAGGAGGAGTAGGTGAGCTTCAATCCTGTGCAACAGATGGCGACGACTAATTTGAGATCAAAACTAGAGAGGAAATTTCAAAGATTAAAGCCCAGTGAGCGAGCTCTATGAAGAACAGACAGCCACACAGATCTAAACCTCAGCGAAAAGGCCTTTTTGTTTGGACCTTTGTTCTTCCTCGTACTGTTGTCTTACACAGACAGAAACTGAATTGTCATTGGTTCTTGAAGGTTATTGTTTTTTTCCCTTGGTCCCTCCAGCACAGAATGTGTGCTTTTTATTCCCCCCATGAAAATGAAGTTAGGCTCAAACTGCACCAGGGGGATATATATATCTATTTTTAACCCCAGTGAAGTCGAGGCATCTTGTGGTGGAAGGAGAGCACAGGGAGGGAGAGGAGGGAAAACACGGTCCAGGGAGACGGGGATCCATCTCAGATGGCAAGACGAGACTCGTGAGCAAATAATATGAGGAAATATGAGCTTATAGAAGAGCATCTGCCTAATGCACAACATCAGCACAAGCATGTCAGAATGCCCCTGTCCAGAGAACATCCACTTACCCATCATTCACAAACAATATTCATTACTGTCTTTGGCTATTACAGCTGGTGGCAGCTGGCTTTTATAGGGAGAGACACACTATGGTAACCATGGTTACTTATGTGGAAGAACAGACTTGAAATGGAAGTGATGACATTATCAGAAATAGATGTTTCTCTTGCAGGTAAGTCTGCTCTAAATAATTCATGTATCACATGTAGATCATGTTTGTGCTTGCTGCTCATAAACTGCAGTATTTATTACGCGCTATGCATCAGAGGAAGCTGCATGTCAAACTGCTTCTTCCCCCATCAGAGAATAATGAAACTGAGGCAAAAAAAAGGTGATCTCATCTTTCCTCTCATGTTTTCGCATCTAAATTAGTGAACTAGCAGCCCCCACACATCCTGTATCCCAGTGTAGAGAGACCGACGAGGCTACCTAGAAGATGAATGATCCTCTGGTGCATGAGAAAAACCATTAAGGACTCAGAAGGAAGGATAAACGATAAAGCGAGACGACCGCTTTACATTTCCTCCTCAGCTTGGGAGCGTCTCCATCGTCAGTCATTTTCTGACAGCAGGGGCTCTACTTACACACATGAGACAAGACGCAGAAACCTGAACCGTGTGCACATTGTACTTCAAGGTCACTCGTGAAAATAAGTCTGCCAATATGTCTATGAAGCACGGCTTCTGTTGAGTTTGTTGGCAGGAGTTGCAGATGCTCAAAGACGTCAGCCTCACACAGTAAACGGTTAAACAACTCAATGTTTCTTTTTGTTTGTTTGTTGTTGTGCTTCCTGGAACACCTTCACAGAGCAGAGATACAAGTCCTACATTCAGCCATCCTCTGTTATCTGGGCTTGGAGCCAGAAGGGCTTTCCTTGCAGAGGAGTGTAGGTGATGGGCCGTACTTTGTCTGGCCTGGGACCTCCCTTTTTGTCAGCCACAGGGGACCTTACTGGGAGGACTTAATTGGGCTACCTCTGACTGCAAGGCACACAAAGTCCTCCACACAGAGAGGTGGAAAGGCTGACGGGATGTGGAAAAGTAGATCGCAAGAGAGCACATCAGCAGGACATTCAAGTATTAAAGAGCTGCTCTGTGTGTGTGTGTATGTGTGTGTAGGTGTGTGTGTGTGTGTGTGTGTGTGATGTGATGTGTGATAGTGGAGCTGACGGTAAGAGTGGGGGCAGCCCGGTGCCAGCAGAGCCAGTGGGCGGGAATGCCTTCTGTTACTTTTTACTTCCAGGTCACCTAGCATCACACAGGAGAGGCTAGAGATGGACACTCTGATTCTCTTAACAAACTCCCCTGTCATGTCGACTCTAATGATGGACATATTTAAGTCAGAAATACAAAAATAAAGCATCCACAACAGGCTACACCTACCCCCTGTCTTTATCCACACGCCATTCTACCAAAGATCTTCTCATTTTGTTACATAAGCTTTATCAGAAATTGCTAATAGAAATATACTTGATTTGTTCTCCGCAAGCCATTCACCACATGTAGGAGGCCATAACTGATGGATGCCCATTGTAATTCTGTAAATGGATTTCTAATTCATGCACCCTGAGTGATTTGCTAAAGTAGTCCTGACTCACTTTACCCTGACAACTTAATAATGAACATCTTCGAGATCGAGGTAGATTAGGACCAGCTCCTCAACTTGCGTAATTCGCTCTAAAGTTAAAAAATACAAATGTGAATCTGCCATCGTGAAGAAAAAACTTTCCATCTATTGTTCTCTCTCTCTCTCTGACAAACACACACACACACACACACACAGTCAACTTCCGTTCTTTCATCTGGCTTTCTTCCTCAGGTTTTAAGAAGTAACACATATGAGGGAAGTCTGTGTAACAGTACAAACTGAGCGCCTAGTCATCAGTGAGTGATGTTGACCATCATAACTGTTGGGGTGCAAAGGACACTATGGAGTAAGCTTAAAGGAAAGTCCGTTTTTAGAACCTGGGTCATGTTTACTTTGCCGCTATCTAGAATTTAATTACTGAAATCAGCAGACACAATGACATAATTAAGAAAAAACAATATAGTTTGACCAGCAATACAATCAACATGAGTACTCAGACAACCAGAATTTAAAAGCAATCTCCAGTTCATCCCAGCCTTTTATTTTAAAGTGTTATAACTGCACACAAACCGGCATACTTGTAGATAAGGGCAGGAGGTCAAAGCTAAAATGTTGTGGAAGATATAATAGCTTTTGGTAAGACAGGAAACTTAAATGTTCTTCTTTGTTTTTACTCTTGAGGTTAACCAGCTAAATCTAAAAACACATCTTTTTAATTAAGTTTTGGCCTGCCGTCCATGCTAACAGGCATTTCTTTCACCAAAAATATCGTTTTGAAAACGGGACTTACCTACGGTCTTATTTTAAACCTTTCGTTTTTTTTGTTGTTATTATAAAAAAAAGTAATAACTTCATTTAACTGGGGCTAAAGACCCACGTTGTAAAACATAATGCAGCTTTAAAGTCTCTAACGGATAGCAAGAGATAGTGTAATTCCAAAAATCTTATAATTTCTGGAAGGTTGAAGGGTTTCAATTGACCTGCAGTGACATGAAACACGCTACCAAGTCCTCCTCCAGCTTTCTCTGCAGTACAACTCTCACTGTGGTTTGGACCAACTTTTAAAAAAGATATTACCCTTAAATGTGCAATTAATGTGTTGTTTCTGTTGCATTCCCATTGTGTGATTTTAATATTAGAACACATGTAAACCTTGAGGCTGCAGAGAAGGTCAGTATTGACTGGATCAGCTGTGAAACTCAGGGGACATTTCCCATCCTGCCTCAGTATCTGGAGGAGCATTTCTGTTTCAGGCTCTTCAGTACAGCCTGGAGCTGTAGCACTGTGGCGTGTGTGTAGGCTTATCTGTTTGAATGAATGGGGAGCAGTGAGAGTGTGCACTGCTCATGAGACCATCCACCAAATAAATGAAAATAATCCTTATAATAGAGACAGAAACCAAGGCACCAGGGACCTCTCTGTGTCTCTGCTCTCATGGAGGCCTATTCGTTTTCTCACTGGGTACAATCTAGGCCCCGAGGGAGGAAAGCCGCTCTTACAGAATCATCCAGGAAAGGAGTCTTACATAACAAGTCGTACAATGTCAATGAAAAGAGCTCATTTAAAAGGAGCATGAATAACAAGAGAAAATAACGTGCATTCATTGATATGAGAGGTTCAGTGCAAATGTTTGGATGATATAAATAGATGGCAAATTAGATTCATGCTTATTGCTAGCTGCAAAAGGGCCACCATAGCCATCTCTTGTTTCCATCTTCTATCTCATGGTGAAAGGAAGCTTAATGAAGTCCGTTTATAATCAACTCATTCAAATGAGACCTTTAATGAAAAATATGCCTTCATGTTCATTCAAAGGCTGCGGGAGTGAAATGACCCGTTTTTACTCAAAGCCAATGTGCAACATGCAGGAGCAGTTCTCGCTCTGTCAAAATGCCGACCTCTTTTCCATGAATTATTTCTTATTGCGGTTCACTCCCACGGCCACGGAGCGTCTCACCCGCGCACGAGCCTGTGCTGTCGGGAGCGCGCAGCAATCATGCCTCATCCGTCGCACGCCTCGCTAGTGTCGGAAAAATAGCAGGAGACATTAGTCTTTTACCTAAACAAAAAAAAAATCACCCGCTCTTTCAGCCCTCGTGTTTTCGTGCGACCGCCCGCTTCGTGGTGAAGAAGCGAACACATTTTTATCCAAAACTCGCCCATATTTATTCTCCAGTCAATGAGACAAAGAGGGTAACAAGCCACGAGAGGAGTAGGCTACAGCTGTGGTGTTTCTGGGCTCATCCTTCATTTCGCAGGTCATTCCTTTAACTTGACGCTGTCAACACTCCTGACGCTGTTCAGATTTGGGATGTAAAAGGCACTCTCGGGGACCTGAACTGATGTGACTCAAACGAGTGTTTTCATTCCCCGGAACAATGAGCCCCGTGGGAGCCCGTAACGTCTCGTGAAAGGTAAGAGAAAGACTCGCACAGCTGATTACAATGATGCCAGACTCACTGGTGCTCATTTTGAGAGGTGTAGGGCTAAGAAAACGACGAGGCTTCATCGAAACAGGTGGTGTCCTGCAGCTCAACTGATGAGAGGGGGGGGGGGGGGAGTAAATTAACACATTTGAATTAAGATGCAACATTCCTGTGGACCTTCCGTGAAACATCTGACCTATTTTGAGGATTGCGTTACAATTAATTTGCATGCAAGACAAATGCGGATGAGGAAGTGACCTAATTGGAAGATTGAATTACAAACATGACAGATAGGCTTCCTATAGGCAGTTATACACTCATTTAGCTGAGTGGACAGCGTCTTTTACAATAGATCTGTTTGGTAGCCAATTACTCTGAGCTGCTATGAGGGATTACTAGAAATGACCAAGATTAGACACTTGCGGTAACACTGCAATAGAGAGAAAAACGCACCAGTAATTTGAACCAATATCCAGATAGTGTGCTTCCACTGACTATAGGAAGATTGTGACATAAGGATGCTGAGCACAATCTTAGCAAAGCTTCACACCATAAATAATGCAACTGTATGTCTTCTTTGTGTTTCTTTATAGCTGTTTAATCAAAAAATAATTTGCAATATTCACGTGCGGTGCATGTGTGATTTGCCGTTATTCAACCTTCAAATGAAGCTGCTAAAAAGAAAGGAAGTAAGTTTTACAATTCAGCTTGACAGAAGTAAAACAATCAAGAGGCACGATTTAGACACCGGCTGGAGTTCCAATCCAACTAAGTTTGGAATGAACGTGTTTTAATATAGCTACACGTTGACGCCTGGCATTACCACAGCGCTCGTGGTGATGACGGACTTAACCAGACATTTCTGACACTGATGAGGACATTATTCACAACTCCCACACCAGGCCAAAGGATTTAGTTCCAACCAATCTCTTTATTTTTTCACCATGCAAACACGTTTTTGACAAAGAAACGCAACACAAATACCTACTCTTTTAAAAGCTATACATTTGAACAAATTCAGATCTCATGACTTGACTACAAGTGTAAAAAGATATGCGAGAATGAGCGGGCTTCTGTTGTGATTCAGTTTGTTTCCCATCAGAGCAGACACGGCAGAAGTAAAAGAGAGAGTGGATAACACGCAGTCGGAGGTCAGAAAGTGGCCATGCAAGCCAACGATCACATCCACTGCTCAGACAAAGTGCTGTAGCTTACATGTGACAGTTGCTGCTACACCACAAAAGCCTCACGACAGATCTCAGTGTTTCGCGGGGCATATGTGACATTTTGTTTGTCACACATTTGGCTCTGTCATTTTGTGACCGCGTTAGCTCGCGTTAACACTATTCTACTTTTCTCTTTACACGCAACACATCGAGTCCGCCTTTAGACGGCATTATATGGCAATTGGGTATTAATGACAGTGAGAAGAGTATTGCAAATTATATTCCGGGTGCTTTAAGTCTCTTGCACCAGTTTGACTTTATTATTCATAGCAGAAAAATGTATTTTCTTTACTGTATGGTATTATCCTAAACTCTAAACCCTCTGCCATATGGTGCCCAGTGATCCAGCTACAGTCATAGCTGGAGGTAGCTTAACATAAACAGAAAGGGAGCCTCTAGGGTTACATTTGTGATGGAAAATTCAACTACTTACTCTGGTCGCTCAGCAAAGAAAAGTGCTCACAACGTGCCTCAGTAACATCAAACAGAAGGTAGGAATCTGGCTTTTTTTAATACCTTTTTTATCTTATTCGTAATTTGTGTGAAGGCCTCCAATGTATGCTGCTTGCACCAGAACGGCTTGTAATCTTACACATTTACTGGAGCTTTGTGTTAGTGGAAAATCAAGTGCAGGAAGGGAGTTATGATAAGCACAGTAGATATGACAGATCGGTGCTGGGAGCTGGCTGTTTTCTAATGACTGCAAACAGTATTTAAGAAGATTCTGTCAAGCTTGCAATTGTAGTTTGTTATGAATGCGTTCTCACAGGCCAAACACAAAACTGCAAATATAAAACCTGTTTGGAAGTGTCTAATTAGATGCAATATAGGTTTTAGATGCCTTAACTGTGGTAGGAAATACCCATTGAGGATGTCTTGATATAGACCACTCAATTTTACTGCACGGCAAAAGCAAATTAGAGCTGCAGTTTTAGATTTCACGTTACCATTTATGTCTCTCGCTGCCTTGTACAAGTACCTCAGGGCATAATGCTATTGATATTATTTGATGGGTATTTAATCAGTGCAGATGAAACAGTTGTTGCTTTTTCATCATAATGCTAGGGAGACTATTTTAATAGCGACCCCATTGGCACATTGATCTGAGTTTGCTTGGCATTCAATAATTTGCCAGTTTGATGTACAATCTCCAGCAGGACGATATCGATTCAATAGAGTAATTGTCTGAGCTTATCTCTCTTGACAGGCAGGTCAGAGGTCACGGTCAGATGAGCACCTCCTAGAGCTTTTTTTCTTTCTTTCTGATGACCGGCGAAGTCTCCGTTTATAGACTTCTGTGGCCGACACAGGGACTTGAATCGGGGTCCTCTAGTTGGAGAGCAGGCTGCCAACTCCCTCTGCCTCCGTGCTGTGCATTAGTGCAATGCCGTGATCAAACGGAAGGGGCATTTGCTCACAACATTATTATTGTTGTTTTTGTATTTCAGTGCTTGAGCGTGGCTGCTTGTGCATATTTGCTGTACATGGATACTTTACAATGACAGCAGCTACGCAGAGTTACTCACCACAGGAAGATGATACAGATGTATGAAATGCACGATGTCATCTTTCACCAGAATTCAGAGTGCCCTCTACTCAAATAATGTTTCATTCATAGTTTGTGTAAATATAAGTATACACCCGCTACTGTAAACTGAACTTTGGCCTTGTTTTACCCCAAATAGACTGGAGCAGAATGGTGATGGATTTGAGTAGCTTTTATTTTTCCAGCAATGTAACCGATTCCCATTCAAGACAGGCCATTAACAGACTAACCGTTGAAGCAGATGTAGCTGAAGTGGTCTTCTTTCAATGAGGCTGGTTTGGTCTGTATTTGTGCAGAGGGACCTCCTACACTGCAGCTAAATATTGTTAATCGTGGATGAGTGAGAACCATACGGACTGAACTCTAAAGTACTTCCTTCCATTTATCGTAAAACCACAAGCTCAGAAGATAAATTTACGATGCAGTCGAATAGGAGCTAAAAAATGTCTTTTCCTAACCTCTTTTCCTCTACTTCAGAGATGGGGAAAGATAATTCATCAAGACTTAGGAAAGCATAACCACAGTGCTTAGAGAATCCTGCACTTACTCTAGGCTACAGATGGTTTTTTTTAATGCAACTTTATTTATAACACACAGAAAATGAGTACAATGAAAAACTCAATGCTGTGTGACTCAATCAAGGATTCCTGTCCGAAACAGAATCACACGTTCTCAGAAAGATGTTTTTAATTCCTCCATAGTGTACAATAAACAGTGACGGTGGATGTTAATGACTGCTGAATGGTGCTCTGCTTTAAAAGGAATTGTGGGATGGCATTATCTCCTTCCTGTCATAAAGAATAGTCCAGTGTATCCTAGGAAATGAGTAAGCATTGAAGCACCTTTCTTTAGCATTTAGAGGATTCGACCAGCTCTTATCATGGCTGCCACTTTAAATGCTTCGGGGTCCTTTCACTCAGTTAGTAACCTTCCTAAGCTAAAAAGACTATTTGACCGCAGCCTTGTTGTTTCCTATTTTTGGTTCTGGTTGACTAGGGTTGCAGTCGAACAGTCTTCTATAAAAATGTTCTCAACTGAGTGAAATGACCGGGAAGAAGTGACAGCCATGATAAGAGCAGGTCAAATGCTCTGACTGCTAAGGAGAGGTGCTTTAATGCTTCCTTTCTTACCTCCTTTAGCATAGGATACACTGGAACAAGTAGTTAATGCCATCCCACAATTCAATTTAAAGCAATGCACCATATCTCTATATTCCCTTTTTGAATTCCAACCTATAGCCTGCATCAAACTACATGGGAAGAATTCACAGGGAGAAGTAACTAAATGCACATTTAGTGGTCCATCTTCTGAACATCGCCATCCCATAATTACGTATCAAGTGCTGTTGGGTTCTTTTAGCACCGCGGTTGTCTTTTCAGAAGTCCGTATGAATTGCCTTTCACATCCTTACTTGACCTCATGACGTTTTACATCGAAGTCGAGGAGAAATTGGTTAGAAAAAGACACAAGAAGTCATCTTTTTTTTTCTTTCTGTTCCACCGTGTCAAGATGACTCTGCTCAATAAGGTCGCCTTGTGATGATGAAATGTAGGGACATTTAATGTGCCATTATCTTGTAACGACCACTTTTTGATACTTTCTAGGCTTGATCTAGGAAATGACAAAGGAGGAGTGCTAGTACACCAGCACAGCCGTGCCAGTTTAACAGTTCAGCATTTTATTTTTGTATATTTAAGGGAAACATGCAGATAGTACATCAAAGTCTGTTGTCTGCTGAATGTGGATCCAGTGTGGTTGCAGTGCAGTGCAACAGAGTGCCTAATGTGGTGGTGGTTTGTTTACCAATGGTGCTCTAATGAAGGGATGATAAGAGATTGTCAGATATCAGTGATGCAATAAGCCCTCTGGCTGTTTATGAAAACAGTCCTGGTCTTAAGGATGTTGACTGAGGTAGGACGGCCTCATTTTTGCTTGAAAGTTCAGCTGTTCACTTCTGGCTGCTTTCTAAAGTTTGTAATGCTCTGCTGTGCGTCCTCCGTTGGGTATAGAGCTCAGCGTGAACACACTGAGAGGGGACAGACGGGGATTTTGATAGATTTTAATTAAGCATGCATTTTATTAAGTCTCATTTAAGGCTTTGGTACGTGTGCATTTTGAGTGGGACCACAGACTGTATACTGACACAGGTAGACGGGTAGAAAAGTGATAGAGTAGGAAAGCACTCTCTGAAATGACTCTCGGACAATCACGGGTGCAAACTGGCAATAAGGATGAACTGTTATTTGTGTTTGTGACAAAGTAGCCTGAATGGGAACTTTGCAAAAATGACAATTGTCATCTAGTTGTCCTTTCTTCCAGGAATGCTTGTTTCTTAAAAAGTTAAACCGTAAGTTCCAAATGAGGTCACAAATATCAGCCGAGGTGAATCCTCTTTGTTGACAAAGGTATATCTTCCTTCTGCAGGACAGTAGGTTGAAGCCGATCCTGCTGATAATCTGTCACGCCAGGAGGAACCTCTCCGGGACTCTCATTGATAACTAGATAATGAGCGCTCACTGGAGATGAGTAAGATTGATGGTGTTTTGCCCTCTGAGGGCCGTTGTAATCCCTCATGGGGTGAGGGAGAGCTATTCACCAGCACTTTGTGGGTGACACCGTGCTCCATCAGGAAGAGACAAGGGTGCCTAAACTGACTGCTGGCCTAAACAAGTTGAACTATACTGATTGTACAAATTAGAAAATAAATTAGAAATATCCATTTTGTCCTGTAAAAACAGGAATTGTTAGAATACATGTGTTAAAATTCTAATAATATAATTCTAATAGTCTAACATTTTTAAATAATTTCCTTTACTGACTCTTATTTCTGCTTGTATACCCCTCTCTCTAGGAGGCCATGCCTCTAAACATTTGTAATAATGACGTTTAATAACCCTTTTAAAAGGTCTCATTTTGTAGAAAGTCAGATTTCCATGTCTTTTTTTATTATAAAGTAGGTCTATGTGATATATAAATACTGTGACCATATCAAAACGCTCAATCCACAGAGAAATGCACACGGCCCGTATTCAGAAACTGTGCCTTTTTAAAACAATGTTGTGATGTCACTAGGGGTGAACAATTAATTTAAATTGTATGGAAGTCGCAATACGCAATAATGTAATTTATTAAAGGAGAAAATGTGTCAAAATACCATTTTAAATTATATATTGTTGTGCTGCAGAGATGTCCTGGCCTACACATCATATGCTAGAGACTTAAGAAAACATCTTTGTTTAGAACACATACTGCTAAAATCACACCATAATCATATTAACATGTTATTAAGTCAATGAAAATGAGAATAATGTAAAAATTGTCATTCCCTCTATTCCTTGCAATATCAGTCAAAGTTATAACAATTGTATATTTTTATTCCTCTGAGCCAGTGACAGCCGTGGCCATCTCTACATAAAATCTCTACGTAAGATCTAGTGGAGGAGTGTTCAGAGGTCAGGCCTTTCTCCTGGCTGATCTGTGAAAATGTCAACGACCAAATAGTTCAGTTAAATCTCACGTTGATCCTTAAAATCACCACCAACATTAACATTGCAAAGTCAACTACAATCAGACCTTAAGTTGGAAGTTTCTTAAAATTCTTTAACAGTTCCATCCTGTAACATGCAAATGGGAATATACAGAAGACTTCAGCGTTGGTCTTAAACCTAATCAGGTTACATGTTCTGATCATAATGACTACCTGATCAATATTTCAGCATAAGAGTAACATAGACGTGGGTTTGCGACTAGAAAGTTGCCTGTTTATAACAAGTAGATTTATAACTGGTTGTTAATTTTACACAAAGGGATCATGGTTTGTTTTGTTCAACTGCGTCTAGCGAGAAAAAAAATGCAATTACAAATCCGTCTGCTTCTTCAGCACCACGGACAGACAGCGCTATGGGTTTATCAATACACAGCACAGTTGGGCTGGTATTTCAGAGCCATGGTCGGGGCCATAGATTCTAATTTGTACAAACCTCAGTCAGAAAAAGGATCAATGAGTCTGGCAGAATAGACTAACATATTTAACAACCCCTCTTCCCCTGCACTGTCTCGGCTTCAGGAAGATGGGGGGGGGGGGGGTTAACGAGGCGGATGCGTTTTGGTAATTTTGCTTACAAGGGTAAAGACAAACCCCCTCAAATCGCCTACTGGTTATAATCTATGGGTTAGTTTATTTTCTCCACTTATTAGGATCCCCGTAAGCTGCTGAGTACAAACTTCCATTATTTAGAAACATAAACTAACGTATAATACTAATACTAATATTACAGAGCAGTCAACATAACATAAGTTAACAAAGGGATCTGATTACAGTCAGAGAAAATATAGCATGAAGTAGGCAGCCGAGAAAGAGAATTCAATCAGACGGCAGTGAAGTAGCTATTTTATACTTTATATGTTTTGTAATTGCCTTTAAGTGGGAAAGGGAAATGAGTGACTGCCCCTGACATTCCCGGCACTCAAATCTGTAGAGGGCTGCACTTGTATCGGGCAGCTCCCTAGCATGAGTGTTTGTAACTGTGTAAATGTGAAACAGGGTGCTGCTGCTGCTGCTGCTGCTGCTGCTGCTGCTGCAGAAAAGCTCACCTGCTGACTTGACTTTCAAAGTAAAGCACCCGTCATGTGTAAGCATCAAAGATGTAATATTAAACACTCTGGGGAAAGCTGCGCAGCCTCCCAGGACAGAGTAGATTCCCCCCTGACAGTTCCAGGGATGAGTTGCAGGTCGGGCAATAAGACCCCATGCGTCCCACCCGTCACCAGGGAGCTTATTAAAGAGGTCCGCTCCAGCTCCTGACAATTGGAAGCTGAGCGACGAGGGTCCGGATTACACATCCACACCAGCTTTCACTTTGTGCTGATGAGCCTGATTAGATAGAGCTTTGAAAACCATTATGTTCCCTGGAACAGGTTTACATGTAATAATTGGTCTGATCTCATTCAGACACACTGCCATCTATTTTGGCCTTTGTTTTAATAGATACATGCTTCTTTATGCCTGCCAAAATCTGTCTAGGCACGCTTGTCTCTTCCTCCCTGTATCGCAGCTGATTGTGGTTTGAGATGAAGAATGAAAAAGTGTTTGGTCTTTTTTTTTTTTTCGCAGTTCAAAATGTGACTCATGTGCCAAGTGAATAAAAACTCAGCTCCCTACACAGCAGTTTTCATCAGCCCTTAATGCTGATGGTATTCCTGCAAATGCTTTTGTGCAAACAGGCTGTCGTTTATGTTTCCACTGACAGATAGTTCAGTGTAGTGAATAATTAGGCTGTGTCTAGAAATGAAACGAGGCATGCTGAGTCATCTGTATTGAAACAAACTCAAAATATCATATAACAATGGGGTCGAAAGCATTATAATACATCCAGGAAAGCAGTCCCTTTGGTGTTCTCAGATGTTTTCCACTGCATTCTGAAGGAAGTTGTTTATATTTGTAGCTAATCGTGGGGGAATTTTGTTTGTTTACCTCTTTAATTGCTATATTATAAAATACTCAGACATAATTTTGGAAGAGTTAATCTGACCAATTTATCTCACTATAATGCAAAACTCTGATAAAACATTTTGGGAACTAAAGCACTTTTAAAGAGGGTACCTTTTCCTTCACAGCTTGTTGCACCCAAAGCATTTCAATCCTTTAGAATTTAAAGCTAAATTGATTTAAGAGCCTGTAAGCATAACCTGACTTAGTTGGAACAAAGTCTCTAGCTCTGTTGGTGCCATAGTTATTATAGGTAAAGCCACGAGCATTGTTTGATGGCAGAAGTCTCAGAAATCAGTCATTTCTTGTTCCAAGGCTAATTTCATTAGGTTTCAAATATAAATTATTTACCGTACTTTTTGCTCTTAAGAGAGTCTTCAAATCTGGATGTAAACGGTTCATGAGACGAGGAGAAGTTCAAAATGAGTAATTATTTATTATTTGTGTTTCCTAATCTTGTACACTTTGTTAACATTCAACATATCCATGTTGAGAGAGAGAGAGAGAGAGAGAGAGAGAGAGAGAGAGAGAGAGAGAGGAGAGAGAGAGAGAGAGAGGAGAGAGAGAGAGAGAGAGAGAGAGAGAGAGAGAGAGAGAGAGAGAGAGAGAGAGAGAGAGAGAGAGAGAGAGAGAGAGAGAGAGAGAGAGAGAGAGAGAGAGAGAGAGAGAGAGAGAGAGAGAGAGAGAGAGAGAGAGAGAGAGAGCAAGAGAGAGAGAGAGAGAGAGAGAGAGAGAGAGAGAGAGAGAGACCTTGCACCCTGTGTGTAATTGTCAGTGCTGATTTCCCCTGTGTAGAGGGCAGATTTGGCTCGGAGGCCCAGGGGATTGTGGGTGATCGAGCTGTTAGGCTTTCTAACCATAGTGGAACTATCAGTCAAGCGTTAACATAAAAAAAACAGTGATACAACTACGACAACCACTGCTATTCCTGTTAATACTACTATGACTACCACTATACCATCACTACTACCTCTACTAATACAACTATGTACTAAAAGTATATCGTAGTGCCAAGACGGTTTGCAATATGTGTTTTTTGTATTGAAGCATCACTTCCGAGTAGATTAGTTGAACCTGATTTCCATCCAGATATCATGTCGTGTAAAAGTTGCTACATTTCCTGTCATGGCGGTTAACAGTAAACAGTTTTTTTCTCTTTGTAAAGTCGGCTCAGAATATGCTAAAGATGAGAGAAAGTGAAGAGAAAAATGCAATTGAGCAGTCCTTCCGTTGAACAAAACAATAAAAGGTTAAACAACAGAGCGTTTGCGCCGCATATTCTTTGAAGGGTTACTAATGAGGGTTAGTAACGAGCAAACTGAGTGGGCTCTTCAGTGTCACTCTTAGTCTGAACTAAATCTTCTTAGTTGTTACTGACAGCATTTACACTGTTTGCTCTCTTTCACACTAAATGTTTGGCTTTAAGCCAGGAGACCTGCGTTAAAGGAAATACCTCACACATCTTAAGAGTAAGGTTGTCTCTCTAAAACCGTGCACCAACAAATGGAGCAACTCACATTTGGATGGGAGGTACTAGAATAAGCCAAGTCCAGGGCAGATATCGCCCTCTTGATCCTTGTACACATGCCATCTATTGCACTTCTGTCCATCATGGGAGAGGGTTCCCTCCTCGGTTGCTCTCCCACAGGTCTCTTCCTCTTTTCTCCCCGTTGAAGGTTTTTTTTGGGGGAGTTTTTCCTGTTCCGGGACAGAGGATGTCACATGTGTACTGATTGTAAAGCCCTCTGAGGCAAATTTAATGATTTTTTTTGGGCTCTACACAAATGAATTGAATTGAATCCTTCATTTTCTGAGTCGTATTTCTGAACCCTTTCATGTTGGATTCCAGTCTATTTTCTTAACAGAAGATATGTTTGAACTCATCCTCATCTATATTTTCTTCTTGAACAGTTAACACATAAACATTATCAAGCAAAGGTAAACCTCATTTTTAGTAATCCAATCCACTGATTATGTTGATTTCAGGCCAGTATCCTAAGAATAACCTTCGTAGTGGATGATTCTTTGATATATTAGTGTTATGATTGATTAGTTTGCGTTACTGGTTTTCTGTTTCAGTTTCCAGCTTTTGCCGTTTTTTCCATCCGACTTACACAAGAGAGGAATGTGGTGAAGTTTATCTTCTCTTGTCTAATTTGCAGTCTAGGCTATTGTTGCACTTTGGGTTGTATTGCAGAGTGTACCCACGCTGTAGATATGATTCATTGTGTCTACATTTTTCATTTTCTGATCCCTGAATATGCACTGTGAACATTTTTTTTGAAGGCAGTGTAGCACAGTACAATGATTAGGGGCATTTTAATCAACCTTTATCGCAAGTTTTGGTCTAGTTCGGTGCTGCTAGATGACACTGGCTGCCTTCATTCAGTCCGAATGATGAAGAATTTCACGAGCATAAATGTGCATAAACAAAAAGATGCCGGAGAATTGGACTCATTCTCAGCGGAGTCTTGCATCGTATGCAGAAACACATAATGTCACCCAACCCATTCTATTTCTGTATTATGTGAACAGTGAATGCTAAGCTCAAACTGAGGTAGAGAGTGACTCGACATAAAGCCAGAAAATGAGATCAAAGTTGACATCAGCAGTTAAAAATACCATTATGTATCGTTTGTTTTAAGTCTCCACAGTACCTACAGTGGTTCCCGCAGGTAGGAAAACAGCAGTTGCTCGTAAACATCCTGGATTAAACTTTTATACCCTGTATTGCAATTTCTTTTATTAATTGAAAGCTGCCATTGTTCCTCTTGAGCCTCATGAGTCACCCAAGCAGCTGCTCTCTTGCTTCAGGTGGTAAATTATAGACATGGCTGAAAAGGTAGAAAGGAGATTTTTTTTGGTATGTTGTGCCTAAACATGACTTATCATTGTAAGGGAGCAAACTATTAGTTAAGTGGTCTTCTGTGTCGTCTCTCTGTGGCTGCAAGAGGTGTTATGTGACATTCATGAGCTCTTCCAGAATAACACATCTGACTTTTTTTATTGAACTTCATCAAGCCAAGGGAGCAATTCCTCCACTGAAATTTAAACGTTTATTCTTATTTCTAGTAAACTCTGTGGATGTAGGGAAGGCACAACAAATCTAAGTCTAAGTTTGATGTTAAACCATAGCATCATCACAGCATTTCTGTTTTGATGTGGGCTTATTGGCCCTTTTCACTGACTCACAGACTGTGCAGGAAAAGCACAGGTGTGAATAATAATATTAATGATGGCGAATACAACCAGCAAAGATGCATCGATACCGAAACATATTTCTGATATCAGCCTGATACTGACTGAAAAAGCTGGGTTAGGTGTCGGTGACGATATGCCAATCTAGAATCGGATACCATTACTTTAATAAATAACAATTCAGTTTATCTTTATGTGTATTTATTTGTTACATTTTGTTTTACAAAGTTATGAAAGCAATGTTTTAAGTCAAGCCTGATTTTGCCTTAGACATAAAATAATGATCTGTCACTTCCACACAATGACGCGTTCAGCTTATTAATTGAACACTGGTATCGTATCGGCCGATACACAAAGCCCAGGTTTCATTATGGGGACAGAAGAAGTGTATTAATCAGGTTATTCATTTAGTTATTAGTTATTGTACTGAATTCATTCATGTTTTTTTCTTCACGGATATATGGTAGCTAATATTCATTATAATGAATTCATCCTGAATATTGTGAGTTTTCGTTGCCATGCTATATCTAATTTTCTCACTGTGACCAAACCCTGCTGTTCCTTCCCTGGCAGACAAAATAACTTTACCCGTGTATACTTTACAGAACTACTGACTAAGATGGCATTCTTATGAAGAAAGTTAATCTCACTTTCCAGTGTTTTGATACTGTTACTATGTTTATTGTTTGACTCAACAGTTTTCAGTCAGACTCCAGCTCATTTTTTATGTTGTCTTAGGGTGTGATAACGCTATTTATCACAGTTTGTTTTCTTGTTTTATCTCCACAGTGAAATGTTTGAATCTATTTTTGTGTTTTGTCTAGAATCACACTGCAGTATCACACAACAAAAGTCACACGGACCACGAGAAGCTTGTTTATTAGACGGAGTTGACAACCTGTTTTGGCGGCAGGGGGGGGATCACAACACACTTGATCCCTTTTTAACTTGAGCTCCATATGATGGTCTTACCTTGTAGCGTGCTATTGGACGTTAAGAACACAGAAGAAGAGGAAAAAGATCATTTGACAATGAAACACTGCTGACAGTCCGATGTCATTTGGGCATCTTTTACAGTGGTAGCTGTTTAGTACCATTATTCCATTCCTAAAAAAATCTCTACGAAGCATAAGTGTGGCACAATTTGTAAGTGTCACTTGTTCTGCCTTGGTCAAATAGTTAAGTCACTAGAGTTTAGGTGCTTTGGTGTGAACATGTAGTTCCTTCTTAAACCAGCGGAATATTTCGTCATGTGGTTGCAGGACGACCTTCTGATTTATATGGTAACACGGGCCCTGAGGATGCTGCTTCATCACCTCCTGCTGACAGACGTTTAGGGTGCCATTGGAGGGACGAGTGAGAGAGGAGGATTAGATCAGTGGCAGTGAGAGCAGGGTGATGATGACGGGGTTCTTGTCATTTCCAGTGTCCCCTCTTTGGGGTCTTGCCCGAAGCACATCAGTGTTTGGACGAGCCAAAAGACAGGAAATAGACGTGACAACACGCTCCAGCAGTGCCAAGCATTTTTCACTCCACAGTGGGGGGAACCAAAGTCCTCCTCTGCTGATTGAAGCTGTGCTATGCTGGACACGGCCCTAAAAACTGACCAACAATGTAGCAAGCTTTCTTTCCGTTTGTACTTTCGATGACTCCTTGTAACAGGATTGTATACAATTCATTATGTCACTGCTTTTTAAGGGGTATAGGGGGCAAAATGACTGAAACACCTTACAAAGTAGTAAAGCCCTGTACATCAACATGACAAACTGTTACCTAAAAAACACTTTAGAGTTGAATCAACACCTCTATCGGCATGGCTAGAGGGGTGTTTTGTGGTTTTTGCTTGATGAATTACACAGTTAATTAATTTTTACCTAATTTGTTTTAATTGACTATTATATTGATGAAGGAATTGACAAATTGTTTCAGCAGTAAGCTTTACAAAATGGTATTGATTTCGGGGCACTCCGATTGCATTTTATTGTTTGTTTTGGTTATTTTGCAGCATTTTGGTATGACTGGATTTTTAATGTGTCAGCAGAATCCTTTTTCAGTGGCATCGCATGCAAAGTGTTCCCATCATGCCTCCATTCAGTAAAATATAGCAATCTCATGTTACCGTATCTTTACGCTATTGTCTATCATATCACTTGCAGCATTTTTTTAAATAAGCGCTGCTGACTGACAACTGTTCTTAATCACATGACATGTAAGGTTTTCAGTATTAATTAACAACTGTTGCAATTAACTCACTTAGTTCACTGAGATGAAGGATTGTTTTAAATTGAACTGACTCGTATGATCTTCTTGACATCCTCTGTCTCTGATCACTCTGTGAAATCTTCCCCCCTCTCCGTCCTCAGGCTCGTAAGGGAACTGGCCCGGCTCTTTCATCCTCCCCCTCTTAACATTCCGCTGTGTCGCACCTCCACCATGTCCTTTCCCTGCTGTGGCGCTCCCATGGAGAGTGCACGCCCACCCAGATAGGATGCCTGCCTTGCCCGACGTCCTGCATCCCTTCCTGCCCATCACCACCTCCTCCTCCTCCTCTCGTGTACCTGCTCTTGCTAACAGTTCCTTGCGGACCCCCGGGCTCCACCCTGCCCCACTCCAACATGGTGGATGAGGTAACCACCATGAAGGATGACGTCATCAACGCCAACACGCTGGCTTGGCTGGTCTGCTCGGGCGTGTCCATCCTGGCCAACACTTGGAGCATCCTTAGCGTCAGTGCCAAGCAGAAAAAGTGGAAGCCGCTGGAGTTCCTCATCTGCACGCTTGCGGGCACGCACATCCTCAACATGGCCATCCCCATCACCATGTACTGTGTCATAACACTGCGCCGTCAGCACTCCAACTACGAGTGGAACGAGGGTCTGTGCAAGGTGTTTGTCTCCACCTTCTACACCCTCACACTGGTCACTTGCTTCTCCGTCACCTCGCTCTCTTATCACCGCATGTGGATGGTACGCTGGCCTGTAAACTACAGGTAAGACACTTGAGTCTGTTGCTCAAAAAGTCTTGTGTTTATCCTCGGTCAGATTAAGCTCTTAATTTAGGTGGTACCATGTTCAAAGAGTAATTTCACCCTATTTACAAATGTATGTCTCATCGTATCTAGACGGGTCTCGTACCACGAGAGATAACTTTGCCTATATTCAGGTTTTGTGGTATCTGTCTCTGAGATTTCTGTCTTCACTCTAATAAAATAGAGGTAAATGGAATTTTGTTTGTGGTGCTCACAGCTTTAAAAATTATATTTACAAAAAACCAGCTACATATCTTTCCATGAACAATATCCTGGTTACTCGGGATGATCCTAAAGCATGTACAATAGACCTCACTGTATACAGTGTTTATTGGAATAAAAGCTGTATCTCCTGATGCCACTGGAGGAAAGGGAGAAAATAGGTTTTATTTGTCATTTAAGGGGAGCCAACCCTGACCAAATAAGTCTGCACAATTCATTGCACATATTAAAACATACAGTGTATTCTGTACGTATGTAATGCTTTACAAAGCTAGATCCTATAAATACATTTTTTATAGATTCTGATCAGGTTACAGTTTTTATACATTCAACCATCTATTTTTTATTTTATTTCTAAGCAATACAATTTATGAAAGCTAACCTCCTGTAAAGCTCCTGAGCAGATTCCTCAGATGGGATGGAGTCAAAGTTTAGATTAGTGTTACTTGTCAGCCTGTTTACCTCAGCTTTTGAGAGGGATGCTCTGCATTAGGTGAAACGTCTCTCCTGCCAGTACCAACACATCTACTGGCTGCAGTTATTTTGGGTAACACCCTGATAAAACCCTCTAGACTGAGCATCTGCCAGCTCTAGCTTCCAGCTTCATTTGGCTCCTCACAACAAGTGATATTACTAAGTAATACTGAATAATAAAGAGCAGGTTCACATCACATTAACAGTCTGCAGTAACACCATTTTGGTCTCGTTAGATTCCCAAGACATCTGCTGTTCACACGTAATCCGATGTTCTGAACAACATTGCTGCTTCCTTTTGAAACACGATTTTAATGCTATTTTTATCTGTGTTCAGGGATGCACATGCTGCGTTAACATAACCTGCTCTGATGATTATTCAGGAAGTTTTATTTGAAAATTGCACTTTTACAAGCACATTAAATGACATAATATGACTGTATTGCCGTCATGTATGTGTAATTTCTGTTTTACAAACCAGGAGTTTGTTATATGATGTATTTGTCATCTTGGTATTTTAAGAATACACAATGATAACAATAGCTGTACGGCAACAAACCTAAAAGGATACTGATCACATAATCATCTATTTGCTAGTTTCTAATTTGCAGCTTAAGGACATCTTACCTTGACGCGCACCGCATAGGGCTTGGCTTTGCTATTCATGAGTAATTTCTGGTCATCAGTTGCACATGAATGCATTCGTAGGACAAATGAATTGAATGGAATTACTATTCAAGTTTGGACAATACAAACGAGCTACGGTGTGAGTTATTGAAATGATGCAGAAACTAATGCTGTGGTACATGTTGTGAAGATCAGTATTCTCCTCCTCCCCTGCTGAAAACCAAAGAGTGATTTTACTTCCTGTGGCATCAGATGCTCTGATAAGCCTGCAGATGCACAGCCTATCCGCCTAGTCAGCGTTGCCAATTCTGCAGAAAGGCAGATGTTCACATATGATATGCAAACTTCCTTTTAAATCTTTGGTCAATCTTGGTATCTATATTTCTTGTGCAGCTGTCATTATTGGCTGATGCCCACACAGAGATATCACGCTGTGCTCAAATGCTTTTATCCCCGTCATCTGTTCCCTCACTCATCTGACAATATTCTCTCTCATCTCCTGTCTGGAATCATTGAGTTTCCTCTCAGCAGCTCCTCTTCTTGTTTCCAAGTCACTTTTAACAATGATATGGTGGAGTGATAGCTCAGGCGATGCACCGTGTAATTGCTGTTCGTCTTTCATTTAAATCGCTTCACGTTTGCTCTGCTGAGGTAGCACGGCTGCCTTGTCTCTGACATTAACGCACACAGAAGGCCTGAATTATGAATTCCAACCTTGTACTTCGGCAGCTGTTCCCATCATCCTGCGCTCGCTGTCTCTTAGGAGCTTTTTCCCCTCGCAATGCTCTCTCTCCGGTAATAGATTCAAGCAGCTTGGTGACGTAACTTTCCCGTCATACGCACCCCAGGCACATTCAGGAAAGGCTAGCATAATTACTCACAGTGACAACGAGACCTACTTGTCTTTGCACAAAGCCGGAGTGCAAAGATAGAGGCTGCTGCTGCCCTCTCTGAGCCATTTCTATTGTGTGTAGACTAATGCATTAGTAGTTACACATATTTTAACTGTATGTTTATTAACACATTTTTTTAAGCAAGGACATGCCTTCTATATCTATCCAGTGCTCCTCTCGAGGATTTTAATGAGCGGAAGAAGAGGATATGTGCTTTGGCTCTCTCAAGGGAGATGGATTGGGTTTCCTGCCAAAACTGCTTCTGCAAAACTCAGACTTAACAGAGAATTTAATGTATTCCTTCCCAACACAAATAATGCAGGAGACGTAGGTTTATGTCAACTGCCTATGTTGTCCCTTATTTATTATAGCTATTTTTAAAGGAGGCCAATTTATAAATGCTTGACTGAGTTGACAAAAGCCATGTAATAGACCATCTACGTATATTCTACAAGCTAAAAAAAGGATCGGCTCTATGTGTGAGTTCTGGCTGATGCCTTGAACAGCTCAGCACCTCTTTAGGTGCAAAAGGATGGCACAATCTTTTTTTGTCAAGTTTTGGAAATGAGTACACAGGTAACTGCCTGTCATATTGTTAGATGTATGTATGCTGTTGCAAACCTTGCCATACCCGCCAGAGGACAAACACATTCAGCAAATTGCTCAACTGTAACAATTACTTGGAGGGGAGAGGAAATGGAAATCCCTTCGTACTGAAATAGACCTAGATGGCAAACTACACAGAGGGATGTGAAAAGCAATCTTTAGCCATCAGCGAAGCATTGATTTCCCTCCATTTCACTTCAGTTTATCTGAGTGATGTATGTGTGGGATAGGGCTTTTTCAGCTTTAATGTCCAGATCTGCTACATTTATGGTGTAGTGTTCATCAGTTTTTTTTCCATATAAAATATAACCGTGCCGTCATACCTCTCATTAGTGTGTGTTTTGATTATTTTGTGCAACATATTGTGAGTTTACACACACAGGTGAGTGGTTTGAGTAACCTATTAGGGGCCCACCCATCACAATCTCCTTATTTAGACCTTTTCTGCAGCATGTTTCTGAAGTTTGTGTAAGGTTTGAAACGTACACTTTCAGTATTTGTGTTCCAACCACCTGCACTGTTAAAGTTCTATATCACCTTTCAGATCCACCAGCATTGGGTCCACTAGTTTAAGACTCTCATGATCTACATGACATTCTCAGCAGAAAGAAAACCAAAGCCCATTTCTCTTGAAGGCCTGACAGTAGTTTGACTTAGATTATGCTAAAATCTTGTTCTGCTTCCAGGTTGAGTAACACCAAGAAGCAGGCCGTGCACACAGTGATGGGCATCTGGATGGTCTCCTTCATCCTGTCCACGCTTCCAGCTGTGGGCTGGCACGACACCATTGACCGCTTCTACACCTCTGACTGTCGGTTCATTGTGACGGAGATCGGTCTGGGCTTCGGCGTGTGCTTTCTGCTGCTGATAGGCGGCAGTGTGGCCATGGGTGTGATCTGCATCGGCATCGCTCTCTTCCAGACCTTCTCCATCCAGGCGGGCCACAAGGCTGACAAGAACAAGTTCAACGTCCCCACCATAGTGGTGGAGGACGCACAGGGGAAGCGCAGATCCTCCATTGATGGATCGGAGCCCCTCAAGACATCACTGCAGATCACCTACCTGATCAGTGGAATCGTCTTTATCTACGACTTCCTGACTGGCTTCCCCATACTGGTGAGTATACTGCCTGAACATAATTGCAGGTAATGATGGAGCTGGTCTAAGAACCAACCAGTTTAAGGGTAAATAAAAATGTCCAAACGTTATGATATCCAAAATCTAAGACGATATCTAGTCTCATATCACGATATTTGTATGAAATATTTATATTGCCTATAGCCCTAAGTTTACCTTCCCTCTACTTCCTCTGGAAACTGATCCTTCAAGTGCATTATCAGCGGGTGAAGAAAGAGCGAGTTCTGTTTCAATGCGTCGCCATTTGGTTTGCAAATTCCACCCTCAGGTTCTCATTCATTTTTAAACACGTCGATTCACTGGTTGTCTATGCAGACCGTAGAGCCTGTAGAAGGCTCGAGGCGTATTGACGATGCAGCCAAACCAGCCACCCTGCCTTCTTAAAAGCAAGCCAGCATGCTAGAGCCATGTTTTTCCATATGGAAGCTGTACTTTGACTTTTTATTCAAGCAATGTAGGGCCCTCGCTGTTTTTTTTTTTTACGGAGATTGCAGCACGTCAGAGTTTGCACCAAAAAGGAATGTAAATAAAGATATAGAGATTGAATGAACTCCATTATTAAATCCTTGCTGGTAAGAGCAATTATTCGGTACTGATGAGCTCACAGGTCTTTATGCATCACAGCTGCTGTTTGTTGTTCAAAAATAATCAAAACACTGGAACAAAACACTTTTTATGAATTGGTACATTTCAGTCAACGATAGAAATACTGGAAATGTCACCATTTCTTTGTGTAATGCCTCTGTCGATTTTGTGTGCTGCTTAACTAGTTTGTGTATCATGTTTTTACTTAAGGTTTAACACTATCTCACCTGTACTGAGTTCAGGATCAGAGGGGATACCACGTTCATGTTGCTTCACAAGCCGGAAGCTGATTTGAAAAGACAGTGGTGTATCACTTTCACTACCAAATCCTATTATGTGTCTGTATGTGTGTGCATAACAGAGAGGGTAGAATAGTACTGATGAAAGATCCTGTTTCCAGTGCAGTGACAGAAACAACAAAAGTTCAGCTAGCCGTCTTTATGGCCTGATGTAATGAGCTATTTAAATGCATGGAAAGCTGTACCGCATATACAAATGTATCGTGTTGCACAGAGAAATACTGAGGAATAGATTTGAGGAACAGAATAGAATCACCACATTGTGTGCGCTAAAAAGCAAAAGTATAATTATTTATATGAGCATATATTCAAGAGCTGGTGTCTGAGTTGATATACTACTTATACTCCCAACATTTGTATAAGAAAGTGAAAGCCCTTATGACATTCATCTAAGAAATTATACTTATGCAATACCAACACTCATTATATAACTCTTGGTAACAGTAGTAGTAGTAGTAGTAGTAGTAGTAGTAGTAGTAGTAGTATGTCCTGTTTTCAATTTATGGGCTGTAAGA
This sequence comes from Pholis gunnellus, assembly GCF_910591455.1. Classification (NCBI taxonomy): domain Eukaryota; kingdom Metazoa; phylum Chordata; class Actinopteri; order Perciformes; family Pholidae; genus Pholis; species Pholis gunnellus. Next base: position 17,089,462 of record NC_136536.1, on the reverse strand, counting down.
ATTTATATTTAGAGGTTAAAATACACAAAGCTACTGATAAGAACTCCCCTCCTCATAAGCTCCCTAAAGAACAAAATAAGTATCCTCAGTGGAAAGTACATTAGCTGTAACATCATAAAATACATTTTCCAGACTCGTAATGCGTTGTAAGGTGTTACGACATTTTCTGATGCCAGAATGAGTGTTTTATTATTATTTTTGCTGTCTGCCTGAAAGTGTGTTGACAATCAGCAGGTGATGTGTTCTAATAGAAAGACAACCTGTGTTTACCTCCAGTGTCTTTCGTTGTCTTCACAGTCTGTTGTCTACATGGCAGTTTTTCGATTGTTTTAGCTCCGTAGACAAACGAGATCAATATCAGTTTCAGGCGTCACATCTTCATCAAGTCATGTCGTGAAGCTGCTGCTGTACGGCTGGTGCTCGAGTTCAACATATGATCGGAGGAGGTGACACCCGAGATAATGAGTTTGACTTAATCAGTCTGATCAGTGTGTCTTGGCGCGATGCGTTAGATATGAGGATTAGACTCTGAAGCTGTCAACGTTAATGATCAGATAATGCACTCTGTTGCTCCACTGAGGTGGATAACTAATGTTAGTTCTTGTGCTCGTTGTAAAAAGGGGTTGTGCCCTAACCAAGGTCACCTTTCCATACAAAAGGAGCAGTTCACTGCCTGAATGCAGACATGAAATTAATGAATATTACAATCAAAAATCCAACTAGTGACCTGAATGCATCTGAACCAGTTTTCGATAAATGTTAGATAGATAAATAGATAGATAGTTACTTTATTAATCCTACAAGGGGATTTTTTTTCTCGCTACGACAGCATTTATACATACAGGTAAGCAATGAAAATAGCAGAGTAAAAAATATTTAAAAAAATATAAAAATGCACAATATATACAATAAAATAGAATAATATTAAATTAACTAACTAAACAGTGCAACAGTGTAATAGTTGTGATTTGGCCAGAGGCGATTCATTATAAAGTCTTATTGCAGTGAGCAGGAATGATCTCCTGTATCTGTCCTTTTGTTGTATTTTTATTACTATTCCCTGAACTCTGTGAATGGGCACAATGGGCAACCTTGTGCCGAGTGCCTGCTGACAGTACTATAGCTTGAATATTAGAAAACGGAGGGTAGTGTAGGAGCAAGTATCTCCAAATGGTTTTAACATGAACACTTCTTATGGCAGGTCTTTCTCTGGACAACGACACGTAAAGTGCAGCTTCTGAAATCATTTTTTCTGCATTTTGTGTTAGTCTCTTCATATTCTAAACGTGACTTGAGTTACTTGATGCCTTTTTTTAATACAGCAGCAATACTCTGTAGTGTTAAACCCTTTACATTGCGCTGATGCTGTTTGGTGTCTGAACTACTGAGGGCGCTGTTTCAAACGGCAAGTATGAGCCGCTACATTTACCGGTCAGTGTTGAGACCAGGAACATGGTCGTACCCGTTCAATGAAGTTAAGTTGAACTAAGTGTTCTGGAACCCCAGTACAACCAATTTATACAGTAGTACATTAGCTACATGTATCAACTGATTAAATAGGTACTAGCTTTGTCCACCCAATCCACGTTATCAGTGCTCTGAATATTGCATTCAGTATAACCCTTTGCTTACCCTGCCCAGGTGGTGAGCTTTGCCAGTCTGAAGTTTGACCGTTCCTACAACTGGATGGTGTTGTGTGTGCTGTGGTGCTCTATTGCCCAGTCCATCCTGTTGCCCATGTTCCTCTGGGCTTGTGACCGCTATCGGGCTGACATCCGCATGGTGTGGGAGAAGTGCGTCGCCATCATGTCCAACGACGACGTGGATGAGGGTAAGACACTGTCGGAAATCCTCCTGTTTCCCCTCCTCTTCACCTGATGATGTGAATATGGATGATGATTCCTATTACCTAAGACAGCTGGGTGGACTAGTAAAAGCTCTAAAGAGTTTGCCCAGTTAAATGCTCAGACTGCATTTTCAAAGGTAGTTCCACAATCCATCATTCGGTATAAATATGCAGTGTTTCAAAACCATATACCATGTGACGAGAAATTGCAGATAATTTGCTTGAGATTACAGAATCCAAGAGGGAGGTAAAGATGAGGCATGAGTTTCTGAATTCAGGGTTTGGTCACAGAGAGTTGTTTGTGTTGAGAAGTGTTCTGGACTGTCTTTGGCCATAGGAATGGCAGAGACCAATGTGATTTATCAACCTGAATGGTTTTGTCTCTTTGCCTAGGGAGTTGTTGAACTGGGGAAATTAAGGGCAGCGATATTGCAGGAAGGGAACAGAGGTTAGCATTAAGCTAAGACATCTTTAGTTTATAGCCTAATGTTTGATAGACATGTCCGCCTCTTGTCCTTGAGGTACAGTATGGTGTCACCTTTGTGATTAACAATCCTCAGAAGTGATACAATTTGAGTCCCATTTCTGTGAGCCATGCTGCAATTCACAATGAAATGTTTTTGTTAAATTATGACCGATAATCCAGCGGTCATGATAATAAACATGAAACAATTTACCTCATAACATCCATCTAAGCCAGTTAACATCGATTTGTGACAAGAAAAACAAACGTTTCAGAATGTTGCAGAGAAACATGTTGTTTTTCCTCAGTGTGTGAAGATAACTGATGCTGTCAAATCACAGGATGTGATCTATGTCATGCTTACATTTCTGTGGCCAATTACAACACAGCACATACAAATATAGCTGTGGTTCAGACAGAGTTGTTCTTCAGACAGCTCAGAAATGGGTTGAGGGAGTTTATCAATGTTTTGACACTTATTTTCTTGTCAACAGCCAGCTATCCAATTTACAGGGTCAGTGTTTTGTTCCTTAAATCATAGATTTTTTAAAAGGAAGATAATATATTCCTGGTTCTACCTCATGATGCAAGTTTAAGTTGCCCCTTGACTCCGGAGCACCCATGATGACCACATATTCACATCCTCGCCCTCTGTGATGGCTCTGCTTGGTGTTCTAAGTATGCAATTACAGTCTGTTACTGCCATCTATTTTCAGACGGATCAATCCAGTTCAACCTGATTCTAGAAATAGTAATGCTACAGATTAATTGTTATGAAAGTATTCAACAGTCTGTGACCCCATTATATTGTATACCTACCAATTACTGCAAATCTCTAAATATTGGAATTTGTCATCCTAAAAATGTCAAATGTATTTTTTTGGGGGGAAATATGGACACTTTTTTTACCCTGGGCTATCAAAATAATAATAACAAAATAAAAATGACAGTAAATAATCACAAATATGACATAATATCGATTTAGAGGTACAGTTTCTACCATTTGGTTGAATTATTACATAGTTAAGACCTTTTTACAATAGCAATCATGAGTTGGGCTGTTTGTACATGTTTCTTAAATACATAATTATAAATATTTAGTTTCATTTTGTTAGTACTTACTTTATATGTTGTAGTTTGAGTATTGAAATCAGGGGTCAAATGTTATCATGTGACCTATCATGTGACCTTTGTTGTCAGGAGATGAAACTGAAGTGACAAGTGTTTCTGTACTAAGATATATTTTTCTGTGTTTTTGTTCGTGGTGTGTATAGAATGCTTTACTTTACCAATGCTATGAGATTGATTTCATTACAAAACAAGAAAAGAAATATTGCTGGACAAAGGACATATTTACCTTGCAGCACGTCTTTCTTTTTCACTCAAATGTGTTTAAACTGCACAATCTTCCTCTAAAATGCCATAGCATGAGAGGACCATCAAATAAATGGTTCCCCATTCATTTGTTAGGAACCAGAATGAGCTGAAAATCACTTTCATCTCATTGTGATGGTCATATTTCCCTCAAGTCACAAAGGGTTACACCCAAGTATTTTTCATATATATATATATATATATATATATATATAAATAAAATGTGTTTTTGTTTTAATTTATTTTTTCTTGGTGTGGACTCCCATCTAATAGTCAGATTATAGTGACTTTAAGAGCAAAATGGTATATATTTTAAGGGTTAAGTCTGAATTTAACTAGTAGTAGATATCTAAAAAAAGACACTAGTCTAAAACTTCCACATTTTACCAAGGAATCACAGACACTTCAACAACATTTGGTCCAAAAATTAGGTCACATGATAATCATAGAAAGGCTTGTGGTCTACGCCCATGACCAGATCTCCACAATTGATGAAAACCGATGACAGTGTCAGCATCTATCTTTTTTTCTTCGATTAGCACTGTTTAAACTCAACCCAATCTGAACCCCTTCTCTTGTGTTTCTAACCCTCCAAACCTGTTGATCCTCTCCCTCTCGAAATCCTCCCTGATTAACTGCTCGTTGTCCAGCAGGAACCGTAAAACAACACAGGCCATACTCTGTGGGATAATTAACACTGTCAGTTCTCTGCTTTTTTTTCTCCAGAGGGCTTACCATGTATAACTCATCACAGTTGTATGTATAAGGATTGTTTCCTGTTTTCCCAAAGCTACTGACTTGCATGACGAGCTGCCTGTGCAAATAGCTACTTTCATCTTTCATCTTTTTGGCCAACATTTTCCTCAAGATCAGCATTTTACACTCATTTCCAATTGATCTTTAATGAACATGAATGCAGTAATTGGGAAAATAGAGTTGGTTGATGGGTATTTATACACTCGGAACACTTTACATTGTGTAAGCTCTGTAGCTTTGAAGACTCTTATTGCTATTTGGCATGGTTTCTGAATTCCCTTACTGAACATTTAAATTGAATTATTGTTAATTTTTGTAGCGACTTTTTTTTTAATCTAACCCTCATATTCCAGAGCATACCTGTAGGCATATCAACAAAACGGAGAACAATTGACCTTGTCTCTCTTATCTATTCGTCTGTCTGTCTGTCTGTCTTGTGTATTGAGTTCGTTGCTCTCTAATCCTGACGTTCGTGCTTTTCTGCACTTTGCAGAAAACAGCCAAGATGGAGGAATTCTTGCCGACTTAATATATGACAGACCATATGACTATAGCTCGGCGCCTGAAATCGTGACGGTAGACCGTAATGCCAAGTATGAGTTCTCAACCTTAGAAAGGGGGGTTCCGCAAGGGTATCCATTGAGGGAACAACAGGAAGATAAAATGCAGTATTTGCAGGTATATTTTTTTTATTAATTTTTCCTCATTTCTTTTACTTGATCAATTGAACTATTTTAAAATGACACTGTGCATGGTGAAGTGGCCTCATGGGCCTTTACAGAAACGTGTTAGAATCATCAGACATTTTGTGATGCTATCTCTACTAGATATGCCACAGATTTCTTTGTCTACTTTACGTGAATCAAAAATACACTCTGGCTGACTAATGTTTGGTAAATATGACCATCGACAGTCCCATCAACATGTTAGATGTGCTTCATTTATCGACTAGTGTGTCCTAGCCATGGGCCTACATGCAATTGACTCCATTTTTATTTTGTGAGAGGGTAAGAGCTTAGTAACTGACTTACCTTCTACATTTCAGGAGTCCCTCAAGGTTTCATGAAAGCACTATAAACATTTGCTCATGTTCTACCCAAAAGCATTGTGTCCATTGGATCGGACATCCATCCCAGTCAGATGCAGAGCTGTGAAATGCTCATTTTCAGCCTGCATTTATGCCAAAACGTTCTTTCCCAACATGCAGCCTTCTAGGTCGATTCAACAAAACCTTGTTTTCTGCTTAGGTTCCAATACTGACTTAACTCTGCAAATTCCAAGTTCTGGCCCACAATCCAACAATGGATCAATTGTCATGAAAATGATTGATTAAATCAGTGATGATGATGAAAATCTTGCTGGACTTGGCCTGGAAGGCTGTGGTGATGATATTTAACTTTAGAATCAACTGATGCAACCCCACACAATATTAACTTTTAACAAAGCATCTTCATACTGTGTCATCTTTGTCAGAAAACGGTACCGCCTGCAGCTCAAGCAGTCTACATTTACTTGAATAATTTGCTCATTGGAAAAAAAAAGAAAATATATATATATATATATTTTAAAACAAATGGGATTACGCCCCAGATGTCCAAAATTAAAATGGAATTTTTAAAGACCAGTGATTGAATTGGATCTCTATTCAATTTGACTTTTTACAAAGCCTGGAAACAGAGATGTATACAGTAGTAGTACCATTTCATCAAACCAAATCATTACCCCGTCCATTGTTTTTGTGTTCGATACACCTCGTCATTAGATTTAGAAGATTCATTTGATTGTAAACTAATATTTAGCTCTGTTTATCCTTGCTGTATACGTGTGATGGTGAATTCATTTAGGTGTATTTTTTTTAATTCAGTTACAGAACAACTGGCTAAACTGTGTCACATCGTCTTTTTGCTGCTAGAAGGGTTAAGGCCCAATTAGACTATAAACAAAAAAAGCCCTTCAAATCCGTAGTCAATCGAATCAATAGATCATTCATTTGAGAATGTCCCTTCTCACATGGATTGATTGCAGAATAAAGCCTCTTTGGCTTTATTAGCTTGTTGTGCGAGTCTCTGTCTTTCTTCATCATGCATCTGAATTCATTTTTATGCTTGTGCTGCCCTCTGCTGTTCAGACCCCCCCCCCCCCCCCCCCCCCCCCCCCCCCCCCCCCCTACACACTCAATGCTACTGTATCGTCTGCTGTCTCATTTCTCTGTATTTACTAAAACCCACCACAGGGGGGCAGGCTGATATCAATCTTGTGGCTCTTGACGTCACCTTGACAAATCCTCTCTCTCTTGCATAGTTGTCAGAGCAGAATGGAATGTGAGTATAACATGTAGGGAACAATCATCTGTTTGCAGTTTTCATCTCCAAATAATGGAGGTGAATACTAGTTCAGTTATAACCATGTTGATGTATGTTAAAATGTGCATACATGTCTGAGGGATTCGTTTAAAAAAAAAACAAAAAAAAAAACACTTATCTTGAACAAGCAACGTATTGTGCTGCACTACAGCTGAATCAGGGTACCAAAATAGAATGGATTTTGATACTAAACTGAAAAAGATTACTGAGCCCAAAGTCCATTGCTATTACAGGTCAGTGTTATTACTAAAATTGCAGTGTACACAGTGGCATTGACAGCCACATAACCTCAAAGAAACCTACATGTAATGCCCTTTTAATTGATAATGTAGGTGTAACAATAACTTATATCGTAATGTTAACAATGAGCACCACCACAATGCTTAATGGTTCTGTTTTGCTGTAGGTGAATTAATGGCTAAGTTATTTATACACTGAAGGGTTTGATCTGTGTTTTTGCGTCCAGGTGCCCCCTACAAGAAGATACTCCCACGACGAAACCGACATGTGGACCATCGACCAGATCCCCTCATACCTTCACCGATGGGGCTCCACCGAGGACATGATAGTGACTGCCCACTACAGCTCCACCTTGCCGCGCCGCGAGAGGCGCAGGAGCAGCCTGGTCTCCTACCACGAGGAGAGCCACCATCACCATCACCCGCATCGCAAGCGGCGACGCTCTGAGGACAGCATGCACTCCCTCAAGCACCTGCCGCGCGTGGTTTGCGGCGGGGAGCACTATGAGGACGAACTGCGGTGTTTTAGCCGCGACGAGGTGATCAACTTCATAGACGAGACGCCGCTGCCGAGCCCCAGGAAGAGCCCACGGCGCACATCCACCATCTCACTCATCCCAAACGTGTATGAACAGCACACTGTCATGCTTCCGCACTTCCTGCTCACAGACTTTGAGCGTGAGCCTCAAGCGCTCAGGCGGCTCTCGGAACACAAACGGAGCAGCAGTCGGGGCAACACGCCGGAGGCTTCCCCCAAACCAGACAGGCCTGCCGGTAAGAAGAGCCCCGGGGCTTGTGGCTCCGGTAAAGGCTGCCGGGAGCGTGTGCGAGACGGGAAACAGCAGTGTGAGGTGGGCTCACCTGGGCGCAGCCAGCAGACTCCGGGGCGCTCTGCCAGTAGGCCCAGGACAGGCGGTGGAGCCAGGGCTGATGCTGGAGCTGACTGGGGGTATCAGAAGCACCCGAGCAAGGGTGAGAGTAAAGTTAGCACAAACAGTTTTGTAAGCACACCTTCGGCGTCGTCCAAGGGATACATCACCTTCCACTCTGATTCTGTCGGCTCCACCTAAAAGCAAAGTTAAACCTTGTTAATTGTTAATATCAACATTATTACTGAAGTAATGAAAACCACCGGGATATTGGTGGTTATGGGGGAATGACCTACTGGAATATTTGTCCTTTTTACTTGTGCCACTGTTCTGTTTTACGATATATATACCACCAATACACATTTGTTATGATGGCCTTGGGAGCTTTGGACATATTTTCTGAATGGGCCTAACGTTTACTTCATATATGTAGGTTTGTGAAAAGGTCGGGTGGTCCTGTTATTCAGCTTTCACATCACAAAATATCACAAAATGACACTTATTATTTCCAGCACTGACACAAATAAACTTTTTTTTTTTTTTTTAAATGGCGTGAACATTGCCACTTCTTGTTTTTGCTGTTCAGTGTTGTTTCTTATGAACTGCTCACATAATTGGAGGTAGTTGTTAAGGTTGTATTTTTCTCTGTTCTTTTTCTTTGCACTTAAGAACTTGAACTCATTGTATTTTATTTTGCCTTTAATGGCTGTGTGTTTTGTTGTATGGATACATTGGCTTTCAAACCAAACTTATCTCAATACTGCTCCGTGTACCTTGGTATTGACTTAAGGACATGACACAGTATATATGTTTATTTTATTTTGATGATGTACACCTTTATTAACATTGTTACTCACAACACATAACTTATTTCTTTTCAAGCACCTTGCGTTGACGTAAACTGAAAGTGGTAATCCCAAACTCTTTTATGCCTAATAGTTTTACAGTTGTGATATTGAGATATAACGTGAAGACCCCTAAATTCCTAAGGAAAATGTGAAGTTTTTAAAGAAGAAGAAGAAGTCATGTACATATGAAGGATATTGGATTTATGGTTTTGGTGTTCTTCTTTTGTTTGAGACCGTTGCTTAGAACATTTCCTCCCAGTTCATATTCCAATGTTTGTGTTAACTTTGGAGATGATCAGGCACAACAGTTGCCCACCACCACATTGCATATTTCCATATAAAACATCAGACCAATACAGCTGGAAATGGTGCTTTGTCCCCATCAACTGAGCATGTCAGCCTGACCACACCTCTTATTTGTTTCAGTAACGTGTTAGAAAGCACCAATAATTCTTTTTTCTTTCTCTGAGAAGGAACCTCTAAAAGATGTCAAATTGTCCAAAGGTTGAGTGATCGCAGCCTTCAAGTTGACTCGATGTAGCATCATTTAAATGCTGATGTCGTACCTAAACCCACAAAGATGTTAGCACAAATTAGGAACATTGTTAAAAGAATGGAAATAGAGTACAGTAAATGTATCTGCTACGACAAACAGACATTACATTATATATATATATAATTAATCATAGAATGCATTAAGACTGCTAAAGGCTCTATTCTGGGAGGTCTGTTGAGTATATAAGCAAATAAGCATCCCCAAAGATGTGTTAAATGGTGCTGTGGGGAAATTAAAGTCTGATTTTAGTCATTATCTATAAATACATATTTGGAGAGAGAATATGTTATCTATATATTATGTTATAATATATTATTCATCATCATAGCAAATTCTAAAAGGTCATTCTAAACGGTATTACTAGATTATCAGTTACCATCATTTTGAGAACTTCTCACTTTTCACCTTCACTCAAAATAGACACTGCAGTGAACTTACACAATGCTTCACAAAGACCATTGTCACATTCATGAAGAACTTCTCATGTTTACCAAATGTGACAATTTGCTGACTAAAAGGAGTGATGACGTCTCATGGACAGTAACTGCTAATGTATTTGGACATTAGGAAGTTTTCAAAGAAGATATGAGGTATAAAGACAACGTGAAATTAAAATGTGCCCTTTGACAGCCGTATTAGCTGTGAAACCTTTTTGCTATTATCCAGGTAATAAAGTTGCACATGTTTATAGGTTTTTACCTGCAGTCATTTATGTGTTTAGTTTGACTTCTCATGTATTCGTGCACCTCTCACTCATTGCAGCCTATTCAACTGGACTGAATTGTTGTTTTTAGCTGAAATGTATCCTCCTGTGGAAGCATAACATCACATTCCCCTGTCAAACTTTGCTTTGTTATAGATTTTTGCATTTTGTTGTGTTTACAATATTAAATTATAATTTTGTAACATATTCAAAGATTTATGACTCAAATATGAATGATGTTAAATGTTATGATTTTCTTGTTGACTTTGTTAAAAAAAGATATGACTGATTAAATTCACAAGGTGATGCCTCAGAGAGTGTTTTTAGAGTTTTGGGACAGTTGTTGTGGGTCCGTATTACCATTTTCCCTAGGAGTTTGAGCAATAGACATGATGAAGCAACATACTTCTACTTCTCACCATGGCCACATAAAAGTTAAGCCTGTCCCCAGAAGAAGACCAAGATTTGGTGTCCTTCACAATAATATGAGATGTGAGATATGAATGATCAGTCTCTCTCATTTTGGCAGTTTCCTGCTTTCAGTTGGATCTACAGAAACATATCTAAACATAAGTTAAAACAACATTTTGCTGGAGCTGCACATTCTCTGCCTTTGAACACTTAAGAATAGTGTAGAAATTGTATGATAAACCCTAGAACTTTAGGAAATCTGGTCTGATTTCTCATCACAGCACAGGAAGAAATGGATGAATGAATTAACTAAAATGCAGACTTGAATTATTCAGCTTCCCATGAGCCCACACCTAAACACAAAATAAGATTTAAGAAATACGTTTTGTCAGATGAAAAAGAAAATGAAAACTATTTTTCCCACTCCACTTTTCCATCTTGAGATCATAATGAGCGTTCACTATACAGATTTTACAAAAGAATTTCAGTAGCACTTAACAAGCAGTTGCCGTAGCAGCATGCAATTACCACGTGATGCGTGTACCACGAGATGTTACGATGATGCAGGTAAGCAGTAAGGTTAACGGGAACTAGCCAACGTTAGCCAATACACAGCTGGTAACAGTAAACAAACCTTTGTATTATAATATAAGCTTAATATTTAGGCAAATGAGACAAACCAAACAGAACTAGGTGTTGGACCAGTCTAGTCTAGTTGGTCTAATTTATATAGACAGCTACAATTTAGTAAACTGGTTCAAAAACGCCTGAGTTCATGATAATAATTTTCCTTTCATTGGCACAACCTCATCAAGCAGAGTGGCGCAGCGGAAGCGTGCTGGGCCCATAACCCAGAGGTCGATGGATCGAAACCATCCTCTGCTATATGTTTTCCCTTCCTGTCAGCAGTAGTTATTATCTTTCCTTTGTCCCTCCTGAGCCTTTTATCACGAGTTCCCGAGTAACTTGTGTGCAGAAAAGATAACTTTCAGAGATCGCTTACGGTAACCAGCTGCTAATTATCTACCTACCTAATAACTTTGGCGACCTATTTTGACATCAATTTACAAGTAGAACAGGTTTTACAATATGATAGCATTATTCAAATTAAATACAGGCGAATATACTTTACGTTGTCTTTTAGTTGATCGTTTATCATTTACAGTGTGTGCTTCCATTGTTGTGTGACAGACAGCCTTGAATGTATGTTTGGTTCTGAAATGACATAAAAATAACAAGTAAATACATGATGTATACAACTAGGTTGCAAATTAACCATAAACAAATATCAGATGAAATAAACAGCATTAAATACATATGTATCAATCTGTAATCAACCTAGATAATTAACAAAGCCACAGGTAAATATAACTAAATATATGGTTTACACACTTATACTGCCATCTACTGGTAGAGATTGTAAACACTTTCACTCAGATCTCCATAATAGCTATGCTCTGTGTTCCACTCAATCAACAGCACAATACGATGGAAACATAGATATCAGTGCTAACAGCAACAACTTTGATTGAACTACATTATTAACTGTATTGCATCAAACAATGCACCGATTAATCGAAAACGTGATTATTGCTGCACATGGATACATTCATATTACACCGCATGTAGTCAACTACTGTTGCTACTCCCATCGGCCCAGGTTTATTAATTAACTTTTCTGCTAATGTTAGCCTGGTATGTGCTTGCATCATAGACCGTAAATAACATTGTTTTCATTATATTGCCTTGGCTTTCATTTCGATTTTGGTTCTCTCGTTTTTCCGTTTTTTTCAAAAATGAAATTAAAATGGTATTTCTGAATTTTTGTTTTATTTTTTACGATTAAACGATAAAACAAACTATCAAAACGTACACGGACCGACCAGGTCTGCATCCCCTCATTGGTGTGATATAGCGTAAGTGGGAGGGGCAAGCATCAAACAGGAAGTTAACCCATGCAATGCATGAGGTGAGGAAAATGACTAAAGATTATACTTTTCATCAAGGGGTCATAAGAGCTGATATATTGCACAAACCTTTGATGGAAACATGATACGGTGCACTACTGCAACACAATCTGTCAATAATGTATCAATATGATTTTTGGGGAATTAGGTTGTTTTTACTCTGTTTAATTGTTTGGGTGAATGGGACAGCATGATTTGTGGGTGATTGGAACAGTGCTAAAAGGCTTTGCAAAGGAATTAAATGAGGAACCTTGCAATAGAGAACCATTGTGTATGACCTTTATGCTATTAGTGGTTCCCAACCGCCTTATGTGCAGATCACTAATCAATCACAGAAATGTTGGATGCTGCTGCAGCATTTTTCCAGTCTAGCAAAAACAGCTTGTTGTGACAGTGAGGAAAGACAGTTTATTATTGTGAGAATTGTGGACAAACTTTTAAATCTTCTAGTAATATTTAGCAGAAATTACTATTGAGTCTCAAGTCATTATAATGATGAACAGGAAAATGAAAATGTGCTTGTGAAATGATATCAAAGTATGAATTGCACTAGCCCAAATCAATGATAGTGTGCCCCAATCACCCAAAAGGTCCTGTTTCATTTACCCAAATGTTACCAAAAAAGAAAATATTTTGGCTCATATAAAAGGTGATGCCTCTCATGCCTCTTGGAATATGATATAACCCTTTTCCTTCAAATGATTAGGTAGCATGTTCAGTATTGCAGAATCGTATGTGTTGCCACTTATTGAGCTTTTTTTTTATTTTTATTTTTTTTTAAATTTATGGCAAGAAAGCTTTCACACGGCGGAAATTCAAAACGGTCCCAGTCACCATTGCACAAGTGATCCACTGTTACCACCGTATGAGAGAATAATCAACAGTTGTGCTGAACCTGTTGTAGCAGAGACATTACCAGCGAAATGAGCAGTGAGAAGAGAGGTCTGCAGCGCACTTCATCCACGTCTGCTCGCTTAAGGGCGCTCGACTGGGCCCAGTCTCATGCTAATAACTTATTCTCTCCCTCCCGTCGGTTCTCGGCTCTAATATGCGTCGCTATTATAGTGCCAAACCAAACTAGGTTACTTAAACAATACTGGGAAGAGTTCATAGAAATTCTTAGAGAAAGTTTAAGGGCATTCAGTTTGGAAGTCACGTGGCATTTCCTTTCTTCGCTAAAACAAACTTCTCTTTTTGTCATGGGCCGTCTCTTGGTCTCATCAAAAGAGTAGCTTTGACTTTGTGAAAGTATTAAGAAGATTTACAGACGGGGTTTATGAGCCGATAAGACTAAACAAAGAGCTGGAATAACAAATAGTTGCCATAAGGGGGTTTGGAGCTGTAAGTAGAGTTGTTATTTTGCTGCCAAAAAAAAAAAAATACCCTTGAACCCATGTGCGTACTGTTTTGTCCTTCGTAGACGTACTGCACAGGAGCACCCCTCTTCCACTGGGCAGCAGTGTCTTTTCAGCATGTACCATCTGAAAGAGCTGTGGGCGTTTCCGCCATTCTCCTCGCTGTAAGGTGCCATCCTTTTCCAACGAGGCCCCTTCAGGCTGGGGAGACACTTTATGACATGCCTGCCAAAGCAGCGGAAGACAACTATAGGGCACTTTAAAAGAGCTTTCTGATAGACAGGTTTGCTGTCTCGCGCACATGGCGTACAGCCCAAAAGTAATATGTGCGATCAGTGTTATGGGTCAACACAGTCTCTTGTGGAGGCCGACTGCATGTTGGCTATTCAGTAAAACCAGAAGACGTACAAATACTACTTCAGTATACACAAAACTACCACTACCACTCTTGACTAAAAACATAAAAGTTGTCCTCCGTACAATTTATCATTGTATTGGTTTAAAAAAAAACATTAGACGTTAAACTTGTCATGCACATGACGAGTAAGGTGTGTTTTTAGATCAATGATTACATTTACGTTTAATTGTATACATTGGGTCTGGCGCTATAGGTATCCATAACCAGCATAAGGGATGTCAGAAAGAGGTTAGTTGGGCCTATAGGTGTAAAGTTATTCTAAATTACGTTTCAGAAAACCTGGAAACGAATTGAAACGATAGATTATTTAAGTCCAGAGGAGACAGATAAGGGTGCATGGCGTGTAATTAGTAGCCTGTAGCAGAAAATTGTTATGCTGTCCGACAAGCGTCTGATTTGCTCGCCACTGTTTCGGTACTTACGTGTGAAACCATGAAGAATGGACGAAGTGACAGTCAAACCCCCACTCTCCTGGATCTTCATTTTCTCTCTATGTCAACTAATACGGGTGAAAATCATACTTGAGTATTGCTCAACCATATATAACTCTATGCAGGACAGTATTGTTATTAAGTATGAGTTTATAATATGCGCTTTTTCCAGTCAATGTTCCTCTATTTTGTCAATTGGCGCCTGCTCGATGATTTTGGTTAAGTGAATATTCTCTAAAGCGCTGCACTCCACTTCTTTCAACAACAAACAAATATGAGACTCAAACATATTTGTTTGAAAACATTTTTTATTTTTTGTATGCTAGATGAAAGAAATATTGAACTTTTTTTTTTATAAAACTGTGGATGACGACTTTAATTTCATCATCTGGTTGGCAAATGGAATGAAAAAATGCTTCATATTTCTATGACAATAATACTGTTCTGCGAAGGTGAGCAATGCACTTCTATGTAACTGTACTCCAGCTAATTTGGTCGCATACCAATGTACGAAGTAACTATAAATTAACATTGATTCATTGATGATCTATTAAGTGTGAAGTATCACATTAAGTCACATATCGACTTGATCATTTACTACTGGTGAGCAACAGCAATTCATGATACGCCCTGCATTCATTAATGCATTAAATAATCACGAGGCACGCACTAGTATTATAATTAATTATATGATGTGTAGCCTTATTATAAAGTCTTATTGTGAATCCATTGGATGTGGGCAAAAGAGACAAATTAAGTTTGAAAGCATAGCACAAACTCAGTGTTCATGCAGGCCTCATGCATTTATCAAATGTTTAACACGATTTCATAAATGTAAGATTTAATTTCAATTCCTAGCCGACACATCTACTTTGACCTTACACAAAAAAGAGAAATATAGCTGTTTGAGGCTCAAAAACCCGGTTATATCATTTTATTTCAGTTTCACGGCTTCAGCACAACATGTATTTACTTTCTTAGGCCTATATCATAGGTACCCACAGTTTCCCTCGCCGTCTCTCATTATATCAATATGAAATTTAATATTTCACTAGAGATCTGCCTGAGATAATCACTATAAATCGGCCGCACGTTATGTAAACTAACCCTTCTACGTGGAAGGTAAACATAGTCCAGTTTCAACAAACAAGACAACACAATCTTTCTCTCGTTCATTTTTATTAAGAAAATACAAATATATATATACATTATAACCTCTAATAGCATATTGTGGTAATCTATACAGTGCAATTATAAACATTAAATTGGATATCTACAGCTCTACCAAGGCCTCCAGACATTGTGCTGCGTGTTTGCAACGTCATTCCTGTGACTGACGGGGTGAAACATCTTGTTACTGGAACTTTTTTCACGAGTATTTTGTGTGGGCGCCGCTGCAGGGACAGCCTGTTTGGTTCCAGATGCGTCTTCAGTCGGTAAAAAGGAAGACGTGCTTGCACTATGGGGTTTCAACGCTTTAGATTTAATCGTTTTTCTTTCATCGGGTCCTGCTGCGGACGGAAGATTCCTCCGCACCTCATCCTGTGTCTCCGCTTGGTCCGGACCGCTGTCCATGGTGCTGAAGACTTCCTCTCGTCTACGAGAGCGGCAGAGTTTGCTGGAGAGCTGCGATAACATCCAGCGGTCGCTCCCGTTCAAGTTGTCTGCCATCAGCAGATACTGGTTGACGTTTGCCAGGCAGCTGCGGAAACCACTTTGATAGTCGGAAAACTCTGAAGCAGCAGCGGCGCCTGAAAGCAGTGGAAAGACATCTAAAGGTAAGAAAAACACATGCATACAGTTGTGCGTAAAGCTGGTCTCAAGTATCCATATGTAACCTTAAATCAGAGTGTTTGAATATCTGATGACTTGGTCTGCTGTAAGTGTGAAGTTATAACTTACAGCTCTGGATCTTTTGGAGGTTCCTTAGATGTTTCACAGTCAGCTCCAGGATGTCGGCCTTTTCCAGTTTGCGCTTTCGAATCTGAGAAAAGAGAAGAGATTAGATTTCAGCCATTTTCCGTAATTATTATCATCAATTAAGCATGAATTACAATAACTGGCCCGAGGTAAAAAAAAAATGATAATGTGTTTGAAATTCTAATGGTGCACTCTGCATACTTACACTAGTGCTGTAGTAGCTCTCCAGGAGAGATTTTAACTGGTCCAAACACTTGTTTATGCGAGCTCTTCGTTTCTTTTCCATGAGTGGTTTGGATACCTTTAAAACAAAAACAGCCGGGAAAATGAATATTGCATACAATACAAATAATGTCGTGGTATTTAACTATCTGTTTTTTAATCATGTTACTCTTAATAAGTTATTTTAAACACCTTGTTTCCAGCGATGGGTTTGGACTTTTCTACACAGTCTGTCGTCGCCACCATTCTGTTAGTCCTTTTCTGGTTTCCTTGAAGTTAATCTCTTTCCCTCTGTGGCGCACGAATGAAGGAGTTGACCCTGAGTGGATTTTTATAGAGACACCCACTTAACATCTCAATGCAAACAGTCCCGCCTGTCTCTTGCGCTCAAATGAGTAACACCGGCGTCATTTGACAGCCAACGCCAACCAAAGCCTTAGACGCCCCACAGAAAAGTGAATCATGTTATGCTGTTTGAAGTTTATATTGTAAATTGTTGAATGTTTTGCTATTTAATTCCTCTAGATTGATAACAACTACAGACCGTGCAGAGTGAGGAGGAATAGTCAGACACCACAATGTATAGACATGTTATGCATAACAAATGTGTCCCTTTGGGATAGAAAGTACTCTGTCTATTTATCTAGCTATTGGGATTATTTTGTGGTCAGTTTAACACGAAACATACACAGACCACTATACGTTTAGCCTTCGAACTGGATATAAGTGCCAGCCCGAGAAACAACGTGTGGGGCAAAAAGCTAAGGAGAAGCGTAAAAATCCTAAACATAATGGGTAATCATAATTGTTCTGCTTGGCGAGCATGCTGTGGGCACTATTGACTCCTGTATTCAATCTTTTATATGTGAGTTTCACGCCACCAGGTCGAAGGCCGCACCGTGGTAATTCCCTGCGTGTCCCCACAACATTTCGATTTTCTGGTGGCCACTTCCAGTAAAAACTGTTACACCTGCTAAATGTTATTACAACAGCTAAACTACCTTTTAAGGACAACTTGTACTTTTTTTTTACACATTTAACGCCAAAACATATAGTTTGAAGAGCACTAGAGATTTCGCTAAATTATTGTTACTTAAGGATTTTTCGACCATTGTGCGTCGCCAGTTTTTGTCTTCATACCAGGCGCGGTGAGGCACCGAGGAGAATCGCGGGCCGCCCCTTGTCCTCGGTCCCTCGCCTCTCGATTTTCCACACTGCTTCCTGAAAGGGGCGAAGGCTTGGGAAAGTATACCAGCTGAAACAATGTATTGACTGGACTGCACATCTTGTGCTCTCACACACACAACATATGAACACACTAAATGGGGTTGAATTAAGGCCATAGACACCCTTTTATGGGATGCTCTATGTTGGCTGTAGCACGGTCTGTAAGGTAAATGCGATCATTGTAGCCAATTCACTCTGTAGATTTGTGTGCTTTGGGCTTACTTGAGTATTTCCAGGTGACAGAAAGTCAGTTTAGATGGTGCGTTTTGAAAGAGGAGAGACGACACTGAGAAAACATTTCTTACATTGCCCAAGTCTTTTAGCCTGATCCGGTACACAATGCGTGTGTTAAAGGAGGGGCCTTTGTATTCAGTCTGGGGAGAGCGCGCATGAAAAGAGGCCAGTTTATAGTCGTGCTCCATTGATCTTTTCTTTCGGCATGCTTTGTGACCACAAACGTGTGGGCATCAAAAGATTCCCTCCACTTCTAAAGTGAACCAACACAGCTCTTCTCTTCATTCCGTTTTGACAAGATAAAGTACACTTCGTGTACAATCTGCTGTCTCATTTGATTGCCACAAAACGCTACCCAATTATGTTGCTCAAACATTATGCTGCAATTAGTAGGATGAGATGAATAAAGTATCTATCTATCTATCTATCTATCTATCTATCTATCTATCTATCTATCTATCTATCTATCTATCTATCTATCTATCTATCTATCTATCTATCTATCTATCTGTCTATATCTATCTTGTCCTTTATTAAATTGCACAACATATTTGTAAAATGTATCCTTTTTTTTCAATAGTTAGGATTGTATTTTTAGTCTCGCAAAACTAAACTCTCAAGTCCCAATTCGAAGCTATAATTCAAATAGACTATTGAAGCACAGGCATGTCCGGCGTGTGTCAGCCACTAATTGCGTAAAATGTACCGAAAACTTGCGAGCCACATTTGTGTCTGTTATATACTAAAGCATTTAATCGGTATGAAATTTGCCCGAGGTGCTCTGGTGTAAGTGAGCTTTTGTCCTCTCTGGACGCCACATTATCTGCGTTTTCACGCTCGGATTTAACACAAGACCGTGGAGCGTTGATTTCAGCATGAAGTCATGGTATCACAACGGTCGCCTGTTAGGATATTCTGTGCCACAGAGTAGAGATTTCACCGCTGATTATTCGGTATAATTTCAATTAGTGTTGGCTCTCTGGGGTCTACAGTGAAGAAATGCAGCCAGGCTTTAAAACGGTTTCCCTCCAACCTCACTTCTCTCAAAAGTCGTTATGTCATCATCTATACATAAGAATGGCGCAACGAGAAACTTGTGTCCCAAGTGGACATAATAATGCAAGTGCCCTTAAATGACAAGTTAAGTGTATGTTTATAAAAGGAGTCGGGCTCTCGCTTCACTTTCACTTTTCAGCCCCAGGTCATTCATTAACCCAATCGGACCTTTGTCATGGATGCATGCCGGCGGGGACCCGACAATGCTGCTGTAATAATTGGACTATTGGGGAACTTGTTAACAACAATTAGTGAAGCAATTATGCAATTACTGCAATAAACTATTATCTTCCTCGAGGGAAACTGAGACATTTGCAAACCAATGGCTAGGCCGATGACGGAAATGCAGAGGTTGTACATCTGCCGTTTAGGGTATTTCTGAAGAAAACATTATGTAAATAATAATGTCTACGGACAACAAAAGATTACACATAATATAAGCTACTGCATGTGTTTTAGCAACATGCGTGGTTAGTGTAAAGTTACCGCAAAATAAAAGGCCTACATTATGCAATCTGATGACATCACTCCATTAATTATCCTTTAATTAAAATATGCCAGCGCTGCAGGTATTGTATTTGGCAGAACATCATTGAAAATGACCAATGTATATTGTGGTGAATTTCGTCCGTATATTGTAAAGACATGCATTAAAAGGCTATACCATGTTGGCATGTCGTAGTCGAGCGCTGTTAAAATATGCAAACACTGGCCCATAACTTGGCCCAGCGTGAGCGGAGCAAATCGATGTACCGCCTTCCATTCAAATGGACCCGAGGCAGCGCTGGTGTGACCAAAACGCTCATTGTGAGTAACACGGTCACAGTAAAAGGAGCAGGTACAAGAACAGGTGCACTGGAAAAAATATTAGAAATATATACAGGACTTTCTGAAAAGCCACGCGACAGACCTGTTGACGAAGCTCTGATCAAACATCAAATAGAAATAGCGTCATGAATTTCTATAGACTGGTCCTCGGGTTATTTAAAGACTTCTTACTTTGGTTCGGGAACACAATGGACGCTGTTTGCCTGTGTGTGCCGGGGTTACCGCATGAAAAGGCCAGAGGTGCACATTAACATCGCTTAAGGTTTTCTCAAGGACCGAAATGAACTGGCTGGAAAGTAACTTTATAACTCGCTGGAGGATGAAGCCTTTGTCGAGCTCTGAACTGAAAGAGACAAGTGCCTAACAAAAGGGGAGCGCCATTGTTAAACACTAAAGCGCATGGGCATTGATGCGCCTTGAATTGCAAAACATCTGCCATTACTCTGAACCACTTGAGCACGATTTGAATGAGAATAACCAAGCACCCTTTAGCGCTCCGCATTTAGCCGTGCGTAAAACAACAGTTAGCCATATGACCAACGTTGGAATTAAGCATTTGGTTTAGGATTAGCATCATATCAACAAATCAAACAAACCTCTGAGGATAGTATGTTTGCCTTTTCTCTGTGCCATATCACTTCAGTGCTGACTCTCACTCCTGATAGATCGACACTGTCCTAAATTAGGCCTGTTTGTTTGCAATATTCATGTTTCTCCGTGTACTGAAAAAGGCCTATTGTCTGAATGTAGTCCACGTCACGGCATTTTAGTTTTAGTCTGATGAATTTATGACTATGTACAAGTCCTATTGATTAGATCCATCTCTTCACACACAATGTAGACACACAGCCTCTGTAGATCAAACCCATCGTTTGTTTTAAACAATAGCACACGGGCTAAAAATTAACTCCCAACTAATTGTCATTGCTGAAGGTGACCCGAGTGTATTGACAGTGAGTACATGTAAAGATATTCCGTTCCACTCAAACACGAATTCATTTGGTCATTAACTCTCTTTGTTGAAAATCCAATCGATATTCTCAAAGACAGGACCAACATGTTTTAGTATAGTGTTTCAAAGAAATTGCTACACTAATTTTCATGATACATAAGTGATAATTAAATGCGGAAATTGGACTAATAGGGAAAATAGGAGTCCAAATAGCTCTACACCAGCACCCCTGACAGACGAGAATAGTCTTTCACTCAAAAGAAGATTATTTTAAAGGCGAATCCCATATGGCCACCAAACGCAAATGGCCTCCACTTAAAGTGTGTTTGTGCTTTAGGCGTAAAAGGGAGGACCAGTTGCTGGCCAAGTTTTTCCCAGGGTTTTCCCCTTTATCTGACCAAAGTGGAAAATTGAAAGGTACAAGTGAAAAGCCAGTGGGCGTTCCTCCAATTTTCCTCGCTCCATATTTTGTAAAACAGAAATATGTGTCCCCTCAGCAGAAGTGCCGCCTCCATCGGCTTGAACTAAATAACAAAAATAAAAAAATAAAGATCAAATTAGATTAATCAAGGCATGTTGCCGTTATAGAATACAAACATTATGCAATAGTGTAAGTTTCGGTAATTTAGGCTATGAGCTATATACTCATCGTTTTCCATATTTAGACTCGGATTTATCACCCTGAAATCTTTAAATAGTGTTTCATCACAACTCTAACACTGTAACAGGCTACACAAATATTGAACCTCTGCCGGAGAGGATGAATACGCAGCATGTCTGCGTGACAACGTGTGTGGTGAATGTAACTCTGAAATTGGTATGAAATTGTCAATTTGTTTGGTGTCAGCGTTCAGCTCTCCGAACGCGCCATATGCCATGCTAAGTGGCACCATTTACCAATTCGTTCCTAGTTTCACGGTCCATCCTCCCCTTCTCCTTGCCAGGAAACTGAATAGCCTCAACAAAATGGCAATTTACCCTCTGGAATTGTCACATACCCCCTGCGGTAAGGCTCTTTCCGTTTCACTTTGTGGGGCGCCCCAGCCTTACTGAGTGTCACAGCGTGAAACTTTGACTTTCAAATGGAGGCAGAACGTGGTCGACCATCAGCACTCTCTCGGGCCAGCGTTACTGACGCATGTCTCACTGTCAGTGAGTTAACCTGTCAAATCGACCAAAAACACGTTAGCGTCATGGGCATATACAGCCCGTTTTTATTGTTTGCCAGTATAAAATAACTAGTAAAATAGCTTAGTGTTGGTCAACGGGCAAGGTTGCAAAAATCATTAAATTAATAAAAATAATATAATAATAAAAAATAATTATGCGGCATGCAATCCCAGACATATTATTTCAGACAACAAATCTTAATTGGATAAAATAATCAATAGAAGAGAAGATCTGGCAAAGCACATGGGAACTAACATCTTTAGGGTCACTCAGATGCACACAAACCTGATCCTATCGCTGTCTGTAGAGCCCTTTAATGCTTCCAAATGAGACGCTGTTGTCCCCCACATTCACATCTAATCAGGGTCATGCTTGGCAATAGGGTTGTGTGACATTATCTAAATGTATATGTAATTGATTACCGAACTAATGCCGTTCCAAGACGGAACAAGAAGGTTAGATGTTGCTGTTGGGCAGTGAAATAACCAATGGGGTTAGTGGTTAGAGTCCCGCGGGGGTAACCAGCTCCAGAGCTGTTGAGTATGCTTTCGTTGTATTTTAATCAATTTCTGAATTCAGGTGCTTAGACAGAGAGATCATTTTTAATTGACAAATTTAGAAATCTGTTCAAACTTTGGAATCGGAGCCAATAAGCTCACAGATGACGGTATTATCATCAACGCTGGAAAGGATTTTAGTCATCAACTTCATAGGTCCACAAATAAACTTTTAATTTGCCCATGAGGGAAACAAACTGACACAGACCAAAACAAAAATGATAGCATACATTACTGAGTGTCCATCACTCCAGTGGATTGGTTCAGTATGAATTATCTATTCAATTTATATTCAAACTGTTACTATTTTGTATGCATACAATCTTAATCAGTAACAAATCTGCAAACAAACCTTTCTGCACTCTCTGCACTCTCCACCCCTTAAACTTGTATCTCAATGCAATAGTTCTTCACTTAGTGTTGTTAAGGCTGATTTCCATTTAAAGCTTAATTCACATCATCCAGTTTATTATAAACAGTCAATTTTTTGTAATGCCGTCATAGAGAATATGGCTTGAAGCTCATGCTAAAGGGACGACATATGAAACGGTAGTGTATGATTATTTCACGTTTTGACTTTGATGAATAATGACATTAGATGTTAAATTAAGTCATACAGTATTTGGTGGAACTGTGGTCTAGCCCATAGACAGCATCACTGTGAATTGGTGCCATCATGTGGTGAGATTGTTGTTACAGCAACTTAAAAAAAACTTGAACAAACAGAAAAAAACACATTCCATTTTATTGTTTTTATTGAGTCACTCTTACTGTTTAAATGCAGCATGGACATGAACATATCTGAATTAGTACAGGGGCTTAACAAAATTCCCTTTAAGTGGATCACTAAATGCCCTGAGGCTGTTGAGCAGCATATAACTTCAAAAGATGTTAAAGCAATAATTCACCAACAACACAATGTATATTGATATACAACATGCACATATTCTCAGAAATAAGAGCTCACAACGATTGCAAAGATGTGCTAAAGTGCTGAACAATTTTGGAGGGATGCCATTGTTGTTGTTTCTTTGTCTTTTTGTGTCTTTTTGTGTCTTATTTGACAATGTATATAAAGACTGGAACATGGTGAGAGAGAGAGAGCTATGATGAAATGCAACAAAGGTCCAAAGGCTGGAAATCAAACATGCACTGTAACAACTCAGCTACAGGGTCATCCATTTGTTGTTGTTTTTAACTAATTTCAATGTTTTTCTTGTCAATACATTCCTCTCAAAGCAGTCATATCTGTACAAAAGATTAACTGGCAACCCTTAAAAGAAAACATAAACAAGACAAATACTTCTTATTTAGAAAAGCCTAAGCATTGCAGTGTAAGTATTCAGAAGGCTACATCAGCTTTTCAGTCTGTAGAGATGCTTATTTACTGGAAGCGGCTACTGGCTAATGGTTTTGGTGTAATTCTGAATGAGACCTTGGAAGTACTCTTGTGTGTTTCTGTGGGGTTGAAAAATGATGATGTAGCATTTTGGGAGGAAATACCACAACAGAAAGGAGTACAGACTGGAGAGTATTGCCAGGGCGTTAAGTGTTTGGATGTACTTGCCATGGTAAAGTAAGTATTCAGTGACAAAGATGATCCAGGTGAGGATCAGCAGGAGCAGGCAGAAGGTTATTGTTTTGGCTTCATTGTAATTTTTAGGAAGGTCTTTTCCCATGTATGAGAAAATAAAGCAAAGGGAGCACAAAGATAAAAGTAAAACCACAGGACCAAAGGTTGATTTGAGGGTTATGTCACAACCAAGTATGATTTTGTCTGGGTACCAAAATGTTTCATTGTAGGGCTTGGGAGGGGCAAAAGTATAGCCAAAAAGAAGTAGGAGTGCCTGAGTAACAAATGCCGCAGTGATGACCAGCCACTGTCCATGATATTTCATCCACAGACTGTGGAGTATGGGGAACTTGGCGGCTATTTTGAAAATGCAAACAATTTGAAAAGAGCGCACAACAAAACACGCTAGACACACTGTGTAGAACAAGAGAAATGGTAAGAACCGTAGGACACAAAAGGAAGTGGTTGGCTTACCAAAGTAAAAGAACACACTAAGACTACACAGACTCAGGCAGCCGAAAATTAGGAAGCACATTGGTCCCCCAGCAGATCTGACCACAGGTGTGTTGTAGTTGATGGCAAAGAGAACGGACATGGCTAGTGTGAGGCCCACCAAGGCCCAGGCTCCGACCATGATCAGTATAGCCCCGCTGTCTGTGAATGAGACGTACTCCACCAGCCGCAGATCACATGATGTACTTCCTGCTGCAGACCATTCTGTTTCCTTACAGTTGATGCACTTGTAGGGATCCTCTGTTGAAGGACAGATTGTCAATGAAGTTGAGGTCATCTTGTGAAAAATAACAGACCGCTGTGGAAGCAGTGTTACTCTTTCCATCCTTTAATTTGTATCTTCTCTCAAGATTGAAGTTTTTGTAGAATTAAAATTTGCTTTAAATGAACAGTTTTAACGTAGAGGTCATGTTAACAAGATGGCAACGTATTGCATGATGCAAGGAGACTGGTTCACATGCAGTTGAACACAAAAGAGTGTTCTTAGAAACATTTTACAAGCAGAAAAAAAGCGTAGCAATAGGGAGTCATCTCCTATCAATACTCATCCTTTCCCCTCATGTATAATAATTTACCTGTGCTGTTTATATAAGTTCCATCAGGACAGATTTCACAATTGAAGCAGCATTTGTGGATTCCATCTTGCTTTTTTACAAATCCTACAGCACATTCTGGGGAACACAGTGAAGTAGGCACCTGCAGAAGACAATTATGTAGCAACAAATTAAATGTAAGCGAAGCAAAAAGAATACTGTGAAGTGTGGAGGCAAAAAAGAGGAAAGTAGCTTTTGTAAATTGATATGGTTTTTTAAAATGGAACCATCCTAACAAACATTTATTTGTAGACATCCCTGAAAATTACACCATTAACAGCCACGAACTTGTGTTTCTAAGCCTCTCACAGCTATTACCAATATGACAACAAATATGACTTCATACACATGTGCACTCAACCAAAACCAAAACAGGTTTAAGTATAAACTGTTGACATACTTTATTATGCTGCACATATTGTAATTAGGATTAAAAAAAACATACTTCTCCATTTGGGTTCCACTGGATTTTGGTGTTGTTGATGACAAACTGGACTGATGGGTGAAATCTGTAAAAGCCGATCTGCTCTGCGTCACCACTTTGGTTCCAGAAAATTATAGAATAGGATCCGAATGTCGGGTCACCATTCTCATCAAATTCGATATGTTGATTTAAAAGTGTGAAGTTTGACTTCTTCAGCTCTGCTAGAACCTGAAGTGGGACACAAAGTTCAAATTTACCATTACCGTTGTGTGTTCACAAAGACAAAAGATTCCTGTGGAGGAGTGAACTGCATGTGATGCCCCTCTTGTAAGAAGTGGTTTAGACTTTCACAATTGCAGACATTTGTCATCTAAGATTTTGATACAAAGGCAACATTTGGAAAGTATAAGCAGAGTACAGAGTGTGCATATCTAAAAAAATATCTAATTTACAGCTGCAGGTGGAAGTCAAACAAATGATTTGCACAATGAACTAGCTCTCAATAAATGAAATTGAACAGGCTGACACATTGATGATATTGACATAGTGATTATGAGACACTGCAAATTTGATTTGTCATATTCTGTTCATTGGTAGTTATTTTTATTGTATATTTGTATTGAGGATCTATGGATCTTTACCTGAATGTTGTATATATGATAACAAGAGATACTAATAATATGTTACCTTTTTAAAAGGCTTATCTTTAAGTCAAAGCAATCAGAACATAAATGAGCAAAATCTAAATACTCAGATTATGTGTATACATACCATGTGTGGGTACACTGTGATGTTTTCATTGCATCTGCCAGTTACACATTGCAAGGTATTGTGTAAGGCATGGGCGATGGCATATACAGCAGAATAAACAGAGAAAGAGAAAGATGGGTCTGCAGTGATGACATCTTCTGCACTCAGGCTGCTGCAATTGCAAACCTGATTACACAACATATTTTGTTCTGCATTTTCACAATAGGTCTGGCTTTTGGAAGAATACATAAAATCATTGAAACCAGGTATTGTCTCTACTGGCTGAGACACTCCAAGTACAGTTCCAATATTTTTGATTCCTTTCTTCTTGGGGAGCTCCTTGTTTAAGGACCATCCCTCATCTGCTATCCAAACCTTCTTGGTGACATTTAGTTTTATTGCTGACTCAATGAGAGCTTCAGCAGCCATTCTTGGAGCAAAAACAATAATGATGGGTATCCTCTGCGCCTCTATCTGTCTGAACATTAGGGAGTAATTTGTATTGTCATTGAGGTTGTTAGTGTATGCCAGGCAAATCTCAGTGTCCTCGATCTTCTTCATGAACAACTCCAGTGCATCAATGCCATAATCATTATCACTGTTAAGAAAAGCAACCCAGCGCCAGTTGAAGTGCTGAACAATGTCAACAATAACATTTATGACGTCTTTATTGGGATGCACTGTTCGTAGGAGAGATGGAAATTGTTTTTTTTTTGACAAGACAGAACTAGAAGATCCATAACTGATCTGTTAAAAGAGTAATGGGAAAAAAACAATCATTTTTAGTGACAAATATCAAATAATAATCTCAAATATAACATTAAAACACATTTTACAATTAATTGATCATAACATATATTGATAGAAGTATGCTTTTAATGTCTTATTTTGACAGAAAAACTAAATTGAACTTGCCATAGGAATGAGATCCATCATCAACAGTGGGGCTACAGTCAGGGCCTGAGTGCTTGTAAAAGGACCGACCACTGCCACCACTTTGGACACATTGGACTGTGCTTGTTGCTTGTGTGGTTCACCCCAAGGTTGGATCAAGCCACTGATTGAGATGAGTTTGAAAATATCTGGAAAATTCTGTGTAGATGAGCAATGATCAAATATCTCATAGCCGAGAGACACATTTGGCAGGAGGTTGTTAGAGTGATTGATTTCCTCTACAGAGAATCTCATCAACTGAAACTTTCGATAATTTGGAAGAAGGAAGGGTTGACTGTGAACCGAGAAAACACAACAGGAGTTTACTTACTGTGGAATTTACAAAGAATTTGTTTCAGTGTGGCTTCAGAGCCTCTTATTTACAACAGTTCTGGAATGTACAAATATGTCTGTTATACCATGCATTCTGCAGTAGTTTTATCTTTAAAAGCTATCCACTCAGATGTATTGTGAGACTTACCTTGAGCAGTCAATTGCTTCTGGTCTGTTGTGATAGACAGCGGCACTATGATGAACATCAAAAAGTCCACCTATCAGATATTCTCCATCCAGCTGAAACTCTGAGGCTGGGGCAGTGCATTGAGCCAAGGCATGTAGAAAAGCTCCCAGTAGACACAGCAAAGCAAGAACATGTTCCATTGTTGTAATTACAAATCTGATGAATGAACTCTAATGGAATTTGCCTCAGCCTTTAGTAAGTCATGGGACTCTGGTGATGGCAAAGCCCCAGTGAAAATTTCCATGCATGTGGGAATGAAATACATACCATTAATGGTTGGAGGATAATACCCAAATCAGAATGCAAAAATAATCTAATTTGCTGCTGCACAGAGCCCCTGTGATGTGGTTTAACAATCATCATGAACCACAAAGTTCTTGACCATGAATATTAATACATTTTGTAATCCTTCTAAACAGAGTTCAAATTCCGTCTTTTCCTCCAGGTTCACTGTGGTAACGTATGCGAGGCCCCTTCTGCACATTAACACTCCAGTCACCACAGTCATCCCTCAGTTTAATAGCCACTCTTTACCAAGCCCAGTTGTGAAGTGGAGCAGTATGGTGTTGGTCTTGCACTTTGGATCTTTGCCACCACATTTGGGGGCAGACCCCTATAAGTTGGACTACTCCGTAGGTAAACATTCAGACACTACAGTTCTGGACGGAGATGAATCACCCCTTCCCCAGCTTGAGAGAGGTCTCTTCGGAGAATAAGCTGCCACAGCCCCACTGCCAGGATATTTGATTATCTCTGCATACCATGACTTTGCCTGCCATCAAGTGAAAACCAGGATCAAAGACAGACCTTGCAGATGTACCCTCTCCGGGAAAATATCAGTCCCACTGGAGAAAATACAGACAGGAGCATTTTGGGCCATGAATGCGCTGGCACATCCATTCCTGGAGGTGGGTTATGGAAAATAACGGGGCATTAGGCCTTCACCCTGGGGGCAAAGAGATCCACAACTGCCCTGCCGAAACAATCCTGTAACTGAACCCCTGCACCCCTGGAGATGAGGTCTGCTCACACATGGGTGACTATTAAGTGACAGAAAAGGAACATTGCACCACAGCAACAGGGAGCAAGACAGTTTCAATAGGAAACAACTGTTGTATTGTCTGTTCTGATCAGAACATGCTGGCCTGTTAGAACCGCACAACAATGTTTTAGGGCTAAGAAAATACAGAGTATCTCAACATACAAGATTACAGCTAAGTTACAGTCAATTAACCATAACGACACAACAGCATATTAACAAAATACACAGCTCTTGAAGTCCAATAGATAAACTGCGGGGATGAACACTCACTTAAAGTGTATCATGATGGTTTCTTTCTTGTGACATCTTCAAAGTGAATGTTTAGGCTATTCCTTCAGTTTTTCAGTTCACTTTTCGGGCTCTGTTATTAAGCTCTTTGACTATGTGACATAAAAAGTTAATAACAGCGACTTCACCAAGAAGCTCCGGCTGGGGTTTCCTTTAATTAAGACTGTGGGCCCCGGGGCCGAGGCCCCGTCCGCCCGTTTGGTAATCCATCCATGGTAGCTCCAGATAGTTGATGTATTCTTGCATTTTTTCAGCGTCCAGAACCCACTCTCTGTCTCATTGTGGCACAGAGCCCAAAGCCTCACATCACCACAGATCACCTTCCTTTTAAGGGGTGAATAGAGGTGTTTTCATGCCACGTGGGGGCTTCTATCCCATTCTACGTGTGTTGTACAGAGGGAATCTTGAAAGGGAACGTGACCTAATGTCCTATCAGTCAGATCAGGCTGGTCTCATCCAGCATTCGTAGCTATACCTACGAAAAATAATGCGCTGTGATTTGTAGGTATCCCAGAAAATGATTTTGTATGCTATCCCCGTAATCATGAACGAGGAAGCGTAAAGACTGCAAAAGCCCACACAGGGCAGGTGGGAGGAGTGCTGGGTGGATCTAACGAACACGGATCTCTCACTCGTTATATGATGATATGTTGATCAGGTATAAAGTTAGTAAAAGTGGGTTTATAACCTATTTCTAAACTCAAACCAGTGTGGGCTATGCATTTGAAAGTTCAACAACTTTTCCTCTGCAACTGTGTTTTGCACTGTTGCATTGTTCAAGATATTGTCTCCATTCCGTCATTGCGTGCATTATGTTCAGCAAAGTATTTTATCTTGGTACATCACTTTTTATAACAACTCAACTTTCTGTTGCAGTAAAAGTTTAAAAATTGGATGGCCCTTTAAAAGAAAGATATACTATAAGAATGATCTCACCAAGTTCAGATGAGATTGTTAGATCACACAGGATATTCACAAGCAAATATACACAAATGAAATGAATTCAACCCAATAGCTTTGGTTTATGCTAAATGACCACCTCCTCTTACAAATGATTGCATGAGTTACCTTTGACCTGCACAGGTGATTTGAAATAGGAAAATGAACTTGATAAATGGTCAGGACTCTCACCAGAATTTGAATTCCTCCTGACTGAAGCGCAGAACTCCTTGTTCTGCTTTGTAAAGTGAAATCAATCTTTATTTGTCATTACCATGTGCAGTGACATGCCACATTGCCATGGTCCAAGATTGTACAATTTAAAAAGTTGTTGTGCTAACTAAAACAGCATATCAAGACCAAAAAAACGGTCTGACAAAAGGTATTTTAATTTGTATTTATTTTCCAGAAAATGCCCCCATTACTGTGGGATTTTGTGACACTATTCTGAAAGGTTTTCACAATCTATACTAATAGTTTAAGTATATAAGAAAAGTTAATGGACAATGAGGTGGCTACAACACTTCACTATAGTGTTTGGTGCAAGCAGTCATGTCTGTGATATGTTTGCACTTTCATTCCAAGAGGTTAATAACTTTATAATCAACATTACTGTAACATTTTGTTTCCTGTATGTTAAGATGAAGTTTGACTTTGTATGTATTATTTTCTTTGTCTCTGTTGTCCATCTTAATTTTAAGTAATGTACTTCTGACCCATTTTTAAGAATATCATTTCAAATCCATGAGGAAACGGAGGCAATAAACTCACAGAAAAGTGCAGTTAGGTATCATATTTAGAAAGTTATTCATTGCTTATATGCTTTACAAATGTACCCCAATTTTAATCTTACAATTGTTACAGTAGAGGTAAGAATACATATATAATGACAATTGAGGAAACTGAAGACATACATGTATATTTAAGATCAAAGAGTAGTCTAGCATGTAGAACTTTTGTCATGATGTGGCGAGATTAGTGTTACACCAAAAAACAAACACATTCCCTTTTAATATCTTTATTGAATTGACTTTATGTAACGTACCATGTCTTCGGGCTGTTTAATGACACATAACCTAATAAGAACTAATAAGAATAGCACATTAAATTCAATTCAATTGAATTATGAGGAAAAAAAAACTTCAACCGTTCCAGGAAGTCTTCAGGTCGTCCAAGACATTAATACCTTTCAGTGTTATGGATACTCCTTACCTGACCAAGACACTATTTTTCATCTATAGTCCCTGGACAGATGTTACAAAGTCAATTGCTTAGTATCAATCTCCTCACTTAACTTCCCACAAGAATATGAAAAAGCACATATCCCAAAATATTGAATTAATCCATCATGAGACCTGCACAGTTAGGTATCTTCAAAAGTGACGTATCTTAAGTGTTACAATGAGAAGAAGGCAGCATATACATCAAGACTACTGTATACTCAGAATCTAGGGTCATGTTGCCCACCATCTCCGAAATAACTCTCGCCACAATAATTCAAAGTGTATCTTGTTCTTGCTCATTTCAAGGCTTTGTTTATTTATATAGTCATCAAAATAAAAATTCACAAAAAACAAGCATAAAGCATTAGTTTACAACTCTTGGAAGAAAAAACTAATAGAGACAGAGATTATGATTACAGGCACATCAGCTTTTCAGTCTGTAGAGATGCTTATTTACTGGAAGCGGCTACTGGCTAATGGTTTTGGTGTAATTCTGAATGAGACCTTGGAAGTACTCTTGTGTGTTTCTGTGGGGTTGAAAAATGATGATGTAGCATTTTGGGAGGAAATACCACAACAGAAAGGAGTACAGACTGGAGAGTACTGCCAGGGCGTTAAGTGTTTGGATGTACTTGCCATGGTAAATTAAGTATTCAGTGGCAAAGATGATCCAGGTGAGGATCAGCAGGAGCAGGCAGAAGGTTATTGTTTTGGCTTCATTGTAATTTTTAGGAAGGTCTTTTCCCATGTATGAGAAAATAAAGCAAAGGGAGCACAAAGATAAAAGTAAAACCACAGGACCAAAGGTTGATTTGAGGTTAATGTCACAACCAAGTATGATTTTGTCTGGGTACCAAATTGTTTCATTGTAGGGCTTGGGAGGGGCAAAAGTATAGCCAAAAAGAAGTAGGAGTGCCTGAGTAACAAATGCCGCAGTGATGACCAGCCACTGTCCATGATATTTCATCCACAGACTGTGGAGCTTGGGGAACTTGGCGGCTATTTTGAAAATGCAAACAATTTGAAAAGAGCGCACAACAAAACACGCTAGACAAACTGTGTAGAACAAGAGAAATGGTAAGAACCGTAGGATACAAAAGGAAGTGGTTGGCTTACCAAAGTAAAAGAACACACTAAGACTACACAGACTCAGGCAGCCGAAAATTAGGAAGCACATTGGTCCCCCAGCAGATCTGACCACAGGTGTGTTGTAGTTGATGGCAAAGAGAACGGACATGGCTAGTGTGAGGCCCACCAAGGCCCAGGCTCCGACCATGATCAGTATAGCCCCTCTGTCTGTGAATGGGATGTACTCCACCAGCCGCAGATTACATGATGTACTTCCTGCTGCAGACCATTCTGTTTCCATACAGTTGATGCACTTGTAGGGATCCTCTGTTTAACATGAGAGAGGGACAGATTGTCAATAAAGAATGAAGGTTGCTGAGATAAAATGATGGTTAACACAAAATATCAGACGGCTGAGGAGGTTACACTTTTCTATGTTTTCCTACGATAATGTAGGGATCCTGTTAAAGTCAAGAATGTTGCATGATGGTAAATGGTCTGTACTTGTATAGTGCTTTTCTAGTCTTCCGACCACTCAAAGCCCTTTAACACTACATGTCACCATTCACACATTCACACACATTCATACACCGCAAGCACAGCCTAGGGGAGCAATTCGGGGTTAAGTGTTTTGCCAAGGACACATCGACATGGACTAGCTGAGCCGGGGGTCCAACTGCAGATCTTCTGTTTGAAGGACGACCCGGCTCCACTGAGCCACATTCACCCCATGATAAAAGGACATAGTCCATGTGATCCGTAAAATAGGCAAAAAACTTTCATATTCATTTTTACTGAAAGAGCTCTAGATTAGTTGCCATTTCATTGGTTCAGAGGAGTGTCTCACTCTCATCAAGGCCACTGCTTTTATTCATTTTCTTCCTCTCACCTGTGATGTTGATATAAGTTCCATCAGGACAGATTTCACAATTAAAGCAGCATTTGTGGATTCCATCTTGGTTTTTTGCAAATCCTACAGCACATTCTGGGGAACACAGTGAAGTAGGCTCCTGCACAAGACAATTGTGTATAAAAAAGTAAGGGAAGAAAAGACAATACTGTGAGGGGTGAAGGTAAACAAAAAGGGAGTGACTTTCACAACCGTATTTAGAACTTTTAGGTTTCTCAACAGAGAAAGTTCAGTGGATGTTTTGATCATGAACAACCACCACCTGCTTATTACCGTGATGTGATTATCCACTGTCACATGCACACAATCCTGTGGAAGCGAGAAAAAACTAAACAATGCATCTTTAATCGTATCGTTTTAAGTCTCGACATACTGCGTTACACCACAAATAATAAGGAAAGTCTGACGTACTTCTCCCTTTGGGTTCCACTGAATGTTGGTGTCGTTGATGAAGAAATGGACTGATGGGTGTAATCTATAAGAGCCGATCTCCTCTGCGTCACCACTTTGGTTCCAGAAAACTATTGAATAGGATCCGAATGTGGGGTCACCATACTCATCAAATTGGATATGTTGATTTAAAAGTGTGAAGTTTGACTTCTTCAGCTCTGCTAGAACCTGAAGTGGGTACACAAAGTTCAAATGACCATCGCTTGATTGGACTTCACACTGATTAAATAAGTTGTTAAAATATTTCTGTGAAGGAAGACATTCCTGCGTTAAGCTCTTCCTGTCTCTCAAATGCGTTTCCTGAGATTTATAATGTCAGACAATGTCTGACAGGAAATATCAACTTTAACTATACTTTGAGGATGTTAAGTTGTATATGATATGTGATGACAAAACATATTTGGCCAATATATTGAGTTTTGATAGAGTTACGTTATCGACAGGTTAAAGCTGTCATAAACATAAATGTGAAAAATGACAAAACTTACCATATATGGGTACACTGTAATATTGCCATTACATTTATCAACTCCACATCTCAAGGCATTGTGTAAGGCATGAGCGATGGCATGTACAGCAGAATAAACAGGAAAAGAATAAGATGGGTCCACAGCAAGGATTTCTTCTGGACTCAGGCTGCTGCAGTTGCAAACCTGATTACACAACATATTTTGTTCTGCAGTTTCACAATGAGTCTGGCTTTTGGAAGAATAGATAAAATCACTGAAACCAGGTATTGTCATTACTGGCTGAGACACTCCAAGTACAGTTCCAATTTGTTTGATTCCTTTCTCTTTGGGGAGCCTCTTGTTTAAGGACCAGGTGTCGCCTGCTATCCACACCTTGTTGGTGACATTTAGTCTTATTGCTGATTCAATGAGAGCTTCAGCATTCAATTTTGGAGCAAAAACAATTATGACGTTTATCCTCTGTGCCTCTATATCTTTGAACATTAGGGACTTATCTGTATTGTCGTTGATTCCTTTGGTGTATGCCAGACAAATCTCAGTGTCTTTAATCCTCTTTATGAACAAATCCCGGCCATCTTCGCCAAAAGTGTTATCACTGTTAAGAAAAGCAACCCAGCGCCAGTTGAAGTGTTGCACAATGTTAACAATCACTTCAATGATGTTTTTATTGGAATGCACTGTTCGTAGGAAAGAGGGAAATCTTTCTTTCTCTCCAAGGGTCGAGAAAGCAGCTCCATAACTGACCTGATAAAGGGGTTAGTGGAGAAATTGTCATCATTTTCAGTAACAATAAATTCTCAAATGTAACGTTTCAAGTTGTTTGAATATTTAAACACTTTTAAAATGTTAACACCTCATTTTAAATGATTGATTTTATAGGGAAATGTCACAACACAGCAGTTGGCAAACTTACCATTGGAATGAGATCCGTCATGAACAGTGGCGCTATAGTTACGGTGTCGGTGCTTGAAAAAGGGCCGACCACGGCCATCACTTTAGACAGATTCTTGTGTGGTTCACCCCAAGGTTGGATCAAGCCGTCGACTGAGAGGAGTTTTAAAATGCCTGGAAAATTGTGTGTATCGGAACAGTGGTCAAATATCTCATAGCCCAGAGATACATTTGGCAGGAGGTTGGTGGAGTTATTGATTTCCTCTACAGAGAATCTCATCAACTGAAACCTCCGATAACTTGACAGAATAAAGGATTGACTGTGAACAGAGAATGAACAACAGGAGAATAGGATTACCTTTCAGTTAAAATTATTAGTCTTCAGACCTCTGTCCAGATATGGAAACTATGACAGGGGATTTCATGGAGCAAGGACTGAGGTCAGATTTATTGTTACACAGCAACTTTAATAATTTTGTAATTATTGGATTAAGTTGGGGGGGGGGGGGGGGGGGGGGGGGGGGGGGGGGGGTAGCCATATCCATTGACCCAGCATTTGAGGTAAAGCATTTCAATGTTAAGAGTTTGTCATTAGTTTCAACTTGATCAGTTATTTACCCAGATTTATAATGAAACTCACCTGGAGCAGTCGATGGCTTCGGGTCTGTCATGATAAACGGTGACACTATGATGAATATCAAAAACTCCACCTAACAAATAATCTCCATCCAGCCGAAACTCTGAGGCTGGGACACTGCATTGAGCCAAGGCATGTAGAAAAGCTCCCAGAAGACACAGAGAAGCAAGAAAATGTTTCATTGCTGTAATTACCTTTTAGCAATCTGATGTGAACTCAGTAGCCTCAGCCTTTCGTTAAGCAATGCGATGCTCGTAACAACAAACCCCCAGCGTTCATTTCCATGCACTTGAGAATGCATGACGTAATAAATATATACCTGTAAATGGTTGGAGGAGAATACACAAATCAGTATGCAAAAAGGATAGAAGCTGCACTGACTCGGCAATGATGATTATGAGCAGGTAAATTCATTCTATCACGAATAGATCTGGTGCTACTTGACGTGAAACCTTCAGAATTTCCTGTATTTCTGCATAAATTTGACCTAAAATGTGATCAGATCCAGACTCAAATCCTAAAATTAGATAAATAGGGTACAGTTAAACAAATAATACCAAAACAATTATACTATATAATTTAACAACATTTTAGTCTGGTTTAGCGGTCCCTGCCCTTTTGAAAGACTAAGACCTGAAGAAGGTCAAAGCAGTTAAGCTTGGCACCCAGTGGTGCTGGACAAAGTGTGATTTACCCAAGAGGATAGTAACATGGACAGAGTTGTGGTATCTCATTCTTCCCTCCATCAATATTACAAACTCTTCCTTCATTGGCACACTTGTACGCATGGGGGCTGTCATAGGATCCAAGTTGTAAACTCTGTAGCAGGACGGACACAGTAGTGCAGATATTGACAGGTGTGAAACAGATTTATCTCAAGGCCAATATAGATGGTACCACGACAAGGACTTACTTGTTTTGGCTGACACATTAAAGCGGGAGAGATGGATGAAGTGGCCAGAGAACTTTAGCCTAACTAGACCAGTCGCCTTTGCTCAGAAGGGAACCAAGCCAGGTATGTCCCACAGATCTGAACCCACTCTACAGCAAATGGCTAGATCAAATGAGATGAGGTTAAAATAAGTTATATAAGACATTCTGAACATGAATATAGCAGAAAACAAATATTTGTGCAATGTAAAGATATAGACTAGTAGTGGATTCACACTTGGCCCTATCAGTTACCGCTGTTAGTTGCACCGCTACCCGGCACAATTTCGGCTCAGTTCCCTCCATGTTGGCTTGTGACGTCAGAGGTGAGAGCTGTTTGTAGGCAATCCCGGCCCAGACTCTGGAAAAACTCCCCCCAAAAACCCCTTTAATCTCCCAGGATGGACATTAAGCATATTAAGAGCATGGAATTAAGCATAAACATGTGAAAGTCAGGCCAGGTTTTATGCAAACGGTCACTTGTTGACACAGAGACATGTGGCCTTGATCAGTGTGCAAACAATTAGAAGGTTTCTCCTTGAAACAGTTGTTCTTACAGTGGCTTAAACTGCTGAAATCTGTGTAACAATAACTAATGTCAAGGTGAAATTCTCTGAAGTCGAATGAAAAGTTTTAATATTGAATAAATGTTTTACTATAGAGATGATCTCTGGATGACAGGGATGAAGTAAAGATGAAGTTCAGATGAGGTTGTAAGATAGGGTCACAAGCAAATGTACACAAATTATTAAATTCAACCAGGTATCATTGGTTTATGCTAAAATACTACATCCTCTTACAAATGAGCTCTGCATGACTTAAGCTTTGACCACACAGGCCATTTGAAAGGAGATCATTTGCATCACTCTGTGGATGACAATGATAGATGGCCAGGCCATGAGCTATAAACACACCAAAGTTTGAATTCAGGCAAACTCCTGATGCGAGGGTGAAACTCCTTGTTCTGCTAGGTAGGAAGGGATGGGCCCTCATCTACAGGAGCGATATAGTTTATAGGGTGATGTCGTGGTTAATAGAAATCATAAATATTGTTTTATGGAAGCTACAAAGTGGCTAAACAACTTTACAATATGTTTTGGTGAATAGCAGTCATTACTATTTAATGTTTACACTTTGCTTCCAAGAGATCACTTACTAATCAACAGTGTGGTCAGTACTGTGACATTTCATTTCCTTGTACAGTATGTTAAGATGAAGTTTGACATGAAGTTAGATATATATTTCTTTTTTCTTTTTCCATTTCTGTCCATCTCAATCATAAATTACACATTTCAAGTCCATGCTCAGACTGTAAATGGTAGCAAGGAAATAAATGTGGCCTTGATGCTCATCTTCCAGTGCAATAGTTAGTAGCATCTCATGACCATTACATATTTTGTATTTACTGTTATTTATCCTTGTCTGTCCTAAAACAATAGGGATCATGAAGAAATCAAAAGCTATTATTATTATGTTTACTGTTTGTCATCTGGGATTGTCGTCTGTGGAATTAAAAAGATCAGATGTGAAAATATATTATCTTTCAGCACTTCTTTTTTTAAGATCGTTTCCAAGAAAGCCATCCATTCTATCATGTTTTTTAATCAAATCAAACTGATGCTATGAAATTATTATATGTTTCATCTTTTTCTAGTGCTAATAAATCAGCATATTGTGCACTGAAAGTGGTCTCAAGAAGAGATGACACAGTGAAGAGACGGTCATCGTCTTCCTAATATAGAATCATGGTACCAAGACATAACCCATTAAAAAACACACATACACAAATGAGTGAAGCATGGACCTAATGACATTTGTTATCAACAGCCAACAGTTTTGAACTACACAGAATCTGGTTAGTTTGTGTGTAATGTTGTCTTTCAACCATGATGGGCCGAATTCAGATGGGCAGCTGCAATACTTTTATCTGTGGGGTGCACAAACATGAAACCAGGGAACAGAGAGACAAGATTGATATCCAGGTAGACTACAAACATCAGGGAAAGGCAGAACAAAATCAAAATATAACTCGGATATCGTAACTTAAACTTAACCTATGGTTTAAGTCTTGTGTTCATCTTGATAGTATCTAAATTGCCAGGTTTATTGCATAGTACATGTAATTAGCAGATATGGTCAAATAAGCTCGCACTGTGACACTACACAGTGTTAATATCATCATTGAGCGACAACAGGAAAGCATAAATAAAACTAGAGACGCTCTTGTGATGGGATCACAACAGTCGCAACACCAGATCGAGCTAGGGGCATATCGTGTCCCACTTCCTACCCTCTTACTTCAGCCGCCCTTGCTCGCACCACGCTCCACCATCTTAAAACTCTGCCTTCATTTTGATCTCAACTAAACACCTTTAAAATGTCTTGACTGCATCTTGCACACTTGCGACGCTGTTGCGATGACAAAATCCATCCACCGGCAGACAGAAATACAAACACCTGGCAAAGTAGTCACAACCGCCTCTGTGATAATTCCAGATACAGTAGGTGTCTTCATGACCACATTATGCCTCGATGATTCACACACAGACTCACAAGGTGAAAACAACACCAGTGTTGCTGTCGCGGCTGGTAACCAGTTGGTAGAGAGACATGGTTAATAAAAAAAACCCATCACAAACCCCAAAACACATCTAGCTTTCTTGTATCCATCTTAAAGCAAGGATGTCATTACAGCTGTATCACTGTACAATGACGACATAAGTCATGACAGGACTGATACAGTTTTTACAGTATTTATGAATTACTTTTATTTATCCTTGTCTGTGCTAAAACAATAGGGGTCATGAAGAAATCAAAATCAATTATTATTATGTTTATTATGTTTATTGTAAGTCATTTTTTTCAGTGAAGTGGCATGAGGGTAGAGGTTTTACTCTTACTGGGGCAACCCATTTCAAAGGTGTACAGCATGCTCTTTTCAGACTCGTATTAAAGAAAAATATTAAACAATGCAACTCAAATTAAATTAAGATATAATCACATTGTATTTACAAAAATGGAGCTTCTGTGTGTCCATGAAGATGCAGAAACATATTGATACAGACACAGAGGAAAGATTTGAGCATACAAAAGGGCGAAGTAGCCTTTATTTATTTCTCCAGTGAGGTGAATCTTAAATATGCATAAGAACAAAGTTGTGCACAGAAATTACAAAATCTGAATCTGTACAACATTGGCACAAAAACTGACATCATGCACCCTTATATGTATCAAAATAGAAAAAAAATATGTTACACAGTGTATTCATGGTGTGCCTGTAGTCTAGCCTATAAGCATCACAGTGAAGTGGCGCCTTCATGTGGTGACATTGTTGTTACAGCAACCTCGGAAATCATACACATTCCAAATGATTGTTATATAACTGCTTTACATGTAAATATCAAAATCTATGCAGGGCTCAACAGAATTAACTTTATGTGGATAATAGTATGATAAACATAATCTAACAAGAAAAGTACATGAAAAGTCCACCAGGTGTGTCTGCAACAACCACTGCTGTAATTTGTGATTGAATAAATACAAACCACAATGGCCCCCGTCTAGACTGAAAGTGTATCAAATGCTTTTTTCACTCGCACGTCTCATACAACCGTTACCCCTTTAGTTTACTTTTCCGTTTCATCTAATTAATTTATGTTTAGTGTGTCCTGTTTTATTTTGAAATTTCACCCTTCCCATGTGTGCCAATGTGCCTTTGTCTTCTTCTGTTTTCTTTCACACCTGTGTTTAATTAGTTAATTAGTACATTGTGTATTTAGTCTGTGTGTTCCCTCTCTCATTGTCGGGTCATCTGCTTTTGTTCCTTAATTGTGTCTAGTGTTCAGTTCTAGTATTTGGGGATTTTCTTCTGTTCCCTGCTTGTTTTTAGAACCGCAGCTGGACTCTGCAGGCCACTCACTGCTAAAAGTTTACAACTAACAAGCTCCCCTCCTGCCTACATGGGAAATTTCAGTTTGTCCTCAACGATGCGATAGTGATCACATTATTAATTCCGGGACGATGCAAAGCCGTTAGTCTCGAGCCCTGTTTTCACTGCAAAATTCCAAACTGTACACAGCTGAAGTACTTCAGTACATTTATTTAGTGTAAAGTTGTTGCATTCTCACATTAAGCTGCAGCAGTTCACTCTGTAACTCTTCATGTAGAGTGTTCAACGGTTCCTCTGAAAATAAACTGTCAGTCCGTTAGCTCTGTGAGTGGCCAGGAAGAGTGTTAGTGTTTCAGGAGGGAAGAAATGATTTGTAACATATAGGTGAACAACTAAATAAACAATCAACCTACTTATGGTACAACAAAACAGGGACAGATTTAAAGTACTATGTACTTTTCTACTCTTAAAAAAAAAAAATGATTGTGATTTAATTGAAAGTATTCAGGAGGCCTGAAGCACATCTTTTCTACTGTAAACAGATGACACGCATTTACTGGTGCTACTGTCTGTTGCTGTAATTCAGAATGAGACCTTGGAAGTACTCCTGTGTGTTTTTGTATGATTGAAAAAGGATGATGTGACATTTTGGGAGGAAATACCACAACAGAAAGCAGTAGAGACTGAAGAGTATTGCCACGGCGTTAAGTGTTTGGATGTACTTGCCATGGTAAAGTAATTTTACAGTGGCAAAGATGATCCAGGTGAGGATCAGCAGGAGCAGGCAGAATGTTATTGCTTTGGCTTCATTGTAATTTTTAGGAAGGTCTTTTCCCATGTATGAGAAAATAAAGCAAAGGGAGCACAAAGATAAAAGTAAAACCAGAGGACCAAAGAATACTTTGAGGTTAATGTTACAACCAAGTATGATTTTGTCTGGGTACCAACATGTTTCATTGGAGGGCTTGGGAGGGGCAAAAGTATAGCCAAAAAGAAGTAGGAGTGCCTGAGTAACAAATGCCGCAGTGATGACCAGCCACTGTCCATGATATTTCATCCACAGACTGTGGAGTATGGGGAAATTGGCGGCTAATTTGAAAATGTAAACGATTTGAAAAGAGCGCACAACAAAACACGCTAGACACACTGTGTAGAACAAGAAAAATGGTAAGAACCGTAGGATACAAAAGGAAGTGGTTGGCTTACCAAAGTAAAAGAACACGCTAAGACTACACAGACTCAGGCAGCCTAAAATTAGGAAGCACATTGGTCCCCCAGCAGATCTGACCACAGGTGTGTTGTAGTTGATGGCAAAGAGAACGGACATGGCTAGTGTGAGGCCCACCAAGGCCCAGGCTCCGACCATGATCAGTATAGCCCCGCTGTCTGTGAATGGGATGTACTCCACCAGCCGCAGATCACATGATGTGCTTCCTGCTGCAGACCATTCTGTTTCCTTACATTTGATGCACTTGTAGGGATCCTCTGTTTAACATGAGAGAAACAATTTGTCAATCAAGTTGAGGTTCACTTTTAAAAAGTACTCTGTGGGTAAAGCAAGATCAAACAGTTTAGGAAGTTGGGTTAGACATTTAATTTATGATACTGTATGAGCAAAACTCGAGCCTACAGTACATTTCTTTACTCAAGGCTGAGGCTCAAGGCTTGAGCCTCACTTTCACTATGCAATTCTGTCTGCCACGGGGCACGATTCTGGGAAAATGAAGGCTCGTTGGCGTGCTGGCTAATGATGGCAGCGAGAAACAAACGTGTATGATCCATTGTCAGTTTGACAATCTAAACAAAGAACACGCTTTTGTCTTGGGGTGGCCTTTCTAAAATGAGCAGTGGTGAAAGTTATTATATTCTGTTATGATCAAGGAGTTGATACGCGGACAGTTGAAAGTTGCAAGCCCAACGAATATTTACTGTTCTCCTGCTGTATCATACTAACAGCAATGTTGTTTGAAAAAAGGAATCCCAGAA
This sequence comes from Pholis gunnellus, assembly GCF_910591455.1. Taxonomy (NCBI): domain Eukaryota; kingdom Metazoa; phylum Chordata; class Actinopteri; order Perciformes; family Pholidae; genus Pholis; species Pholis gunnellus. Next base: position 17,046,668 of record NC_136536.1, on the reverse strand, counting down.
TTATAGGCCTAAACCGTCTAGAACAAATGAATGGAGCATGATTTGTTGGTGAAATTAGGTTTTGGCTGACAGAGGATTGTAAGGACCAAATTGAAAAAGAATTTGACAGTTACCACGCCCTCTCAATGTCCAGTCTGCAGAGACACCCTACTCTGGTAAAGGCAGGTTAGCCACCATGGTGTCCACTCAACTTCCCAGGAGGAAGGATGGAGTCAGTGTGGATGTTGCTTCTGCCTGACTTCCAATAAGGATTCCCAGTAAGCCATAACAAAGTTTAAAAGTCTGAAATTGGCTCACATCAAGACCAGAATGACAGCACGGCTTTTACTTGTTTTCTTCCCCTCATGTAAAATAATTTACCTGTTTTGTTGATATAAGTTTCTTTAGGACAGATTTCACAATCAAAGCAGCATTTGTGGATTCCATCTTGCTTTTTTGCAAATCCTTCCTCACATTCTTTGGAACACCGTGCAGTAGGCACCTGTACAAGACAATTATTTAGACAAGTAAGGACAAGTGCAAGATAACGCTGTAGGAGGGTGGAGGCAAATTATGGACAAGTGGTGGTATTTAGGCCAATACAGCTTTTTAAAATTCTAAACGGGGTTTGTAATATGCCTTCAACACTGAACATAACATTTAGACCCTGTCACAGCTTTTGCAAAATAAATGTGCACATGTGCATTCATCCACACACACATCAGTGCAGAAGTGGGAAAACAAAACAAAGTAGTTTTAAATCAACATATAGCGTATAAATCAGTTGTAGGGAAAAACAACTTACTTTTTCCTTTGTGTTCCACTGAATTTTGGTGTCGTTGATGAAGAAGTGGAACTTTGGGTGAAGATGACAAAAGCCGATCTCCTCTGCATCTCCACTTTGGTTCCAGAAAACTATAGAATAGGATCCGAAGTTTGGATCGCCATTCTCATCGAATGTAACACTTTGATTTAAAAGTGTAAAGTTTGACTTCTTCAGCTCTGCCAGAACCTGATGTGGGTACACAGAGTTCAGAGAACTTGCATTACTAATAATGTTTACAATAAACATTATTAGGTGATGATTCAATCGGTTTTTAACCTATAAGTTTTACACTTAAATAAGCTTCTCTGTAAGATAAACTCGTCAGTAAGATACATTTACAAGATTCAGATGGTGAGAACAAACTAAATGATTTATGAAATGATGTGTATACTTACCATGTGTGGGTACACTGTAATATTGCTATTACATCTGCCTGATTCACATTGCAAGGCATTGTGCAAGGCATGAGCGATGGCATGTACAGCAGAGTAAACAGGGAAATTAAAAGATGGGTCCACAGCAAGGATTTCTTCTGCACTCAGGCTGCTGCAGTTGCAAACCTGATTACACAACATATTTTGTTCTTCATTTTCACAATAGGTCTGGCTTTTGGAAGAATAGATAAATTCCCTAAAACCAGGTATTGTCACCTTTGGCTCAGAAACCCCAATTACAGTTCCAATATTTTTGATTCCTTTCTTCTTGGGGAGCTCCTTGTTTAAGGACCATGCATCCCCTGCTATCCAAACCTTCTTGGTGACATTTAGTCTTATTGCTTCGTTAATGAGATCTTCAGCAGTCCATTCAGGAGCAAAAACAATAATGATGGGTATCCTCTGCGCCTCTATCTGTTTGAATATTTTGGAGTGATCTGTGTATTTATTGAGGCCTTTGGTGTATGCCAGACAAATCTCAGTGTCTTTAATCCTCTTTATGAACAAATCCCGGCCATCGTTTCCATAATCATCATCAATGTTAAGGAAAGCAACCCAGCTCCAGTTGAAGTGTTGCATAATGTTAACAATCACTTCTATGACTTCTTTATTGGGATGTACAGAACGTAGGAAAGAGGGGAAATTCTGTTTTCTTGAAAAGACTGAACTAGCAGCTCCATAACTGACCTGTCAAAAGAGCAATAGAAAAAATTATAATTTTCAGTTACAAATTCTTAAATGTAACATTAAAACACAGTTTACAGTAAATTTATAGTAACTTACTGTATATATTTTAAGAGTAATAAAGAAATCGTCATTATTTTAGTGACAAATTTAGAAACTGTTTTAATTTTTTTTAAATGTATGTAAAACTGTTTTTATCACTTGATGTATCTGGAAAATGTACCATAGGAATGAGATCCATCATGAACAGCGGGGCTACAGTCAGGGCTTGAGTGCTTGTATAAGTGCCGACCACGGCCATCACTTTAGACAGATTCTTGTGCGGTTCACCCCAAGGTTGGCTCAAGCCGTCGACTGAGAGGAGTTTAAAGATGCCTGGAAAATTCTGTATATCTGAGCAGTGGTCAAATATCTCATAGCCCAGAGATACATTTGGCAGGAGTTTGGTGGAGTTATTGATTTCCTCTACAGAGAATCTCATCAACTGAAACCTCCGATAACTTGACAGAATGAAGGGTTTACTGTGGATAGAGGATGGAAAGTGAGAATTAGTTTCACTATTTACTGCCTGTACAGACATGTACATCTGAACCAAGATTATAATGGACGTCAATAATGCAGACTTGATGTTCTTTGATAATATAGCAATAGATTAAATCGTTCTTGAGGAAAGGTTACGAGCTATATCCACTGACCTGAAAGCTAAGGCAAAACTTGAATGTGTAAGCTGTCATGTGTTCACATCAGGCAGTAATTATTTTCAACCTCAGAAGATATTCTTTCAGATTCATTGTAAGACTCACCTGGAGCAGTCGATGGCTTCTGGACGGTCTTGTTTAACAGCGGAATTATCATGATGAATGTCAAAAAGTCCAGCCAACAAATAATCTCCTTCCAGCTGAAACTCTGAGGCTGGGGCAGCGCATTGAGCCAAGGCATGTAGAAAAGCTCCCAGGAGAAGCAGAGAAACAAATAAATGTTTCATTGTGCTAGTTAGCCTACCAATACCTTTACCAATCTAATGTGAAACATGAAATAGGAGCGCATACGAGTTGTCAAAAATACCTAATGGAGAAGAATACACAAATCAGTATGCAAAAATCATCTCAGCTGTCCTATACCGTCCCTGTGATACATTGCATTCAAAAAGTACTTTGACACCTTCACTTACATCTCTTTTGGTGTTGCAGCCTTGTTTTAAAATAGTGCATTGAGCCAAGGCATGTGGAAAAGCTCCCAGATAACACAGAGAAGCATGCAAGAAAATGTTTAATTGTTGTAATTTTCTTTCAGCATTCTGACGTGAACTCAGTAGCTTCAGCCTTTTTTTAAGTAATGCGATGCTCGTAACAACAAACCCCCAGTGTTCACTTCCATACCTGTAAATGGTTGGAGGAGAATACACAAATCAGTATGCAAAAAGGATAGAAGCTGCACTGACTCGGCAATGATGATTATGAGCAGGTAAATTCATTCTATCACGAATAGATCTGGTTCTACTTGACGTGAAACCTTCAGAATTTCCTGTATTTCTGCATAAATGTGACCTACAATGTGATCAGCTCCAGACTCAAATCCTATAACTAGATAAATAGGGCACAGTTAAACAAATAATACAAAAACAATTATACTTAATCATTAAGCTACATTTTAGTTTGGTTTAGCGGTCCCTGCCCTTTTGAAAGACTAAGACCTGAAGAAGGTCAAAGCAGTTAAGCTTGGCACCCAGTGGTGCTGGACAAAGTGTGATTTACCCAAGAGGATAGTAACATGGACAGAGTTGTGGTATCTCATTCTTCCCTCCATCAATATTACAAACTCTTCCTTCATTGGCACACTTGTACGCATGGGGGCTGTCATAGGATCCAAGTTGTAAACTCTGTAGCAGGACGGACACAGTAGTGCAGATATTGACAGGTGTGAAACAGATTTATCTCAAGGCCAATATAGATGGTACCACGACAAGGACTTACTTGTTTTGGCTGACACATTAAAGCGGGAGAGATGGATGAAGTGGCCAGAGAACTTTAGCCTAACTAGACCAGTCGCCTTTGCTCAGAAGGGAACCAAGCCAGGTATGTCCCACAGATCTGAACCCACTCTACAGCAAATGGCTAGATCAAATGAGATGAGGTTAAAATAAGTTATATAAGACATTCTGAACATGAATATAGCAGCAAACAAATATTTGTGCAATGTAAAGATATACACTAGATATACACATCCTCTTACAAATGAGCTCTGCATGACTTAAGCTTTGACCACACAGGCCATTTGAAAGGAGATCATTTGCATCACTCTGTGGATGACAATGATAGATGGCCAGGCCATGAGCTATAAACACACCAAAGTTTGAATTCAGGCAAACTCCTGATGCGAGGGTGAAACTCCTTGTTCTGCTAGGTAGGAAGGGATGGGCCCTCATCTACAGGAGCGATATAGTTTATAGGGTGATGTCGTGGTTAATAGAAATCATAAATATTGTTTTATGGAAGCTACAAAGTGGCTAAACAACTTTACAATATGTTTTGGTGAATAGCAGTCATTACTATTTAATGTTTACACTTTGCTTCCAAAAGATCACTTACTAATCAACAGTGTGGTCAGTACTGTGACATTTCATTTCCTTGTACAGTATGTTAAGATGAAGTTTGACATGAAGTTAGATATATATTTCTTTTTTCTTTTTCCATTTCTGTCCATCTCAATCATAAATTACACATTTCAAGTCCATGCTCAGACTGTAAATGGTAGCAAGGCAATAAATGTGGCCTTGATGCTCATCTTCCAGTGCAATAGTTAGTAGCATCTCATGACCATTACATATTTAGTATTTACTGTTATTTATCCTTGACTGTGCTAAAACAATAGGGATCATGAAGAAATCAAAAGCTATTATTATTATTATGTTTATAGTTGTTCGTCTTTTTTGTTTTTTGTCATCTGGTATGGTCGTCTGTAGAATTAAGAAGATCAGATGAGAAAATAAATTAGCTTTCAGCATTTATTTTTCAAAATAGTTTCCCTATAGAATCTCTACATTATAGAATACATTATGAAACATCCATTCCATCATGTTTTTTAATAAAATCAAACTGATGCTATGAAATTATTATACATTTCATCTCTGTTTTTTTCTTCTAGTGCTAATAAATCAGCATATTGTGCACTGATAGTGGTCTCAAGGAGAGATGACACAGTGAAGGGGACACAAACATTTCTCTTTGGATGGATGGTTAACATCTTCCCAATACAGAATCAAGGTACCAAGACATAACCCATCAAAACACACACACACACACACACACACACACACACACACAAATTAGTGAAGCCTGGACCAAATGAAATTTTTTTATCAACAGCCAACAGTTTTGAGCTACACAGAATCTGATTAGTTTGTGTGTAATGTTGTGTTGGAACTGATGACTACACAGCTTTAAAATGTCTTGACTGCATCTTGCACACTTGCGACGCTGTTGTGATGACAAACTCCATCCACCGGCAGACAGAAATGCAAACACCTGGCAAAGTAGTCACAACCGCCTCTGTGATAATTCCAGATACAGTAGGTGTCTTCATGACCACATTATGCCTCGATGATTCACACACAGACTCACAAGGTGAAAACAACACCAGTGTTGCTGTTGCGGCTGGAAACCAGTTGGTAGAGAGACAAGGTTAATAAAAAAAACCATCACAAACCCCAAAACACATCTAGCTTTCTTGTATCCATCTTAAAGCAAGGATGTCATTACAGCTGTATCACTGTACAATGGCGACATAATTAATTACAGGACTGATACAGTTGGAAAAGAGTATATGATGGGTAATATGTTACAGTGTGGTTGTAGAAATAAGTAATTTTTTTAAATGAAGTGGCATGAGGGTAGAGGTTTTACAACTGGGGCAACCCATTTCAAAGGTGTATGCTCTTTTCGGACTCATATTAAACCTTTCTTACCCGAGCGAGCCCCATTTGGGGTTCAGAGCGAGACATTTAATCGAAGAGAGCGTCGTAGAAATCAAATTTCATAAAGCCATTTTACACACTGCAAACACCATTATAAACTATTATACTAACTAACTAAGCAGATCCGCCACAATATCATGTATTTTACGCCGCCACCGGCAATCTAAGTATTCAGAAAATGCTTCCATAATGGGGCCATTGCATCCCCCCGGCAAATCACACATCAGGAAGCACGAGCAGTTCACACAGATTCCAGCGATAACATCCAAATTTCTCTCCGTCAAAGCATCAAAAAGTTACATCCAAGAAGCCACCACAAAGCACAACGCCAACACTGCCAACATTAGAACCGCATCATACCTTGAGATGGTGTTCAGGGCGAAAACGGAGAAATCCGAAATAAATCCAAATGAGAAATGTGTTCGCTCGGTCACTGTGAGTGTCTGGAACCTAAAATGGCGATTTTCCGTTCATCTGACATAAAATGGGGGCGATTATGCTAGCCGGTGAATCATATAGGGGCTTGGGGCTTGGGGGGGTTGGGCGGCACGGCTTTGGAGTTTTAGTGGCTGAAAATTCTGTCAATCACTTCATGGTACTTACTTCACATACTGGTGTACTCGAAATAATCACCCGGTTCGAACAAGGCATCACATGCTCAAATCCGCCCACCATAGGCTTATCAAGCGCTCCATAGACACAGACAGAGACGAGGAAATTGCATGGAGGAGAGATATGATGACCCCCAGAGAGGTCAAAATGAGTCAAAATGATGCCAAACAGCTCTGTTATGATAGATTGTACAATATGAGTGATAAACAAAGTGAAATATATAGTTATATAGTATATAAAAGTACAATGGAAATTTTTTTTCGTACATAAACTTCTATAACTTGGGTTTGCTTCACTTTATTTACACCAAATCTTTGTGTGAGGCACCTGCACCCTTGTTGCTATGAATTGGGATTGTTATTAGGCTAGCCAGGGCCTCATTAAAAAAAATTAAAGTGCTTTTTCTTCAGGTGAACCTGGGAATTTTCCCTGTTTGCTGTGTTCTGTCTTCAGCTACTATTAACAAATCATCTCAACAAATCTCACAATTCGTAGTGTTATCGAACCATCAAAATTATTAAAATAGACCTTGTAGTTACAGAATCACAGTCTTTTTAGTATGGGTTACAATTTTCGAGCAGAGGCCTAAAAATAGGCCTAGGGTTTAAGAGGTTAGAAAAATATTAAACAATGCAACTCAAATTAAATTAAGATCATATCACATTGTATTTACAAAAATGGAGCCTCTGTGTGTCCATGAAGATACAGAAATATATTGATACAGACACAGAGGAAAGATTTTAGCATACAAAAGTGCGAAGTAGCCTTTATTTATTACTCCAATGAGGTGAATCTTAAATATGCATTCGGAACAAAGTTTTGCACACAAACTACAAGATCTGAATCTGTACAACATCATCACAAAAACATTATGACATTATGGACCCTTGTATGTATCACAATAGAAAGAAATATGTTACACAGTGTATTCATGGTGTGCCTGTAGTCTAGCCTATAAGCATCACAGTGAAGTGGCGCCTTCATGTGGTGACATTGTTGTTATCCCATTATTTCAATGTCTGGTCATCTGCTTTTGTTTCTTGTGTCTAGCCTTCAGCCCTAGTATTTGGGGATTTTCTTATGTTCCCGGCTTGTTTATAAAAGACGCAGCTGGACTCTGCAGAACACTCACCGCTAACAGCGATTGAGCGCCGTTAGTCTTGAGCCCTATTTTAAACTACCACTGCAAAATCCCAAACTGTACAGTTAAAGTACTTAAAGTTGTTGTGTTCTCACATTAAACTACAGCAGTTCACTCTGTAACTCTTCATGTATCAGCCTCAGTTTAATTTTGTTTTTGAAGCTACTTAGCAAACGTTAGCACGTTAAACTAAGATGGTGACCATAGCGAATAGCCTGCGCAGCATCAGCATGAGTCAGTACTAAAACTCAGAACTCAGTTAGTTGTTGTTGAGTATGTTGTAGTTTATCCTCTAACGTTAGCTTTTTACTTCTGGCGAATGCATTTACTCTTAAAAATTAATAAAAGTGATGTTCATTTGTGAAGATTATCTTGGTGAACAAAATGTGTAAGTATCATAAAGTTTTGTTTGTTTCAGGGGTTATTTTCTGCAGTAATCCTAAATTCAATGGAAAAATCCCATTGGCTCTTTTTCAAGAAAACCAGGAGAATGCTAACTTCCGGGTTGGCCATCAAATCTACCTTATCCCTGCAGCACTATATTGGGAGTAGGTTATATATACATGCTAATGTTAGCATTTAGTACCTATCAGTGTATACAGTGCCACAGAACCCTTAGCATGGCTGTAGACTAACACAACATTACAAATGCCTCTTGTTGAAATGTGTATGACTGTATATTGTTATCGTTAATTTCAAGATTCTTACACCTCTGAGTAAAACAACTAAATAAACAATCAACCTATTTAGGGTACAGCTTTAAAGTACTATGTACTTTTCTACTCTATTCACTAATGATTGTGATTTAATTGAAAGTATTCAGGAGGCCTGAAGCACATATACTGAAGACACCCATTTACTGGTGCTACTGTCTGGTGTTGTAATTCTGAATGAGACCTTGGAAGTACTCCTGTGTGTTTTTGTATGATTGAAAAAGGATGATGTGACATTTTGGGAGGAAATACCACAACAGAAAGCAGTAGAGACTGAAGAGTATTGCCACGGCGTTAAGTGTTTGGATGTACTTGCCATGGTAAAGTAAGTATACAGTGGCAAAGATGATCCAGGTGAGGATCAGCAGGAGCAGGCAGAAGGTTATTGCTTTGGCTTCATTGTAATTTTTAGGAAGGTCTTTTCCCATGTATGAGAAAATAAAGCAAAGGGAGCACAAAGATAAAAGTAAAACCACAGGACCAAAGGTTGCTTTGAGGGTTATGTCACAACCAAGTATGATTTTGTCTGGGTACCAACATGTTTCATTGGAGGGCTTGGGAGGGGCAAAAGTATAGCCAAAAAGAAGTAGGAGTGCCTGAGTAACAAATGCGACAGTGATGACCAGCCACTGTCCATGATATTTCATCCACAGACTGTGGAGCTTGGGGAACTTGGAGGCTATTTTGAAAATGCAAACAATTTGAAAAGAGCGCACAAAAAACGCTAGACAAACTGTGTAGAACAAGAGAAATGGTAAGAACCGTAGGATACAAAAGGAAGTGGTTGGCTTACCAAAGTAAAAGAACACACTAAGACTACACAGACTCAGGCAGCCGAAAATTAGGAAGCACATTGATCCCCCAGCAGATCTGACCACAGGTGTGTTGTAGTTGATGGCAAAGAGAACGGACATGGCTAGTGTGAGGCCCACCAAGGCCCAGGCTCCGACCATGATGCACTTGTAGGGATCCTCTGTTTAACATGAGAGAAACAATTTGTCAATGAAGTTGAGGTTCACTTTTAAAAAGTACTCTGTGGGTAAAGCAAGTTCAAACAGTTTAGGAAGCTTTGTTAGACGTTTAATTTATGATACTGTATGAGCAAAACTCTAGCCTACAGTAAATTTCTTTACTCAAGGCTGAGGCTCAAGGCTTGAGCCTCACATTCACTATGCAATTCTGTCTGCCACGGGGCACGATTCTGGGAAAATGAAGGCTCGTTGGCGTGCTGGCTAATGATGGCAGCGAGAAACAAACGTGTATGATCCATTGTCAGTTTGACAATCTAAACAAAGAACACGCTTTTGTCTTGGGGTGGCCTTTCTAAAATGAGCAGTGGTCAAAGTTACTATATTCTGTTATGATCAAGGAGTTGATACGCAGACAGTTGAAAGTGGCAACGATCTTACGAATATTTATTGTTCGCCTGCTGTATCATCCCAACTTCATTCCGTCATTGCGTGCATTATGTTCAGCAAAGTATTTTATCTTGGTACATCACTTTTTATAACAACTCAACTTTCTGTTGCAGTAAAAGTTGAAAAATTGGATGGCCCTTTAAAAGAAAGATATACTATAAGAATGATCTCACCAAGTTCAGATGAGATTGTTAGATCACACAGGATATTCACAAGCAAATATACACAAATGAAATGAATTCAACCCAATAGCTTTGGTTTATGCTAAATGACCACCTCCTCTTACAAATGATTGCATGAGTTACCTTTGGCCTGCACAGGTGATTTGAAATAGGAAAATGAACTTGATAAATGGTCAGGACTCTCACCAGAATTTGAATTCCTCCTGACTGAAGCGCAGAACTCCTTGTTCTGCTTTGTAAAGTGAAATCAATCTTTATTTGTCATTACCATGTGCAGTGACATGCCACATTGCCATGGTCCAAGATTGTACAATTTAAAAAGTTGTTGTGCTAACTAAAACAGCATATCAAGACCAAAAAAACGGTCTGACAAAAGGTATTTTAATTTTGATTTATTTTCCAGAAAATGCCCCCATTACTGTGGGATTTTGTGACACTATTCTGAAAGGTTTTCACAATCTATACTAATAGTTTAAGTATATAAGAAAAGTTAATGGACAATGAGGTGGCTACAACACTTCACTATAGTGTTTGGTGCAAGCAGTCATGTCTGTGATATGTTTGCACTTTCATTCCAAGAGGTTAATAACTTTATAACCAACATTAGTGTAACATTTTGTTTCCTGTATGTTAAGATGAAGTTTGACTTTGTATGTATTATTTTCTTTGTCTCTGTTGTCCATCTTAATCTTAAGTAATGTACTTCTGACCCATTTTTAAGAATATCATTTCAAATCCATGAGGAAACGGAGGCAATAAACTCACAGAAAAGTGCAGTTAGGTATCATATTTAGAAAGTTATTCATTGCTTATATGCTTTACAAATGTACTCCAATTTTAATCTTACAATTGTTACAGTAGAGGTAAGAATACATATATAATGAAAATTGAGGAAACTTAAGACATACATGTATATTTAAGATCAAAGAGTAGTCTAGCATGTAGAACTTTTGTCATGATGTGGTGAGATTAGTGTTACACCAAAAAACAAACATTCCCTTTTAATATCTTTATTGAATTGACTTTATGTAACGTACCATGTCTTCGGGCTGTTTAATGACACATAACCTAATAAGACCTAATAAGAATAGCACATTAAATTCAATTCAATTGAATTATGAGGAAAAAAAAACTTCAACCGTTCCAGGAAGTCTTCAGGTCGTCCAAGACATTAATACCTTTCAGTGTTATGGATACTCCTTACCTGACCAAGACACTATTTTTCATCTATAGTCCCTGGACAGATGTTACAAAGTCAATTGCATAGTATCAATCTCCTCACTTAACTTCCCACAAGAATATGAAAAAGCACATATCCCAAAATATTGAATTCATCCATCATGAGACCTGCACAGTTAGGTATCTTCAAAAGTGACGTATCTTAAGTGTTACAATGAGAAGAAGGCAGCATATACATCAAGACTACTGTATACTCAGAATCTAGGGTCATGTTGCCCACCATCTCCGAAATAACTCTTGCCACAATAATTCAAAGTGTATCTTGTTCTTGCTCATTTCAAGGCTTTGTTTATTTATATAGTCATCAAAATAAAAATTCACAAAAAAACAAGCATAAAGCATTAGTTTACAACTCTTGGAAGAAAAAACTAATAGAGACAGAGATTATGATTACAGGCACATCAGCTTTTCAGTCTGTAGAGATGCTTATTTACTGGAAGCGGCTACTGGCTAATGGTTTTGGTGTAATTCTGAATGAGACCTTGGAAGTACTCTTGTGTGTTTCTGTGGGGTTGAAAAATTATGATGTAGCATTTTGGGAGGAAATACCACAACAGAAAGGAGTACAGACTGGAGAGTATTGCCAGGGCGTTAAGTGTTTGGATGTACTTGCCATGGTAAAGTAAGTATTCAGTGACAAAGATGATCCAGGTGAGGATCAGCAGGAGCAGGCAGAAGGTTATTGTTTTGGCTTCATTGTAATTTTTAGGAAGGTCTTTTCCCATATATGAGAAAATAAAGCAAAGGGAGCACAAAGATAAAAGTAAAACCACAGGACCAAAGGTTGCTTTGAGGGTTATGTCACAACCAAGTATGATTTTGTCTGGGTACCAAAATGTTTCATTGGAGGGCTTGGGAGGGGCAAAAGTATAGCCAAAAAGAAGTAGGAGTGCCTGAGTAACAAATGCCGCAGTGATGACCAGCCACTGTCCATGATATTTCATCCACAGTCTGTGGAGCTTGGGGAACTTGGCGGCTATTTTGAAAATGCAAACAATTTGAAAAGAGCGCACAACAAAACACGCTAGACAAACTGTGTAGAACAAGAGAAATGATAAGAACCGTAGGATACAAAAGGAAGTGGTTGGCTTACCAAAGTAAAAGAACACACTAAGACTACACAGACTCAGGCAGCCGAAAATTAGGAAGCACATTGGTCCCCCAGCAGATCTGACCACAGGTGTGTTGTAGTTGATGGCAAAGAGAACGGACATGGCTAGTGTGAGGCCCACCAAGGCCCAGGCTCCAACCATGATCAGTATAGCCCCGCTGTCTGTGAATGGGATGTACTCCACCAGCCGCAGATTACATGATGTACTTCCTGCTGCAGACCATTCTGTTTCCTTACAGTTGATGCACTTGTAGGAATCCTCTGTTTAACATGAGAGAAACAATTTGTCAATATAATTGAGGTTCACTTTTGAAAAGACCCGTATGGGTTAAGAAAGTTCAAACAGTTTAGGAAGCTTTGTTAGACGTTTAATTTATGATACTGTATGAGCAAAACTCGAGCCTACAGTAAATTTCTTCATCAGAGGTTGTAAGCGTAGGCTCTGTGCGGACATCCGCACACCACCAATTTGTCGTGCTGCGCGGCCACCATGTTACAAGTGGTAGCACAGTGATCTACTGTGCATCTGTGGAACGTGTCCTCCAAGCGGACAGTATAAACAGAACTACGACGCCTATCTGGTTTCCACAGTTGGTTGGGAGTATAACGCCCCACTCACACGTTCCGCAAGGACGGCCGGAGGGCATTAGTTGAAGTGGAATCATGATGAGGAAACGTTTGGATCTTTAATACCCTGCAACATCCGTGTCAGCGTAGTTATAAAATGTTGGATGTGCACATTCCTGACCCTCAGGATTGGGACATGTATAAATCAAGCTTAAGCAAGACTTGAGCCTCACTTTCACTATGCAATTCTGTCTGCCACCGGGCACGATTCTGGGAAAATGAAGGCTCGTTGGCGTGCTGGCTAATGATGGCAGCGAGAAACAAACGTATATGATCCATTGTCAGTTTGATAATCTAAACAAAAAACACACTTTTGTCTTGGGGTGGCCTTTCTAAAATGAGCAGTGGTGAAAGTTATTATATTCTGTTATGATCAAGGAGTTGATACGCGGACAGTTGAAAGTTGCAAGCCCAACGAATATTTACTGTTCTCCTGCTGTATCATACTAACAGCAATGTTGTTTGAAAAAAGGAATCCCAGAATTATAGGCCTAAACCGTCTAGAACAAATGAATGGAGCATGATTTGTTGGTGAAATTAGGTTTTGGCTGACAGAGGATTGTAAGGACCAAATTGAAAAAGAATTTGACAGTTACCACGCCCTCTCAATGTCCAGTCTGCAGAGACACCCTACTCTGGTAAAGGAAGGTTAGCCACCATGGTGTCCACTCAACTTCCCAGGAGGAAGGATGGAGTCAGTGTGGATGTTGCTTCTGCCTGGCTTCCAATAAGGATTCCCAGTAAGCCATAACAAAGTTTAAAAGTCTGAAATTGGCTCACATCAAGACCAGAATGACAGCACGGCTTTTACTTGTTTTCTTCCCCTCATGTAAAATAATTTACCTGTTTTGTTGATATAAGTTTCTTTAGGACAGATTTCACAATCAAAGCAGCATTTGTGGATTCCATGTTGCGTTTTTGCAGATCCTTCCTCACATTCTTTGGAACACCGTGCAGTAGGCACCTGTACAAGACAATTATTTAGACAAGTAAGGACAAGTGCAAGATAACGCTGTAGGAGGGTGGAGGCAAATTATAGACAAGTGGTGGTATTTAGGCGAATACAGCTTTTTAAAATTCTAAACGGGGTTTGTAATATGCCTTCAACACTGAACATAACATTTAGACCCTGTCACAGCTTTTGCAAAATAAATGTGCACATGTGCATTCATCCACACACACATCCGTGCAGAAGTGGGAAAACAAAACAAAGTAGTTTCAAATCAACATATAGCGTATAAATCAGTTGTAGGGAAAAACAACTTACTTTTTCCTTTGTGTTCCACTGAATTTTGGTGTCGTTGATGAAGAAGTGGAACTTTGGGTGAAAATGACAAAAGCCGATCTCCTCTGCATCTCCACTTTGGTTCCAGAAAACTATAGAATAGGATCCGAAGTTTGGATCGCCATTCTCATCGAATGTAACACTTTGATTTAAAAGTGTAAAGTTTGACTTCTTCAGCTCTGCCAGAACCTGATGTGGGTACACAGAGTTCAGAGAACTTGCATTAATAATAATGTTTACAATAAACATTATTAGGTGATGATTCAATCGGTTTTTAACCTATAAGTTTTAGACTTAAATAAGCTTCTCTGTAAGATAAACTCGTCAGTAAGATACATTGACAAGAATCAGATGGTGAGAACAAACTAAATGATTTATGAAATGATGTGTACACTTACCATGTGTGGGTACACTGTAATATTGCTATTACATCTGCCTGATTCACATTGCAAGGCATTGTGCAAGGCATGAGCGATGGCATGTACAGCAGAGTAAACAGGGAAATTAAAAGATGGGTCCACAGCAAGGATTTCTTCTGCACTCAGGCTGCTGCAGTTGCAAACCTGATTACACAACATATTTTGTTCTTCATTTTCACAATAGGTCTGGCTTTTGGAAGAATAGATAAATTCCCTAAAACCAGGTATTGTCATCTTTGGCTCAGAAACCCCAATTACAGTTCCAATATTTTTGATTCCCTTCTTCTTGGGGAGCTCCTTGTTTAAGGACCATGCATCCCCTGCTATCCAAACCTTCTTGGTGACATTTAGTTTTATTGCTTCGTTAATGAGATCTTCAGCAGTCCATTCAGGAGCAAAAACAATAATGATGGGTATCCTCTGCGCCTCTATCTGTTTGAATATTTTGGAGTGATCTGTGTATTTATTGAGGCCTTTGGTGTATGCCAGACAAATATCAGTGTTGTTAATCCTCTTTATGAACAAATCCCGGCCATCGTTTCCATAATCATCATCAATGTTAAGGAAAGCAACCCAGCTCCAGTTGAAGTGTTGCATAATGTTAACAATCACTTCTATGACTTCTTTATTGGGATGTACAGAACGTAGGAAAGAGGGGAAATTCTGTTTTCTTGAAAAGACTGAACTAGCAGCTCCATAACTGACCTGTCAAAAGAGCAATAGAAAAAATTATAATTTTCAGTTACAAATTCTTAAATGTAACATTAAAACACAGTTTACAGTAAATTTATAGTAACTTACTGTATATATTTTAAGAGTAATAAAGAAATCGTCATTATTTTAGTGACAAATTTAGAAGCTGTTTTAATTTTTTTCAAATGTATGTAAAACAGTTTTAATCACTTGATGTATCTGGAAAATGTACCATAGGAATGAGATCCATCATGAACAGCGGGGCTACAGTCAGGGCTTGAGTGCTTGTATAAGTGCCGACCACGGCCATCACTTTAGACAGATTCTTGTGCGGTTCACCCCAAGGTTGGATCAAGCCGTCGACTGAGAGGAGTTTCAAGATGCCTGGAAAATTCTGTATATCTGAGCAGTGGTCAAATATCTCATAGCCCAGAGATACATTTGGCAGGAGTTTGGTGGAGTTATTAATTTCCTCTACAGAGAATCTCATCAACTGAAACCTCCGATAACTTGACAGAATGAAGGGTTTACTGTGGATAGAGGATGGAAAGTGAGAATTAGTTTCACTATTTACTGCCTGTACAGACATGTACATCTGAACCAAGATTATAATGGACGTCAATAATGCAGACTTGATGTTCTTTGATAATATAGCAATAGATTAAATCGTTCTTGAGGAAAGGTTACGAGCTATTTCCACTGACCTGAAAGCTAAGGCAAAACTTGAATGTGTAAGCTGTCATGTGTTCACATCAGGCAGTAATTATTTTCAACCTCAGAAGATATTCTTTCAGACTCATTGTAAGACTCACCTGGAGCAGTCGATGGCTTCTGGACGGTCTTGTTTAACAGCGGAATTATCATGATGAATGTCAAAAAGTCCAGCCAACAAATAATCTCCTTCCAGCTGAAACTCTGAGGCTGGGGCAGCGCATTGAGCCAAGGCATGTAGAAAAGCTCCCAGGAGAAGCAGAGAAACAAATAAGTGTTTCATTGTGCTAGTTAGCCTACCAATACCTTTACCAATCTGATGTGAAACATGAAATGGGAGCGCATACGAGTTGTCGGAAATACACAAATCAGTATGCAAAAATCTTTGAAGTGGTCCTTACCGTCCCCGTGA
Source organism: Pholis gunnellus (assembly GCF_910591455.1). Lineage (NCBI taxonomy): Eukaryota > Metazoa > Chordata > Actinopteri > Perciformes > Pholidae > Pholis > Pholis gunnellus. The sequence goes on along the minus strand of NC_136536.1, from coordinate 17,030,209 downwards.
CACAGTGCATTCAAAAAGTACTTTGACACCTTCACTTACATCTCTTTTGATGTTGCAGCCTTGTTCTGAAACAGTTTGAATTATTTTCCCCCTGATCAATGCACCCTCAATAACCAATAATGACAAAGTGAAAACAGGATTATAGAATTTTTTGCAATTTCATAAAAATAAAAAACCTGAAATATCATTTTGTCCCCAAGTATTCAGAACATTTGCTCAAACACTTTCATATGTTTCTAAACCTTGATTGGAGTCCCATCACTAGTGGTAAACTAAATGGATTGCACAAGATTTGGAAAAGCACACACCTGTTTATAAATTTGTCATCTCATCAATATAGGGGTGTTTAAAGATGTTAAGTGATTTATGAATTGTACTGAAAGGGAGTCAAATGAATGAAATGTAGACGCATTTGGGCTGATCAGATTTGTTGTTTGACCTTTAGCTCCACCATTAATATATGCAAATTAGGAGACAGACACAACTATGTACTGTTTGTAGGGACACAGCCTCTTTAATAGCATTTGGAGTGAAAAAAAAAAATTACACTTAAGTTGTTAAAATCAAGTTTTTGTTTATAACTGTAGCACAGGAAAACGATAACATGCAGTCTATGAGAAACATATTTAATTCATCCAATCTAGAACCCAATTAACCAGTTCTGCTTGCATCAATTTCAACTGAAATGGATTTAAACACTTGGAAACAGTATGGTGGTTGAAAGAAAAAACTAAAATAAAAATAATCTCAAAAGAATTTCATATTTTCAAATATATATATATACACACACACAAATCCTACAGACAACCCTTTGAAACAAACTTTTTACAGGAAAATGTTTTGATCCCTTACTACAGTGCTGACCAAAGTTTAATAATGACAGATAATCCCCAGCATTCTGATAAAAATGGAGAAAAACAAATCAACAGGTTTATAGAAAAGAGTGATCGCCAACCACTTCATCCATTTGTTATAATAAAAGCTCTCAATCTCTGTGTTCTTATGTTTCCTCTGCAAAAGAAAGAGAACAAAAGTTTGCTTGGAATGACTATTTACCATAACTTTTTCAAAGTAAACAGACTTTAAAGTACTAAAACAGCTAGTCTACATAGATCGAATAGACCCCAGGCTTTGAAACCTAGATGGGTAAATGTTTCAAAGAGAACAGGTCGTCGGGATAGATGTGCAATTGCTCGACTATTATTTCAGATTAGACCTCGTTAGGAATTGGGCTTGAATACTGGCTGTGCAATTTAAAAGATAAAGTACATTTTGAACAATGATGCACATAATGGTCTAAAGATGTGACGTAAAACTAATTTATTGACTTGCCATATCAAGCTAAATGCGTCCTTAAATAATGCAAAGAAATTTGGTTTATAGGGGTGCTCAACGACACAGTATCCCAGCTCTACAAAGGCGTTAGAGTAGAAAGAACTGATTTAAGGTAGACCACAGGCTACAGGAGACCAAATGGGTTGGGATTAGTGACACTCGCTTTGAATAAAGCATTCAATGATGTGGTGGGTGGCTTAAGATTTAAGTCAAGTCCCTGTTAATCATCCATAATAATGCTTGCTCCACTGGCTATGCTAGTGAGAATCAGGTAACAAAAAAAAATTGTTTGAGGTGCCAATTCAAGTTAAAAAATTATTTGGCGCTAGGAATAGGCTAATCATTTCAAGAGATGAATTAGGTGTTTTTCTGTTTTTTTTTTAATGCATATTCAAGTGAAATGTGACTAATTTTTCCAAAGTGACTGCATGTAGTACAAATGACTGGCTGAGACACTTGTGACCCAGAGCAGCCGCACAATCTTATCACAAAAGATGAAATGATTCAACTTAAAGACATTGCATTTCCTTCAGCTTCCTCTTACACATTTAATCATGTCATGTTTCTAACACTACTGACTTTTAATATATAACGTGTTACAAATAAGTAGGTACCAATATATTAATCAAAAATTGGCAGATTTATTTCACTTGGGAGAAGGAGATGTACTGGAATCCCCATCATTGAAAAAAAATAATCACAAATTTCACGGCAACTTTTTTCCAGTGTGGTTCCTCCTTGGCGACTTTATACTTACCCCATGGGGTTAAAAAGGCAGCACTGAGTCTCACCTACCACTGAACAATAGCAGACCAATCCTAAAATGAGGATCGGGGTCCTCAAGAAAAAGAAGGAAAAAAAAAACCCTACCCCTAAATAGACAAAAGGCAATATTCCCAGACTTATTTGATCCATGCTGGTTATATCCTCATCTGAACCATGGATCAAACTTTTTTTTATTTTTCATGTTACTGTTCCGCTTACAAAAAGGTAAATCAATCTCTAACCCTCGTCACTCCCCACTAACTGTGACTGATAAATTTAAAAGGAGAAGGAGGGGAAGGGGGAGATTCTAACTAGCAAAAGGTTTCCCTGTTTCGTCCTTGCCTTTGTATGTCCTCTTCCCATGTGTGAAGGGTAGGTATCTGTACTTGACCATATGCTAGAGAAAGTGGGGAAGAAAAAGAGGAGAATTAGCAACAAGTATTTCTAGGATTTGCGTGAACATTCTTTTTTACTTATCCCATGTAGTGGGAGTAGAACAATGATAGCTGGAATTCAATACTGAACAGATGCTCTGCACCCGTACAATATAATGCAATCAAATAAAATGAATCTCCTTCAAAACATATGATTAGAGGTTTAGCTTTGTTTACGTTACACTGTGACTCCAGTACAGCTGCAGTGCACCTATTATGCGTCAGGCCATGTATACTTTTTACCTTGATCTGCCTCTTCATGGTGATGCAGAAGAGCATGATGAAGTACATTACAAGTATAGGCCAGAACACTGGCACATTGAAGGCTTCAAAAAATGTGCAAATCATGGCGATGACGATGCCTTTTGTCGCCGAATGCCTGGCAAGAGAAGATAACCTCAGTTAAAACAGTTTAACCACATTAGTTAGCATAAAATCAACAACATCCTCAACTCGTAACCATTCATGTACTGGATGCATACGTCTAGACACTAAAGGAGATTTCATTTAGGAATTTAGCACATAAATAAAAAAATATAGGAAAATGCAAGATACGTGGAAACAAATATGACAAACAACTCACAATGAACAAAAGGTTTTTGGCTAAATTAAATTTCTTAACCTGTTCTAAAGTATCTTATTTTCTCAAGTTCAGTTAACACAGTGAGTCTGAAAACAGCTGATAAATATGTCAATGCTATTACAGTTATCTCTCCGTTTAACCAAAGATCATCGTTTTATACACGATGAAAATGCCACTTTCCTCTCTTCCTGCTTTAGTGCATAAGAGGACAAAGAGCTTAAATAAACACATGGCGGTCAGGCAAGGTTTAACAAGAACTGTAAATAGTAGAACACAGAGAAATGTTGACTTAATGCTCAACCGGTAGCCTTTTCATTGATACACAATTTTTATAAACTGCTCAAAGATGCTAATGTTCCCGGTGAAAGTTTGTCAAGCGTCTACAAGAGTCTAATTTAATGTCTTTAGGCATGATCTATGGATGAAGTAGAGGATAAGTCAAGATGAGGATGTAAGATCACACAGCGTCACAAACAAATACACACCAGGTAATTCCATCTAACATCTCGGTTTTGTTTTACATGTTTAAATGCATGACTTTAAAGTGGACCACAGGTCACTTCAAAGGAATTCATTTGCAATGACTCTGTGGGTGACAATGACAGGTGGCCAGGCCATGAGCTAGACTCACCAGAATTTGAATTCAGGCAACCTCCTGATGAACGGGCGGAACTCCTCGTTTTGCTTGGTGGGGAGGGATGGGCCCTCATCTGCAGGAGAGAGAGGTTATGGTGATATGTTGTAGTTATTAAAAAGTGACATCTTCAATCACGAGACCAGCAACATACAAGTCCAAACACAATGTGATCAAAATGATTATTACGTTCATGTTGTATTTTATTAAAAAAAAGACCCAATTACTCTGGAACCGACACTGGTCTGAAATGTTGTTAATCTGTAATAACAATTTATGTACAAAGGAAAAGCTTATTAGGCTAAATAAGGGGAATAAAGTACTTCACAATAGTTTTTGCTTTTATGCGTCTGCGCTTAACTTCCGTAAGATCACTTGTTCATCAAGAGTGTGGCCGGCACTATGACATGTTATTTCCTTGGATGTTCTAACAAGTTTGACTTTGTGGATGTTGTGCTCTTGTTTTGTTTGGATCCATAAATCTCAATGTTAAAAAGTGTTGCACACTTCCAACCATAGACAAAGAATTTCAACTCCATCCTCAGATATATGAATCTCCAACAGTATTTTGTTCTGCATGTGATGCATACCTGTGTTGTGTATGGAAAAGTATTCTTGAGCTCTTTAATATAGACCATAATGTGTGGAGGTTAAAAGCCTAAATAAACAGCTAGTTAATAACCCAATAGGTAACCTACTGCAAATAACACAATATGAAAACTGTACAAAGAGCTGATCAGATTTAATTCATTCAACTTGCCTTCGTCAAGCATTGAAGGATCCACTTTTGGCGATAGAAAAGCAATGAACAGGTTGAGATGGTAGATTCCCAAAGCATATGTTACTATATACCAACCCTGAAAGGCAGCATAAGAAACATCACTACATTAACAGGATTTATGGGCCGCCAGAAAACATAAATGTGCAACTTTTGTTAGTGAACATTACACACACATATGAGCAAGAACACTTTCATGGAAACAGAACAGGCAAGTCGGCAAATTTTCAAAACACACATTAGACAGTTGGGATACAGAATGAAACATATGTACAGTCTCTGTCCTCTTGTAGTGTCCTCTAAGCCAATCTTTCACCTTTGGTGAAAATCAGCACAAAACAAAACCAATGAGCCTTAAATATAATACAATCCAGTACAACAACACCACTAACTACTAGTTAAATAATTAGTAGAGGTGAATAAACACCTCTTACTCTGACAGCCTCAAAAATAAATTGCAGGGCAAGTTCAACATTTGGTTACAGTGTTGCTTGTATTACAACTACGTACAACTCTCATGGCTTGCATCTGTTTACCTCCAGAATGGTATAGTAAATTGGAAAAAACTGAAAATGATCAATTACCTGTAGTATGTACACTCTGATCATGTAGACTGCAGTAAGTAGTAGAGTAGCTCCCCATCGCACTGCATGGAATGGCGTTGACTTGTCTAGCCATGACTGATAGACCTATAACGAAAAATAGAGGGAAAAAAATATATATATAGCTATCAGAGGCAGAGAATGTCACTGATGACAAAGTAAGACAACCTTAGATTTATTTAAAAAAAAAAAAAAAAAAAAAAAAAAAAAAAAAAAGGTAGAGCCATTTGGAAACGCTTCGCTTTGTGGAGATACTGTGACATTTTACATTAATTATTGTAAATGAATACACAATTCAAGTCTTTCCTAACCTTCGACCCATGTGTTTCTCTGCCTGACCGACCAATACAATTGGCCACCTTCCCACTTTCAGTTGGGATGCACTGATAACACTGCTGCATACAAAGCTTGAAGAATACTACTACTGAGGGATTATCCTAACTACAAAGGAGTGAAGAAAATGGAAAATATGAAACTGAAAGTAGTAAAAGTGCTGTTCTGCTTTAATGCAAAGGATGCAGGACTCTTTAAACCTAAAAATAAGCCTATGTTTGTGAATGTAATATTTTTAGAAAACTGGAAGAATTCAACAGGTACAGCCTGTCCTCAAACATCCCAGTACAGAAGATTTCTTAAAATAAAATGCCAAAACATATGAATTCCATAAAAGTTACTTTAACCACCACCAGTTTAATTGATACTAATTTAACATTTAAGCAGATAATATGAATATATAAACGTGTGTTAGCAAGGTAGATAGACTGGTGCTTAACAAATCTGAATTATCTTTATTGGCCTAATAACATAATAAAAACATTTGACTCAGGTTTTTTTTTTCCATCTCTCCCAATATATTTACACATGATATTCAATCCAGTATTTACACCAGTCTATAAAATCATTTAATCCCTAAAATATACATTTGTGATTTGAACAGTACACATTTTACCTGTCCAATCCGTGTGAAAAAGGCACCAACTACAGATGGTTTCCCATGGATTGACTCCCCAACACTGTCCCCTTCTGACATTCTGCCAGCAAAGATGAAAGACATTTTGATTAGTGGTGCGTGGATGTATAAGCTTGGCTAGTATGACTGAAACACACTTTATATGTAATCTAATATGCACAAATCTAGCATCTCCCACTCTAAACTATATTGGCTAGAATTTCAAATCAAGTTTGTAAGACAACAGGCCATGAACCTTTTCCAGCCAGCATAGTTTTTGTGAAGAGAAAAAAGACACGTCAATATTTACTTCACATGTTGTTTATTGCCTCTTTTAGTCATGTTTTACTTCTTAGTAGGGTTAAGCATTAAATGTAGGTCTTAAGTACAATAATCATTAACACCATATAAGGCTAGTTAAGAAAGTAGTGAGTCTACAGAAATGTGTGATCCGCCGTTTGGAGCTGTGAAGACCAGAATCTGGTCGGTGTGTGTGTTGTGAAGTTAAGTGAGTCCAGATGGGGAAGCTGTCTGACAGGTACACATAACCGGTGCTAAATGATGTGTAGCGTTAGATAACGAACATGGGGAACTCTAGTATTCGTTCTGTTGAAACTAACAAGCTAGGTAACGATGTTTGAACCTAAATTTAACCAGTGGCGACATATTTCGGCTGCTTTTACTTCGAACTTTTCAGTGATCCATTAATTTAACGAGTAGATCATACATTTTCTATGTAACGTTGACGTTAGCCGGTTGCCCCCCTTTAACATAGTTCGGGGTTAAGTTTCAGGTATTTTATTACCAACTTGCATTGTGTAACCGTAGCGATTACAGAGTTTTAATGAGGAATTTTGACATGCAACGGTAGCTAAAAAGGCAAGATCGTGTAGAGCTGTTCGTGATTGTGGCTAACGTTAGCTGCATAGCTAGCAAACAGGCTGAAGCGGTCTGGAAGGCAGCTAATAAGTCGTATTTATCACAACAGGCTCTCATTGAAAACTATGGCATGGATACGATAGAAACAAAACATGCAGTAACTGTGACAAACGTTTCGTCAATGCCATTATTTTAAAGAAAGAGCATTACTCACGTTAGCTTACAAATTAGCCATAGAAACAGCTAACTAGTCATCTGAAAGCACATTGCCCTTTGGCCCAAATCATCGCTTTTATGGGTTATGTAGTTTTCGTAAAGCTACAGTTAACCCCTATCAGTCCTTAAATTAATGTATGCGACTACATTTCCCTGAACTTAAGAGTAGCGCCTATCAAAACCTGATTAAAGAAAGTGTAGTTCATGATCCCCTCTTATTTCCATTACAATCCATGTTGATCAGGAAAACGTCAAACTACAAGTACCAGCAAGGACTGTGACAATATGACAACTCACTTCCGCCGATACAGTAGTACGTTGCCAACGGCTAGCCAGCTAACGTTAGCCCAGTTACAAATCAAACCACTCCAGCAGCCACATCCGCACTCACTGAATGATACAATGGTTTTGAAATGTGTTTCTTGGTTTTAATACTTGTCTGGGTCTCGTGGTGTTGTTTGCAATTACGGTGAAAATAATCAATGACAGTCATTTCTTACCTGATACGGCCGCTGTGTCACTACCCGGCTCTACCTAGCTAGCTAAACTAGCCACTTCTGGATGTTAACACGTCAGTACTTCCGCAAGGATTCGAGCTAGAGCTAACGGCAGGCAGGATAGTAGAACCCAGGCAGGCTAGTAGAACTCAGGCAGGCTAGTAGAACCCAGAGCCCCTTTAAAGAGAGAGTCCCGTCATCTCCGTTCACTCCAATTAATCAGTTTTTAAAGCAATGGAGCCTCTCAATAGTTAAAGAAAGATATTGTATATTATCATCACAACTGTTTAACATGTGCATTAAAGCATGTCAGTGGATTTTCCACAAGTACATTTGTAGATTCAGAGAATGTTAACTGAAAACGGATGAAGGTAACTATACACGATAAAGTGAAAAAACACGTAGCGGTAAATACGGCAAGAACAGCCCATGTATTGCAAATTCCGTTTTCTTAAGGCCATTTTATCAAAAGTTGAAAACCTGCCCAGATTTCCGTTTTTTTTTCCCAGCTTAAAACAATAGATTTTTAGCAACCTGTTTCGAGCATTGACATTTTCACAACTATCATCAATATGTAATATTTGACATTTTTATAACTTTGTATGACTGGTGTATGTAATTCTTTCATACCTGTATTATATTCTGTTCTATGTTTATTCCTATGAGGTGTGTGTGTGTGTGTGTGTGTGTGTTATCTAACTTAAATGTTCATTCAAATAAAACTCCTTTTTGACTTTGATGAAGAGACACATTAAAGGAAGGCAAATATTTTAATAGCCATGATTTTGAGAAAATAAAACACCAAACTTAACAACCTCAGAAACCACTGGACATTGATGAACAGCAATAGTTATATGTCTTAATGATCGCTACAAAACTCATAACAAAAAACTCACCAGGAATATCAAAACAAGCACTATTTATATTTACATTGTTGTAATTCATAATACTGATCATAAGCACAAATAATCCTCAATTATTTTTACTTTTAAAGCATTAAAGTGCTCATTTTTGACCAGTTGGTGGATAGTGGGCGAAAGTATGTGTGTGAGCCTTTGTAAAGAAAATGGATGTCAGGTGCAACCGTACAAATTATTATCATGGTACAAAGTCAAGTAGTTACTTCCAACACATTTGACACCATTATAAATGGACTTTATGGCAATCAAGAAATAAAACTGGAATGTTGCTATTAAATATCCACAAACAAGTGCCATGAAGATACATACTAGGTTCACAACTAGCTATAATCGATATATGAGGACCTTGCCCTGCAAGGTTTTTCAAAATACACAAAGAAGGACACAAATGCTACAGTCTTGTCTAGTGTCTTGGTAAACAGGGATGTTATTGTTAATTTATTATTCAACATTCCGATTAAATCCCTGCTATTAAGATATAATACTGTTTTTGATAGTTTGTCTCAAGTGTTTTGCAATGTGTTTCTGTACAAGAACAACCGTATTTCCTATGACTTCATAAAAAAAGTAATGGATGCAATGTCCAACTTCTGATATTACGTGTTGACTGTGATTTCCATTTGTTTTCATGAATACACACTAATAATACCAAAGCCCATTTAACAATTAAATGATAAGGGCGTAGTTAACTAAAGGTCATTACATTAGCCGTTAAAAATAAGCATTACTATATGTTTCCATAGCTGAGTTTTTACAAGATTTACCATTCAGTTCTTTACATTGGCTTCAAACAGGAGATACACTATTTTGAATCGAAATACCCCTTTTCAACCACATCTAGTCTAAAACATTTACAAGATACAGTATATACATTTGTACATTGAAGGAAAACGGAAATAACAATAAATAAGTCAGCTGAGAATTCATTTTGTGTATTCAAACACAAAAATTCTAACTCGAAAATTAATGATTCATCGACTGTGACATTCGTGCAATTGTGAAATTGCTAAATTTTATGTTCAGTATGAATGTACTGGAGGCTAGTAAAAAACTGATGTGCAGCTAATCAACATTCCGTTTTCCAGGGAAAAAAACCAACAACATTTATCAACACGCACTTGTCAGTGTCCCAAAAAGTATAGTCCAGACCATATGTGTTTAGCATTGCCCTGATGATGCTATTGCCACAGTGGTATTTGCTATTTAGACTTGAGATGTCCTTTTGTGTCATCTCATGTTCAAACTTCTGAGTGGAACAACTGTTCGAGCACAGAAAAGTGCATTCAACACACTGAAATGTTCGACGATCAAAATGGAACTTGATTCTCTGCAATATCACTGACTGCAATATGCCAGGAACACCTAAACGCACAATTAAAGGCCCTATCCACATGCGTTTACTTTGTAAATAGGCTAATGCTGGCAACAACATTAGATCCAAAGATTCTCTTCAGGCTCAATGAACATCACTTTCCATGAACTCCTCCTTGATGGAGTGCCTACTACGCGACAGCTTGCAGTCGGGCATGTCGAAACCAAAGTCAGCCCAATCATCAGTAGCTGCCGCCATCCCTGACGTCCCAACGACACCTGGCCTGTTGGGGATGGTGATGGTGTGGCGGACACGAAAGTGCACAGCCTCCATGACGCGCTGACGTTGGAGTTCCCCGCTGGCAGCCCCAATGGCCGCCATGGCAGATGCAGTCATGTTGCTGCTGGAGCGAAGAAGCTGCTGGCCATGATAGTCATGGTGATGAGTGGAGGCAGGCAGTTGGAGGGGAGCAACTTGTTTCATGTCCTGCAGACCTCGCCAGATGACAAGGCGGTACTGCTCCGGTATCTTCAGTGCACCTAAATCCTGGTGACAGCACAAAGTGAAACATTGGAGGAATGTAAGAATATAGGAGAAAACTATGACTAAAGAAGGACAAGGATGAGTGCATGTGCATCCTCATTCGTTTGCTTATAGATACAACAAATATTGATCTATATCACTCGTGGACAAAAACTGTAAAGGGTACCTTTAGTAAGACAAGGTGCAATTATTTCCATCCTCAAGTGATTTTCAAAAGCCCCTCTGTGGTATATATTTTTTAAAAAGACTAACTGTTTCAAGTTCGCTATTGTTTGTTCTTTCCTTTACTGTTTCTTTTTCCGCTTTTCTCTGTTTTCTATGAAGCTCTGGACACAAAAAGTAATTTTCACTGTGAGATTGTGAGTGTAGGAACAGAGTGGTTACCTCCATGGAGAGAGTCTGAAGATGGTAGACAGACTGGAGGCCTTGGGAGGTGAAGTACTCAATGAAGTTCTGACAGCCCAGACTGGTTAGAAAACTGTAAGAGGAGAAAAGCAGGGCTGCTTAGACTGCCATTAGACCACAGCTACAAAGCTAAAATCAACTTCATTAACACTGATGAAAAGTGCAGCTGTGCTTGAGTAGAATAAAGACTACACTAACTTGATAATTACAGTCAGCATTTATTTTTCAACAGAATTGATTATAAAAGCACCTCATTCTGTTATGTTACGTCGTTATCTACTGAAATTATTATGAGTTTAGTTCAAAACTGAGTGAAAGAATTAGCCTGAATTGTGCTGAAACCACACAGCCTGATAGATGCAGTGGAAGTAAACTCATAAACATGCATTTCTATTAATGATTCATAAGGCCACTCTTGCTTTGATGAAGAACCTTTATTATAAATACATGAAATGTTAACGTTTTGGCAACATACAGTGTCAATGAAAAAGAAGCTAACTGTACAATTTAACTGTACAATAAACATAACAATCTAGAAATGAAAAAGGTGGACAAAGTCTGCTGTATCAAAAAAGTTGAAATTGCAAAAGCAAAGTCTAAGTATTAAAACAACTGCACTGACACATTATCTTAGAAAAAATATGAAAAAAACGTTAAAATTAAACAGAACTTAAACATCGGAAGTTTCTTTTGAAGAAAATTCACTGTAGTGCATTGCAAAGGTGGGCTGTATATATATGACAGTGTGAATGATTTTAGATCTAAGTGTATGAGTTTGGGCTTTTGGGTGACATAACAAACCCTTTGGCAGCCATAGTGGAGGTCTACAACTCTTGAGCAGCTTGGCTGTATGAGCAGAGTAAATAGACATGATTAACATGTTTTTGAATGGGAGCTGATTTACTTAATAGGAGCAAGCTTAGGCAAGAACACCATTTGTTTTGTAAATTACTTTTCGCCAGCTAACAGAGACAAGACAGACATTTTTAGACATATCTCGTACTACTGGTGGCAGGACAGTTTTTATATCAAAGTAGCCAAAGTTTAGAAACAAAAATACCAATACACACTTTTACTTAAAACATTACCAAATTACCCTTCTCCCATAACACAACCTTTCATGGTAATGCCTTTATTTATTTAGCCCCCAATTATATATAGAGATTATTTCCATGCAGCCAATTCCTCAATGGACCTTCATTATGGCACCAGCCATGGTTGCCCAATTTGTGATGTAATGGCAAGCCTCTACAAAGCAGCCATAATCAAATCAAACTGACTGCATAACACAGTTCAATCTAGACACACGTTGCTGCAAATGAGGAACTTTTCCAAAAACCTGTTTGATCAAATTTGTACGAACATGGTCTAACAAACGAGCTGTTTTTGGCATCAACATTTGAATTTAACCCAACAAGTGCATCTGATTGTCTGCTGGCCCTTTACAGGAGGATAAAGAAGGAGTGTCATTGGAGGGTGAGGTACCTGACAAGGCTGGGGTCAGGGTTATACGGAGGGGGCGGGCTGCAGTGGGAGGCAGACACTATAGTCTGACTGCTGTGTCCACCATTCATATCACCATTTCCCTGCATGTGGTGGCTGTTGAGCATGTTTGAACCTGTGAGAAAGGGAGGCGGGATCAATGAAATAATGAGCGGCAGAATAGAACAAAGAACTGAACTATAATGGCATAAACAGGCTCTGTTTGCATTGATATTTGCTGATCAGAAAACCTCACAACAAATTGGTTTGAAAAATGTGCTTTGTGAATACATCTGATTTGATTCGAATCACATATATAGATACTCACCCATATGCGCTATGGAGGTGGGGGCAGTGTGATGCTGCTGGTGCTGCTGCCCCACCAGCTGGTTGACAGAGGGCGATTTGTTGAGGCCTCCGTGGGCATTCTGTTTGTTCATGTTGGACAGTGGAGAGTAAGGGGAGGGGGATGCTATATGGCTCCTAGAGAAAACAGGAGAATGTGACTGAGGTTAGAGAGGAATGCGTGTCTGTGTGTTAGTGAGTAAAACACAACAGTCAGTTTGATGAATGTCCAGTTTTTGTGAGGTTTATTCTATTACATCCTTCTCTTTATTTTAATCATAGACTTCAGCTAAAAATAACACAATAAAGAAATTTGAGTTTTTGATATGCCTTTTTTTGTTTGTGTTCATGTGTTTGGGTCAATCAAATCTTTTCAGTCAACGATACGTACAGTATGTGTGCATGTTTAACAGTAGCCGTCCGTGTGCTCGTGCATAGTGTTAGTGTTGGATTGACTCACGGTCTCTGCAGAAGTTGCTGCTGTGTTTGTTGTCTGTAGGAGTCCACCAGTGGCTGCGGCACCAGCTCCACCAGCTCCAAACTGTCTTTAATCTTCATCAGCAGCTCAAAGTTGTCCCGACCACGAACCTATACACACAAACACAACACATACAATAAAGCAGTCCTTCAAAACACCGTTTTCAGTGTTTGATACAATGCTATTTGACTCTCTTGTAGTCAAGAGATTTGTGATATTGGTCTCTATAAAATAAAAAACAAATTTACTTGACTAGTCATTGTAGCGTAAATATTTCCACATACGAATATGAATGAATTTGACAATTTAAAGGTCTAAAATCTCATATATCGAGTCTAAATCATCTGTAACTTATGTCTGTATTACACAGTTAACACTACTGTCATGTAAAATGATAAGTGTGTGAAAGGCTCTTACGGGAATATAGTAAATCTCTTCTTCTCCATGCCGCCTCTTCCTCATGTTAATATTTGGACTGGGAATATTTGGAGGACTCTGTTTGAAGTCTGCAGACGACAGAATCAGAATTATGATTGAACAGGTTTCTGACACATTTCAAAATCTTATTCAGGTTGAGGACCAAGATATCTTGGTCGATTGTTGAGCGTACACCAACAGCCAGAGAGCAACATCTAAGTATCACAACATGTAAAAAGTCACTATTTCAATTTGTAGTTAAGATGAACGTGTTATTCAATTTTATTCAACTCACTGCGCTTGTTGGCACTGCCATTTTTGGCCACACTCTCATGCAGGGCCTGTTGTTCCCTGAAGTGGTCCTCGTCTGCTTTGCGGTCTCGGCCAGGGCACGCACATATCCGACCTTCAAACGACCGTCTGCCCAACACTTGACCACTGCAGAGATGATCGGGGATAGGAAATATACTCAAATAACGTTTGTTAAGAAAAGGCAGGTTCTCTAACAAGTCCAAGTATGTTTTTACTTTTCAGTTTTACTTTAGCCATGGTGGATCAATGCACTGAATAGTCTCACACTATACTCTTTGGCTGCAGCCATACTGCTAAATTGTACATTATCATGCTAAATGGTACTGAATATTGACTATATAGCAATAACAGTGTGTATAATGTGATGTCTATAATATTCTGCACTTTCCATTGATCTGTAGGTTGATGGGTTTTGTCCTGTATCATCAACAAGTATGTGCTGTTGTAAAACATTTGTATATTCATGAAAGAATCAAAATTAAGCACATGACAAAGAGCAGAGAATTGCTCGTTTGATTAAACAGAGAGACATTGGTTGAACTGTCTGCATGTATGAATTGTGAATTATTGACTTACTCTCTGGTTTCCAAAGTGATGATGATGAGGATGGGTCTTCTGTTCATGCCGCCCACACAGCTGCTGTTGCACATGAAGTTATACAGGATGGTGGTAAACTCAGTCCCCACCTGAAACACAAAATAGAGAATAATTAGATGTTTTGAAGTTTTGTTGGTTTAATGACACTCTGTTCAAACAGTTTCTATCAGTGTGCGCATCTGTTCGCTAGCAAACATCCCGTTTTAGGCATTGATTTTACAGTAAATGTGCTAATTCAGCACTAGAGGGCAGTGTTGCTGTGCACTTTGATGTGAGGCGAGACGATCATACTCTGCATTCACCTCCCCAGGTGCAATCACAGTCATGATGATTTCTCACTCTTGCACTTGTATGGACATGCTCGGCATCTTTATTTATAGATGTGATTCTTATGAAGTATCTCAGAGAAATTGACTGTTTCTTTGATCTAGACATTGTGTGTCTTGTGAAACACTTGGGCTGAATGTACAACATATTAGGTATATCTTTCAGATATTGAGATGGATGAAAATCAACTAGGATTCACCTCATGGGTATACTTCATGAAAAGAGTAAACATCTCAAATATTTTGTACATTCACCCATAATTTGTGGTGTTTGAGGTCATGAGTCCCGTCCCTAAGGTTGCAATGCATTGTGTGTCTCTGTGATCCACAGTAGCTGATGAACCACCAACCTGTGGAGCCTCGTACGGCAAGAAGACACTCTGCCGTCCAGTGACAGGATCATCCACGTACTGAGAGAGGTTATTCCCCTCTACTCGGATCAGGTGACTGGCCGGAGCTGCTTGACCTTTGAAGTGAATGATGAAAGAACAGGTAAGGACACAGTTGGTTGATCGAAGTCAAAGCATCACACATAACAGACAGTCTTGGTTAATAAATGTCATGTCATTCACAACAAAATAGTTTGGGGATAATATTGTCGACATAAAATATCCAGGTACAGTCGGTTATGGTCAAAGGACCAGGATTGTTTATCATACCATCGTTGAAGTCTCGTCCTAGTTCGTGGTTGGGGCAGCGTTTGACCACTTCTGTGACGTGCTCCGCCTTCTTGTAGACGGGCATGGCTCTGATGATGCTGCCATGAGGAGGAGAAGAGGACAGCTTGATTTGGATTGGACAGGTCTTGGCAATCTGGCAGTAGAGCTTCTTCAGCAAGGGAGAGTACTGGGTGGGGAAAGAACACACACAGAAATTGTACTTTCTCTTTTCATTTTAAATTCCAATTTACACTTTAGGACATGAACATACATAAAGAATCAAGTTATCAAGGAAATAGCGAGTAATGCCTTCTTATTTATATTTTGTCAAACAGCCTACTGCAAATTAAACTTAAAGACACGCAAACTGAGTGTTTTGTCTTCTCATGTAAATGCTATTACTAGCTATGAATAAACTAAGGTGTAGCTATGAATAAACTAAGGAGGGAAAAAAGGAGGGAAGGGCTGATTTCACAAGGTGTGCACTGACATCTTAGCAAAAACAATGTCTCTGGAGGTGGAATTGTTGTTTCAAATTAAAATTACATTTGATTTAAGCCATTACCTTATCAATGAGCACGACTGCCAAAAAAGTATTGAAATGAAAACGTGGACAAATAAAGAGCTAGTTGATAATAAGATGATACATCTGTGGGTTGTGACAACAGGGCACTGTAATTATCACATCAAATTATGACTGAGGAACTAATTTTGCATTTGGGGAAAGGAGAAAGCATGAAAGGAAGAGGAAAGGGAAAATACACGAGGCCTGTTAAACAGTCAGCAGTAAATTTTTCGTCTGCGTAGTAAAGGTAATTACCGTGTTATTAGAATGAACAACTAATTATTATCCAGCAGACTGGGTTTGTTAGTACTAATGTGAGATGCTACAGCTGGCGGAGGAGAAGCGGAAGTTCAAAAGGACAAAAAGGAAAAAATAGTTGTGTCTGAGAATGTGTACAAGCTGAAAGAAAACCTTAATTAAACATGTACCACTGGTACTCAGTCAGTTGCAGTAAAGTTCAATGAAAATATTCTGATCTGTGCTAAAGCCAAATCTTTAGTGATTCCTCAGTTTACAGGCATTTACACATGCATGCATGTATGTGCGTAAATACCAGTAGACATCCAAAGACACCGGGACAAGGGATGGAGAAGCCTTAACATGCCCCAACACAATCACAAAATCACAAAAATCTTCCCTGTGGAAATCAAACTGAGACCTTCAAGGAAAAAACTGAGAAGACAGTTGTCCTGTATGGACTTGCTACAGTGGGCCTGAATACAAATGTAAAAGCACACCATATAAATACAGTACATATCAAGATGTATATAACATCTGAACGGCATTTTGCCACGTGGTATTTCAATCAATGAATACAATTTATTCATAATGCACATTTAAAACCAACCCGTGTTGATCAAGTCTTGTATAGACCAGAGCAGGTAGTTATCACAGCTATCACACAAAATAGTTAGATGAGAATAAGTAGATAAAAAACAAAAACATGAAGAGAGAGTCGAATGAATGGCCCTACTCAAACTGAACCATTACATGATCTGCATCTTAAACCTCAGCGTAACCAGAATCCCATTTCAAGCATAATTTTTCCATTTTATTATCTGGTAAATTTGATTATATTATCCTGGGTTTAGTGATGCTTTTATGCAAGACAAATGTGAGTTTGATAGATGAGTTGGAGTTAAACCCTGAACCATATTAACCAGATATGTTAGCCAAGTATCATCCATCAATAATCAAGGATTTTTAGAAAATGCAAAACATATTAACTTGGAAGCATTTACATCCACCTTCCACCAACTTTACCTTTCCACAAATTAAAAAAAAATATATATATATATAATAAATTGAATGCTTGTATTACAAACTGGCAGTATGGAGTTTGACAGAAATAGGCCTTCAGGAGGCAGTGAGGGTCTTTCCAGTCTCCAAAAGTTCTGCTAACCCCGAGTCATGTCATGCTTTCCCCTATGTTTCTCTTTTTTATCATTGTCCTTAAAAAAAAACAGTTCTTATTTGTTTTGGCCTTGATATCAAATTCTACTATTCTACTTTGAATGTCCAGTTAAGAGTTTTTTTCTTTTGAAAAAGATCAGGTAAATTCTTCAAATTGAAATGTAATAACTTCTTTAAATTTCCCACTGATGATCCGGACTCTGGTTTGACTCCCAGACACCAGACCGCCTCTAGCCCAATGACGGCTGGGAAGGAGTCATTCCAACAACAACTGCTTGGATTCCTTGTTGTGACACCGTTACTAAGCCCCTTAAAACCACACACACACACACACACACACACACACACACACCCCTAGCCATGAGCCCTCCCTTGAGGGAAATGGAAATACCTGTGCACAACATTACCTTTTCCCACCTAGCTTTCCCTGACAAGTCTCAACAGCCTGTCCATACCATGAATAAATAATTCCTCTGAGATGCAACAGCCAGGCAGACTTCTGTATTTAGAGATAACGGGACTTTTCCTGCAGTAACAATCAAATCTCCAAAACTGATGACCAATGGTTTGCTTTCCAGCATGATCACAGCAAAATGAATATTAACTTCTTTAGTGTTTGAAAAGCGGAACATAGGAAATGTGGTTTCATGTTTCAGTAGACAGCATCACATAAATGAGTCATTGATATCCAATCATGGTGGTTTAATGCACTTGTGTAGGGAAATGCAGGCAGCCCACTAATGTTTTAGCATCTATAGTACCCTACATCATCAATGCAATGCTGTTTAGCAACTGACTCACAAATGTTAGATGTCTGAGATAGTGTAAAAACAACAAAGAGCGTTTTAAAAATATTGTTCATTGTTCATATTGAAGGACATGTACGGTCCTGAGAGCTAATTACAGTCATGTGGTCATTTACTAAGAGCCCAAAACGTATTTTTCTGCAGGTGTTTTGAAGTAGAAACTAAATCAAATATTAAATTAAATATTAAAGACAAGACCGTGACCCGTGTTACATGAAAAGGACCATTGCAAAAAAAGTTTGGTTCTTTATCCTCACAAAGAAGATGAGAAGAAGATAATCTCATGACAAGTTGGGGGACGATTGGGGATCTGGGTTTGGTGGTATTGTGTTTGGACATCGCAGAGTGCATGAAAAAGACATAAATTACTTTTTCTGTTTTCAGTCTACCGGGGTACAGATGCCATGGGAGATGTCTCAACTTGTCCTCCACACAGACTTGTGTGCACATGCAGCGACTTGGCACAGGCATTCACACACAAACACACAAATGTGAGTTCAGCTTTGTGTGTCATTGTGTAGTGCAGCATAAATGAAATCAAAGTATCTGGTGTATGTTCTGGTACAGATAAAAGATGCTGAATGATGGATGAACTGGGCTCTGTATCAGGACATAGAGAAGGATGAAGGGATGGAAAGGATGTAAAAAAAAGATGGAGAAAGAACAAACACGATCAAAGGCTAAAGATATAATTAGCTTTGTCAATGACCTGGAAAAAATGTTCAAGGTGAGTTAGAAGAGGGAATTAAGAAAGAGAAAAGGAAAAGATTGGATCACTTGAAGATGTAAATGTTCAAAGATTTTAGGAAAGTCTGTAATATTTCCTGAATCTGCATCATAAACCTTGATAAATTGCCTAACTTTCCATCAATTTTCAATGGAATCTGTTGAGGTATCAGATTAACTGTAACAAACAGGCTATGTCTTGTAAAAACAAGCTTTGCAAAGAACCACTATGGATTCAGCCTCTAAGCTTTATGGACTGCCAACCTTCTAGTAAAGATGGTGATATGTTCACTTTAACATAATTTGCATGCTGGATTTCTTTCTTATCTGGAGGTCATTTGGGAGTTTTTGTATTAATAAAATGTAATTTAAGCTATACACACACCAGCAGCTCATCTATACATTTGATCAAATGTGCTGGAAACATATGTCAATCCATCCCCAAATGTTATGATGTGATCATGACTTTACACTGTATAATTCTGTTACTAACTATACAATCGTCCATTTTTATTGCAATCCCACCCATCCATCCATCTATCCATGCCTCTAGTCTACGCAGTGGTGGACCAGTGGAGGCAGGTCCTGACAGGCTCCTGGAGACAGGGTGATAATTGTCAGACCGTCATCCATATAGACAAGCAACAACTTGCCCACCGCAAATTCGCTTAACTCTCCCAATATTGAATATGCTGAAAGACATTTCAAGACTTTCATGGGAAATAAGAAAAGATGCAATGACCTTTACCGACTGATTCCTTAACAATATATATTATATAAACTTGGTTCTCTTTAGTAAAGATCTAACCCTGAAATAATTGATGAGTCATTCAAACATTTTTGCCTCACTCAGCAATAAATTGGGAATCTTCCTAGAAGGTTTCCCTTTTGTGTTCATATTGACTGCTAATCACCATACTCTGAAGGATGCGTGAACAACACTGGCACAGTCCATGGATATTGTAAAAGTCGACTAGACAGGATGTCATACACACAGTGTTACACGGAGTGTTAAGGGACACACGGCAGAACAGACCAAATCATTAACATTATTGATGGCATCTCACAGTCCAGAACATATCCATTGACCAATGTTGATACTGGACAATGTGTACTGTTGAACAGGAATTAATTTAGTCAAGATATCAATCAGGAAGGCCGCTTTCTTTTTAGCACTTATTCTGCTGGTTGACTATAAGAAATCACTTGCATTTGCAGTACAAATTGACCTGAATGACACAAACTTGTATAACTATGAACAACTTCATATATTTACTTATGTGTTGTCATTGATAATACACATTTGAGTACCGTGTGTAAATAATCTTCCTTATTGAGTGTGTTTTCCCAGATCCGATGCTCAGCAGGAAGTCCAATGGTGATGTGGCCGCAGATGATGCATTGGGAAAGAAAGGGAAGGATGCATTTTGCAGGGCGTGTTGGGACCTGTGTCCTAACAGAGAGAGGCTATTAGCTGGGTAGAGCAGCTTCTGACAAGCCGCCTTGCAGTGCATGCTCGAGCCCGCACCCACTGCGTCACACCCCCTCCCACTCGTGACACATACTGTACGTGCACACACACACACACACACACACACACACACTCATAAGCTGAAGTCTGAGTGTACGGAAAGAGGTCTTATTATTTGACAAGGCTGAGGTGTTAGATCTCATTTCCAGCCACAGTGATGCTTGCCTGCGTCCATGCCAAGGAATCATCTTCAAGAGAGCGGCAGAGTTTCAGAGCTATTATCACTAATGCACAGTGTCTTGACGAGACAGGAGGGGGACTGGAGGATTACCAGACTAGCTTAACATGGACTTGAATGGAGTGCGGAAACATTATGGCAGAAGAGAAAAAAAAATGGATTGTGTCTTCTGGTCCAATCTCTTCTTCTTGTTTTGCTCTTCTCTTCTTTCACTTTTTGAATGATGAAGCCAATGTGGACTGGTTTGATTGCAATTTTGTATGAAGCCACCAACCTACTGTAAATCATTCAGTTGTCAATCTGAGAAGACAGGATTTAATGAGAAATGCTTGATGCAATAAGTAGCTGTTTTTTGTAATCTCCAAAATCACTGCATGCCACTTCTTCTTAGTGGGAGGCTAAGGGGTGGGGACGAGGGGCGGCAAAGTAACTGATTATAGTCAATATGCCCCTATGGCATTCGGCATTCCCCACTGCCTGAGGCCACGAGAAATCAGCTAGACACCCAGAGACTGTTAACTCCTTAATTCGAACAAGGTGACGCAGTCTGGACCACATAGCCATTCTTTTGTTTCAATCATGTTCAAACCTGAGCCTTGCAATGAGTTTTGCATAAATACACACACACACACACAAACACATATCCTCCTGCACCCCTGGTCTATTTTTTGGGAAACCCCCTCCCTAGAAGCGTATTCATTCTGAGAGGCTTGACCGTAATCTCTTTTCTCGACTCGCCGACATGCTGTGAGCCTCAAACCTGGCCTGGCAAACCTTTAAGTGCACTTAGTTTTCTTGGTTTGTTTTTTCGGTGAAATAGGAACATTTTTTATTTGTAACTTTTTAAAGGAAACAACCGCATGTTCTGTAGATGCTGCAGATACATACATGTTGTGTGCTATCTATCTATCTATCTATCTATCTGTAAGGCGACCAATAGTATCATATAGAATCTTACAGGATCACACATGATCATACTGCTGTATTTCACACAAGAAAAGTGTTGTCGTTCTGTAGCTACTGTATAATAACAATTAAATACATCTTCTGATACTTTGCCAATATTATAGTCAGGCATGCAAGATAAAAGACAAAGCCTTACAGTAAACCCCATAAAAGCTAGGAGCAATCACCCAGTCTTTCTCTCTCATTCTAATCCCTCCTGTTTAATCGTCGCAGAGCAATCTGAATAATCACAGGTTTCCTCAAAATCCTTTTTCTGCTGCGTCATCATCTGTATCTTAAGTTGTGTGCCAGTCAAAAACTCCTTTGTCTCCCTTCCCCTCGTAACAAAAAACTGCTACGACTTAAATTGTTCAGACACGTGAATTGGGATAATTAAACTATTATCCATGCAAACCAAAGTCGATAAGAGGAGTTTACTATGTTACAAAGGGGTAGATGGGACTGCAGGATGATTATAGAAACAGAAGATCTATTGGCAGGCACCCTTTAATCAAGTTATTAGGAATATTCCAAACTGTAAGAGAAAGTATAAGGCAGGTTAATTTAAAGGACAGAATTGTAAGGGTCATGTTGAACCAAATAGGTTGAAACAGGTGTATTTCAGGATTTTATTAAATTGCAGTGATTTCTCAGGTAAAACAAGCTTGGAATTTGTGTCCATGTTTTCCTTGGTTTCTGTTGATGTAGTTTGGCTCTGAGAAACACCTGAGTCAGAGACTTGAAGTGAGGGAAAGGAGATGATGGAGAAGACAGGACGAAACTTTAGGCGCCAGAGGTGACAGCCATGAGTGTGTGTTAAGACCAGAGGAAGAAAGAGACAGAGAAAGAAAAGCAGCAGGTCAAAGACCACCACTCTAATGTCCAGAAGGGGATCTTCTTACATCACTGAGGGCTCAGTAAAGGAGCCCACCATGCATGGTTACTTCCAGCAAACACAGCCGCGGAGGAGCCCCTCAGTCAATCTCTCTCACACACACACACACACACACACACACACACACACACACACACACACACACACACACACACACACACACACACACACACACACACACACACACATACACACTTCCAGTGAGGGATGTGCAGTTTGTCTCTTGGTTCTCTTGTTTCAGGGAGGTCAACTGTGTGACAGTCAGAGGTGACACCTTTCCAGCGGGAGAATTCTCATCAGTTCATGACAAATTACACAGCTCCCATTTCACCTGTCTCTCACCACCTTCCCGTCACAAGATAGTTGTGTGGTTTGGTCACGTCTTGCCCTAAGATCAGCTGTTTTGGTTTGTTGTTGTACCCAATAAAATGGTAAAATAAATCCTTTCAGTAGTGTACAAGTACTACTACCACTACCACTGCTACCGTGTATCGTGGCAACACACATTTTCTTACATTTCTTTTAGTACTACATGGAAAGGCATCATATTATCGGTACGAAGCATGTCCCAAAGGTTCAAATCAAATACCGGATGTTGACTTTCAGTAACTCATACAACCACAGTATCATTTATGGTTTAAGACAAACATTCTGACATACTATAACAGCCTTTTCCAAATATGTGTGTTATTACTGCATTAATCTCATAGAGTATGGCAATAAGTGACGGAACAATTCTTAAACTTACATTACACTCATTGTACATAAACTAATTTTATTTTTAAATACAGTGCTAGAATTGTCTAACAAGACAAACTCACACAGGGCAAAATACGTTCTGGACCTCGTACCAACCTTTCCCCATTAGATTTGACTAGGAGAGGTGAGTAGAGGACAAGATGAATCACTGCATGATGCACAACTTTCTCTTGCATGCGACAAGCCTGCACATGTGCTAGCTTGAGTGAGTGTGTGTGAAATAATGGCTCCGAGTGCGCAGGTTTATGTATGTGCACAACAGTCACTCAGTAAGACAGAGACCAAGAAAAAGACGGAGAAGCACACAAACACACAGACACACACACATACTGCATGCCAAAGCCAAGAAAGTGTGTGTACTCACGGTCCATGTTGCAGATTTGGCGGTGCTAGACTGCTGGAAGGACACCTGGAAGGTGTGCAGTCCGGGATAGTCGGTGTTGGAGGGGATGGTCGGGGCAGGTGACAGGCCCTCAAAGGTTGAGTTGGGTTGGGAGTAGGGTGAGGGGGTGGGCACGGTCGACGAGGAGGCGTTCTCCGAGCTGTAGGGGCTGGCGGACGTCGCACGGCTCCCCAGGCTCTCCATGCTGCTGCTCAGCAAGTTGTATTGGGACTGGGGAGAAAAGAAGAGGGCAGAGAATGAGGGAAGCGACGAGGGAAGGAGGGAGGGAGGAGATAGGGAGGGTACAGGTAGAGGTGTGGGACAGACAAGGGCTTGGAGGCTTACAAGAGGTCGGATTACAGCAAGTTACAGGTAGTGTGACGCTGCATGTGTGTTGGACGGGTGCACGTATAATTGTCTAGGTGTCAGTGATAAACGCTGGGCCCTTTTTGTGCGATTTATAAATGAAAAAGACTTACGAAAAACGACGATAGAGACACAAACATGACTTTGTGTGTGTGTGTGTGTGTGTGTGATTGAGTGTAAGTGAGAGCCGGTTGCAGTGAGTTCCCCACAGTAGCCTCCTTGGGGCTATTTGAGACAAGTTGTAAAACACATGCATAATCTGCCTAATTGCCTGCCATTCCCCTCTTTTCCTCTCCACTGTGTTTGAGAAGAGGGAAGAATCGTTGCACTGAAGTGTGTGTGGTGACACACTTGTCAAAATGAATGCACTCTGTGACTGTGGACAGAAAACTGCTTTGTGGGTGCTGTAGTTATTAGTTTTTGGATCACCCATGTTCAATAGTTGATTCCCTGTCACACAACAGAAACGCACAAACAGCCAACTACAGTACTGTGAGTCCTCCTGTCAACGTTCTTATCAACATCAGACAATTCATTTCTTTGAACAACAAACTATTATCCAATCAATTTAACATCAGTTGATACACATTCATCAAGACAAAACGACCTACACGTAATAATATGAAAACACAAACTATCTATATTGTGGATAAAAAAATAGATCCACAGATTTATTCCTGCTGTATGAACTGTATACATATATGTGTGTCAAAATAACTGACACTGATGCTCAAACTGAAATAGCAACACATGCGCACACAATTGAGCAGAAGAAAAAACAAAACATTTTTTACCTTCTTTTTCACGTAGTACATCTTCTAGTGCTTTAGTCTCATTTGTCAACTCTTCAGTCAGAAACGTCCAAACAGATCAAAGCAAAGAGAGCGCAGGACTATAGCCTAACCAGAGAGTTCAAGTGAGGTGTGCATCAGTGGACACCCAACACACTCATGCACACACAGACACATGAACAGCCAGGACAGGGAGAAAGGTGAGGACTGGTGTAGAGAGAGAGAAACGATAGACTGAGACGAAAAGGGAGAGAAGGAGAGAGGGAAAGACGGATGGGAACCCAAAAAATGGTACAACGTTCTAATTATGGCAAGCCCGGACATAGACGGCAATGCCGGGGCACATGTACACACACGCTCCAAAACACCTTGTGTAGCCCTGCACTAAGTAAACACTGTCTGGTCTGACAGAGAGTGGGACAGAGAGAGACAAGAAGGAAAACACATGAAAGAACAAGAGTTCAAGGGTCAGACCCACCCAGTATTGTATATCAATATAGAACTAAGTCAGCAGTCAGGGCTGATTTTTTTTTTTAAACAGCAGGTCGGGACGCTTTGAAGGAAATCGTTGTTAGTGGATGGAAATGATCTGAATAAAAGGTCTATTTTAATTGTATACTCGATGGATGTTTAGGGTTCAAAAAGGAGTTTTTACATGTTTGGTCATAATCCACATCTAAAATTAAACCAAGCAATTGCAGTAATTGTATAGAGAATATCATTTATAGGGCTGTCCTTGACCAAAGAAGTTCTTCGTCGACTAACACTCATACCATTTTGTCAACTTACGATTAGTTGATTTAATCAACAGATCTGTAAAACTGAGATCCTCGACAAAGAATCACACAAAAGCAACACTTTAAATTTGGTGTTCATATGTTTCTTGGAAATGAGTCACTCCGCCTGGAAAAAGCATAGAAAATGACTAACCGACCAAAGAAATCTTAGTTGACTAAGACCAAAATAACCAATAGTTGATAAATCAACTAAGAAGGGGCAGCCTTTATTATTTAACAAAATAAACAACGCTTTTGGGGGGGATTCAATTATTGATATTTAATTTGTCTGCAAAAAATGCCACCAATTGAAAAAAATCTTTATCAAAGACGACTAATGAAATGTCCTCTGCAGCTCAAACTGAAAGTAAAATGATAACTTATCGCTTTAGGACATAAATAACCTCCTTGACCTGTTGGTCACTTTGTTGTCCAAAACAACAACAAACTCTCTAGCACCTGGAGAAGACGAAGTACAACAGATAACGCGAGTATGCCGGCTGAAAGCATGATAGCAGTGCTATCTTTCCACCAGCCCCCCCCCCCCCATTGCACACCTCACACTCATTTAGACTGGGGATGGGAATTATTATTTTCACCTATGCCATAATTTATATAAGTTATAAATCCCCAACCGTAAGCAATATACAGCATCACTTAATCTCTGCTCTGCTTTGTGTTTTTAACATCAGACACTGACAAAGAACACAAACACAACTGAGACAAAGTTACACAAGGATATGTAAACTAAACCTCAGGCCATGGTTCATCAGATGAAAGCAAAGGGACAGGTCAATGGCCCAGACGTAATGCAAACTATCTGTAGGTTAAATGAGGATGCACTCATGAGTGGGTGTTTGGATCTGTAGATTGACTCTAACTCAGGTACACGCAGCACAGCACATCACACATGAGACAGCTGGGTTCAACTAAAGCTTATTTTGATTGGATACTCAATAACTTTCACTGTTTTTTTACATGTGACAATTCATTGCTTTCTTTATCATATAAGAGGGTTTTTAGAGTCTTCATTTGGATTGAAGAAGAATTTTGAAGATACATGGCATTTTTCTATTTACTGATATTTTGATGACAAAACAATCAGTCGATGAATTAATAAATAATGTCAATTTAATTGACAATGAAAAATACTGTTAGTGGCCCCCTTAATCAAGTGTGTCTCATGTCTGGCAGTGGAAAATAGGCCCTGAAATATCTGAGATACAAATGTGTTCAGGCTCATGAAAAATATGAAAATGAGTATGAGGCTGATGTGCCCTGATGGTTTTTCTTTTCTTGAAAGGTGTATAAAAGAGCCATTATGTCCGCCCTTTAATATCTGACTGACTTCCTTTGAAATCTCCATCAACAAGTATTGTCAAAGGGGCTTTACGGGCACAAGGTAAGTCCAGGTGTATGCGTCAACAACACAAAAACACTTGGCACACACACATGCAAAAGTGCACACACGCTGTCACACAAACCTGTGCGCTCGCAGGTGTGCTTGGTCTTAATACCTAAACTCGATCCGTAACAAGTTGAAACAGAGCTAAAACCTCAGCCGCCACTGTGTGAGTTAGTGTGTGTCTGTGGGTTGACTGTGTGTGTGTGTGTGTGTGTGTGTGTGTGTGTGTGTATAGGTGTGTGTGTTTGTGTGTGTAAGTGTTTAAGCTTCCCAACCCAATAGCATCTGATGTCCCCTATGGGCAGCCATCCTGGTAGCTGCCACTCAAAGCCAAGCTTTAAAGGCTAAACATATTTAGAAATATAGATAAGCCTGCCACAACAACCCTCACTTGTCAAGGTGAGTGAAACATTATGGGCTGAGAATAAGGAGAGTGTCACCCCGCTAATGACCTCTGTTTACAGCTACTCAATAAACAGTTAACAACACAGGCTCACATGCTGTCATATGGCCCTGTTGACATAAGGAAACAACATGACCAAATTGATAAGTTAGGCTTCATGAAGTGACACGGCATCATTTGAAAACTGCATCTCGTCTCAATCACGCCAGCTATGTTAAGGTGAGGATGAGAGAAGGTCAAATGCGTAAAAAGGTTGCCCCCTGTTGGGAATATTTGGCAAAGTGCAGGAACGGGATATGCCACATTCATGCCAACCTATATAAATATAAATATGAAAATAAATACATATATATATATATATATATATAATTTAAACATACATGCAACAAAAAAGATGACACAGGCTTGATTTTCATCTCGCTCTCAAACAGCATGCTGAATCATGTTCATTCATCTTTCGTTTGATTACTACCACTTTGGAAGCAATGACCCTGAAGCAAAGTAATACTAGAACTTCTACACTCCGTAACTCAAACCATCTTCACTACCAGACCAGCAAGACACCATCTCCAAACATAAAAAAAATAGTGCTGAATATGCAAGAACATAAACAATTTACTCTTGTCCACTTACCACGCCACACAGCATCTCAAGGCTCCTGAAAGTTAAGATAAGGTTTTCCTAGGATCTCTCTGTGACCCGGCTCTCATAGATCGTACAGTCTGCTGTGGTCAAGTGTGACTGTAAGAGTCGAGCTCCCTGCGGCCAGCTGACCACTCTGTGAAGCGGGACATGATGGATGATACAGGGAATGTCCTGCCTCTCTTCTCCTCCACTTGTTTCACTTTACTGACTGGGCCATCTCAACTTGCCTTGCATAGGTGTCTAACAACAAATCCTCGCTCCGCCCCCTTATTTCTGACATGACTATTCATTAAATGGCCAGGCAGGCCCAGGCTTGCCTGCTTAAAGATTACATCGACCAATGTCCCAGATCAGAAGGGGAAGGAAAGGCGTGTTGAGGAGAGACTTCTGATTTCATGTTGGTAAGAAAGAGACGGACAGAGTGAACAAATACAAGATGAACTGTGCATATCAGTGTGATCCTGCAAAAACTTGACCCCTTTTATTCCTTTTGAGAAAAGTCATGGTGGTCAAGCTGAAATCCGGACTGTACATACAACGTTAGCATACATTCTGTGGGTATTAAGTTTCCTTCCAGAAACAAAAATATGCAGGTACATACACCTGCGAAAATATTTGCACGTTTTTTTACGTAAAACACACAGACACGCCCCAGCCAACAGATGGCTCTACAGTGGAGCAGCAAGGGGTCCTAGCTAGGGGGTTAATTAGCCCTCCCCAAACACACACACACACACACACACACACACACACCACAGTCCCAACAGTCTGCTCAGCAGGGAGATAGAGAGAGGGAAAAGGCTGCAGAGAAGAGGGAAACTACATTGGAGGGAATTTCCTCAGCACTGGAGGGAAAAAATGAGACAATACAAAACAACAAGCAAAATGGGAAAAGAAAAGATCTTTGAAAGAGTGTGCGTGTGTGTGTGCGTGTGTGTGTGTGTGTGTGTGTGTGTGTGCGCGCATGCGTGTATTCACACAGAAATCATCAGATCAGACACAGAGCAGGAAAACACCTGCAGCTCACAGAAATAAACTACAGCTTCTGAGAAGCAAAGGATTGACCACAAAGATACAAACTGGACTGCAATGGGAGCTTCCTACCATCACGTTGTCGTTCATGTCCCTCATTTGGTAAACGTCCATAGAGACCTCTGCAGCACTGCGGTGGCTCCCCGGGGTGCTGGTGGAAGGCACTGGGCGCTCACCTGGCTGGCTGCCTGGAGGGAGCTCATAGTAGGTGCTGTCTGGCTCCCTGAGAACACATGACACCATGGATACAAGTTGATCAAAGAGGGATGAGCTTTCAAAAGAATTAGCATAGCACAAGTGTGTCACATGACAAGGTACCTGATGTGCAAATAAATAGAACTTAATAACTTGTTTAAGTTATTGTAGTTTTAAAGGAAGTCAAATAAAATGTTGGGTAAAGTTAATCCTTGATCGTTTTGTTGTTTAAAAAAAAAAGTATGAATATTTTGAATTTTATTACAGGGACAAATTTTATTTATTATATATATTTACAAAAGAAAAGAGAAACTTTGATATCAGATGTTCACTGGACGTTCGATAATATTTAGTAATACATAGTAATATATATTCCTAAAATATTGTTCAAGAGTAAAACAACTGCGATATTTACTTTTATTGAAAAATGTTATCCTCATAAAATGCAGTTTGAAATCTCCCAGAAGGTTCAGAAAGAATTGGAAGCAACTTAGTTGGAAAATTTAAATATTTACAGTTTCTCGTGTGCAGAGAAAAGCACAGAATAGATGAACATAAGTGGCTGAACATGTCAATAGATGTTTGTCTCTGATTCTGTGCCTGCTCACCAAAACCTCTAATACATATCTTATTTTGTATTCCCTTTAAATGATATTAACGGAACACACCGGATTATTATTACATTTGGAATAATCCTATCATAGTTTATTGATTAGATAATTTAGTTGATGACAGAATCATATGTGTTTGTTGATCATTGCCTGATGCATTTCACATTTTCAATAAAACCATTATGTAATTTGGAAAATATGTTCATTAAAACAATCGTCAGCAGGTGTTGTTGACACTCACAGGGAGCTCCACAGGTGCTCAAAGGTGCCTCCTTCTTCAGTGACAGTGGACTGGGACATTTTAGAGGGCGGGTAGTCTGGTGAGGGACAGATTACTCTGCAGAGCACACACACAAGCGCACACACATCAAATTATTTGGAATACAAATTTAAAAAAAGAATGATTCAAATAGTTGGAAACAAACAGATAATCATATTATCAGTGTTCAAAATGGAGAATAAGCAATTCGAAACACACATACACACACACAACACATTCATCCAGGTGTGAGCACACCAATGTAGTCCCAGTGAGGTGGTGCATGGTGTCAGGGGGCTTGGGCGTGTTCAGACCTGCCCGCCTCATCACTCATTCTGCAAAGTCTGAGCATCACCTCCGCCTCTGTCTCAAAATAACACAGCCTGCACTGCAATCTTAAAATGTGTTCAGACATAATGGAGCTATCGAAGCAAAAAGCAAGTGAAGCTACAGTGGATTGCATAGATGTGTTTTAATTATCCTCTGGTTGTCTACACATCTTTGCAGAATAATTGCTTCTCATTAATGACATAAAAGTGTTTTACTTTGACAGCGCAGTTGGATGAAGACATTATCGTGACAGTTTAGAAATGTACCTGCAAAGGGACACCCGAGCCTCTGCGATGGTTTGAGTCAAAACACTTTGAGTTATCAAATAAATCCGTGTTTGTCACCACAAATAGAAAATCAATTGCTCTGCAGGCCTAAAACTGATAAAGTGGGGTCTTCATATCACCAGTTTGATGTCAGAGATGACATAGGCTACAACACAAAATCCTGTCGGGCATATTTGTTCTACCAAAGTTTACTATATTCACAGTTGCGCACCAGAGCAGCGTCATGTCTCCTTAGTAACCCCTCGACTGCACAAGAAAAAGTGTGGCAAAGGTGCATGACTTTACAAATGTAAGCTGCAGCTTATAGTGATAAATGCAAAACCTCCCTCTGGAATCAATGCAGGTATAGAGGCTATGTGTTACATATTCTCTGAATTTGTTTTCAGTTTAAATACTTTCATTTGTACAGCAACTTTATCTCTACTATCAGAGATATTTACACTTCACTATTGAGGCCTTTACTGAATCACCTGAAGATGTGCAGCTCAGTAAACATCTAAAGTGATGTCATGATTATTGATCAAAAGTTGTGTTGTTCTTCATGCTGATCATGTGGCCATTTGCCCAACCACACGTTTAGGCTCGTCTAATACAGTTTGGATTCATGCCACATAATCAAATTGGCGTGACATAAAAAAGGCATGATAAAGAGGCCCGCGACGTGCACGCGCGCAGTCACTCAAGTAATGTGGTGACCGCGGAGCGCAGCAGCAGCTGTGACTGCCGGTTCCCGCGGTTCCCGAGGTGACTGCCGCCTCAGAAACCAGGTCCCATTCCTAGTTCGTCCCTCGGTGCCACCTCGTCAGATCCCAGACGCTCGTGTGTTTGCACAAGGGATCTGACAAAGCGTCGCTGCAGGCCGAGCAGGGGGAATGAAACGGGTTGGCCTCAGAGCTCTGCTCCGCACTTGGAGCAGCTTATTAATTGGGATCCACCGGACCACAGAGGATTTCTTTTTTCACTTAGTCTGCACCTTTCACCCTGACCAAAATTATGATTTATTACTTATGATCAACACAATTCAGACATAGCCGTGCTTTTTAGAAAGTTTGGTTTGTCCTTTTCTTATGGATGAGACCGACAGACAGATAGATAGATAGATAGATAGATAGATATTGATAAGCGTTGAAAAAGTTGATTTAATGACATGCATTGAAAATAAATATGTATTTGTCTTTTAACTATAAATTGCCTTCAGCTATTTTGAAAGGTTATTCTAAAAAATACGGCCTCTGCTGGTTCTGTGCCTAAATGTCTTTCACTGATGTGTTTCACTGATATTCACCTGTCTCTACTTTGAGTCTCCCCTCCCGGGTTACGGCACCCATGACAACACACACACACACACACACACACACACACACACACACACACACACACACACACACACACACACACACACACACACACACACACACACACACACACACACACTGCACAGTGTATTTTCTTGCATAAAATGGGGGGGAGGGCCATTTTATGCAAGAAAATACACTGTCCCAACTGAGAGGAAATTAATTTAAAATTGTTTTAGATTCGCTCCTCCACAGCCCCAAGTGAAAATCATATCCCATATGAGGAATCAAAGAACGAGGTATCGTTGAGGTATTGTGTCCTCGTAATCTAAAGCATTTATTTATTGCAATGAGTCCTGTACATATACAAACTAAAGTGTTGATATAAGTTAACATAAATAACTCAGCATCTTTTTTTTAATTTATTTTTTACTAAAATAATGACACTGAGCTATAGCCTGTGTTAAAAATAATTCACAATCGTTCGGGGTCTTTTACCAAATAGCCTAAGCTATAGCCCACACATCATTTGAACAAAAAATAAATAATACGGATAGTATAACACTTTATAGGGGATTAGTTTTAAGGCATACATTTTTTTTATTAGATACAATTTCAATAGATTGTTTTTAACCTATTAGACCTATTTATGTAGGCCTACTGTGCTGAGAACACATAACGCAAAACCTTAACAAACAATATGCACCAACCAAACTACGTCCAGCTGAAAAATCACATCAAAAAAATAACCTGAAAGATTTTAAACTAAGACACTTAACCAGCCTTTTCAAATTCATAAGACAGCATAGGCCAAACTTATTTTGTTTTTTATTTTTTATTTTGATTATTTGTCAAATTTTGCAAAACAAGAGATACCGACAAACTAGGCCCGCTGATAAACAACAATGTGACATCAGCTAAATAGACTAAGATCCCTATTCTACTGTAGGCCATTCAAATAAATCACAAAATAAAGCAAAAATAAATAAACGTACCTGAAGGTTATTATTAATCCAATCCAAATACCGAAGATTTATGTTGCGCCGAGCACCTGCCTGTTTACTATCAAACATGCCAAGAGAGTGACCCTCCATAAACAAACAGCAACAACTAAAGAACTGGAAAATCGAGCGACTTTACAGTAGATATGATAACAGCGGTTGAGATTATTGACTTTTCGGGAAAACACAAGTAACTGCGAAGACACGAGGAAAAAATGGTTTGCATGCTGTTCAGGGACGTGTGAGCTTTGCTGAGGGAGACCGAGGAGGAGGTGAAGCGTTTTTTTGCGCTGGGAGAAGAAGGGAGGCGGTAGCGCGGTTTGGGTGCACATAAGCGGGAAAACCTTTTCCAGCTGAATATGACAAGTAATTTAGCCTATCTTGTGCCGTTGACTAAAAGACAAGCTTCTGTGAATAAAACACAATTCACAGACTACATGAAAAAGTATAGATATATGATGAGGTTAAAAATAAATAAAAAAAACATTCCAATTATATTAGCCTACAACATGGCAAGCTGATTAGCCTGTAAAACAATATTATATTGTTCCTTATGTATTAAGTTACATACACATGCACACGCTGACACATATACGCAGCTAAAAGAGAAAACACAATAATAAACTACATTTCCCAGAAGGCACTATACAGCAGCAGAACCTATTTGATTGGACAGCACCGGTATGACATCATCGGCTCATACAAACAAACTAGCAACAGTTAGATCAACAGTCGGTGCCCCTAAAACAATCATGCGAAGAATAAAAGTTTTCTAAACTGCTCGTGGGGATTTCAAATCTCATTTAATTGACGAAAGCAACTCAAAAGCCGCTAAAGGTAAGTTCTATCATTTAGGGTAAAGATAGTGAAGGTTGGCTAACTGCTAAATTGCTAATAGCGTTATATGCTAACGTGAGTGTTGAATGAGTCCAGTGACAACTAACAAACAGCTAACATTACCGTTAGCATTACCGGTTCTTCTTTCTATCTACAGAGTTAGACGTGAACTATATTATAGTAATAGCTCGACGATGAAATAGCATTTAAGTCGTGATTTAGACTGGGCTGATGTGTGGCTAACGTTACTTTTTTAATTGCAAGCCAACTAGCTAATGCTAGGCTAACTTAGCTACCTGTAGCTCAATTCTCTTTGCTGAGTTTGGATTTGAATGAATCCGTCTTTACGCAGTGCTTTCCCCATGCAATGACTGTTCTTGCATGACAGAAGAACCATTTATTTTTCTGTGTATCTGTGTGTATCTTTACGGCGAGAAGCGTGTTTGATTATTGGACTTATGGTGCCATCACGTGTTAACATTTGGGAAGTACACCAGTAGGCTGTCTGTCAAAACTGTACATCTCTCAAGCAGCTAGGTTACATATTACAACAATGATAACTATCGTGATAACTGTATTTTGTTTTTCTTGCGTAGGATGAATTTCTCTGAGGTTTTTAAGCAATCCAACCAACTCTGCAAAGTTTCCCCTGATGGGAAATATTTGGTAAGTGTTTTATTTTTGATAATGTGTAATGCAGTAGAAATACTACTTAACTTAATTTCCCTGGTTAGGTTGCTAGTTACGAATATATATCATGTTTTTTGTTATTGTGGATTTTTACCTTTTTACTTACTTATTCCTTACTGTTTATTACTTATTTACTTACTTATAATACTTGTTTTGATCTTGTTTTTTACTATGTCTCTTGTTTGCACTATCCACTATGCTGCTGTAATCCTGTATGTGTCCCCACTGTGGGACTAATATCTTATTTTATAAAATTGAAGTGAGTTAGAAGTGTTGTTCTCTCTGGCTGTACTTGTCAGGCTACCTGTGTGCAGTACAGGCTGGTGGTGCGAGACGTGAGCACACTGCAGATCCTACAGCTCTACACCTGCTTGGACCAGATATCCTACATGGACTGGTCCTCCGACTCTCTATTTATCCTCTGTGCTATGTACAAGAGGGGACTGGTACAGGTGAGCAGACAGGAATTTGAGTATGTAACTCGGCATGTGGTGTAAATGCTGGTGGTAGGTCTGTGAGGTTAATATTGTTAATGGTTCATTAATTGTGACGAACACTTTATGGATCAAACAATAAACTAAGACATCTAATAAGTCATTGAGTGATAAATCAATAACAGAAATGGTTTGTTGCAGTCTTAAAAAGTATAGTATTGCCCAAACAAAATACTAGATTTGTATTGTTTAATAGAGCACTTAAAATGTACATATATGTTTTTAAGACCTATTTGATTCGTTCTTTGTCATATAATCATTAAGATCTTGGACACAATAAAGAGGAGAAATGAAAAAACTATATTATTGGTGAATATTTGAAAGTATCATTTAGACAATTTAATTTAAACAACACGATTGGAATGTATGTTTGTGTGGTTTTGTTTTTGTTTTTGTGACTGGAAAATCTATAATTTCTTAGCTAGAGTTTAGTCAGACAGGTAAACATGAGATGAAGTGCTCTCTGGATGTTATTTGCACAGAATGCTTTGCATTGAACTACTAAAAGGCCATAATGCCAATAATTCGCCACATCTTGTTTTAACAATCTATTAAAATCATTTCAACAAATATTTCCCCTTCAAAATATGCATTCTGTGTCTTCACCGGGAGGGGTTTGAGTAACTTTGTAAATTTCACTTAAGTGCAGTTACTTAAAGCATGTTTTGTTTTACATCACAGTTGTTTCTTATTTTAGAAAAGTTGAAACTGTTTTCCATGAATCCTTTTTTAACAGTGACATTGATCATTTTACACATTTTTGTTTCCTCAATACAAATGGATATTTAATTTATTGAACCCTGCTGTTTATTTCTCACTTAAATCAAGTCCTCTTTATTTTAGAAGGCTAAAATATAAAACAAATTAATTTGTTAATGATTAATTGACATTTATGTAAAATAGGGTTATTACTTATATCCACAAACATTTTGAAAAACTTGCATCCTAATTGAGAGACGGAGCCTGTAATAATTACTCTTATCTTTTAAAGCGCTGAAGTGGTAAAAACAAGTTTTGCACGTTAGTGTAACGTCCGTCTTGTGTGCATCACGGAGCCAGTAGCTTACCTTTGAAGGGGGATCCACCGCCAGTCTTTCATGGTTTCTGATGCTCAAGTGTTTCTTACTGTTTAAAATCAAGTTTAGGGAGATGCAGGATGCGTATGACGGGTATCATCAGTGACGGCTGATTGCTGTCCTTTTGTCACTCTGTGTTTCTCTTCAGGTGTGGTCTCTTGAACAGCCAGACTGGCACTGTAAGATTGACGAGGGCTCAATAGGACTAGTCTCCTCGCGTTGGAGTCCAGACGGACGTCACATTCTCAACACCACCGAGTTCCATGTGAGTGTGAAGCTGGTGCGTGCATGCATTCATGCACACGAAAGTGTGTTTATGCATATGCTTGTCTGGTTTCAACTGTTGCTGGCCCGCAAAGGAAGGGGGACCTGAAAATAGCCAGACACCAGAGACTGTCTTGACCGCCCCTACACTGCCCCCCCACCTGCTGCATGTATTCAGCCTGATTTCATAGTTCCCCTCCTGTTAGCGTCCTGTCATACATGGGTCTCAAGTACCTCTGGAACATGGGTGCAATGTAGATATGCCCTTCCAATCTATGTCTGGTATTTTCTATGTCAGCAACTCCTATTAATGATGTTCTTAGGCTACAACCAAACTAATACATTTTTGTTTACAAAACCGTGTTTTGAGAACAAAGCATAAACACAAGCGTTTAAAAAAAAAAAAAGATAATAATTTCTCGCCATACTAACATGCCTGAAAACGCATATCGCGTGATCATTCGTGTACAGCAGGCATGTGCTGTGTAAACAGGAAGGCAGATTGTCTACTCTGCGGATGCTTAGTTACAGAAAATATGAGTATCTTGTTTGATACTTAAGATCGTCCTCTGTCTTCCACACACACACACTAAAACGGGGACAAACTTAGTGGGGAAAAAAGCACAGCTAGCAAATGGAAAGTCCTCCGTGTTCATGTCAACCGCCCTCCTCAAAGCTGCAAACCATGCCTTCAAACGTCCGCTCCATAGAGATGTGACGAATCAGGGATGGACACGTTGTGACTCGACTGATAAGAGCCAATCAAGACGTGAACACGGGTCTCTGTTTCTGCCCATCCACACTAAAACGCAACCCTGGAGTTTTCAAACTAAAACGGCCAGTGTAGTGTGAAGGCTAGGCATAAACGTAGCAAAAGTAGTGCACAAATCTACTGCCATTGAGCAAAATGGTCTTGTTTGGTCATGCTTCTTACATTTTATGAAAACTATAGTCTCAATGCAGTGATATCAAATCACAGTTCACACTTAGGAGGCAAGCAAAGGATGAGAAGGAGCTGAAGTTCAGCTTGACTTGACCGGAGCTTGGCTGGTGGTGTTTCCGCGCCTCACGTC
Source organism: Pholis gunnellus (assembly GCF_910591455.1). Taxonomy (NCBI): domain Eukaryota; kingdom Metazoa; phylum Chordata; class Actinopteri; order Perciformes; family Pholidae; genus Pholis; species Pholis gunnellus. The sequence continues at coordinate 16,992,711 of NC_136536.1, read as the reverse complement.
TGTGTACACATCAATGAATCAATAATGTATTATACAAAGACTGACTTTTAGTCTGATACTGATATTAGCTTTGTAAAAAGTCCGATAGTTCTGTACTGCAATTCTTAACTGTACACCAATATACAGAATCTGTAAAGAGCTCATGTCGGGATGGATGGATGGGTTTTTGTTAATCGTGGCCTTAAGAATTATGTAGTTAATGTTTTTGTTTTTTTCAGTATGATCAAGCAGTCCTTTATAGGAGTGGGGGTTTCTATTGGAAATTCTTTCATACCATAATATTGACCCTTAAATATAACACGGTACACTAAATCAGTTTTACCTCCAGACGGATTTCGTTTCATTACTTTAAATACTTAAAATCTGCGTCATGTGAAAGGCAATGTGACAATTGCTCCCTCCTGCCAAAAACAGGCTAATGAAGAGAGAGAGTCTGGAGACCTTGAGTGTTGTTTATAACAGTCTGCATCTGAATTGAACCCAGACTAATAAAGATGTGTTTAGTTCCATTCAAGTCCTCTTGACTCCTGGTTTACATTCACTTCATAGTAAGCTTGTGTTGTAAGGGGTGAGAAGCTATAACAGCTACGTGTGGAATATGATGGGGGCACCGTCTTGGGCTGTGTCTGTCATGCTGAACCTGACTCCGGGAATCATTTGACAGGTGTTGTGGCCCAACACACAACTGTGTCTGGTCTGGAGAAGGGTGCAGGGAGTGCAAGTGTCTGTGGCATGTCTGCTTTGTGTCTGTCTGCGTCTTAAAGAAATAGAACGGAGGAAGATATAGACTCTGCATAGAGCACTGTAGTTCAAATGATCAATATCTAAAGTTTTACAATGACGATCTGGCCAAAAAGGCAGCAACAGGAAGCAAGTCGTTAGAAACTAATAAAACATAGAAACATCTCAATTAATCTCATACAAAAATAACAACATGATATATACAATATATAAAAAACAAGGTATCGGGTAGAAGCAAACTCAGAAACCGTTGCAGTGATCAGAGACTATCGTTTGTAAAGAGTTATTGAAGGGCGGTAACGGAATGAGGGTTTTGGAGTTTTAGCTTCGTTTGCAACTCGTTCCAGTCGCTTGGAGCAGCAAACTGGATCGAGAAGCGGCCGAAGACGGTGCAGACCTTTTGAAGGACCATGTTGATGAAGTTGCTAGAGCGTAAATTGCGGTTACTGTTGGAGATGATGATAGAGAGCGGAGATCTGTGGGGGTTTTACCAATTCTAGTTGTATAGATGAACTGATACCAGTTGTTGTGAGTGGTGTCAAAGCAAGCAGTTTGATGATTCTGGCCTAAAAAAAAATTTTTTTTTCTGACAGATAGACCAAACGATTAATAGAGAAAATAAGTAGATTAATCGATAATGAACATATTTGGTAGTTGCAGCCCTATTTCAGTATTCCCCTAAACACCTTTTAGATGTTTTGTGGAGCTTGTTTTTTCCAACCTTTTGAGTAAGACATTTGTTTCTTTAGATGGGTAATCCTGTACTGGTTCTGTCACTGGAAAATGTCAAGACCTGACACAGTGTTATCAACATATTATTCCTCGTTCTTGATTGTCGAGACTTTATATAAATCACTGGTGGGTGTTTGTTATGGTATAATAATGACATGCTTTTCATGGTAGTCCATGTCTCAACATCCTCTCGCCTGTTGTGCATTCAACAACGTGTTACTTACTGCCCTTATCACCTGGCTAAATATGAGCCGCAAGTTGAGTACCACTAAACGTTACTTAGCATCCTTTAGTAGTCGAGTTTGAAAAACTAATTTAACAGAGGCAAAATAGGCACCGGCTACCACATTGCCAAGGGGTCCACTGAACTTACCTTCACCCCAGTCCAACATTTCATTAAGGCTGTGCCAGACGGGTGTTCGTGTCGGGTTTGAATTTCAGCCCCACTCATAAACAGCCTGCTATATTAACTTGTTTAGGGACAGCTGCCTATGGTGTGGATCGTGCCACTGTGTGTGTGTGTGTGTGTGTGTGTGTCTGTCTGTCTATGTGTCAGTAAATCTGCTTAGCTGGCTGTGTGTCTGACTGTCTGTTTTCTTTTCAAACACAAACAGAATATTGTCAGATCTTTGTGATTTGGCAGGTACACAGTAATTTATTAGCTCACAACTGACAGTATACCAGTGGGAGGATGACAAAGCATACTGTGTCCCTAGTGCTAACAGGGTGGCAGCCGTAGACATACTACAGGTAAGGACCGCTTGTCCAGGCAGCTAGAAATGCTTTTGAGTTTTTCCTCAAAGGCCCCAAGTCAGACCTACAATGAGTTTTGAGCCGGACGTGTTGAAAATAACAGTTGTTTTTAAATATGGGATGGCGCCGTGTCACTGATTTAATAGAAAGTCTCGTTGCTGAAACCTAACCTATGTGTTTGTGAGACTTCACGCAAGTTGTCTTCTATTTGAATTCCCATTCCTGTCGTTTATCTTAGGACCTCACAAAATGCCACTCGCACATCCACGTTAATCCATGTGATAAAGTGAGGGTGGAAAAACTCCAGCCAAGGACATCATTGAGCTCGACTTCCCTAATGTGTTTTTTTTTTTTCTTTTTTTTAAACATTGTTGGGATTGGATTAGCAATAGCATTCTTGGCCAGTACTGCTGGAGACATGCTAGCGCGTAGCATTGTTGGCAACAACGCTACTGGACTAAACTGCAAATGTAGGCAGCTGCTTCACTGCAAGACGGGACAATAGCTCACCCATACCTATGTGTGGGCTGCACGAGGCTCCAGTTCCTTGGTAGAATCATGAGGCTGTAACAGGAGAAATAGGCTATATTGGTTTGAGATGGCTTCCTATGTGGAATGCCTGCAGTCTAATCCTCTGCTGACAGATAGGCCTATATGGCATCACACTCGCCCATTCTCTCCCACTCACATAGGCCAGCAACAAGAATGGCTGATAGATAGGTTTTATTCCAGGTTGCTGTCAGTAACTGTGGTCCACATCTGATTGTGGTTCTCATGTTTCTTACAGGCTGCGCTGTTGGTAAGGTTCCCGAATTCCCTGGTTGTCTTGTTATGAATACTTGCTAATAGATATTAAGTGGAAGAAATTAGCTTTAATTGTCCCATTTGGCAGTGTCTTAAGAAGATTGTCTTGTCATAACATGTCAAGTGGATATCATTCGTACACTTCCTGATTACAGTTACAGTCTCAAAGGGATTTGCAGGTTATCTATTATAAAACAAAAATTCTCAGCGCCTCCACCCCTTTTTTTTAGAAAACCACCCATTTGATAAAAATAACTAAAAGCCTCTCTGATCTGGAATTCTTGTACATTTAGTGTCAAAACTAAAGAAAATGCACTTGCCTGTAATTACAGCCGTTACTGATCACCAGTTGCAGTTATGCTAACCGCGGCACAGACGGGAATTTTTCCATCTCTGATGGATAACCAGCAGCTGTTATATTTGAGTTTAGCCTTTTCATGCCACCCTCAAGTCCCTAGCCCCCATCCCCAAGCTCCTGCTCACCTTTTGGTGAGGGTACTTCATCTAAAGTGTAGCTTTACCAACTAAGGATCTTATTGCATAGCACCCCACATGGAAAAGCATTTCCCACCTATTTTCTTCATGCTACCCACCCGCCTACCGAGTTTAAAGTTACACTGCCTTTCAGGTCTGGATCTCCACTCATCCCTTATGTGGCGGGTTCAAGAAGTGTACGAGTGTTTGTGTTTGAGCAATGTTGACATTTGTTACCATGGCACCATGTCTGAGGGGGATGTCCAGGAAGCGTGCAGTGAGGTGTTATTACAGGGTCTGCACAGCTGGATGGCTCGACCAAACCGGAGAGTCGACACTTCAGCCCAGTTGGGTGACAGACTTTGCAAGGTTCAAATGTCTGTCTGGACACTTTGATGAAAGCCTCGTCACTTCAGTAGTTTTAGCATTGCACATTCTCTAATGCAAAATACAGCATTAAGGGTAGGCTCAAATCTCAATAGCCAAACTATTTCTTTAATTATATTTATATTATTATGTTATTGTGTGTGTGTGTGTGTGTGTGTGTGTGTGTGTGTGTGTGTGTGTGTGTGTGTGTGTGTGTGTGTGTGTGTGTGTGTGTGTGTGTGTGTGTGTGTGTGTGTGTGTGTGTGTATATATACACATACAGGGATCTCTCCAGAGGCGTACACAACTAGTTTAAGTTAAACATTTTCACATCTTAATGGTCGAAACATGATCCCACATAGCTTAATGCACCCACAGTATATTGGCTTACTGTAAGCTGTAAAGGAAGGTATGACTGCCATGCATTCAACACCCGTAATGGTCCGGTGTTGTGCTTGCATGCCCTTGATACTTTATGTTAGTAATGACCACTGTATCTGTAATACAAATGTGTATGTAAATGTGAAGCAATCGTAGGCTGTCGGTGGGATTGCAGCTTTCTCTGTGAACACCTTAACGCCCATGCAACGGTACAGCAGTACAGACCTAAACACTCTTCTTGAATGGCAAGATACAACACATCGTATTGGTGCTTTAGTCAAATATGCTTCTCTGTTGGCTGAGTGCCGCCGATCTCGTTGAAGTGAGACTGGTTGGTATTTGAGTGACAGCTGTCGAAACTGAGCATTAGCACACGTGGTCTTTGTTATGCCGACTTGTGGCCAGATAGTTATTCTTTGGCTCTGCTTCTCATCTGTGGGAATGTACACAACCTGCTGGCTGTGCAACTTGCTGTTAATGTGCGACACTTGTCGAACATTACATCAGTGGACTGATCCTGCATGTCGAGATGTTTCCGATCTGTTCATTTAATATTTGCTCATGTCCTAATTTAATGGTTATAATCTCTTTCGATCCCTGTCAGCTACTGCAACCCCTTGAATATACGTGTTCATCCCCTGTGGAAATACACTTCACACACTCAGGGCCCAACAGGGCCATCCATCTAATGATGGACAGATTCCATGTCAGTGTCTTATATCCCTCACAGAGATTTATGATGGACCTCTTCAAAGACCTAAGGCACTCTGTCCACAGCCGTTAATGGGCGTGGTGGCCCATGCTAGCCTGTAGTCTGGATCTGTTCTGCTGATGGAAACGTCTTTGGGTGCAGAGGAGCACTTAGAGGCCTCATAAGGATAGCAGCCTGGTTATTGAGCTCGTATTAGGTCGCTGTTGACGCCCAGTCACCATAGAAAACACTCATTAGATCACAGCCGCAGTTAAGAACGTCTCACCGAAAGCTAGAAGTCGAATTTATCTTATTTAGATATGTAGAAGTCTAGTAGAGAGGGTATCTGGTCCACAATCGTCGTGCGGTTTTCTCAAAGTGGCTTGTAAAATCACTGTTTGCTTCAACACCCCATCTGGAATCCAAAATGTTTCTTTTTCATGTGGTGTTTTGAGCTGTACTCAACAACAGATTTATCAGAATGGCTGTTATTTTAGCTTATCACAGATATCGCTATCACTGTATACGTCTGCTGGTAAGTAACAAGAATTTCGAGACAAAAATCCTGTTTGGGTAACAACACAGTTTCTAGATGACCTCAGTTTTGTCCACTGGACAATTATTCAATAACCAGAGTAAAAGGATCCTTTGTAAATACATTATTGTCTTGTATTTAGATATTTTTTTCAAACTCTTAGTCATTCACATTATACATGTATTGGCGTGTAAAGTCCAGCATTAACTTGGATGTATGTATGCCCTTTGCGCTGCCTGGCAGTACGGTGTGCTTGTCATACTTTCACTCGTGAGATCATCCACAGTGATTTTTTTTTTTTCCCCCTCTTTCCTCTGGTGCCTTGACAGCTGAGAGTCACCGTCTGGTCCCTGTGCACCAAAGCTGTGTCTTACATCAAGTATCCCAAAGCATGTCAGAAAGGTCAGTATGAGAATGATGTTGCTTTATATGTTTTTTCTGTGGCTTATGATTGTATATGTATAACCATGAGTACCTGGGAGCAGGGCCGCTGGTCTGAGTGCCTCGGCATGCCCCAGGAATCACATGCCATTCTTTACCTTGTGGCGCGACCCGGGGTATGAGGCCAAACTATGGTCCTCTTCGCTGACAGCTGTGGCCCTCTTCAGTAAATGGGGCATGCTCTTCATAACAGGCCTGTCAGCAGCTTGGGGGAAAAATGATTGTCCATGTCACTCCTCATTTTCAGCATGCAATACTATGTCCCTCTGCGACCTGTGTATCCTCTAAACCGTCATATAAATAACGTGGCCGTGATAGTTGCATACCACCGACCTGATGGTGCCGAAGTGTCGGATAATTACATTGGATGAAATAAACAGGAAGCCACGAGGCTTTTTTATAGCCAACGTTGTTTGTTTTATTGCGCCATTGTATTTATTTATTCGTTGCTGCTGCTGTTTCTAAACTTCCTCTGAGGAATCAATTTGAATTAGTGTTGAAGAAAGTGGCCAAAAGCTAAATATACTTAAACTGTGTAAGCATTAAACCTAACTAAAGCACGTCCTTCTAGGTTGATTTATAGTTGGTGGTTTGTTTGTTTTTTCAACATGCATTTGTTGTTACGGTGTACTTGTCATTGTAAGGTATCATACTTCTGATTAAATGCCATAACTGGTCTGATTATAGCTTTCTCCCGTCATCTTTCACCCACAGGTATAGATTTCAGCAGAGATGGCTGCTACATGGCCTTGGCTGAACGCCGCGACTGCAAAGACTATGTCAGTGTGTTTGTGTGTGACGACTGGCATTTACTTAGGGTAAGTAAGTATTTTACTTGAGTTTTATGACCGTGATTATACATTTGAGTCGGCAACAGTGAAGAAATCGAAATGTATGCGACGGTAGGAATATGATTTAGTAAAACATCTAAAAAATGATTTGCTACATGATGTACAAGCTTCACAGCCACATGTACTGGCGACTTTTTCTGTTAATTTGTAGTGTAAATTGATTTTATTTAACTTGACTCTCTCACAGCATTTTGAGACTGAGACGCAGGACCTGGCAGGGTTGGAGTGGTCTCCCAATGGCTGTGTGCTGGCAGTGTGGGATAGCTGCCTGGAGGTGAGTCCTTTTCTCTACAGACTTAACACTTCACAAGAGAACAGGATAGATTAACGGCCTTGCTAGTTTTGTTGAGCAGGAACTAAAGTCTAAAATCTGCTCCAGTGGATCAGTATTTAAAGTATGAAATCCTCATTACATCCTGACAGCATCAATTAATTAAATGCTCTGACCAGGGTTGCCCGTTTTGGTTAATTTTAACCGCTAACTAACCGGTTAATTTTGAAGAAACAAACACAAAATGATTCACTCAATGAGCTTTGATGCCACATTTCAAAGCGCTTTATCCATTTAGAGGTTAAGAAATGTTAATGTTTTTGTTGTAAATCTTAAAGGAATTCATGATTTATCTTATATTTTATTGGCTTTGCTGAAGTTTATTTCTGCCTTTAGATATCAGGTCACAGGTGCTCCGATCAATCAGCCACCACGGAGCCAGGCCGATACACACTGGCCCCGGTGCCGCGGAGCTCGCCGCATCCTCTTCTGAACAGCTCAATTTGTCAATAAAACAACCTAGAACCATGGACTGTAAATTAACCTATAGGCTGTATCCTCCCCACAGTACAAGGTGTTGCTGTATTCTTTGGATGGCCGCTTGCTGTCGACCTACAGTGCCTATGAGTGGTCGCTGGGTGTCAAGTCTGTGACCTGGAGCCCCAGCAGCCAGTTCCTGGCCATTGGCAGCTTTGATGAAAAAGTATGGACAAACTCTTGATTGCTGTCGACATTGAAAAATAGGATCACATTATAGCTTGAAAGGACATAACTATCAGTAATGGTTGTAAAGCCATGTGCCTTCATATAGTACTCCACAGGTTTAGCATTGCATTTACACTGCTCTAACAACATCAGACGCACAATGGACAGTTTTAGAAGAAAGGATCATTTTTTCATTTAGCTTCTTCTTCTTTGTCAAAACTGGTCACCTATATTATCCACAATGCAGCTCGACCTTGGACAGTTTAGTCAGAGATTCAGATGTGTCATGCTAGTAGCTAATGTAGCCTCAAGCTGCTAGTCTCAAGCAGAAATGAGGAACAGGGAACAAAGGTCACTTTTCTCTAATTCCACACCCCTAGATTGTTTTTTTTTTTCATTTTAAAACTTGAAGTCGTCAGCCCCAACTAATGAGTGATGACACTTGAAGCAATTGATCAGGCGCTGCGCAGCTACATTTTGAGCCACAAGAGGCTTTATACAACTTTTTTCAGATATGCAGTTGTGACCTGTTTTACGGACAATGATGATTAAAATTGGTGGAGCTCAGAGAAATGGGGCTCATTAATTTTTTCATCAAGTGTCCGATATATGTTTTGACATAATCCTATAATATGATTTGTTATGTTATCAATATCTGTTCAAAGTAAATGACGAGACTTTATTACCCTCATGTCAGGTGCGCATCCTCAATCATATCTCGTGGAAGAAAATCACACAGTTTGAGCACCCAGCGTCCATCAACAACACAAAAGCAGTGAGTATTTCCCAGCATTCGTGACGAGCCTTGAAGGTATTGCAGTTCAATTATTAACTGTTTGTTGTGTTTCAAGGTTGTGTATAAGGAAGTGGAGAAGAGGACAGCTGTTGGAACTGATGACCTATCGCTACACATCACAATTGGCACCACCCTCTTCAACACCCAGAGCAAATGTATGTCAGCTTTTGAAGAGAGTAATCTAAAAGCAGTATTTGACTAAAACTACAGAGGTCAATTAACCAATTGTGTCAATATATAAACTCTATTTTTTCTGCTTGACTACTCCAGACGAGATCTGCCCAGCGCCAGTCCAGATTCCTGTGGTCAAACCTGACCCGGACCGAGCCAACCCCAAGATTGGTGTCTCTACTTTGGCATTCAGCTCAGACAGTCGCTATCTAGCCACCAAAAATGGTAAAACTTCACAGCTGTTCACTTTTACTGTCGTTTTGAACCCAAGTGGGTTCCTGAGGACCCTTAAAAAGTCTTAAAAGGCATTGAATTCATTCATCATTCATCATATTGGGTATTTAAATGTCTAAAAGCAATTTTTCAAAAGTCTTGAGAATGTTAAGACATGGGAAGTCATACAGGTTCACCAGAAACTCCTTCAGCTCAGACTGAGAGGTCTTTTAAAGGGATGTTCGTCCACAGGGACCGCCAAAATCAACACGAAAAAAACTTTTTGTAACTTTAAATCCTCAAAATAATTGGTAACATTTGTTTTTTTTATATAATTCCCTGTATGCATCTTGCATTAACGTCATGCAGATGTTTATTGTTACAATAAACATTTGAGCAAAATTGTCTCCACCCCAAGTCATTTTTTTCTTCAAATGTGGTTATTGAAAAGTTGGGCTCAACTTTAATTACAAATGGCATTCAAAAATCTTTAAAAGTCTTCAATCTAACTTGTCATTGGTAGGCAGTTGGCGGCAGTTGTAGGAGCTGTATACTGTATTATATGTAAATAACAGTTTCCACATTTTTGGTCATCAACTTTAGTGTTAACTTATTTTTGCTGCAATGCTAGTGTTCCATGGCTCTATAATATGTATCTGTGTTTCTCTGACTTCAGACAACATGGCCAGTGTTGTGTGGGTGTGGGACATGCAGAAGCTGAGCCTGGTGGCTGTGCTTGAGCAGACATCGGCTGTGCGTTGCTTTCAGTGGGACCCCCGACGGCCCCGGCTGGCACTGTGTACAGGCAACACCAAACTCTACCTCTGGTCCCCGGCAGGCTGCGTTTCTGTCCAAGTCCCCACTGAAGGTAACGAGCTCGGCCACTAAGAGTTGAAACTGTCAAGCAGCTGGAATACACAGCTTTATTATGGTGTTCTCAGATCTAGAAGGAGGACAGTGCACTGTAACGTCTCTCTCTAATGACTAACCCTAACCCGGGAAGACGACCCGCTCTGTATGTACACATAAACGGCTCATTCTAAGGTAAAGATAACACAACAATTCTTATTTTCCAGGCTAAACATACATTAAAGAAAACATACTCATTATATTTCTGCCAGGTGATCCCCCTAAATTCTACACACTGTTCCTTTTTAGTTTTGCTTTTCAAATTGTTTCTTCCTGTGCAAAGGAAATATGTCCCACCAGTGTCAGAATTGAAATCTTTACCTTTTTGATGCTCCTCTGTGATGCTGCAGTTAATTTTGATTTAGCCTGAAAGGTGTGTGTGTTGTACTGAGAAACGGCAAGTAAAAAAACAACAGAAAATTCAATTGTCATAGCACCAAGTCAGAATCAATGCAACTTGTTAGGGCTGACAATTTGAACAAAGTTGAATGTGGATTGTTATGCACAGTGGTTTATTTTACCTTCATGTTGTGTATGTTTAGATGTGTGGTCACAACACTTGCCCCTCTCTCTATTCTGCCAGGTGGTTTACAGGTCCAGTCTCTACACTGGCACTGCAGTGGAGACTCTCTGATCCTGCTCGGCAAGGAGCAGCTGTGTTTGTGCTACATGGACATCGACCAGGAGGACAAGTAAATAACAAAGAAGCACAGGTCTCGAGAATAACTTGATTACAGGTCTAGCTTATTTGGCAATACACACTTGGCCGGTAATGTGTTATGGTGACGACGAAATGACTCAAAGTCTCAACTTTCACATGCTGAATTGTTGCTTCTCGACACGTTTTTAAGGCCCTCAGTGCAGGTTACTGGGATGTTCAAGTCAAAAACGTGAAAAACCTGCCATGATATTCCTCCCGAGCGACAGACAAATCACTTTTTTTAAATAACCGAATGTGTACTGAAAAACTAGTTTTGAACACTGTGAAAAGATAGAGGTTTACAAAGTTGTATAGATTTCACTGTACTTAAGTATTTTCTATGTGTTTTACCTTGAAATTGTGTAATTATTTTGAATAAATTGTCATAAATAACAGCTTACGGTGAGTTGCTAAAGTTTGTACATCGAAATCTTTCAGTTTATTAAAAAGGTTTGTGTAGTCGGCCCAGGCAGTTCATGATTGTAATAAGTACTCTCTCTCTGACAATTAAATATTTATTTTCTGGAAGCATTCGTGAGTTTACTGCAACAAAATAACAGCAGATAAATAAAACTCAAATAGTATTTACAAATCTATTTGAAGATATTCCTTTTATAAAACATCTGTCATGCAAACTTAACGTGCAGGAAACATGCAAAAGTAAAGACACAATTATTCATTGGCATTGTTGAGCATGAAAATATGGCCCGTTAACTTTGGTAACACAACAATTATATATTATAGGATGCCGTTTAGGGGGAAAAAAAACACAGAAATCTTGTTCACAAGATATATACAGACAGGTTGAGGAAATGATGTAAAGCTTTGTCTGCGTGAATTTCATTTAGTAACCCATCGTTTATTCCCACTGCAGAGATTAATGCAGCCGAGTGCCAATGTGTGCCTAAAACGAATGCAGGACCTTTAAGGCAACTTCTCAACAAACATAGACACGGTTTACAAGTTCATGTTGCATAAAACATCTGTAACATACAACATTTAGCTATAGTAGCTAAAGCAGCTCTCCGTGTGGAACATGAGCTCCATCCTCTGAGCAAAGACATGAATAAGCAAATGTAAACATGGAGAGCACAACACTGGCCAGTAAGAGAAGGTCACAACATGTAGTTTATCATCTCCACTGATCAAGATTCATTGACACCCAAGAGTGTATAATAATCATGTAAAATGACCTTAAAACTAAATCCCTCCATCCATAAGCTGCTCTTCCATTTCGCGAAGCTACCCTATGATCAGAATAATGCAATCCTTCATCTCAAACCTTTTATTAATGTAGCAAATATGGAACATATTCTTAGCTGGTGTTTTGGTTTCACTGTATTTGTCATTGCTCTACTCTGGTCGGCTGGTTTGCTGTAGAAACGAGCCCAAACAAAGCCCAATCCTGAAATAACGACCCCTAAACCATAAGATCTAAACTCAGATCATTGTTTTTGACAGTCTGTCAATCAATGGTTAAACAAGGAGCATGAGACTACAAGAAGCTCAATCTAGAATAAATACAGAAGTAATGAATGAATGTGCTCTCTCCTTTGTCTCCAACTTATGTCACATGTGCATACACTCCTGCGGGCCTACGTGGGTATGGCAGATCTGCGAGCAACTCTTTGCAGGAAAGGTACTCGGGGCGCAAAAAACAAACCTAAAAAACATAGACAATCGATGCAGTGCTGCGCATTATTGACCTACAGTAGGCTGACCACTTTACCGCACCAATTTAGGAGGTGTGGACATCTCATGGGCTCAACTTACACACACACACACAGATTGCGCATTACACTGTAGTGGAGCGACAGCTTCTCTCAGACAGCGCAGTGTAACACAGACACATGGGTTGAATTCAGTTGTAATTTGGAGAAACTTGATTTTTAGAAGCCAATCTTCCCACGGGTTATGGAGTAGCCCAACTTGGCCTCATTGTTGATGAAGGACATGATACCTAGATAGGTCTCGATGAGCAGGGGTCTCTCCAGGATCAGGACACCGTTAGCCCGACCGGGGATGGGGTGCTCCCTATGGGCTTTCTTCACTGCCTGCACCAGCTGGGTCCTGAAGTTGTCCAACTTGGTAAGTAAAAGGAAAAAGAACATGAAACGGAAACACCCCTCCAAAAAACTTCCAATCAATTACGCTACTCTCAAGTGTGGAATAATGGATATACTTGAGAGTTGAGCTAAAATGATCTTGCTCCATTTAATACATGTCACAATGCTAATGGCTCTGAAGGGGAAGATACAGTCATTGCCCCAGGCCCTGTTTTTGCCTTGCCAACAAGAAAAACAACTTTGAAAATAACTGTTTGTACACAAAGAGATGCCCACACTGTTTTTAAGTTATATGAATAACATTCTTTCTCTCAAGGCATGACTGATTTTCAAGGCAGCGATCAGTCTGTTATGAGCTGTGACTGCAAGAGCAGTTTTTGCATGAATTAACTGCTGCACCATTGGTCACCACACAGAGAAACATGTTCATGTACCTTATTTACCTTATTTCAACTTTAAATCTTCTGTTTTTAAAATGTAAGATAATCCATTGGATGATGACTCAAAATGCATTTTAGTCTCATTCAATGAAAGAGATTCTACCTGGCAGAGAGAGGCCACCGTCTCATCAGCGTGGGCCATGGAGTGCTCTGTGAGGGTGGCGTAAGGCATGTCTGTAGACCAGGGGTTCCAGCGGTTTAAGAACGAGGCCCGAGGACGTTTGTCCCACTGGACACGAATCCCGTAGCCCTCTCTCCTGTAAAATAACACATCGGTGTAAGAGCTGTTGGAATTTTAAGAATCAGCCAGCTACCAAGTCACCAAGCTGAGCCACGTGTGTTTAGAGAAAGAGACGAAAGAAAAATCTGAATTCATACAGCCTTTGATCTCCAGCATTTATTACATTTCATCTCTTCATTCTGAATATTACAACTCTTTCATTTTGTGAACCTTTCTATACAGTAGATGTTAAACAGGCTTGCATACTTGTTAAGGGATTTGGGCGGGAACTCAAACTCGCCCACTGAGATGGTGTCTACAGCGTTGAGAGAGATCCTTACGACCTGCTGACACAACAGGTTGATGAAGTCGTACTTGCACACCAGCAGCGACCTGTGCACACGACCAAAAAATGTCAAATTGTGTTGACAAACAATGTCATATTATGGTTATATTTCCTCAAACATTTGGATCAACAAAATATAGTTTTTGACTTACCTATCAGTTATAAGCACGAGTCGCTCCCTCTCATTGTTCCAGTGGTCAATTCTACAGAAACGCACACAAATTGGCAAATTGACCAGCTGCTTTGTAAAGCACAATTACTCAGTTTACTTGGTTTACTCAGTTGCATTGTTAACAAAAGATAAATGTATAAATCTACAAGATAATGAGGGAAAAAACGGTCAAATCTTTGGCTCCCATTTAACATAATTAGCAGCTAGATTAGAAAACAAGATCCTTAACAACAAACATTTACTCTGCAGCTTTAACAAATCTACAGCGGATGTGTCTTAAGGTACATTAGGCCCCAATGTTCACACAGCAGCTCACCTCACAACAGCTGTCCCATGTTTCAGGCTGATAATAAACCAGTTACATGCTGCTGGGATACTTACTCTGCCAGCAGCCAGACGCTGAGCACCTCTCCATCCTCAGAAGGGAGTGCCACGGTCCTGATGTCGCTCACAGCCTGCTCAATGGTGCCTGGCTGAGATCAGCATCACACAACAGGACTCATCAGCATCACCCATTCCTCCCTGTGGTGTGCTGGTGTAGCTTTGACAATGCACTGCTATTTATTAAGCATGGTCTGTTAACGGTGCCGTTTATTTATCACGCTTATCGTTTGTATTGAAAGGGGCTATTTTAAAGAGACACACGGAATCAAATCGGCTGTGGTGTCGATTCACTTACCCTGAACACGAAATAGTCCTTCACTTTCGCTTGCATCGTGGGGTTATGCACATGGAAAGGCGTCAGCGTTTGTAACGGGGGGCAGCAGGCCACGGAGGCTCCGTGTCCGAGGCTCCGTCCGGCCTCCGGCGGCGTGAAGGCAACCTCCACCCCCTCCTCGGCTTCTGCAGAGTGGAGAATCGCAACGCCCGGGCTCTCCGGCTCCACCGTGTCGTTCAGCTGGAGCATGGTGCAACTAACGGTGTTCGGGGAGCTCCCCGGACAATGTGGGCCAAGTGTTAGATAAGACGAAGTGCCTTCGAAGATGCAGTCTCACCCATTGCGCACGGACAATGTTTTGATTGTGAGCGCTATGAGGAAGCAGAGCCCTCTTCCTTCACTTCCCCCCCTTTGATTTCCTTCCTCTTAAAGGGACATCATGTTTTAACGGAGATAATTGCGGAAACAGGTGGTCAGAGTGGATGAGCGCACTTTTGTTTTGATTGTCAGTTCTATGATGACTAAATAATCCAAATTGACCAATTTGATTTGATTCTACACATCCTATTAACCTATAATTATGTGGTTGTGATGTCTCCATATTTACACCCTCAGCCTGCTTGAGTGTTTGTATTGGCTCATGTCCAGTTTAAGCTAGAAGGGTTCAGTCATATTGTTGGGATCTGGCAGGAGCGGGATTGGTAATTAGTATAATACATTTAGTTATTGATATCGATACAATTACTATCAATAGGATCATTAATGTATATTAATAATATCGGGTCACCACCCTGGCAACAGGGACCAATAACCAAACAGTGGATGAAGTCTCAAAATTGGTGTTCACTCAAAATGTCAATAGTTAAGGTTAACAGTGAAGGGTTTAATACCAGTACTGACTATAACCAGCTGATACTACATATGCACATATTGCAAACTGACCATAATTATCTGCACAATTACTGCTCCATTTTCAGGGCTTGGTTGGACAGTTGGTTTGCTAGGTAGAACAGAACGACTTGCTAATATCCAGTACAAGATTATTTTTCGTTCATGCAAGCTTCACAGCAATGCCAATACTCTCTCCAGGTTGCCAGCTTTCCTTGAAAACAAGCGGCAATCTGATCAGAAGCCTTCCCAGCTAATGACAAGCAGGGTTGCCCTAAAAGTGTGTGCAGTAGCATGCAAGAGGCCTTTTTCATCTACACTGTCCAGTTAGGACAACACATTCTCTCTCCCAACTCTTCAAATATCAACACATTTGTCACAGGTTATGAGCTTCCAACCTCCATTTTCAGTTGCGAAACTCTACATTTAGTCATATTATGACATTATGACTTAAAGATCTAAACTGCACACATGACTGCTGCTGCCTGCTGGTGGATGTT
The DNA here is from genome assembly GCF_910591455.1 of Pholis gunnellus. Lineage (NCBI taxonomy): Eukaryota > Metazoa > Chordata > Actinopteri > Perciformes > Pholidae > Pholis > Pholis gunnellus. Next base: position 16,976,887 of record NC_136536.1, on the reverse strand, counting down.
TTTGTAACATTGTGTTATTGTTATTGTTCTTACAAAAGTCCGCCTTTATTACTGTGCTGGGTTTATTGAGGAAGCAAAGAGAGAAAACTATTCTTTATCACTCCTCTAACTTGGGTTTCTGGTAAGTCTTTGCTTATCTCAGCCAATTAACAGGCTCAGGGAGGTCACAATATCTCACTGTGTCATTATTGTTTGAACACGTAGACAGTAGTGTGCTGTAGGTAATAATTATTATCAAAGGTATGCACATGTTTCTGATAAACTGTTCTGATTATCAGCAGAGGACATTATTTAAGGCTGGGATTAACACTGAAATTACAGAAGACTACAGAACTACTGAACTGCATACATAGACTGCCACTTTGAGGATGGAGAGGACAATGTGTTTTCCACTGTTGCTGCTGATCTGCTCTCTCTCCACAGCTCAGCTTCAGACAGAGTCTGACAACGAAATTATTCCACATGGAAAGCAAACCGAATCCCAGGGAAGAGAACCAACAAATGTTTCTGACCACCAACAGACCTGCACACAAGACATCAACGCTGTGCTGAGAGAGATGAGCGCCGCGTTGGCTGAACAGAGGGTGGAGATGAGGCACTTACAGAGAGAAAATGAAGGTACTGTAGTATGTTAAGTTGTGAGGGAAGTACTTGCAGCACGAACCACTTTGTTATTACAGAACGGACCGAAATAATGTTTACAAAAAATATGTCATTGAATCTTCTTTTTTCCCTTTTTATTTTTTTTAGCACAGACAGCCAAGCTGAGAGAACTGGAGTTACAAAAGACTGAGGTGGACAAGCTGAAGCAACAGCTGAAAGGTACACGTCAAAATGACATATTAGAGACAATATAAACAGTATAAGACTGTTTTTCCTACATATATACACAGTATTATGGACAGTATAAAGTAATTTGTTGGAACAATATACAGGTTTTCAGTGGCTAAAGCACACCCTAATGAAAACAATGATGATGAAATACGTTTAACAGTCAAAGATTGTTTTTATTGGAGACAAAAATGTATTTCTCATTGCACCTATTCTAATTGATTTCAGCACAGGCAGCAGAGCTGAGCAACACGAGAGCAGAGCTGAACAACATGACATTCAGGACAGATGTCACAGAAAACCAGGTGGAGGCTCTGAAAAGAGATAATGAAGGTAAGATAAAATAAGATATTTGAACAGTTTGGTTATAATAGATAACAATAATCAATTTAGAAAAAAGCTCATTATTGTCATGGTCAATGTTGTCATTATCGCTGTAACATCATTCTCTAACATGAGTAAGTTTCTCTCTTTCTCAGTCAAACAGGTGGCTTTCTCAACATGTCTGTTGGCTTCAGGCTCAGGAACAATCGGACCATTCAACACACAAACTCCTCTGGTCTTCAGATACGTTGTCACAAACATCGGAAATGCCTACAACCCAAACACAGGTACTTTAATTCACAATTTTAAATATTTTCATTGACTTTTTTGCAATGTCTGCTTCAACCACATCATAAACAGATAATTCCCCAGTTACATTCACTGACAAAACTGTCCCACAGGTTTTTTCATTGCACCAGTAAGAGGAGCCTACCACTTTGAGTTCTACATAGCTGCACATGGAGATCCTTCACATGTTTCAGCTGCTGTGTTGGTCAAGAACGGAGAGCATATTTTTATAGCATATGAGCATCAGACGTCCGGTTTTAGTAAATCTGCTAATGGTGCCACACTGCTTCTAGAGGTCGGAGATGTTGTTCAATTGCATCTCTGGGCAAACGCAAAAATTTATGACAGTGGAAATCGTCATAGCACCTTCAGTGGTAATCTGCTTTTCACCATGTAAAAGAAAAACAGGTCTTTGTTTTGCTCAGTTTAAGAGTATCGTGTACACTGCAGCCACGTATCAGAAAATGACATTATTTTTTCCTGTATATGAATGCTGATTGACAACCCTGCATAAGAACAACAATCTTCTTCATGAGAAAAGGTTCATTCATTTTTCATCCGCACGTCTTTCCGGATTTGCATCAAAATACGCAGTCATAGACAGTGAGGGAATACTTGTGCCAGATGTTTTGTTAACATTAGATCAAGGGAGTGTCGTAATAGATGAGAAACATGTGTAAATGTTCAGAAATCCAGGTCTGGTGCTGTTAGTGTGAGAGGGGACATTCCCTTTTTTCCTTCAAATGTATGACACAGTCGCTGTGTTTTTTTATTTGTAACTACCGATTATTATCTAGACAAACAGGAATACTGTATCAGTACCAGCAAATTATAGTCTCATTTACAGTATTTAGCCTGTATATGAAAGTTAATGACAAAGCTTCATGTCAACAATAATTTGTACATGTTGTATACACTGTATTATTTTTATGTTCTCTTACATTTGAATAAAAGCATAATGATATCACTACATTACTATCTCTGGATTTTTCTTCAACACTTGATAAATTGTGTTTTGAAATAAAATATTTTCTAATTGTAGCAGAAAACCAAATAAATGTAGAATGAAGTAAGTATTATTGAGCAAGGGTAACCCACGACTCAAACATCAATTATACTTTTTTATATTATGTAATGTATATTGTGATTAATACTGACTGTGTGGTAGTCATTGACATTATAGTGACCCTGTTATTCAATACACAAGTAGTTAAATCTAGTATTTTCATCTCTACTTTTATAACTTTAATTTTCCTGTTACATTTTGTTTTGCCTGTTCATTCACTATCAAATTGTAACTAATTCTTATTACACAGAGTTGTTGTTGTCACATAAATTACAAGCTCAGTGAACACAATCATTGATCCATTTTTAGTTAAGAAGCTTTACACTTCCTAGGTCATATTGCTGGCTGCTTATGCACTCGGAATAAAGAACTGAACTGAAGTTTGTAAAAATGTAATGTATGTTCATGATATATGTTTAGTAGAGAGAGAGAGAGAGAGAGAGAGAGAGAGAGAGAGAGAGAGAGAGAGAGAGAGAGAGAGAGAGAGAGAGAGAGAGCAGCACATGGTGCAGAGGTGAACAAAGCATGCACTACATCACATTAACTGTGTCTAAAAAGTGTGTGTGAGTGAAAGAAATCCTTTTAAATTTTCACTAGACTAAGAAGAGTTCAAAGAGTTTTTTAGGATTGGAAGCAGAGGTTAGGACTTTAGAGCGGAAGAAAGCAGCTTTATCAGTAGATAGAGAGGAGGAAAAAGTGGAAAGAAGAGATTGGAAGTTAAGAAGGTCCTCCGGGAGTTTGCTTTTTCTCCATTTACCCTCAGCCTCTCTTAGGCTCCGTCTATCAGTACGCACTGAGTCCAACAGCCACGGGGCAGGTGGAGTTGGTCGTGCAGGCCTGGACGTGAAGGGACAGACGTTGTCCAAAGAAGAGGAAAGGGTGCAGAGGAGAAGATCAGTAGCAGTATCAGGGGATAGGAGAGAGAAGGATTCAGGGTCAGGGAGGGCAGAGGTAACAGAAGAGGAAAGATCAGCAGGGGAAAGGGAGCGGAGGTGACTACGGGTAGAAACCATGTGGGTAGGTGGAGGAAGTAAGGGGGGAGAGGAGAGGGAGAGGGAGTAGGACTTGAAGTAGTGGTCAGAGAGCTGGAGGGGAGTGACAGAGAGGTTGGCAGTAGAACAGTGTCTAGTGAAGATAAGATCCAGCTGGTTGCCGGCCTTGTAGGTTGGAGGAGAAGAGGAGTGGTAAAGGTCAAAGGAGGAGAGGAAGGAAAGAAGAGGTTCTAACTTATCAGTCTGGATGTTGAAGTCGCCGAGCAGGATGAGTGCGGGCTGAAGCCGATCACAGCTGACATTGGGCAAAGGCAGGGTATTCCCTATACTGGGACTTTCTAATGACTTTTTTCGAAATACCATACCATTACTTTTTTGGCACTTTTTTAATATATGCTATACTATGACTCTTCTATTATTGTTTTGAAATACTATACTATGACTTTTTTGGAAATACTATACTATGACCTTTTTTTTCTAACTATACTTTACTTTTTTAAACATGCTATACAATAACTTTATTATGACTATTTTCAACATGCTATACTATGACTTTGTTCGACTTAATATACTATGCCTTTTTATTTAGCTTTTTTAAACGTGCTATTCTATGACTTCTTATGACATTTTTTGACATGCTATACTATGACTATTTTGGTTCTGTCAATCAATGGTTAAACAAGGAGCATGAGACAACAAGAAGCTCAATCTATATTAAGTACAGAAGTAATGAATGAATGTGCTCTCTCCTTTGTCTCCAACTTATCTCACATGTGCATACACTCCTCCGGGCCTATGAGAGTATGGCAGATCTGCGAGCAACTCTTTGCAGGAAAGGTACTCAGGGCACAAAAAACACAGACAATCTATACAGTGCTGCGCATTATTTACCTAGGCTGACCACTTTACCACATCAATTTAGGAGGTGTGAACATCTCATGGGCTCAACTTACACACAAGTAAACATGAAGTGGATTTAGGAATAATGGTGTTAAATTAAGCTAAGATGAGTTTACACTGTTATTTTACCAGTTTCAATTAAATGTTGACGCCTCTATAACCAAGTTAAGCAAATGAGACTGAGGACAACTATATACAAGAAAAGATGTTCACTTTGCCTAATATGGTAGCTTGACAGAGTTATCCACGTGTACCCTGGTGTTCTCATGTTTACTTTCTCAGACAGGTGCTTCATATCCCTCACTCCCGTAACTGTCCATGCTGGATCTGACCATAATTATCTGCACAATTACTGCTCCATTTTCAGGGCTTGGTTGGACAGTTGGTTTGCTAGGTAGAACAGAACGACTTGCTAATTTTCAGTACAAGATTATTTTTCGTTCATGCAAGCTTCACAGCAATGCCAATACTCTCTCCAGGTTGCCAGCTTTCCTTGAAAACAAGCGGCAATCTGATCAGAAGCCTTCCCAGCTAATGACAAGCAGGGTTGCCCTAAAAGTGTGTGCAGTAGCATGCAAGAGGCCTTTTTCATCTATACTGTCCAGTTAGGACAACACATTCTCTCTCCCAACTCTTCAAATATCAACACATTTGTAACAGGCGTTGAGCTTCCAACCTCCATTTTCAGTTGCGAAGCTCTACATTTAGTCATATTATGACATTTTGACTTATTAGCACTTATGACAGATTTTTGGGATTGACCTGGTAAAGTCAGTTAGGAAAATTGAGGCTGTGGTGAAGATCACATAATCTGCACACATGACTGCTGCTGCCTGCCAGTGGATGTTTTTGTAACATTGTGTTATTGTTATTGTTCTTACAAAAGTCCGCCTTTATTACTGTGCTGGGTTTATTGAGGAAGCAAAGAGAGAAAACTATTCTTTATTACTCCTCTAACTTGGGTTTCTGGTAAGTCTTTGCTTATCTCAGCCAATTAACAGGCTCAGGGAGGTCACAATATCTCACTGTGTCATTAATGTTTGAACACGTAGACAGTAGTGTGCTGTAGGTAATAATTATTATCAAAACGGTGTCCTGCACATGTTTCTGATAAACTGTTCTGATTATCAGCAGAGGACATTATTTAAGGCTGGGATTAACACAGACATTACAAAAGACTACAGAACTACTGAACTGCATACATAGACTGCCACTTTGAGGATGGAGATGACAATGTGTTTTCCACTGTTGCTGCTGATCTGCTCTCTCTCCACAGCTCAGCTTCAGACAGAGTCTGACAACGAAATTATTCCACATGGAAAGCAAACCGAATCCCAGGGAAGAGAACCAACAAATGTTTCTGACCACCAACAGACCTGCACACAAGACATCAACGCTGTGCTGAGAGAGATGAGCGCCGCGTTGGCTGAACAGAGGGTGGAGATGAGGCACTTACAGAGAGAAAATGAAGGTACTGTAGTATGTTAAGTTGTGAGGGAAGTACTTGCAGCACGAACCACTTTGTTATTACAGAACGAACCGAAATAATGTTTACAAATAATATGTCCTGTCATTGAATCTAATTTTTTACCCTTTTATTTATTTTTTAGCACAGACAGCCAAGCTGGAGTTACAAAAGACTGAGGTGGACAAGCTGAAGCAACAGCTAAAAGGTACACGTCAAAATGACATATTGGAGACAATATAAACAGTATAAGACTGTTTTTCCTACATATATACACAGTGTTATGGACAGTATTAGGTAATTTGTTGGAACAATATACAGGTTTCAGTGGCTAAAGCACACCCTAATGAAAACAATGGTGATGAAATACGTTTAACTGTCAAAGATTGTTTTTATTGGAGACAAAAATGTATTTCTCATTGCACCTATTCTAATTCATTTCAGCACAGGCAGCAGAGCTGACCGACACGAGAGCAGAGCTGACCGACACGAGAGCAGAGCTGAACAACACGACATTCAGGACAGATGTCACAGAAAACCAGGTAGAGGCTCTGAAAAGAGATAATGAAGGTAAGATAAAAAAAGATATTTGAACAGTTTGGTTATAATAGATAACAATAATCAATTTAGAAAAAAGCTCATTATTGTCATGGTCAATGTTGTCATTATCGCTGTAACATCATTCTCTAACATGAGTATGTTTCTCTCTCTTTCTCAGTCAAACAGGTGGCTTTCTCAACATGTCTGTTGGCTTCAGGCCACGGAACTATCGGACCATTTAACACACACACTCCTCTGGTCTTCAGATACGTTGTCACAAACATCGGAAATGCCTACAACCCAAGCACAGGTACTTTAATTCACAATTTTAAATATTTCTATTGACTTTTTTGCTATGTCTGCTTCAACCACATCATAAACAGATAATTCCCCAGTTACATTCACTGACAAAACTGTCCCACAGGTTTTTTCATTGCACCAGTAAGAGGAGCCTACCACTTTGAGTTCTACATAGGTGCACATGGACATCCTTCACATCCTTCAGGTGCTGTGTTGGTCAAGAACGGAGAGCATATTTTTATTGCATATGAGCATCAGACGTCCGGTTTTAGTAAATCTGCTAATGGTGTCACACTGCTTCTAGAGGTCGGAGATGTTGTGTTTTTGCGGCTCTGGGTGAACTCAAGAATTTATGACAATGGAAATCATCATAGCACCTTCAGTGGTAATCTGCTTTTCACCATGTAAAATAAAAACAGGTCTTTGTTTTCCTCAGTTTAAGATTATCGTGTACACTGCAGCCACGTATCAGAAAATGACATTATTTTTTCCTGTATATGAATGCTGATTGACAACCCTGCATAAGAACAACAATCTTCTTCATGAGAAAAAGTTCATTCATTTTTCATCCGCATGTCATGTTTTTTTTCTTCTTTTTTTGTATCAAAATACGCAGTCATAGACAGTGAGGGAATACTTGTGCCAGATGTTTTGTTAACATTAGATCAAAGGAGTGTCGTAATAGATGAGAAACTTGTGTAAATGTTCAGAAATCCAATGACTTATCTCACAATGTTAACAAATTCTAAACAAAGTCCTCTAACTTCACCTGGATCAAGATAAACACCAGAACCTACTTGCTCAGCATTTTACTTTGTTCGAGAGAAACTCAAACTGTCTGCTGCTGTTAGTGTGAGAGAGGACATTCCCTTTTTTCCTTCAAATGTATGATACAGTCGCTGTGTTTTTTTATTTGTAAGTACCGATTATTATCTAAACAAACAGGAATTCTGTATCAGTACCAGCAAATTATAGTCTCATTTACAGTATTTAGCCTGTATATGAAAGTTAATGACAAAGCTTCATGTCAACAATAATTTGTACATGTTGTATACACTGTATTATTTTTATGTTCTCTTACATTTGAATAAAAGCATAATGATATCACTATATTACTATCTCTGGATTTTTCTTCAACACTTGATACATTGTGTTTTGAAATAAAATATTTTCTAATTGTAGCAGAAAACCAAATAAATGTAGAATGAAGTAAGTATTATTGAGCAAGGGTAACCCACGACTCAAACATCAATTATACTTTTTTATATTATGTAATGTATATTGTGATTAATACTGACTGTGTGGTAGTCATTGACATTATAGTGACCCTGTTATTCAATACACAAGTAGTTAAATCTAGTATTTTCATCTCTACTTTTATAACTTTAATTTTCCTGTTACATTTTGTTTTGCCTGTTCATTCACTATCAAATTGTAACTAATTCTTATTACACAGAGTTGTTGTTGTCACATAAATTACAAGCTCAGTGAACACAATCATTGATCCATTTTTAGTTAAGAAGCTTTACACTTCCTAGGTCATATTGCTGGCTGCTTATGCACTCGGAATAAAGAACTGAACTGAAGTTTGTAAAAATGTAATGTATGTTCATGATATATGTTTAGTAGAGAGAGAGAGAGAGAGAGAGAGAGAGAGAGAGAGAGAGAGAGAGAGAGAGAGAGAGAGAGAGCAGCACATGGTGCAGAGGTGAACAAAGCATGCACTACATCACATTAACTGTGTCTAAAAAGTGTGTGTGAGTGAAAGAAATCCTTTTAAATTTTCACTAGACTAAGAAGAGTTCAAAGAGTTTTTTAGGATTGGAAGCAGAGGTTAGGACTTTAGAGCGGAAGAAAGCAGCTTTATCAGTAGATAGAGAGGAGGAAAAAGTGGAAAGAAGAGATTGGAAGTTAAGAAGGTCCTCCGGGAGTTTGCTTTTTCTCCATTTACCCTCAGCCTCTCTTAGGCTCCGTCTATCAGTACGCACTGAGTCCAACAGCCACGGGGCAGGTGGAGTTGGTCGTGCAGGCCTGGACGTGAAGGGACAGACGTTGTCCAAAGAAGAGGAAAGGGTGCAGAGGAGAAGATCAGTAGCAGTATCAGGGGATAGGAGAGAGAAGGATTCAGGGTCAGGGAGGGCAGAGGTAACAGAAGAGGAAAGATCAGCAGGGGAAAGGGAGCGGAGGTGACTACGGGTAGAAACCATGTGGGTAGGTGGAGGAAGTAAGGGGGGAGAGGAGAGGGAGAGGGAGTAGGACTTGAAGTAGTGGTCAGAGAGCTGGAGGGGAGTGACAGAGAGGTTAGCAGTAGAACAGTGTCTAGTGAAGATAAGATCCAGCTGGTTGCCGGCCTTGTAGGTTGGAGGAGAAGAGGAGTGGTAAAGGTCAAAGGAGGAGAGGAAGGAAAGAAGAGGTTCTAACTTATCAGTCTGGATGTTGAAGTCGCCGAGCAGGATGAGTGCGGGCTGAAGCCGATCACAGCTGACATTGGGCAAAGGCAGGGTATTCCCTATACTGGGACTTTCTAATGACTTTTTTCGAAATACCATACCATTACTTTTTTGGCACTTTTTTAATATATGCTATACTATGACTCTTCTATTATTGTTTTGAAATACTATACTATGACTTTTTTGGAAATACTATACTATGACCTTTTTTTTCTAACTATACTTTACTTTTTTAAACATGCTATACAATAACTTCATTATGACTATTTTCAACATGCTATACTATGACTTTGTTCGACTTAATATACTATGCCTTTTTATTTAGCTTTTTTAAACGTGCTATTCTATGACTTCTTATGACATTTTTTGACATGCTATACTATGACTATTTTGGTTCTGTCAATCAATGGTTAAACAAGGAGCATGAGACAACAAGAAGCTCAATCTATATTAAGTACAGAAGTAATGAATGAATGTGCTCTCTCCTTTGTCTCCAACTTATCTCACATGTGCATACACTCCTCCGGGCCTATGAGAGTATGGCAGATCTGCGAGCAACTCTTTGCAGGAAAGGTACTCAGGGCACAAAAAACACAGACAATCTATACAGTGCTGCGCATTATTTACCTAGGCTGACCACTTTACCACATCAATTTAGGAGGTGTGAACATCTCATGGGCTCAACTTACACACAAGTAAACATGAAGTGGATTTAGGAATAATGGTGTTAAATTAAGCTAAGATGAGTTTACACTGTTATTTTACCAGTTTCAATTAAATGTTGACGCCTCTATAACCAAGTTAAGCAAATGAGACTGAGGACAACTATATACAAGAAAAGATGTTCACTTTGCCTAATATGGTAGCTTGACAGAGTTATCCACGTGTACCCTGGTGTTCTCATGTTTACTTTCTCAGACAGGTGCTTCATATCCCTCACTCCCGTAACTGTCCATGCTGGATCTGACCATAATTATCTGCACAATTACTGCTCCATTTTCAGGGCTTGGTTGGACAGTTGGTTTGCTAGGTAGAACAGAACGACTTGCTAATTTTCAGTACAAGATTATTTTTCGTTCATGCAAGCTTCACAGCAATGCCAATACTCTCTCCAGGTTGCCAGCTTTCCTTGAAAACAAGCGGCAATCTGATCAGAAGCCTTCCCAGCTAATGACAAGCAGGGTTGCCCTAAAAGTGTGTGCAGTAGCATGCAAGAGGCCTTTTTCATCTATACTGTCCAGTTAGGACAACACATTCTCTCTCCCAACTCTTCAAATATCAACACATTTGTAACAGGCGTTGAGCTTCCAACCTCCATTTTCAGTTGCGAAGCTCTACATTTAGTCATATTATGACATTTTGACTTATTAGCACTTATGACAGATTTTTGGGATTGACCTGGTAAAGTCAGTTAGGAAAATTGAGGCTGTGGTGAAGATCACATAATCTGCACACATGACTGCTGCTGCCTGCCAGTGGATGTTTTTGTAACATTGTGCTATTGTTATTGTTCTTACAAAAGTCCGACTTTATTACTGTGCTGGGTTTATTGAGGAAGCAAAGAGAGAAAACTATTCTTTATTACTCCTCTAACTTGGGTTTCTGGTAAGTCTTTGCTTATCTCAGCCAATTAACAGGCTCAGGGAGGTCACAATATCTCACTGTGTCATTAATGTTTGAACACGTAGACAGTAGTGTGCTGTAGGTAATAATTATTATCAAAACGGTGTCCTGCACATGTTTCTGATAAACTGTTCTGATTATCAGCAGAGGACATTATTTAAGGCTGGGATTAACACAGACATTACAGAAGACTACAGAACTACTGAACTGCATACATAGACTGCCACTTTGAGGATGGAGATGACAATGTGTTTTCCACTGTTGCTGCTGATCTGCTCTCTCTCCACAGCTCAGCTTCAGACAGAGTCTGACAACGAAATTATTCCACATGGAAAGCAAACCGAATCCCAGGGAAGAGAACCAACAAATGTTTCTGACCACCAACAGACCTGCACACAAGACATCAACGCTGTGCTGAGAGAGATGAGCGCCGCGTTGGCTGAACAGAGGGTGGAGATGAGGCACTTACAGAGAGAAAATGAAGGTACTGTAGTATGTTAAGTTGTGAGGGAAGTACTTGCAGCACGAACCACTTTGTTATTACAGAACGAACCGAAATAATGTTTACAAATAATATGTCCTGTCATTGAATCTAATTTTTTACCCTTTTATTTATTTTTTAGCACAGACAGCCAAGCTGGAGTTACAAAAGACTGAGGTGGACAAGCTGAAGCAACAGCTAAAAGGTACACGTCAAAATGACATATTGGAGACAATATAAACAGTATAAGACTGTTTTTCCTACATATATACACAGTGTTATGGACAGTATTAGGTAATTTGTTGGAACAATATACAGGTTTCAGTGGCTAAAGCACACCCTAATGAAAACAATGGTGATGAAATACGTTTAACTGTCAAAGATTGTTTTTATTGGAGACAAAAATGTATTTCTCATTGCACCTATTCTAATTCATTTCAGCACAGGCAGCAGAGCTGACCGACACGAGAGCAGAGCTGACCGACACGAGAGCAGAGCTGAACAACACGACATTCAGGACAGATGTCACAGAAAACCAGGTAGAGGCTCTGAAAAGAGATAATGAAGGTAAGATAAAAAAAGATATTTGAACAGTTTGGTTATAATAGATAACAATAATCAATTTAGAAAAAAGCTCATTATTGTCATGGTCAATGTTGTCATTATCGCTGTAACATCATTCTCTAACATGAGTATGTTTCTCTCTCTTTCTCAGTCAAACAGGTGGCTTTCTCAACATGTCTGTTGGCTTCAGGCCACGGAACTATCGGACCATTTAACACACACACTCCTCTGGTCTTCAGATACGTTGTCACAAACATCGGAAATGCCTACAACCCAAGCACAGGTACTTTAATTCACAATTTTAAATATTTCTATTGACTTTTTTGCTATGTCTGCTTCAACCACATCATAAACAGATAATTCCCCAGTTACATTCACTGACAAAACTGTCCCACAGGTTTTTTCATTGCACCAGTAAGAGGAGCCTACCACTTTGAGTTCTACATAGGTGCACATGGACATCCTTCACATCCTTCAGGTGCTGTGTTGGTCAAGAACGGAGAGCATATTTTTATTGCATATGAGCGTCAGACGTCCGGTTTTAGTAAATCTGCTAATGGTGTCACACTGCTTCTAGAGGTCGGAGATGTTGTGTTTTTGCGGCTCTGGGTGAACTCAACAATTTATGACAATGGAAATCATCATAGCACCTTCAGTGGTAATCTGCTTTTCACCATGTAAAATAAAAACAGGTCTTTGTTTTCCTCAGTTTAAGATTATCGTGTACACTGCAGCCACGTATCAGAAAATGACATTATTTTTTCCTGTATATGAATGCTGATTGACAACCCTGCATAAGAACAACAATCTTCTTCATGAGAAAAAGTTCATTCATTTTTCATCCGCATGTCATGTTTTTTTTCTTCTTTTTTTGTATCAAAATACGCAGTCATAGACAGTGAGGGAATACTTGTGCCAGATGTTTTGTTAACATTAGATCAAAGGAGTGTCGTAATAGATGAGAAACTTGTGTAAATGTTCAGAAATCCAATGACTTATCTCACAATGTTAACAAATTCTAAACAAAGTCCTCTAACTTCACCTGGATCAAGATAAACACCAGAACCTACTTGCTCAGCATTTTACTTTGTTCGAGAGAAACTCAAACTGTCTGCTGCTGTTAGTGTGAGAGAGGACATTCCCTTTTTTCCTTCAAATGTATGATACAGTCGCTGTGTTTTTTTATTTGTAAGTACCGATTATTATCTAAACAAACAGGAATTCTGTATCAGTACCAGCAAATTATAGTCTCATTTACAGTATTTAGCCTGTATATGAAAGTTAATGACAAAGCTTCATGTCAACAATAATTTGTACATGTTGTATACACTGTATTATTTTTATGTTCTCTTACATTTGAATAAAAGCATAATGATATCACTATATTACTATCTCTGGATTTTTCTTCAACACTTGATACATTGTGTTTTGAAATAAAATATTTTCTAATTGTAGCAGAAAACCAAATAAATGTAGAATGAAGTAAGTATTATTGAGCAAGGGTAACCCACGACTCAAACATCAATTATACTTTTTTATATTATGTAATGTATATTGTGATTAATACTGACTGTGTGGTAGTCATTGACATTATAGTGACCCTGTTTTTCAATACACAAGTAGTTAAATCTAGTATTTTCATCTCTACTTTTATAACTTTAATTTTCCTGTTACATTTTGTTTTGCCTGTTCATTCACTATCAAATTGTAACTAATTCTTATTACACAGAGTTGTTGTTGTCACATAAATTACAAGCTCAGTGAACACAATCATTGATCCATTTTTAGTTAAGAAGCTTTACACTTCCTAGGTCATATTGCTGGCTGCTTATGCACTCGGAATAAAGAACTGAACTGAAGTTTGTAAAAATGTAATGTATGTTCATGATATATGTTTAGTAGAGAGAGAGAGAGAGAGAGAGAGAGAGAGAGAGAGAGAGAGAGAGAGAGAGAGAGAGAGAGAGAGAGAGAGAGAGAGAGAGCAGCACATGGTGCAGAGGTGAACAAAGCATGCACTACATCACATTAACTGTGTCTAAAAAGTGTGTGTGAGTGAAAGAAATCCTTTTAAATTTTCACTAGACTAAGAAGAGTTCAAAGAGTTTTTTAGGATTGGAAGCAGAGGTTAGGACTTTAGAGCGGAAGAAAGCAGCTTTATCAGTAGATAGAGAGGAGGAAAAAGTGGAAAGAAGAGATTGGAAGTTAAGAAGGTCCTCCGGGAGTTTGCTTTTTCTCCATTTACCCTCAGCCTCTCTTAGGCTCCGTCTATCAGTACGCACTGAGTCCAACAGCCACGGGGCAGGTGGAGTTGGTCGTGCAGGCCTGGACGTGAAGGGACAGACGTTGTCCAAAGAAGAGGAAAGGGTGCAGAGGAGAAGATCAGTAGCAGTATCAGGGGATAGGAGAGAGAAGGATTCAGGGTCAGGGAGGGCAGAGGTAACAGAAGAGGAAAGATCAGCAGGGGAAAGGGAGCGGAGGTGACTACGGGTAGAAACCATGTGGGTAGGTGGAGGAAGTAAGGGGGGAGAGGAGAGGGAGAGGGAGTAGGACTTGAAGTAGTGGTCAGAGAGCTGGAGGGGAGTGACAGAGAGGTTAGCAGTAGAACAGTGTCTAGTGAAGATAAGATCCAGCTGGTTGCCGGCCTTGTAGGTTGGAGGAGAAGAGGAGTGGTAAAGGTCAAAGGAGGAGAGGAAGGAAAGAAGAGGTTCTAACTTATCAGTCTGGATGTTGAAGTCGCCGAGCAGGATGAGTGCGGGCTGAAGCCGATCACAGCTGACATTGGGCAAAGGCAGGGTATTCCCTATACTGGGACTTTCTAATGACTTTTTTCGAAATACCATACCATTACTTTTTTGGCACTTTTTTAATATATGCTATACTATGACTCTTCTATTATTGTTTTGAAATACTATACTATGACTTTTTTGGAAATACTATACTATGACCTTTTTTTTCTAACTATACTTTACTTTTTTAAACATGCTATACAATAACTTCATTATGACTATTTTCAACATGCTATACTATGACTTTGTTCGACTTAATAGACTATGCCTTTTTATTTAGCTTTTTTAAACGTGCTATTCTATGACTTCGTATGACATTTTTTGACATGCTATACTATGACTATTTTGGTTCTGTCAATCAATGGTTAAACAAGGAGCATGAGACAACAAGAAGCTCAATCTATATTAAGTACAGAAGTAATGAATGAATGTGCTCTCTCCTTTGTCTCCAACTTATCTCACATGTGCATACACTCCTCCGGGCCTATGAGAGTATGGCAGATCTGCGAGCAACTCTTTGCAGGAAAGGTACTCAGGGCACAAAAAACACAGACAATCTATACAGTGCTGCGCATTATTTACCTAGGCTGACCACTTTACCACATCAATTTAGGAGGTGTGAACATCTCATGGGCTCAACTTACACACAAGTAAACATGAAGTGGATTTAGGAATAATGGTGTTAAATTAAGCTAAGATGAGTTTACACTGTTATTTTACCAGTTTCAATTAAATGTTGACGCCTCTATAACCAAGTTAAGCAAATGAGACTGAGGACAACTATATACAAGAAAAGATGTTCACTTTGCCTAATATGGTAGCTTGACAGAGTTATCCACGTGTACCCTGGTGTTCTCATGTTTACTTTCTCAGACAGGTGCTTCATATCCCTCACTCCCGTAACTGTCCATGCTGGATCTGACCATAATTATCTGCACAATTACTGCTCCATTTTCAGGGCTTGGTTGGACAGTTGGTTTGCTAGGTAGAACAGAACGACTTGCTAATTTTCAGTACAAGATTATTTTTCGTTCATGCAAGCTTCACAGCAATGCCAATACTCTCTCCAGGTTGCCAGCTTTCCTTGAAAACAAGCGGCAATCTGATCAGAAGCCTTCCCAGCTAATGACAAGCAGGGTTGCCCTAAAAGTGTGTGCAGTAGCATGCAAGAGGCCTTTTTCATCTATACTGTCCAGTTAGGACAACACATTCTCTCTCCCAACTCTTCAAATATCAACACATTTGTAACAGGCGTTGAGCTTCCAACCTCCATTTTCAGTTGCGAAGCTCTACATTTAGTCATATTATGACATTTTGACTTATTAGCACTTATGACAGATTTTTGGGATTGACCTGGTAAAGTCAGTTAGGAAAATTGAGGCTGTGGTGAAGATCACATAATCTGCACACATGACTGCTGCTGCCTGCCAGTGGATGTTTTTGTAACATTGTGTTATTGTTATTGTTCTTACAAAAGTCCGCCTTTATTACTGTGCTGGGTTTATTGAGGAAGCAAAGAGAGAAAACTGTTCTTTATTACTCCTCTAACTTGGGTTTCTGGTAAGTCTTTGCTTATCTCAGCCAATTAACAGGCTCAGGGAGGTCACAATATCTCACTGTGTCATTAATGTTTGAACACGTAGACAGTAGTGTGCTGTAGGTAATAATTATTATCAAAACGGTGTCCTGCACATGTTTCTGATAAACTGTTCTGATTATCAGCAGAGGACATTATTTAAGGCTGGGATTAACACAGACATTACAGAAGACTACAGAACTACTGAACTGCATACATAGACTGCCACTTTGAGGATGGAGATGACAATGTGTTTTCCACTGTTGCTGCTGATCTGCTCTCTCTCCACAGCTCAGCTTCAGACAGAGTCTGACAACGAAATTATTCCACATGGAAAGCAAACCGAATCCCAGGGAAGAGAACCAACAAATGTTTCTGACCACCAACAGACCTGCACACAAGACATCAACGCTGTGCTGAGAGAGATGAGCGCCGCGTTGGCTGAACAGAGGGTGGAGATGAGGCACTTACAGAGAGAAAATGAAGGTACTGTAGTATGTTAAGTTGTGAGGGAAGTACTTTCAGCACGAACCACTTTGTTATTACAGAACGAACCGAAATAATGTTTACAAATAATATGTCCTGTCATTGAATCTAATTTTTTACCCTTTTATTTATTTTTTAGCACAGACAGCCAAGCTGGAGTTACAAAAGACTGAGGTGGACAAGCTGAAGCAACAGCTAAAAGGTACACGTCAAAATGACATATTGGAGACAATATAAACAGTATAAGACTGTTTTTCCTACATATATACACAGTGTTATGGACAGTATTAGGTAATTTGTTGGAACAATATACAGGTTTCAGTGGCTAAAGCACACCCTAATGAAAACAATGGTGATGAAATACGTTTAACTGTCAAAGATTGTTTTTATTGGAGACAAAAATGTATTTCTCATTGCACCTATTCTAATTCATTTCAGCACAGGCAGCAGAGCTGACCGACACGAGAGCAGAGCTGACCGACACGAGAGCAGAGCTGAACAACACGACATTCAGGACAGATGTCACAGAAAACCAGGTAGAGGCTCTGAAAAGAGATAATGAAGGTAAGATAAAAAAAGATATTTGAACAGTTTGGTTATAATAGATAACAATAATCAATTTAGAAAAAAGCTCATTATTGTCATGGTCAATGTTGTCATTATCGCTGTAACATCATTCTCTAACATGAGTATGTTTCTCTCTCTTTCTCAGTCAAACAGGTGGCTTTCTCAACATGTCTGTTGGCTTCAGGCCACGGAACTATCGGACCATTTAACACACACACTCCTCTGGTCTTCAGATACGTTGTCACAAACATCGGAAATGCCTACAACCCAAGCACAGGTACTTTAATTCACAATTTTAAATATTTCTATTGACTTTTTTGCTATGTCTGCTTCAACCACATCATAAACAGATAATTCCCCAGTTACATTCACTGACAAAACTGTCCCACAGGTTTTTTCATTGCACCAGTAAGAGGAGCCTACCACTTTGAGTTCTACATAGGTGCACATGGACATCCTTCACATCCTTCAGGTGCTGTGTTGGTCAAGAACGGAGAGCATATTTTTATTGCATATGAGCGTCAGACGTCCGGTTTTAGTAAATCTGCTAATGGTGTCACACTGCTTCTAGAGGTCGGAGATGTTGTGTTTTTGCGGCTCTGGGTGAACTCAACAATTTATGACAATGGAAATCATCATAGCACCTTCAGTGGTAATCTGCTTTTCACCATGTAAAATAAAAACAGGTCTTTGTTTTCCTCAGTTTAAGATTATCGTGTACACTGCAGCCACGTATCAGAAAATGACATTATTTTTTCCTGTATATGAATGCTGATTGACAACCCTGCATAAGAACAACAATCTTCTTCATGAGAAAAAGTTCATTCATTTTTCATCCGCATGTCATGTTTTTTTTCTTCTTTTTTTGTATCAAAATACGCAGTCATAGACAGTGAGGGAATACTTGTGCCAGATGTTTTGTTAACATTAGATCAAAGGAGTGTCGTAATAGATGAGAAACTTGTGTAAATGTTCAGAAATCCAATGACTTATCTCACAATGTTAACAAATTCTAAACAAAGTCCTCTAACTTCACCTGGATCAAGATAAACACCAGAACCTACTTGCTCAGCATTTTACTTTGTTCGAGAGAAACTCAAACTGTCTGCTGCTGTTAGTGTGAGAGAGGACATTCCCTTTTTTCCTTCAAATGTATGATACAGTCGCTGTGTTTTTTTATTTGTAAGTACCGATTATTATCTAAACAAACAGGAATTCTGTATCAGTACCAGCAAATTATAGTCTCATTTACAGTATTTAGCCTGTATATGAAAGTTAATGACAAAGCTTCATGTCAACAATAATTTGTACATGTTGTATACACTGTATTATTTTTATGTTCTCTTACATTTGAATAAAAGCATAATGATATCACTATATTACTATCTCTGGATTTTTCTTCAACACTTGATACATTGTGTTTTGAAATAAAATATTTTCTAATTGTAGCAGAAAACCAAATAAATGTAGAATGAAGTAAGTATTATTGAGCAAGGGTAACCCACGACTCAAACATCAATTATACTTTTTTATATTATGTAATGTATATTGTGATTAATACTGACTGTGTGGTAGTCATTGACATTATAGTGACCCTGTTATTCAATACACAAGTAGTTAAATCTAGTATTTTCATCTCTACTTTTATAACTTTAATTTTCCTGTTACATTTTGTTTTGCCTGTTCATTCACTATCAAATTGTAACTAATTCTTATTACACAGAGTTGTTGTTGTCACATAAATTACAAGCTCAGTGAACACAATCATTGATCCATTTTTAGTTAAGAAGCTTTACACTTCCTAGGTCATATTGCTGGCTGCTTATGCACTCGGAATAAAGAACTGAACTGAAGTTTGTAAAAATGTAATGTATGTTCATGATATATGTTTAGTAGAGAGAGAGAGAGAGAGAGAGAGAGAGAGAGAGAGAGAGAGAGAGAGAGAGAGAGAGAGAGAGAGAGAGAGAGAGAGAGAGCAGCACATGGTGCAGAGGTGAACAAAGCATGCACTACATCACATTAACTGTGTCTAAAAAGTGTGTGTGAGTGAAAGAAATCCTTTTAAATTTTCACTAGACTAAGAAGAGTTCAAAGAGTTTTTTAGGATTGGAAGCAGAGGTTAGGACTTTAGAGCGGAAGAAAGCAGCTTTATCAGTAGATAGAGAGGAGGAAAAAGTGGAAAGAAGAGATTGGAAGTTAAGAAGGTCCTCCGGGAGTTTGCTTTTTCTCCATTTACCCTCAGCCTCTCTTAGGCTCCGTCTATCAGTACGCACTGAGTCCAACAGCCACGGGGCAGGTGGAGTTGGTCGTGCAGGCCTGGACGTGAAGGGACAGACGTTGTCCAAAGAAGAGGAAAGGGTGCAGAGGAGAAGATCAGTAGCAGTATCAGGGGATAGGAGAGAGAAGGATTCAGGGTCAGGGAGGGCAGAGGTAACAGAAGAGGAAAGATCAGCAGGGGAAAGGGAGCGGAGGTGACTACGGGTAGAAACCATGTGGGTAGGTGGAGGAAGTAAGGGGGGAGAGGAGAGGGAGAGGGAGTAGGACATGAAGTAGTGGTCAGAGAGCTGGAGGGGAGTGACAGAGAGGTTGGCAGTAGAACAGTGTCTAGTGAAGATAAGATCCAGCTGGTTGCCGGCCTTGTGGGTTGGAGGAGAAGAGGAGTGGTAAAGGTCAAAGGAGGAGAGGAAGGAAAGAAGAGGTTCTAACTTATCAGTCTGGATGTTGAAGTCGCCGAGCAGGATGAGTGCGGGCTGAAGCCGATCACAGCTGACATTGGGCAAAGGCAGGGTATTCCCTATACTGGGACTTTGTCATGACTTTTTTCGACATCCTATACTATGACCTTTTTTGGAAATACTATACTATGACCTTTTTTTACTGACTATACTTTATTTTTTTAAACATGCTATACAATAACTGCTTTATGACTATTTTCAACATACTATACTATGACCTTTTTTTTTACTCTTTTAAACGTGCTATTCTATGATTTTTGTATTACTTTTTTGACATGCTATACTATGACTTTGTTCGACTTAATATACTATGCCTTTTTATTTTGCTTTTTTAAATATGCTATTCTATGAATTCTTTATGACTTTTTTTGACATGCTGTAGTATCACTTTTTTTACTCTTTTAAACGTGCTAGTCTATGACTTCTTATGACATCTTATGACATGCTATACTATGACTATTTTGGTTCTGTCAATCAATGGTTAAACAAGGAGCATAAGACAACAAGAAGCTCAATCTAGAATAAGTACAGAAGTAATGAATCAATGTGCTCTCTCCTTTGTCTCCAACTTATCTCACATGTGCATACACTCCTCCAGTAACTGTCCATGCTGGATCTGACCATAATTATCTGCACAATTACTGCTCAATTTTCAGGGCTTGGTTGGACAGTTGGTTTGCTAGGTAGAACAGAACGACTTGCTAATTTTCAGTACAAGATTATTTATCATTCAGGCAAGTTTCACAGCAATGCCAATACTCTCTCCAGGTTGCCAGCTTTCATTGAACAAAAGCGACAATCTGATCAGAAGCCTTCCCAGCTAATGACAAGCAGGGTTGCCCTAAACGTGTGTGCAGTAGCATGCAAGAGGCCTTTTTCTTCTGTACTGTCCAGTTAGGACAACACATTCTCTCTCCCAACTCTTCAAATATCAACACATTTGTAACAGGCGTTGAGCTTACAACCTCCATTTTCAATTGTGAAGCTCTACATTTAGTCATATTATGACATCATGACTTATTAGCACTTATGACAGATTTTTGGGATAGACCTGGTAATGTCAGTTAGGAAAATTGAGGCTGTGGTGAAGATCACATTAACTGCACACATGACTGCTGCTGCCTGCCAGTGGATGTTTTTGTAACATTGTTTTATTGTTATTGTTCTTACAAAAGTCCGACTTTATTACTGTGCTGGGTTTATTGAGGAAGCAAAGAGAGAAAACTGTTCTTTATTACTCCTCTAACTTGGGTTTCTGGTAAGTCTTTGCTTATCTCAGCCAATTAACAGGCTCAGGGAGGTCACAATATCTCACTGTGTCATTAATGTTTGAACAGGTAGACAGTAGTGTGCTGTAAGTAATATTTATTATCAAAAGGATGTCCTGCACATAAACTGTTCTGATTATCAGCAGAGCACATTATTTAAGGCTGGGATTAACACAGAGCCAGATGTTTGGCATTTTTTCTTGGCAGCCAGTTCATTAATGTCTGGGGTTAGGGTTCTGTGCTGTGGAAGCATGCACACATGAAAAGCCAAATAAAGTTGTGCAATAACTTTATGAGATAAGATATATGACCTCAGTATTTGACCTCAAATGCATGTGTCAAAGGTTGTCAAAGCACAACAAGTTTCATGCTCTAGTCATTAAAAATGCTCAATACACTGTAGTTAATAAACAGGTTCTGGGCTTCATTTAACAACCTTTAATGAACAATAAACTTTTCATATTCAGATCCTGTAAGAAAATGTACAGAATCATTCAAATATCATTTAACAAGGAAGCTGCAATAATATTGATTAGTACTACTAATTAATAGATGACAAAAGAGTCTGAAATAACGTTTTTAGATTGGAAGGAGCTGATTAGCTCGCCTGAAATCCATGTTACCATGATGCCAACGGGCAGCAGACAGGTAGAAAACGTTTGTAATTTGTTAAAGAGTGAAAGAGTGTGAAGAGTGAAATTTTGTTTTATACAGTCTGTTATTAATGTCAATAAGTATTGTAATACTGTGTTGTGAGCAGAAACATGTGCACCCTGTTAGAGACTGCAGTAGTGAAAACGCTATTTAAGTATGGGTTTGAAATTTATGCTTAAAAGTGATTTTTATTCTGTGGAAAGTCATGATGTGGAAGCACTCTATACAGAGCCCAGAGGATAATTCTGCAAAAGGATTTTTATTATTACTTTATTTTATTGTATGTAGAATAGTTAAAAGTGCAAACAGTGAATAAACATGAAGGATTTTACTTGTGATAGCTTCGTGGTGACGTTGTCTTGACAACAATGCCAGAAATAAAGTCAAAGTTCAAGGTAAATCAACTCTTTCTCATCACAAGTCTCAACACTCTAGCCTGAACTATTCACCCAAATAGTTTAAGAAGCCTTTATTTAAATAAATAAATGGATAATAAAATGAATCATTACATACAGTGTTTGCGCCTATTGGCAGTTTACTCACGATCAGTTGTGGGAAAGTGGCAGAAATATGACTTTATAACAGTAATATATTATGTTCATTATTTAGAATATTTGTTTATTTATTTAATTTAGCTCTTAAATTGATCGCTGGAGCAAGCACGTTTGAAAACGCGCAACTTTTACTTTGAAGGCGAGCTGTCTCTGTTTACAGCTCTCGACTTCCTTTCCTCAATTTTCTCAAAACAGCTTCTGGTAATCTCATAACATTAATTTTATGCATAGGTTTTAGGGTTCTTAAGTGTCTGTGAATTAGCAGCTATACAAAACATTGCCACACCTGGCTTGTGTTTAGGGGATTGCCTTAACACAACCCACAACAGTACAATTTGATTAGATGAATGTGCATTACAGCAAAAGCTCTCATCATAGAATGCGTTTTTACAGAACTTGTCATTGGAATGGTGGCTGTTCATCATTCTCTGATGTCATAATAGTCCCTTCTAGAATCCTGTCATGAACTGTGTAGCAGAAGGGTCACTTAGAACTGGAGAAAGTTGTTGAAAGTCAGGAGAGAAACCTGCACAAGTCCTCATACTGAAAGCAAAGATGTCAGCGTATAATGAGCTCCGTCTGGAACAACAGCTTTGTGACGCGGTGATCAGAGTGGACAATGTTGAATTTCCTGTTCACAAGATCATCCTCTGCAACTGCAGCCCGTACTTCATGTGAGTTGGTTCTTGGGTGTTAATAGGGGGATGCTGCTGGATTTGCCAATTTGTGCATTAGTCAAAAAAAGAAAACCACATTACATTACAAATTCCATCCCATCTGTGCAGTGACTGGATGCAGCTGCGGGGTGCCAACATTACTGTCTGTTAGAGGCTGTAGCTGGCTCAGTTTTATCGAAGGCATTCATTGGTACCAATCATGTCCTGCTAGCTTGGCGGCAAAGAATTAGGAAGTTAGGCTAAATTTTGGTGAGAAAAAAACTGGCATGGTCATTTTGAAAGGGACCTCTCACTCCAAGGTATTTGCCTGAAAATGGGTTCTCTGGGTACCCACGAGTCTCCCCCTTATACATGCCGTCTTTTTGCTAATCCCATGCAGTTTTGAGAGAAAGACAAGCAGCTTTTTTGCATGCAGAATAAACTTATTATATATCCCTATTCTAAAAACGTTGAGAATATTTCTGCACACTGGGGTCCCTGAGCAGTCTCGGAATTGCATACATTGGGTATGACTAGAAAGCTGAGACCCAATAAGCCCAACTGTATTCATGTGTGATGACAAGAGACCTTGGGCATTCAAAGGATGAATTGCTTTCCTAGGTATATTGACTATACTTTAATATTATTGCACACATTAATATGACAAGCATGAGTTTTGTCACTTGTGTCATTCATCCTGCCACATTTACACATTTTTACTATGTAATTAACCAAAAGAATAAAAGAAGTGCAGAAATAAAAAATCACAGCATGGATTTGTCTCCGGTGTTTCTCAAAGCCATGGTGTCTTACTGTGGTGTTTTAGAAGGATTTGTGATTATTTTCATCAATTCTTTAGTGATTTATAACAAATAAAACCACATCTGAGTAACAAATGGTATCAACACAAAAATTGCTGCAACAATTTATGAGAGTTAATTAATCATGGTAATGCCCCCCCCCCCCATCCCCCCTAAAAAAGAGGGTCCCTAAGGGTTAATGCAATTGCATCCATTTGCTGTTAGTCACATATATATATATATTATATATATTATTATTATTATTGTATGAAGTGTGATTATGAATGTAAACTGTGAACCCCCTTTATTTTCCTTCCTGCCAAACAGAGCTCTCTTCACCCGCTGGTCAACTCCAGACAGTCGGGTCTTTGACATTCCCAATGTGTCACCTGACATCATGAAGCTCATCATTGAGTTTGCCTACACTGAATTTGTTCCGGTGACACAAGAAAATGTACAAGAGCTTTTTATGGCAGCAGACCAGTTCAATGTAATGGGCATAATTCAAGCCATCTGCCACCTCCTGGAGGAGCACATGGCCCCAGATAACTGCATCAGCATTTGGAGGTTGACGGACGTCTACCCCGAACTGAACCACAAGGCCTTCCTTTACATGATGAATCACTTTGAGGAGATTGCTTTCACGTCAGAAGAGTTCCTGCTGGTCTCCGTGCAGGAACTGGTTAAAATCATTGAGAATGACCAGCTCAATGTCAAGCACGAGAAGGTGGTGTTTGAGGCCATCCTTCGCTGGATTGCCTGTGCAATTGAGGAACGCAGAGAATACATCTCTCTGCTTTTGTCCAAAGTAAGTGACAGATAGACAATTGCTCAGCCGGCGCTACACTAACTTTTGATTTGCATCTTTTACATCTTGCTAATAGTGTTATCACGAATGCAACAGCATGATCAGGGCTATAGTCAAAACCACTTCAGTAGAGTCTGCAACAGTCAAGACCAGATGTAAAGAGGTCAAGACAAAATTCGAAAACTGAGACAACTGAGATCAGGACACACTGAGTCCTATTTTACACCAGTTGATAAAAGGCGTTCTTGTCTTTACATATAGAAAATGTGTAATGAGTTTGTTAAAATGAAGAGAGATGGTATATTTGCGTGAGCGCTGTATGAAACCCTTTCAGCATCTATTACTATTACTAACAATTGTAGGATTGTTCTGCGAAATCTATGAGAAATGTTATGGTCAGGTATTGTTCCTTAAATTATTTTTTACTTATTTGAACATTTTGTAAAAATGTGTTTGTCTGGAAATATTCTGTGGTGAGAACCCAGACAGTTCGGACTGAATCTGAGTTAAAAGTATAAGATGGCTACAACAATCGCCATCAGAGAAGTGGTGACACAGGACTAAAGTGCTAAAGCCCTGGTTAAATTCATGAATTCATGATACAGTAAATAGTTTGTGTCAAGGTCAAGATGAACAATATAAATATGAATAGAATATGATGTTTTTCCACATAATGTACCACATTTAAAAACTAGAAAGATACTTCATTTTTTTGCGTTTTGGCCTGATATTGATATTTGAGTGTAAACAAAATCCAATAACGATATTTTGGCCAATATGTACTTTTAACATAATTTTTCTTGATAAGAATTCTTTATATTTGGTTATTTAAAACAATTGGCAAAAAACTGTACTTAGTGGAATATTTACATAAAAAAAACAAAATTGTCAGTGTTATTTACTGGAAAAACTACGTATTTGCAACACTGTTTCTCGATTACCTCAAACATACATGTATGTTTGGTATTTCTTGCTGCAATTTCTTGTCAATTAAAGGCAGACATATATATATGCATATAATATCAGCCATGTTGAAGTATTGGTTGGGCTGTATTACAGATAATTTAATTCCAACTTCTGTCCTCACGTGTAGGTCAGACTGGCTGTTACAAGTCTAGAATACATCGCAGGCAGCGTGAGAAACAACGAACTGGTGCGGGCAAGTAAAGAGTGTCGACCGATTCTCATGAGGGCCCTGCTTGACCTCAGCTCAAATATCTTCTCTGACTCCATCTTTTATACCCCTTTGGCCCGCCCACGACTGCCCCCTGCCATCCTTTTGGCTGTTGGAGGCTGGAGCGCTGGCAGTCCCACAAATGTCATCGAGGCGTACGATATCCGTGCCGATCGCTGGGTCAATGTACCAAACAATGAGGAGAACGCTCCCCGGGCCTACCATGGCGCAGTTTTCCTCGATGGATCAGTTTACTGTGTCGGTGGCTTTAACAGTTTTGAGCAGTTCAGCTCTGTGCACCGGTTCGACCTGGGCACGCACACCTGGCAGGAGGTGACACAAATGCATTCGAGCCGCTGCTATGTCAGCATAACTGTGATGGACGGGTGCATATATGCCATGGGAGGTTATGATGGACATGATCGACTCAGAAGTGTTGAGCGCTATCAGCCCATTTTCAACCAGTGGAATGTAATTGCTCCAATGCATGAGCAGAGGAGTGACGCCAGCTGCACTACCATCAATGGCAAGGTGGGTGGAGCTATATAGAGCAGCTCTGAAGGGAGTGATGCTGGGATGACATATCTTTGTAGGCCAACCCTGAAAGTTAGCATCGCAGTGGTTCCTTACACAAAAGGCTGATGAGATTTTGGACTATTGCAGAAAAAATGCTTTGTGGGCAAACACAAGTTTATGATACTGAATGCAAACGTCAGAATTAAAAAGATAACATTTGGCTTAAAGCTGGTGGGCCGGCTGATCATTATTAGATCAATATTTTTGAATTGTTGTCCTCAGTGGACTCCTTCAAAAGATTACTTATTACCTCTTAAATTCTCTCCAGGTATACATTTGCGGTGGCTTCAATGGGAGTGAGTGCCTGTCAACGGCGGAATGTTACAACCCAGAGACCAACCAGTGGACACTGATTGCCTCCATGAGCAACAGGCGCAGTGGAGCTGGGGTCATTGTCCTTGCAGACTGTGTCTTTGCAGTAAGCACATTGAACACTGCCATTACTCACATAACACAGAAGCACTCTGAAGAATGAAAAATATGTTGCTGGGAGAGGTTTCAAATAGAGCGAAAACTGACATATTTGTTTGATAACATTGACTTTTCATTGCAAATTAAGTAAAGCGTTGTACCTCTGATATGTTGGGAGGTTTGTCCCTAAAAACTTTCACATTGAAGGCAGTGATGTACTGATGTAATGCATGTGAGAGCTGAAGCCGGTTACTATAGGTTGTTAGGTTGATCGACAGATAAAAAGCGGCCAACACGTAAATTCAAACAACACACATTTGAATGTGTCAACTTGTATATTAGGAAATATCAACAATCAACAGTTTTGCATAAAAATGTTTGTATGTACTACCTTCTACTTTTTTATGATAAATACGATGTAACTTCCGGTCAGCTTCCCTTCCTTACAAGAGTGCTTCTATAAACTGAGAAACAAAAAGCAGTGCCGGCTTCTTAATCACCTTCACTCTTAAAGGTTGGAGGTTTCGATGGAACCAGCCGTCTGAACACTGCCGAGGCCTACAACCCTCACACCAACACCTGGCACGCTGTGCCCTCCATGCTGAACTGCCGCAGTAACTTCGGCATCGCAGTGATCGATGACTGTCTCTTTGTCGCGGGGGGCTTCGACGGCTCCACCACCATCTCTGAGGTCGAGTGTTTTGATGCCGAAACTTGCGAGTGGTCTGATGTCAGGAGCATGGAGAACTCCCGCAGCGCCCTGAGCTGTTGCGTGATGTACGGACTCCCTAACTTGGCCGAGTACTCTGCCCCTCGTCGTACCCTGCCATTTCCCGATGTAGAGGAGGCTGAAACTGAATAACCCACCTGACTATGAGCTGTATTCTGCTGTAAATAAATGTATCAAATCATGGCAGTGCTGCTGTAACTTCAGTGATAACAGTTTTTAAGTTTGTGTGACAGCTTTGTGCGACCTCACTATTAATTGGTGAAAGAAAACATTTTCGCCTTGGAGAAGAATCAGAATATCACAAAGGCTGTCAAAGTGAGACTTGATATTAGTTAACAACAGCATGAACATTGATGATTCTGTGTACTTCATCCATGTTTCATGCAACACAAACACTAGGTTACTCCAGAGTCTACAAATCCACAAAACTCAGTTCAAACAAAGTCTGAGTACTTAACTAATACTGCACTAAGTAAATATGTTGGCAAAAAAAATTATTAACTTGAGGCCTCCGTGTATTGACAGCATAATCTCAATGCCTCCGATTCAAGTTCGGCAAGTGACCTTTGTCTCTAACAAAGGCAAAATATCCTAGAAATACAATAAATCACCTCGAGCTCATTCAAAATACAGCAGCCTAGTCTTTACACATGCACAAAAACACATTACTCCAGTACAATACAGAATCATGCTAATAGTCAACGAAACGTGCAATTGTTTGGCTCCTCAGTACATTTCTGACTTGCTGACTAATTATAAATAGATCAGGCTTCTCTGGTCATCCGACAGAGGTCTTCTAGCTGTACCCAAAATTAGATCCAGGTCCGGTGGGGTGTTTTCTTTTACGTTCGTCCTGCTCTCTAAAACAAACTGCCTGATGACTTGAGGTCCATCACAACTGTTGAAATTAAAAAGCAAACTCAACACTATACTATGACTTTTTTCGACATACTGTACTACCACGATTAGGCTTTGACTTCTGTGTTCTGTGTGTCTTTGTGTAACTCCACAACCTCCTCACTCTACCTGTCAGTCACTCCCTCGGTCTAATTCCCTTCACCTGCCTCTGATCATTAATCAAGCACTTCCCCCTAATCAGCACAACTCCCCTCACCTGTTCATCCCTCTACTTAAACTCCTGCCCCTCAGTCACTCCTTGCCAGATCCTTGTTTAATGTCTACCTGCCGGTATCATCGTCCTGTTCCTGGTTTTCACGTCTGCCTTCCCGGTCTCATTCCTGCTGGATTTCCCCCCATTTTCTCTTGTCTTGTCTTGTCCGTGGATCCTGTCGTGTCCTGTAAGTTTCCGGAAGTCGGATTACTTGTGCATTAATTAAAAGACCTTCTTCACACTACTCTGCCTGGTCTGCGTCTGAGTCCTCCATCATGCCCCGTGACACTATACTATGACTTTTTTCAACATGCTACACTATGACTTTTTTCAACATACTAAACTACTACTTTTTTTTGACATACTATACTATGACTTTTTGGGGACTTTTTTTCAATATACTATACTATGACTGTTTCTGACTTCTTTGACATTCTATGATTTTTTTATGACATACTATACGATGACTTTTTTTAGAGAATTTTTTAGAATTGTTTCTGACTTTCTTCGACTTACTATGCTATGACTTTTTTGATATACTGTAGCATGACTATTTCATGACTTTTTTTGAATCTCTGAATGCAAGTGAAGCAGACGGTGTGCTATTTTTTTATCAGAATTGTTTAGGACATAAACTGTTATATTTGAAGAAGCTGTTTCTGTGATTATTTTGTGCATATGTGTTGTAATAATAGCTGAATGTTATAGTCTGTACTGCAATTCAAACCCTCAACGTTCACTCTGAATGTGGAATACTACCTTAATACTATTATTATTAATAAGAAACATATATTAAGACTTACTATAACATTTTCTCTGATATTTCAGTGCTTATTATACTTCGACTTTAAATCCATTTTTTTTATTTAGCATACTATACTATGACATTTTTTTGCGACACACTATTATACAACCTTTTTTTATTGCCATACTATGCTATGACTTTCCATAGCACTTTCATGATATACTATTGTCTCACACCAACCTGACAGATGCGGAGAGCTCAGAAATACGCATCGGAAATGTCATTTAAAAAGCACACAGGTTTTATTGCATATCAATTTCATGTATAAATTCTTCATAGCATTGGAAAGATTACATTTGGTATACATTGCTATTCTACAGAATTAACATCAGAGTCATATCTTTTCAATGAAATTTCTCTAAAGTACATCTTCAATAATCACAAGCATCAAAAGAACTGCAATTTTCAGAATTGTTCAATATTATTCTACAATCCTTTATTGTTTTTCATTATGTCTTCTCCCACAACTCTTTTCTAATGTCTTTCAGAGCCACTTGCCCAAACATCTGTAAGGCAGTCAAGAACTTGAAGTCAAACCTACCAAACTAACCACATGTACAATAAGTGCATCTACGGATTTATTTTTTTCTTTCATTTTTTTTTCTCATTTTTTGATTTGATACACATTTCACAAATGGACATCATTATGACTGCTAAACACGTCATGCACAATATCTTTTTTTGTTTTCCATAAACATAACAGAGGCGATATACAACTCAGATTCAAACAAAACAAGCACCATCCATTTAAACCCATATTTTTTCAATGATTTTTTTTTCTTCAGACAAATGCACCATTGTTTTTCATTCTTTAAAATACTATACAGTTAAAAAGAAACAATATGTATATTTTTACTTTCTCCTGTAACAGTGGGGGAAAACAGCAACCATGTTCTATTAAGCTGAAACATATTTCAGCGACCATCTGCCAGAATACTTTCTGAAGTTGGCGAAATGGAATACTTCAATGCCTTCAATTCTTTTGCTTTACACAGCGCGTACTTATTACAGTAGTCCATGACATGAATTACTACATATAGTCACCTAAACTAAAAACTTAGCAACCCAAGCCTTTACATTTTATAACCACGACTTGAGAAAACAATGTGTTTATCATGAATGAAATCTCATTCAGTAGAATTATAAAAAAAGACTTTCTGTCTTTAGAAAAAATGAGATGATGCAGCAGTCCTCATCAGCATCACACTACCACCTGCTGTTGTGAATACAAATTACAGTGCTTCTGTTCCAGAATTTTCTTATATCTCCATGTCAAGCACAAGCTGCTTACCTACCGAAAGTGAAACTAGTCTGAAAATGCATCTGTGTTCTACGTTCTAGAGACCTAAGCCTGATCTATTTATGGCTTGGACCCATATGGTTTAAGTACTAGTTTGAAGCATCAGGCCTAGTTCTGTGAGTCCCAGTACGCAGGGAGGACCAAGGCAACAATTATCAACAATGCTCACCCCCCCCCCCCCCCCCCCCCCCCCCCCCCCCCCCTGTTTCAGCAGCTATCTACAGTTATCTACAGTACCCATGAGTCATGCCCTCCAAAGCACTGCTACCTAATAGACCCCATGGAATGAGCTTTTATAATGATCTCAGAAGAATATCCGGGAATATGAAGTTAAACTCACGATCAAGTGTTTCTGTTTTCCCTGTCCAGAATTTAAAATTAAGATATTGTTCAGCATGTTTTGGAAGGACAATCCAGCATAATTATGATATTCATTTTAACACTATATGTAGTTAAGTTTAAACTTTTTTTGGTTTCATGAGACCTTGATTCCATTCTTGCATGACCAGCTTTTCTGTTGCTTCAGTGCAGTGAAGACTAGATGTTCATTCAGACGAGACTGAGTGTTTTAGACTTTTGGACCATGTAATATAGGACAACTAATTTAAAAAAGAATATTAATTGTTTACACTAAATATATCAAACGAAAAACCAAGTGGGAAAGGGAGCTTGATGTGGTAGAAACTAGTCGGATTGAATAATTTGACAACGCAATGCCCCTTTCTGACATTTCTGAAAGTTGTCCAAGTTTGACAACCCATAATACTTGAACCAATTTGAACAAGAAAGATTCAGCATGCTGGGTAAAATGGTTGAACTGAAACAAGACAAAAACTAAACACTGCAGGACGATACGTTGCCAAATAGGATCTAAAGCTAACTACAGCTATATTTCACTATAAATAAAAACAATTAATTTCATGGGTTCTTTCCATTTTGGCACACTAACGCATCAAAAGAGATTCAGAATCTCCCTCACTGTCTGGCGTTCATTCCTTCAGTATCAAGAAAAGAGGGATAAAATGACATGCCTTCATTTTCACTCCTCCAGTCATGACAAAACAACCAAAAATAAATACATACACACACATTTCTGAAATCAAATATATAAGAGCGTAATAATAAGAAAAGAAAAAAACTATGACAGCAAATGCAAGCCCCTTGGAAATGAAATGATTGTCAGAGAACAACACATTTTCTATGGGTTATTTGGCACATACCACTCTTGCTATGGACATCTAGGTTATTTTGTACATCATATGTCAATATCATAGAATTTTGGTCCTTCTCTAAAATAATTATATTAACAATTTAGCACGGTGGTGCCTACAAAAAACAATACTGTGGTATCTAAGAGGAGAGGAAGAAAATAAAATTAACAAATGTCGATGAAATAAACAAGCAGAGAAAGACTTTCCTCATTTTTTGAGTATGATTTGAATTCATTTTCAGCGTGATCAAATTGGGTAACCAATTACAATGGCTAGTGTCCCAGATAGCTCATCAAAATCACCAGTTGCTGTGCACATTTGAACATTGAACATCATTCTCCATGTAATCATTACAAAAAAAAATCAACAGTCTACTGGAACTTGGATTCACTCAAGTAACATTTAGTGTGGTGCTATTGTTGATTCTGCAGTTATAGCTGAAATAAGATCAGTACATGACTCGCCCGTGATTGATGAGGGAAACCTGGAGACAATAGTGCACGCGCCCACTATATGTTCCTGGTGAAACACCAACACCTTGTGGACATGCAGTGCTAATGCAGGGCTGATGCTGCAGTGCTTGTAGTAGGCGGTGTACACAGACTTTAGAGACATACTAGTCATGAAGTGTCTTTGAGAGCCTTACGTGGGGTCTCTATGGTGCTGGAGTGAGCCTTGTGGACTTGGGGAGGATCAGAGTAATGCAGAGTTTCAATGCTGTTGAGAAGCATTTATCATGTCCTTCACATCAACAGGAGCTTAGCAGTGCTTTCTTTTTGAGTCTTGTGAGATGTCTCACCAAGGGACAATCTCTCCCTCCTCTCTGTCACTCACATCTACACACACACACACATACATACACACACACACACACACACACGCACACAAGCACATCTCCACACAAACATATTCTTTCTATCTTGAATGAATGTGACACAGAATTCTTCTCTAGTGTCCACGTTTCTCACTACTCATGTCCACTCTGTCTCTTGTTCTATCCATTTGCGAAACCAATGTTTCTCCTACTCTTTCTACCGCTTCCGCTCTCTCGTCTAGATGTGGTTGAGCGGGTGAAAGCTGCTCGTCTCAGACGGTCCACCTCCCATGCTCAGCCAAGCATCCAGGGAGTTCTGGGAGGGCGCGTGCAAAGGGTTGTTCTCCGAGAGAGACAGCATCATTGCATAAGCCTGCGGGAGAAGACAGGTTACTTTTAACAGGAGGAAACTCAATACTTTCAAACACTCCTTTTTAGGAACATTTCTCTCTGTCAAATGTCATTTGTATGGCAAACTATACATGTTTTGATATTTTTATTTTTATTTTTTTGTGACTTTTTTATGACATACTACACTATCAGATTTTTTGTAACATTTTGATGGCAGATTTTAAATGTTTTTTTTGTGACATACATATACGATGTAATTTTTAGGATATTTTTTATGGCATACGTTATACTATTTTATTGCTTTTTTAATAGAATACTATACTATGCTTTTTATGGCAAACTAAATTATGATTTGACAGTTTTTGTGAAATGCGGTGCTATGTCATTTTATGCATTTTTATGGCATTCTGTACAATAATTATTTTTCATTATATTTCTTTTTATGAGATAATATACTGACACTTTTTTTATGACATACCACACTATGACTTTTTCTATGGGATTCTTATCTCATACTACACTATGACTTTTTTAATTGCTTATTTTAACACATACCATACTATGATATTTTTTTTCTTTTGTGACAAACTACACTATATTCTCAAAGTTTTAATGACTGAGTGCCAATTTAATGAGCCAGCATATGATATGGTTGCTGCACAGAGTGCACACATACAAAATATCGTTTCCATTTCACTTCCGCATTAAACTGCCAAGTTGTCCACTGAAATTGCTAACTTTAGGTAACAGCACAGCTTGAAGAAGTAGCCGAGCTTAAATGCAGACTATTGACAGAGAAAGTATTCAAATGGAGCACAGACGATTCAAATATAATGCATGCATTTCACGTCCCGTTCAGGGGTTGCACAAAATGTTCCTGAGGGACATTGAGAAACGATGCCGTAAAACCATCATCACGGTGATAGCTAAGTCATCATTATTCAAAATCAGACAGATTATTAATGATTGATTAAAGTGCTCATATTGAAACAGACTTTACAAATTGCTTCACAATTCAGGACACCACATATCATACCATAATTTCTTGACAATATACCCGGTAATTATGTTCTTCATTAGACTGTTTTAAGACTGAAGATCACAGTAAAGAGCAGGGTACAGGCAATATGTAAGTCAGTTAAGTGAGAGGAAAAGACGAGAGGGAGCAGGACAAGAGGCACATTTTAGGTACAGCTTCAGCCTGAATTAACAACCTTTTCTTTCCTTCAGCATTTGAACATGTGCAAGAATCTATCTCATCTAGAGCTGTGCGATACGGCCAGAATCTTCCATCACAATATAGGTCATTTCCTAAGTCTATAACGACATATACCATGATACAGCACGTTTTCTGGTGATTAAATAAATAAATAGTCCATATGAAATAACCACATGGAAGAAACTAATTGTGTCTAGTCCTACGTGAGTGAAATTCTCAAATACAGACAAATGAAAAGTATTTTCTTGTTTTATTAAGAACTTGTGAACTTGACAGTTTCAAGTCAAATGATAGAGAAAAAATAAATAAATACTTCCAGCTTTACACTGACTGTTTATATGCGGTATTCCCTAAGCAGAATTCTTATTGATTCAGATTTTCTGAGTAATTTGAGTTAGTATGTGGTTGTTATCATCAATTTAGATGAATAGTTAAATATTGTGTATCGCGATATCTCAATATACGATTTCCTCACAGTATGATTCCATTGAAAGCCAATAAATTACTATATTGAATTATCACCCAGGCCTAATCGTCTTCCCTTTTATCTGTAGCCACAGTCACATGTTGTTCTGTCTAATCAGAACATGTGTTTCCTTCCCTCTTTCGTCACATACCTGGGTTTTAGCCTGCCTGTACAATGTCTCTTTCAATGCCTCCGACTCTAGTGAAGTGTTAAATATGTCTTTAACATCAAAGGGTTGCTCATCATTGGCTGCTTTACGTAACCCCTCCAGACTCTTGGGAAAGCTGGGCAGACCCTCCAGGTCCAAGAGAGAGCCTTCCTCTATACACCTGCACACCGTGGATGGATGGATGGCAGAAATAGGGCAGTATGGATGGGTTGGTTGATAGACGGAAGGATGGGTAAATGGAAGATAGACATCAGGAAGGGATAGATGGAGAATGAATGCAATGGAGGGGGGGGGAAGGAAAATTAAAAGGAGGAAGTTAAAGTGAAAGAAAACATGAGGAGAAGAGAAAAGGAGAGGTACGATCAATAAAAGGACTGGTAGAGGGAACACATCGAGAGAAGGAAAAGGACAGAAGAGTAGGAGCTGAAGCTGAAAGTCGTTTTTTGTGAAAGGAATCTTTATCAATCCATGTTTTACTTCTTCCTACTGTTTAGAAGTGGCATTAGTTATAATTGAAAAATATATAACTGTCTGTTTCTGTTTAAAGGTTGTTTAATAGATAAGGGGTACATTTGCCGTGGTTATTAGGTGTAGATAGAGTGTCCACTAACACTGACTTATGTGGTTTTCTGTGTAATTGACAAAATGAATACCTGCGAGTGTGTTCATAGCCCATAGCTAATGGAGCTGTCTCCGTCTCTTCCTCCTCCTCGTCCTCCTCATACACTCCCGTCGTGACGGGAGACGGGGACTCGGGCGCCTCATCGTGAGACTTCTCCGTCAGGCTGCCTTCCTCCTCCTCCTCATCGTCGCCCTCCACTTCCTCTTCCTCCTCCTCTAGCCCCCGGAGCCCTAGCTTAGAGTTGGACAAACTGTGGCTCGGTGGGCGTTCCTCCTCAGCCTGGTCTGATCTGCAGAGGGATCAAAGGTCAAAGTAGAGAGGAAGTGTTAGTGACGTTGGCAACCGTTCCTAAAAAGACTACCTTTCTCCTCCCGTATTAGTGACATTTCAGAATAAGAAATAGACATTTGGACATCATGTGAAGTAATGTTTATACGGTTTGTGGTGCTAAAAAATCTCAGACCTTGTTAGAAAAACAAAAGACTAAGTTTCAAAAATTGTGCAAGGCAAAAAACAAACAGTCTCAAGTTGTTTTTGGCTGTTGTAGCTGCATGTGAGCAGTTTACCGAGCCAATTAGGGAGGGCTTAAGGAGAAAGACGCTAAAAATCGGAATCATGGGTAGTGTAGTAGCCAGGGTTTTTTAGAGAAAGATAATAAATGGAATTAAAATGGAGCATATCTCTGGTGTTACTGCATTGATTTTGTTTTTCTTTTGTTACAAATCATCAAAACCATATTTGCAAATTTCGATCGCTGAGTGCTCTTCTTAATTCTTACCAGATTGAAAAGTGAGAAGGACTTGTTTTAGTCTTAGTTTTAGTTTTCTGTCCAGTCTAAAGCTGGGTGGCTGTTACCATTTCCTGACCATTTAAAATACATGACTCATCACAAGCAGAGAGTGAAACCTAAATAATCGGTTGACAGCATGCACAGTCCAAGTCCAGTGTCCACACAAACAACATGGGTGCTGACAGTCTGCCCGGAGCGCTTTTCAAACGGCCGACACATGATTAATTGACCAGCTCCTTAGAAACAGAACAGGAGATGGCCCGCTGCAGACCGGCTCCTCTACACCCTGTAATGGTGGAACATACTTTGTGTGACTGAGGGAAGACGATGGCTGATCTGCAAACAGGCTATCAGCACACCACCATTACGACCTGCCATCTGTACATTTTCCAGCCAGCACCCCAACTCACCCCCCCCCTCCATCACCCCCAGACCACGATGTCATGGCTCATGATATCATTTCCTCTGGGACGGCAAATCTACCCCTTCCATTTTTGCCACACAGTGGACATTTATCAAATCAGACAGGGTTACCTCTGGGAAGGGGTGCACAGGGACAGGATTGGGTCACACACAGTGGGTGGGTAAATGCGGGTAAGGGGACTTTGTGGGGGGGACGGACGTTCTCCTCTTTCAATCTAGATTAAATATCACTATAATCAAATTGCAGAGCTGGTTGGTGGGGGAAAAGTCCATGCCTATGTACAGAGAAAGAAGCGTAGCTCTGACAGGGGGGCCCTGGGTTTTGTCATTTAGTCTAAACACGTCAGTTGGGTGTTTGTGTTAGCCGGCTGGGGGTATGGATATAGCGGGTGGATGGGGGAAGAGCTCCATCATCAGTGGATCTCCTAGACAAATTCCTAAACCTGAGTTCCCCTTAGAGTCCAAACTGCCAGCCATTGCAGCCCAGTCCCAGACAAGGAACCAGCTCCAACTGTAGTTTTATCCAAACCATAGAACTGAAGCCACGGCCTGGGTCCTCATTCCAGCCCTAATTATAACCTGGATTACGGTCCCGAGGAGACAGATACCTCTTAGTCCTTCAAGACTACAGTAATGGGGATATAAAATAATAGTCTGTCATCTAAACTCCCTAGCTTGTGTCTTTTAAACTTCCCACCCTTAGAGCAGCAGTGCTGCCTCAGCATCTCCAACATCCCCAGCTTGGAAACTGGTCAAAGTTTTCATGTGAAAATAAGAGCTACCAGGGACTTTTTATTTTGACTGGCTATGATGCCGAAAAAGGGGAGAAAATAGGTTGCAAGGGCGGTTAAAAGTGATTACAGATAGTCATCCATGAACGTGCGTTCGGCGTTTGACTTAAGTCACTCAGAGGGAGAATAAACAGCAGGCTGTCTGGTGGGTGGACAGAAAGAATAATACATAATTACAGACATTAAAATGTCAGGCCAGCTTGTTGTGGATGAGACTTAGTATTGATCCCAGATGGCAGAGGGGCTAAATTGCCACTGGGTCTGCAGGCCATAATGCATGTTGACAAGTAGGAGGGGGGAATGATGGAGAAAGAGACAGACGAAAAGTGAGACTACCAGAAAGGAATTCACATAGAGAATGAGAGCGAGATGAAGAGTGTAAAGAGTCAAGGAAAGAGGTAAACTAACACTGGAACAGAAAAACATTTCATACTCCCTTTTCCCCCCCAAATACCCTCTTCTTGCCTGAAGCTTCCCACCAACTGAGCTACTAACACTGAAAGCATTTTCAATAGACCAACCATTTTCATAATTTCACAAGTTATGCTTTTAGAGTGCAGAAAAACCACACACACGTGATGGTCAATCCCGCCAGCATGAATGGTAAGCAGAGTAATTTACCAACGACAGCTGCATACAGCAGGTATGAATTGCAATTCTGCACAAAGACAGCTCTAGTCTAAGCTTGAGACATGGCAAAAATGTTTAAAACTGGGGGAAAAAAACCTTGATGGTTTTGATGGCTATATGAAATGAGCTGTGACTAAATTCCTTATGACAAACAATTCTATGCAGGTCGTTCACACTAAATCAATGTTTGTGCTCTGTTGAAATACCCCTATGTTCCACAATGCAGTGCACAAAAGACCATTAGAAGCAGCTCACACCTGCAAAAGTTAAATCAAATGGTGGCTGGTGTCAAAGCAGCTGCAGTAAGAGCTTTCTTTTTTTATTTTGGTGGTTATTTTGGTTGAATCTTAATGCAGCTGCAACTACTGTTAGTATGCAGTGTGAAATCTGTTGTTGGTGACTACTGCCATACAGATTCAAGCCACTGGAGGGCACTGTGCACCAAGTAATAGCATGTATGTTATTGTGTACAGGGAGAAAGAAAGGGCTAAAAAAGTATGAGCACAACTGTTGCTTTTAGTTTAACAACATGTGTGTTTGTTGCTGCTTTTTCATACCTGTCAGGATTGCATACCCTGATAAGGGGAGGCATATCAAAAATGTCAGAATGAGGACATTTCACCTTTTTGCTTTAGAGTTTGGAGAACAATAAGGTTTTAGGTAGAATGGGCACGGGGACTAGAAGGTTAGCCTCCTGGATCAAATGTAATCACTGAAGGTCTGTGTGAGCAAGCTTTCTTGTTACCTCTTATCCGTGGAGCTGGAGGCCTGGTTCATCTCACTGTTGGAAATGAAGTTGCGGATTTCTGAGAAGTACGAGTCCTCCTTCTCATCTAAAAGTGCATGATTGTCTGGCTCGGAGTTTGGGGAGGAGATGGTGGTTCCTAGGTTGGAAAGCATCCCGGACTGTTGGCTCACTGTTGGGGAAAGCGTGCAGTCATACACATCCACACGCATAACCACACATGGACATGCACAGCAGTCACACACACACACACACACACACACACACATGCACACAAGCATGATTAGTTTGATGATCATCAGACATACATAATAGATAAGTTTAAGGATAATTATAAATATTGTGGTTGTTATTACTATTATACACATTATTCACATTTTAATATAACATATTGTGCTATTTTCTTGTCATGAAACTGGGTTAAATATCTTTTAACAAAAAGGTTTTATATCATTTGTGTTCTTACAAATTCTTGCATGATTTTACATAACCTTAGTATAAAGATGGATACCACTGTTACATACGGCATCACAGGAAATGCATTTTATTTTTTTGGTGACACTTTTTGGTTAATTTAGTCTTTATTAAAAAGAAATAGTGGAGAGATGACATGAAAAAAGGGAGCGAGAGATGCAACAAAGGTCCCCAGCCAGATTTAAACTGGGACGTTGCAGTTAATGGTTGGCATGTTAACCCTCAAACAAAAGGGGGCAGCCCATAATCTTGTCTATGTTTTCATCCTGGAACACTAAAAATATAAGAAGAGGATGTGACACTGTCCCGGAAGAACTGAACCAAACTGTTCTGGTTACTCCTTTATTTTTCCTAAAAGACATGTTTGACTTGTGCATGTGTAGTCAAACTCCAACCTTACTTTAGACTATATATTTAGGGGGCATTTAAAGGTTTAGAAAAATATTACCCCTTCATTTATCTTATTTTTGTTCTTTTTCTTACAGATTTCATAACATTGCTTTTGGATGAATCACAGTGGTATTTTAGGGTAAAGGATGGTGTAATTTTCAAAATATGAGAATAGCAGTGTTTGTGTTTAAGTTATGTATGTTTTCTTAGTCTGTATCTTTGCAATTTACGTTGCATACTTTTAGCAGATGCTATTCGCTTACTTCAATTTGACTCAGAATTAACAATCAAGGATACATCGTAAACAAAACATATGGGCGCTCAACAATGAATTGCCTCTTATTAACATATCCAAGTCAAACAATTGCATCCCTTGGTATTTGAGCAAGTTAGTTTGTGCGTTGGTGATGTCACAACCGTTTACAGCTCCACTGGTTTATAATAAGTTGCATAAGGTAGAAACCAAGTGTATTGCTGTGTTTCATTAGGGTGTCATTTCAAATTTAGCACAATTGTGAAGCATGGATCACTTGAATGTAAGTGTTCAAATACACAATCATTCAATTAAAAAGTTTCTTCCACACTGGGCATAAAAAGGCTGTTTTTGGCAACGCAGTAGGAAAACTCAAGTGTGAATTCTTTAATTAAGTGATTTTCCTACATCAAATCAGCACCGAGCTTAGAATTTTTTGATGTGCAGATTTAAAATGTTCCAAATGGGTAATGTGAGCCATTCATTATTCATCCCATTAACCTAACACAAATACCAACTCCCTGTTAATAACTACATTTCAGTTCTCACAGCCTCACTTTTCTCAGAGAACATTGAGTCAAAGATGTTGCAAACTGACCAGGGATGTTCTCGTGCTCGTGCTTCTTGAGATGACGGTCGAGGTTGGTTTGTTGACCGAAGCAGCGGTTGCACAGGTGACACTTGAAGGGCTTTTCCTTGTTATGGATGTTGCGAACGTGGCGTTGAAGATTGGATGAGATGCTGAATGAGCGGTCACAGTATTTACACCTGCCAAAGGAGAATATAGTGAGCAGGGACTTCAATCAGAGATGGAGGCAGTGTTCATGGTGATTTTATAACCCACCTGCTGAGGTGAGCACTTCTTAAGGCTTTTTTAAAAGGACATGGATGTTTAAAGAAGCAACAAATAGGCTTTAGACATTTAGTGGTGGAGCACAACTCAGAAAATCTTTCAGGAATTGGAATGAAAAGAATAATAGGAAGGCAATGGAAATGAGTTGCTGATTGGGATTATTATATTATATAGATTTGTGGAGTCAATGAAAAAAACTATAATCATCCAAACTACAAAGTGGCTATGTTACCAATGGTATTCTCTAAATCCAGTTTTCTTTTTGATTTTGTTTGGCTTTTATCCGCCAAAGATGCACCGATCTGGTTCCTTAACTCAGGGCATCTGGTAATAGCAATTTCCAATTTGATCCCAGAGCTCTCTCTTTGCAAAAATAAAAATATTTACACCACAGTGCCTGGAACTCATTGGGATCATTACTGTCTAAGTAAAGTTAGTCCAGAAATTGATT
Source organism: Pholis gunnellus (assembly GCF_910591455.1). Classification (NCBI taxonomy): domain Eukaryota; kingdom Metazoa; phylum Chordata; class Actinopteri; order Perciformes; family Pholidae; genus Pholis; species Pholis gunnellus. Next base: position 16,935,414 of record NC_136536.1, on the reverse strand, counting down.
AAGCCAAGCAAAAAGACTGAACAAAAGCAGTGCCAAGCAAAGGGATGTCAAGTGTGGAGAATAGCAGTGAGACAAGCAGACAAAGGGAAATAAATGAATAAAAACATCTGTGATGACTAGACTGAACTAGAATAGAATACCTGTAGGGTTGTTCCCCTGTATGTGTCCGCAAGTGTCTGGTGAGGTTTGCCGAGCGAGGAAAGATTTTCCCACAGTACCTGGAGGGAAGAATGCAAAGGAAGGCAGGGAAAAGGGTGGTTAAGTAATCAGTGTATTTTACCAACACTGCAAACATTTTATGTAACAGAGTGCAGTGTCATGTATGTAGACATGTCCTCCACACTGGAAATAACACGCTGCACCACAGGCCACTTACCTGCAGGAGTAACGCTCCTTGCCCTTGCGGAGGATGGCGTCTGAGAGGGAAGGTGGTGGTGAGCGGAAGTTGAACAGTGGATGAGCGTGTTGCAGTGAAATGGGCGGCACATCCAGTTTTAGAGCGCCAAAGCTCTCAAGCTTCTCTGTCATGTTCTCCATGGCTGACATCTGAGGAGATGGTAGAAAACAAAAAAGGGAACAGGTAAGAGCAAATATTTTGATAAGAATTAAGATATATATTTTTTTTCGAAAGTGGATCACATTCATTCAATCAAATTAGGATTTGTGTATTATAAATGTAATTAGAAACCTTGTAGTGAAAAGCTCAACTTAGCAATCCTGGCATTTTATATATATATATATATATATATAGAGAGAGAGAGAGAGAAGAGAGAGAGAGAGAGAGAGAGAGAGAGAGAGAGAGAGAGAGCAAAGGAAGCCCTGAAAACAAAGACACAATGTCAGAAAACAGGGAGTGAGGGAAAGAGGAAGAAGGCGGAAGCTTAGAGGAAGCAGTATATCAGAGTTTAGCCTTAATAATTAATTGTGCTAAAAGCGAGTCACCTCAATGACCTATAACACATTCAAAAATGCTCAAGCACTATTCCTCCACTGCCCCCCCCCCCCCTCCCCACCCTTTCATACACCGTAACCTCCAGCTTCAGTGCTTTGTTCTCTACCTCTTATGTTCTTCTGCCGAAGCTACTGCTGCAGGCTGGCAGACTGGCTAAATGAGGCATTTAAGAGTCCCGATTGGAGCTGTACAATATAGTTTGAGATACCCCCAACTGATAGCCGCTTCCCCTCCCTTACAAGCATGTGAACAAAAGGGGCCAGTTATGTAGGAGTTTATTTGCCAAAAACAGCTTACATCCTTCCTTTTTTTTAGTGAATACGAGACGGGAGAGACGGGGACAGACACTGCGTCTCGATGTGTTTATTCGCAGTCTGAGAACGTGTGGAGGGGGAGCAGGGTGATTCAGACATGAGACTGAATTAGAGGTGGCATTGTTTTTGTTTAACTGGGAGGATCACAGCTGAGACACAAATGCTTGTGAAAACTTTTTCTCCCAGGGATATTGATCAATTATGAGATGATGCCATATGATGGAAAATACAATGTTAAGTACAGGCTGAATGTAACTGAGAACAGTTGCCATTAAATACTTTTTCGTTTACAAATTACAGAAAAAATAAATCCATGTTAGCTTTTCTGATATCATTTTGTAAAGTCCAAACGACACACATATTATGTATGATGCCATATAGGAAAATGCATGTTCATTTTATCTAAATGTATCTGTCTGCCTATGCACCAAATGAGTGTTTTGCAAAGTCACAGTTGATAGAGGACACAGATTTCCAGGTCAGATTAAACAGTTTCCCCAACGAGAGCCCCCCATTCTCCTGGAGACAAACACAGGATGTCCTTGATGGACACGGAGCTATTATCTAGCCAGCCAGCCAGCCACAGAGAAAAAAATTGGAGGGGGTTGAGTTATTAGCTGGCCTGTGGGCTCCCAGTGAATGAAACAATGCCACAACTAAGATTAGCGTGGCCAAGAGAGGCAGTTTGTTACAATTCAAACGGTTATTATTCTCTATTTTATTAATACTATCATTCCTTGTAATCAAGACTTGTAGAGGTAGGGAGGGTCTGGGGACAGTCGAACAATGTGACTGATTATCAAAGGGGCTGCGATAACAGACTGTGTCTTCTGAAAAAGGTAGAAGTGACGAGGTACACAGGCGCCATTCAGTAAACAAAGGAAGAAATCATAGAGAACCCTTGAGAAAATAACATCAACACTGTGGAATGATGGTGCATAGGGCCCTATCAATTCAGGTTGCAGCAGCGTGGGAGGCAGGAGTGAGGTATTTTCACATAATACATGGTTTGAAAATAATAGTCAATTGTATCTGGGAATAATCAGCCTCTATGCAATACCTGGAGGTCAATTCCCATGTTTTGTACTCCCTTGCTGTAGTTCTTGTTCAAAGGTTTATGTACTTTTTGCTGTTTCTATTTAAGATTGAACCAAGTGCCTTCGTAGATTTGAAATGCGGCTGGGTGTGAGTGCGGTAAGTCTACCTGTGGATGGAAGAGTGGCGGTGAGGGCCTGAGGAATTTTTCCTTCAGAGCTCCGACGGGGTCGAGTAGCTTCCTCTTCTCCACCCTGCTGGACCAACAACGAGGCAGAGGGTTACGTACCAAGGTCAGAGTTCATCTACAACTTCATACCACACACTGAACACCTTCAATGTGTGAACATAAAAGCGTTACGGTTGCTCATGTGGAAATAGCAATTTCTGGTCTAATCGGGGCTAAAATACCTGTATATGGGGTCCATGAAGAATGCTGAGGGCTTGGCGTAGTGCAGGGGTGGAGGCTGGTGGCGCTGTGCGTGTTGCTGATGGTGCTGGGCGATGGATGACTGGTGCAACGACTGGGAATGGGGATGTGGAAACCCGGCTGGGGTTTCGTCCTTGATGGAGACCCCCTTTCCAACTCCAAATATGTGGTTCTTTCTATTTTGGGGCTCAGCTACCACACCATTATGACCACCTCGGCTCCGGCCGCCAATGCTCAGGTCTAACGGCTGCTCTTCACCGCTAGATTTTGCTAAAGGTCCACTACTGCTCCCAGTACTACTTTTGGGGTTTGAGGGGTTTGTTGGGGTGAGATGAGCTAACTTGGTCTCCTTGGCCTTTATGGTGAGATCAAATGGTGACTCTCCTGTGGAAGCAGGAGCTCGTGGTGCGCCAGACACCATCTTGTGCAGCTGCTCGTGAGGTGACTTGGGCTCTGCCTTAAAGAACATGCTGGGATTGAGGGCACCTCGATCAGCGCTGAAGGGGTAGAGGGAATTGTGGAAGCTGGGCAGAAACTGGAAGGGAAACATGGAATGGTAGGGCAATGGACCCATCTTCTTCTCCTGATGGAGACCAATCAAACCTGGACCAAAATATTTCTCAGCAATAGATGCGATGGCTTTGATGGAATCTGTGGTGACTGCATTGGGATTTGTGTGGGTGGGCGGGAGGGCTTGCTCATCAAGCGGAGGGAAGAAGGAGTGCTGGGATGATGCAGAAAACTGAAAGGGGCGATCAATAGCAAAGTTTCCAGAACTAGACACAGCTGTTATCAACGCACTGTCTGTGTCTTCTAACTGGTGGCCTTCTTGACTTGATATGGCCCCAGACGGCTTCCTTCTTTTACCACTTCGCTCACGTTCACTCTCTCCATCGCTCTCCAGGTCAGAACCATCACCTGAAGCAGTACCAGTGGTGGTGTCCAAATCTGTACCACTTGTGGTATTAACGTCTTCAAGGTCACTACCGTCAGACAAGTCTGCCATCTTAGATTTGGGCTTGGCTTCTCCAGAAGACAAATCCAGTTTGTTCTCTTTTTCTTTGACTTCCAGCTGATTCAAACTGTTACCTCCATTGGTGTTTGTGGAGCTAACCAGGGACAGTGGAGGAGCATCTAAGGGACTCCGAGGCAATTTCACCTCCTGACTGCCGCCGCCCAGCGGGCTCTTCAGCAAGGGGCTAGCCGGCAATAAAGGTGGTCGCGGATACAGTGATGGGGAGAAGAGACCTGGGAAACCATGAGGTAGGGATGGGAAGCCATGGGCTCCAGGGGAGAAGGGCAAGCCAGCATGAGGGTGATGTCGGGAGGGAAAGTAGTCAGTGAAGCCTAAACCTGACTGGTTTAGACCTTGAAGGTGGGGATGATGGGACTTGACCTTGGCCATGATGGGGCTAGAGCTCAAGGGGATGCCATGGTTGAACATCCCTGCTGGAGAGCCATAATGGTTTTTGCCCTCACAGAAGCGGCGATGCTTGTTGAGGGAGGAGGTAGTGCTGAACAACTGCCCACAGTCTTTACACTTGATCTGGGTACGGCAGTCAGCATGCATACGCTTGTGGCGGCAGAGGTTGGAGAACTGGGTGTAGGATTTGTGGCACACCTCGCCTGGGGGAGCAAATAGAGGCAGCCCATCAGGGCCTGGTTAAACCCATTTTAACACTGTCTCTAACTTTGTATACCAAATCAATAGCAACACATACATCTGAATGGAAAATGCTGATGAAATAGCTCTAGGACAGATCTGTGGATGACACCAACCACTCATTCTGCTAATTGAAACTGCCAAATTGTTCCTAAACTACTGTATCTACATTGTATGTATTTTACAATAATAACTGAACATATGCAAGAAAGAACATAAAATATATGTGTAAATAAATACCTTAAAGAGAGCAGAACAATTTGACTCTAATCCATGATTAAAAAATATGTGTAATTAATTTAGCTTTTTTTATTACTATTGTCGTAGTATTCCAAACTAATGTAAATTATATGTCACAGTGTTTGCTAGGAAAAAAAGAGTAAACAGATCAAATGCATTATTTACATCATACAATCAAATTAATAGCAATAGAAATCCGATCCCTGTATGACCGGTATGCTTGGTTCAAACAATGTAAACTGGATCAAAAAGTAGATGAGGTGGACAACAAATAGGTAAAAAATAAATGGACTGTTAAGAAAAAGGCAGTCATTAACTTAGAAAGCTCTCACTTACAGATAAAGGGTTTGACACTGCTGTGGATGTGCTTATGCTGCTTGAGGCCTGACGAGGTGGCAAAGGTCTTGCCACACTCAGGGCACGTGTGAGCGCGGGCCCCCACGTGCTGGGAGCGGATGTGACGCTGAAGGTTGCTGGGATCTGTGAACACCTGAAATTTGAAATAAGTGTATGAAAATACAACGTACGCTAAACAATGCAAAAAAATGTTTGTTTTTTTCCAGAATGACTAAATCTATGTCCAGTGCCTTTATGAATGAAGCCTAAAAAAACAAGACCAGCAGAATTTCTGAAGCAGATGATAAAGCCTGTGTGTATGGTGTACAACTTACGTGCCGGGTATGCTGTACCTTATCACAGTTTTCACACTCAAAACGCTTGCCACTGTCATGTGACATCTGGTGACGGATGAGGTTGGACTTCCAGTTGAAGGCTTTGGGGCACTGGTCACACTTGTACTCCCTCTCCTCTGTATGGACTATCATATGTTGGCCCAGACTTGATAAAGAGAGCACAAGACCATCAGTGAAATCAATACATCCTACAAGTCACGAGCCATAGGATGAATGGACTGTATGTGTTGAGTATGGTAGAAATTGTTATCATGCGTCCGTGTACCTGTACTCATTTGGGAAAATCTTCTCACAGTCTTTACATTCGTGGACGGGCTCGTCGCTGTCCTCGCGTTCCTGTTTGAAGTCCTCTCTCAGTGTGTCAAAGATGGAGCCGGTACTGGAGCATGAATACTTCTGGTGCCGCCGCAGCTCAAGTGTTGAGGAGAACAGCTCATCACAGTCTTCACAGCGGTACATCTGCTCGTCTGCACATACAAAAAATACATACGCATATACGGTAGGTTTAGCCATCACACAATTAAGCTTCCTGAAATATATAACACCCATTTAAATTCCCCTGAGTCTACCTATTAACAATTAAATAAATTACTATATTCCTTATATATTCTTGTTGTCAAAACTGCATTTTCCAGTTTCACCATTCTTTGAAAAATAATCTGTTTTATGTATCATCCAATGAAATATATTGAATACAAATATATTGATCAAATATTTATCCCAAAAACAAAAACGAAAAAGCCCTCATATAGAAAGAATAATCTAAATTTGGAGTAACCCATTTAATCTTTAAGAGCAGGTCAAAAGTAATTTTTAGTATATTAAGTACAATAAGTTTGTCAACATTTTAGGCAGCAACTGAGACAATTCACAGTATTAACGGAAGACATTTAAATGGTGACTTTTAATACATGCAAACATATATGACTACATTTTATGGGAGTCAAGACAAAACCTTGCTGTGCACAAAGAACCAATGAAGCGCTGCTTTGCCGCCTATTATTTATTAACTCCTGTAAGTCTCATATTCCTGACGATGCAGAACCAGTTATGCAGTTTTATTATAAAACTGTTGATGCTACTAAAAAAAGAGGAAAATATATTATCTGTGTGTTAGTTACAGCTAAACAGGCTCCTATTTAAATAATAAAAGCCACAATCCTGCAATTGACATACCCATAAAATTAAAATCAATTAGCAGTGAAATGTGGCCCGCATTAACACAGTTAATTGCTTGTTAAAGCAAGTGTTTGCTTGAGACTGTAGATGTAATAGCACACAAGGGAAACAATAGGGGCTGGTCTTCCCCTTCCATGTTGATAACCTTTACAATACTTCTCACCACCAAGGTCAAATACATAAAACTCGGGCCAGCTTTTTCAATAGCAAGTTCCTGAGTCAGACGCCAAGTTCAACAGATCAGGGGGAAAGCCCAGCGGAGTGTCTCTGTGCACAGGCATTAATGTGTGTACGTGCGTGTGTGAGTGTGCACGTGTTTATGTGAATGTTTTCCAAAAAGAATGAGCCACAAGGAACAGAGGTAAGCAGGGGCACGGTGGCGCCAACCCCATGGTGATTTCAGCGCCAACCTGCCATCCCCTCTTTGCCATGACCCAAGCAGCCAACGCCTGAGTCGGCCCCCCAGGTGCCGCAACACGCCATGCACACCAATCCATCATTTCAAGGTCTACTAAATGAGTTTATCCAAAAGGACTTACAGTGCATGGCTCACCTGTTTTCTACTGCATGTGACCGTTTATCCAGCTGGAACTTCTTGGGCATATTAAAAGGGCATTAGTGTAGCAACAGCAATGTGTCTAACCTTGGGGAGAAGGATAAATGACCTTCTGGTCAATGGCCCATTACACTGAGCTTAAATGCTCAACTAACGCGCTCGCTTTGACATCAGCGTGCACATATTTCACGGAGAGCATTTGCTCTGAAGCGCAAACATGTCAGCACTCAGATACTTTTGTCTGTCTCCTTTTAGAGCGGAATATGCTTCGGAAAGAAAGGGGCGCGCGACTACAATCATTTTTGTTGAATTTCAAACGGAACGTGGGTGTTGACTAAATCTCTGCGTGGATACTCAGGTGTGCATGCGTCTCAAATGTGTCTCAATGAGGATACTCGTAAATAAAGGTGCGTGCGTGTGTCTATCAGTTCCTGTGTTTCTTCAGTAAGTCTGGTCTGGGCGGGTGGGGTGGTGTTTGGGGGGGGGGGGGGGGGGGGGGGGGGGGGTATAAAGGGGAGACTAATAGCTCTCTGGGAGACGAAGGGAAGCACAATTATGTGCAGTTTAACAGCTAATCTGGGAGCATGGGTGAGGTCTCAGGGGACTCCTCAAGTCCTCTACTTCAAATTCCTTCTCCGATAAGCCAGACACAGAGAGCAGGGCTGCACTGCCAAGCTCCTACTCAGCCGTGCTACCTTTCTCTCTCTCACACACACACACACACACAGACACACACAGACACACACACACACACACACACACACACACACACACATGGAGACAAAACAGACATCATCCCTTCAGTAGCTGGACTTTGACTGTCTCTCTTTGTGCCTCTCTCTTTCTGCTTTTCTCCCTGCACTTACAAATAAACATCCTCAAACAGTGTACGAATTGTTACACTTTTTCCTTGTCTGCCTTCATCCCTCTCGCACACCAACACATAACACCAAATACTTCGGCTCTGACACACACATTCTGGCAGGTGCAGTGTCTCCCTTTCTGCCTCCCTCTCTCATATATATCACATACATAGGCCTACACACAAAGGAATTGAACAAATAATTTACAAGTCAGCTCCATTTTTGACGAGCTCCTACAACATGCCAATCTGCTTCTTTTCATCAATCAAGTTTGCTCTGAGCTTCTGTTCCCTCTCGTGTCTTTGGCGTGGAGATCCGTGCAAACTCTGCATCACGCAGGGAAAAACCCGGTGAACTGCAGAACATCTCACGAACATCTTGTTCTCACTTCACCATTTTATAGTCAATGACAAGTAAGAGTAACCAGATTTTTTTTTTTTCAACCGTGGTTCCAGAAAGACTGGAAACATAACAAAGCAATGTTACCTGACAACAGCATTTCACCACAATAAGTCCAAGATGTTTAAAGAAATACAGCAGAACTACGGCCCCCTTTTCCGCTTAAGTGAACTCTGAAAGAAAAGCCCAGATCGACAGTGAATAGCTGTCCAAACTAGATTATGAGATAAAATATTGGATATATTATGTCTGACGTTTAGAGGCACGGTTAAAACATATGAATGAGGTTACCCACTCAAAGGGGGGACGGGCGGGTGAGAGCACCTACAATTGTGATGCACTTTGAAATGTGATCCAGTAGGCCTGTACACTGTATATGCAGACATCAGTGTTCAGCAAGGTGTAGCGGAGCATTTAACACACAAGATCTTACAGATTTTAGAGCTATAAGAAAAAGGAAAGATCAAACTAAAACACACATGTATTTATTTGGAAGATAGATATAAAGTCACAAAGGATGTATTATTTATTACATTCGACAACACTGACCCAGCAGCCAGTGTCAGGCGATAAGGATTATTTTTCCCTCAACATCAATTGTAATTTGCTAAATATTTGACACATGTCTAACTAAAAACGTGGATTTAAAAATTGGCTTAATAAAATGTAAAGTATTTTAGGCTGCCAGGTTCAATCAACTTGTATCTTTTCAATTATTTAACAATAGGCTATAACCCACATGTGCTGTAGTTATTTTTTAACAGGAATATTAAAAGTACCACTAAAAATAATAACGTTTAGAGGTTTGATCAACTTTTTTTTCTTACTCAGAACACGGGGCTGATTCCCAGGGGCATCAAGTAACTAAACACGCATGGCAAAGTCCATAAGTCTGATACTTTGTCGGCCTAATGGCCATTCCAACGTAGGCTGATTTTCTGAGGACAAACTGCAACGTTGACTTGTGAAAAGTAAGATAGAATTATTAGTATTATTCTTTTGCTGAAATGTGACAAATATAACTCCAAACTCTCGGCTCAAAGGTCCTGAGTGCACCCATATAAAGTGTTCTTAAGGATATGACTTCCTAATAATTTCTGCTTGATCCTGGCTTTCAGTGAGCAGAACATTTCTACTCACTAAAGATGGAATATGACAAGTGCCAATTGACGCCCGAATAGAGAATTACAGGCAAAGAGGCCCATCACATTGCAGCATTGTAATGGCACAATTCAGACCAGACTCTTAGGAGTATAGCCTTCATTATTGGCAGGCCAATTCTAAATGACAGGTCCAAAAACGGCTTTAATGCGGGATTTAATTCTATCCTGGAAATTTATGATTCGAATAATTCACATTTCTTGACGAAAAAAAAACTTGGAGAGAGAGCGAGAGAGAGAGAGAGAGAGAGAGAGAGAGCGATAGAGAGAGCGATAGAGAGAGAGAGATGGTGTCTTTTTCCCCGTCACATTAGCGAGGTTATGGAGTGTGTTGGCCGCGAAAGCAGCACAGGATGCAGGTTGGAGTTTGTTTAAAATGTACGCTAATGACGCGCATTAATCTTACCTTGCAGGTTGGGTGCCATGGATCCCTCCGGGAAAATGCCGTCCTTCATATACACTAGGAGCTCCTCCCCTGCTTCAATGTCCCGGACAGCTTTATAATAAATCTGAGCGAGAGAGAGAGAGAGAGAAAGATAGAGGGAGACTTTAACTTAAGGTCAACATGGAATTAATAAGCCTGGACCCCAACATATTTATTAGCGCAGATGAAGAAAAGAGCTACTGCTGAAATGGATCATATCAACATGGTTATTATTAAGACATTAAAACGCCATGTCAAAAATAAGATACATAACCCAGACTAGAGCAGATTTAAACATATTTTGTTTGCAATATTTCACAAATTAGTCGTAGGCCTACTCATTAAACGCCTCGCCGTCAGAGGTTACTTTAATATATACTACACAATGGTGAGTTTTCTTCTGCATGTGCTCAATGTTTATAAGCTCAAATAAACCAAACGAATAGAAAAAATAAAAGAAATCCCTTCTTAAAAATCCATTTAAAAAAAATACGTTGTTTCACGAAGAATTACTCAAATATTTCAAAAAGAAAGAAAATGCAGAAGGAATCCAGACGATGCCAATACTGCTGTAAAACGTCTAAATAGACGTAAAAAGTGGCGAACAAACGAAAATAAACATCAGACAGCTCAGCTGCTCTGTTGCATTTTTCATTCACATTTGCAGCAAACGGGGAAATGTCGGGTCTTAACCTGCACATCTATTCATTTGATCATGGTCATTCAATTTGTGTGATCAGGCAGAAATTACTGCTGGATTATGAAGGTTTTTTGCTAGATGTAAGGACAAGGAAAACTGAGGAATTATAAATAATATCAATATTCGAGTCCATTCAGAGCCGAGGCCTTATCGAGTATCTATCGAACAACTCGAAAATCCGTTCACCAAACGAAGCCTACACATAAAGCCTTGTCTAAAGAAAATTCATTGCAATGGATCATAATTAACGTGAATCATTTTCTAATAAAAAATAGGCTCACAGCTGCTTTCATGCATTCCAATAACCCACAGCACCACCACTTCAAGGCGCATACAGAAGTTGTGATCTATCAACACATGGGGGCGCTCTGCACCAACTGAACGATGTCATCACAAGGAAGGCAGAGCGCAGACACACACACACACACACACACACACACACACACACACACACACACACACACACACACACACACGGAGAGAGGCCGGTGAAAGTAACTTCCAAGACTTAGTGCTCAACGAAAAAGGAGCAAATGACTAAAATCAATTAAAATATCACTTATAATAATGCTAATTATTTGTAATTATTGATATAGGCTACGTATTTACAACAATTAGACAACACACAGTGGCTGCGGCAGCCTCTCTGCGTGGTTTCGGTCTGACCTTTCTTTTCTCCGAGAGACGGAATAGTTGCGAAAGTTGCGCGGCGCTGCGGAGAGCCTCCAGCTGCAGTAGCACTTCAGTCCCCGTGGAGTTGGCAACACAACCCATAGTCGGTCTACCGGAGAGGGACCCGGGCGCTGGAACGGACAGGGCCGGAGAGAGGAGGTCGCGGAGCGGCCAGGCGCGCGGCAGACGGTCGGTGATCTCTCCCTGTGGCTGAATGAAGCCCGACGCTCCTCTGCTGGGCTACTCTCTAATCTAGTCAGTGAACGCGTCTTTGATGATGATGAGCCTCTCTCTCTCTCTCTCTCTCTCTCTCTCTCTCTCTCTCTCGCTCTCTCTTTCTGACTCTCACTCTCTCTCTCATTAGTGATTCCCCATTGCCCCTCGGTGCTCTCTCGGTTACCCGTCGGCCACTCCTCCTCGTCTTATCTCCAGCCAAAAGGATTGAGGGATCTGCGGCGCAGACCCCTCCCCGCATCTCCGATCCCAGCCGCCGCTTTGGCCGCTTGATACATCTGTTATTGATGTAAATAATGGATAAAGCAACCTGACAGACTTGCACTCACTCTAGCGGTCAATCTATCACTCTCAAACGCACGGGGAAAATACACGCACGCGGAAATATATATAAGCACATACATGTATCGCCTATATAGGCATTTTTCTGATTAACGTTATTTAGGTTTGATTAGAATGCAGAACCATTATTTCGTTCAATTTCTTCCAGTCTGGCCTAGACCTACCTGCAGAAAGGCATTGATCAATTCTTCAGGTTTGGATTTATTTGTGGTCAGAATAGCAGGCCTAAATTAAACTGGGATGTTTTAAGGTGATATTTTAATACACCTTGTGAAAAACAAAAGTTGTATTAATTCACCATAAACAAATTATTTGGATTATTAATTATTCATATCTTTATTTTGATTTTCTTAATCTGTATCTGTAGCGGAAAAAAAAGAAAAGAAAAAAAACGTTCAATACGCGAGACACGAAAATGTGCATGGAATAAAAACACTTGAATTAACTATAACAACAACGTAATATGCTATTTAAGTAATTTACATTATATATCTTGCTATTTATTTATTTTAAATATTTTTGCTTAATTTGTGGCGTTAATGACACATCCATAATCAGCAAATATTACATTTTCTTTCTTTCTAATGATCTAGTTGATAAATGAGGACATTTTAATTACATTCCTAATACATATTTGAAATGTCTGCCATATTTTGAATATTTTATGAATCTTTGTTTGTTTGTTTGTGTGTGTATTCTACAGTAGGGCCTGTACACTCAGATCTGTCTTGACCTCTTCCCATCTCTGTCCAGTGTTCAGGGGACAGATGCCTCATCGATCAATGCCAGCCGTAGGGCCCACAATAATCCCCCACTGTGGCCTCAAACACACACACACACGCAAACACACACACACGCAAACACACACACGCAAACACACACAAACACACAAACAGTGTTGAAAAAGGCCTCCACTCCAAAACACAAAAGATGAAGGACTGACAAGAAGGTGGACAAGGTTCATCTTCTCTTTAAACCCCCATCAACTACCCACCCAACACACACACACACACACACACACACACACACCCAACACACGCACACACACACTCAACCCCTTGTGCTCTCTCAGCCGTTTCCTTCAGTATATGCAACTTGGCCTTCGAACCGCTGAATGGCCTCATTTATGAACCGGTTTTGGGTGATTGTTGGGAACTATTTAATAGGGGTAGACACCCACACGCAGATGCACACTGTAATGGCAATTTCCAGACCCCATGTATTCTCCAATGCAAATAGGCCCACACTGGTCAGTATACTAATCTGAACATATACTTTGTCCACATTGCCCAAGCAGAAACCTTACATGTTACTTCTCTGAAAATACATGTTATGCCTCTGCAAAGGGCAAGCCCTGAGTGCCTTACTCAATATTCAAGGACAGGATGAGATAGGTGGCCCGTGTCATCTTTTTAAGATGCTGTCTTAGCACCGGTTCAAGATAATGCGTAACTCTCTGATCTCACTGATTGTCAGTTTGTATACAAATTGACACCTCCTGTGCTCATGGCACATTCACTCAGCTCATTTATTTGATTGTGTTGTGAGTCCATCTGAAGATGCTGAATTAAACTAACAGAAAGAAAAGAAATTGCCACCACAACACATACACTCACATAGACACACACATAGACACACACACACACACACACACACACACACACACAAGGAGGAACTGTTGATTTGCCTTGTTTGTTTGGCCATCATTAAGGTGTCTGAATATTGCCTTAGGATGAAATTGCAAGCAAGACTAAGTGAGAACAGTTACTCGAAATCTGTTTGTTTGATGACTGATTCAGAAGAACAGAAAATACTATGGCCATCTGTAAATGCCTACACTAGTACACCTTTCTGAAACACACACACACACACACACACACACACACACACACACACACACACACACACACACACACACACACACACACACACACACACACACACACACACACACACACACACACACACACACACACACATTCCTCTTATTGGAATGCCAAAAGCAATTCTAAAGAAACTGTGTCCAGAGCAAATTTATTGCACCTGATGTATATGGAAACAAAAATATAAAAAAAATACCAAATTACTGCATGACCATAAATATCTAAATTATGCATTATCTTGCAAACATTTGTTCATCTTACATCATTAATGACAAACAAATAAACAAATAAATTATCCACTTTCTTTTAAAAGGTTACTTCCCGCATTTGAATTTGCCCTGTGTGCACATATTTCCATAAACTCATGCATTGTGCATGCGGATATAAAAAAAAAAGTAGAGAAATCACTGAATAGTCTGTTAAATTATACATTTTAGCACTGAGTGGCTGTGTACGTGTGTGTGTATGTGTGTATGTGGTGTTCCTAAATAAATGATAGGGTCATACCTGTGAGCCACTACACCAAGCAACTGGTCAGGCAAACAAAAGCAAAGCTGTTCTCTAAGTACAAATAACTGCAAAACACATCAAAAAACAATCATGCACGTGGCCTCTCTGGGTCTGATAATTCTCCACAATTTTCGCCTGTGCCCTGATTCTTTCTTTGACATTGTGTGGCAGTGGCAGGGGGCACTGATGTGAAAATCTTAAAAGGATTAGGCGGGTTGGTGTTGCCAGCCAATTGGTGCTTGTCAATCTCGGAGGCCCCTGTGTGTTCCCTCTCTCTCTTGGTCCAAGCTGCCTTTCTCTCTATCGGTCAGGCTTAATGTCTGAAGCTTAAATGGACACACTAGCCTGTCCCTCCGGTGTGACAGAGTGACAGGTGGCAGATCAAGACATGAGGACAGAGAAAGGAGACAAAGACAGCGAGGAACAGGCGGCTAGAGACCGAGGCAGGAGGGGGAAAGAGCCATGTAGGCAGGGATTAGGAAACAAATAAGAGTGGAGTGACAGGAATGTGGAAACACACAGGCAAGTCATATGGATGCATTTGGCTACAGTCGTACCTCCATCATGTTTTCATGGTTTGCTTCTTTGTCTTTGTTTTGAACTGACAAGTCATTCTCATTGCTTCTTTGGATGTATTTTTTTTTGTACATCCCAGTACATGTTAGTTAATCATAGTAGTCCAAATTCAACTGAGAGTGAAATGTGTGTTAAGTATTGGCCAAGTAACACCGCTGGTATTTCATTTACAGAAACTGGAACAAGAGTCAGCAAAGCAAAACAGAAAAAAAAACACCTTCTGCAGGATAAATAAAAGCAGAAATATGCTAATATATTGCAGCCGTAAGTAGTGGCACACACATTGCATGAGATGGGGTTTGGGGTTAGGGCCTAGTTAAGCAGTTGGGTTTTTATGGGCACTGGCTGGGCATCTTTCCAAAAGTATCCCATGCCCTACCCAGGTTTCTGCAGAGAGAGAGAGAGAGAGAGAGAGAGAGGGTGAGAGAGACAGAGAGAGAGAAAGAGAGAGAGAGAGAGCACTGGCAACTGGCCCAGCTACAGACAGACAGTAGTGCCATTCCTTGGTCATTACCACCTACCAGCTTGCTACCAAATTGTAAACACGCACGTAAGTATGCACACACAGATTCAGACGGATCAACCCAGTGGTCAATCTCAGCAGATGGGAAAGGATGACCCCCCCCCCCCCCGAACCCCCACACACACCCACCCACCCTTGCTGACAACATGGTGCTCATATCTCGACCACAAATCCAACCATGGGCATGTCTGTCATGTCACTCACCTGGTCTCCGGTGAGGTGACAGGCGGCGAGGTTCTGCTCCTCAAATGACGAGGCAGAGCGGACGTATTTGAGCCAGCTGCTGCTGGTGGCGTCCGGGCCTGTGTCCAGCGCAAACTTGACATTGCCCATGTCATCCACCACCTGTTAGAGAGCAAGAGGTCAGATGTCAGTACAGGGACAAAACAACAGGCTATCGTCAACTATCAAACACTTGAAATATTTCTATAAATGACTTTTTCGGAGGAGGTTATTGACAGTTAAAAATGCAATTGTTACGGTGCACAGAGATTTTGGGTAAATTGTTTTCATTCATTTGAAATGTACTATTAACTATTAGGTAGCATACAGTTGGCATACGTGTGGTTTGTATTAACGTTAGCACTAATTCGGTGGTTGACTAGCAACAATTAAAGCAAAGACAACAAACGCTATGTCTGCAACAAAACAAAGGCAGTGAGGTGCGCCTCACGTTTTCAACCTGCAAAATGCGCTCTGTCTGATCAGGGACTAAGAAAGCTGTGAGTCTGTCAGTCAACTTTAAGACACAGAGGCAACGTGTCAGTGGGTGTTAGGACCACCTAACCTTGTCAATCCCAACAAAAAGAAGAGGAAAGAGGGAAAGGATGAGAAAGGAGGAGGGAGTGGACAAACTGGGGCTTCTTTCACTTGTCTAAAGACTTTCTCCGGCACATATTGATCACCCTTTGTAACCCCTACGCCCCCCGGAGACTCCAAGAGCGGGTTTCATGTTACCCGCTTCAACGGAGAATGAAGGAGGATGGAGGTAGAGGTGAAGCAGGAAGAGGAGGAGAAGAGAAGAGGGGTTTATTGTGGAGCACAAAGTGAGGGGAAAACCAGGAAGGAGTAACAATGCTTTGTGCCTAAAATCTCAATCCTCCCACAATTGTAAATTATGAATGATGACAATGAGGGAATGGAAATGAACACAAGTCCTCAAATTTGCCAAAGGAACAGATATTCGACAACTATTACAGACTCCAAAAGAGACAGCATACCTTTTAAAGGCCATAGATCGTTTCTACTCTTTGCTCCTTTGAGTGCATTTGTGTGTGTATTGGTATGTGAGTGTGACGGACTTCGGCGGTTCCGTAAATCTGGGGGCAGCTCGGCTGAAACCCCGAGGCCCACTCTCTCCACCCAGCTGGGGGTGAAGCTCCGATTTCGCACCGCATGTGATACTGAGCCTGTGTGAATCCTCAGGGGAGAACTGGCCTGAGACAGAGCAACTCCTCTAATTACAACTCCCAATCAGCCGGCCCTGCGTTCAGAGCTGACCTCTAGCTTGACTCTCTGCGTTCCTAATCACAGTCAAATGTCTGCTGGAGGAAATTGAGGTGTGATGGAGAAGAACCAACAAACCATCTGACATTTTTAGATGTGCAAAGTTCGTGAACCTCGCTAACTGGCTGCTTTTCTAAAGGCATGTTCAGGTTTTTTTTCTTTTTCCCAGCTCGTAAAGTGTGAATGGTCATGTTCTTGTTGTTTGGGTGAGCGCTTGCAGAAGGTGTATTTTTGTGGGTGGGGGTGCAGGTGCCAAGTTCGGTGAGTAAATATGTAAAAGGGTCTGGTTGGAGGTGTGGAAGAACTGCCATGTGGGCGTCTGTACAAATACTGCAACCGTTTCAGGCAAATGCATGTGCGCTTAGTTGAGTTAACATCTCGAGGTAACACAAATGTTTCTACTTTTGAGCCAAGGTGTGAGTTTATTTTCCTCACTAAATGTGCCTGTTGTAGAATAACAAAGCCTCTTAGGGCACTGGTTAAAAATAATCAAAACCGTAATCTTTGTTTTTGAAAAAAAACTGTGGCTACTGCTTATGTTAATGTATTTGCTGATTGTGAGAGTGGGAAAAGAGACCGTTAGTACATATCAGTTCCTGTTATGTATTTTCTGTAATTCACACCGAGATATTCAGAAGCAAATAATGAGATAATGTCCACTGGAAGAGCTTCTAAATAAAAACGGAACCTTATCCATTCCTCACTCTCCACATTTAAAGCTGTTGCCTCTTCTGCTTCCAGTTTACAACTTAAACAATCTGCTTGATCGAATCCAGATCTTTATTTTATGTGTGAAAACAGTCACCGAATACTAACCAGGCATACCCCCTCCTAACACCTACTACTCCACCCAATATCTTTTCTGGAGTCAGAGTGCACTTGTCACGTTACTGCCGGGGAGCTGCGACAGGTATCGTACATGTTTTATGAACACGGAGAAAAACTAAAATCCAGGTGGTGTCGAGGTGGGATTATTTCTTTTTTTAGGAGGAATAGGTGTGCGAAGGGAGGTGGGGAAGCCCGACAGTGCACAGACTGACCCACACATGTATGAATACTACCATGCCTACGTTTTGGGCATGGTAGTATTCATGCACATGCATTTTGGTTACCCCCTCCTCCTACACACACACACTCAAGGGTCTGATCAGAGGCTTAATGAGCTGCAGACCTGTGTGCTGTGTGTTTTTGTATGTGAACATGTGTGTGTGTTTGTGTGTGTGTGTGTGTGTTGTCTGGGAGGCCTGCTAACACCCTGTCTCCGGGTGGAAGCCTGATTTATAAGGCTTCAAATGAGGTGCAACAGAGAAGGAGAGCCAGAACAAGCCCACGGCTGATTGTTTGTTTATTTACCTTTCTTTTTCATTTTTCCCCCCTCACTACGTCACGGGGGGAGGAGGACCCGGGTGAAAACCATCAGCTCCACGAGCAAAGGAAAGGGTTTCAACAAAGCAAACCAGGCAGTTTTTTCCCTTAAGTTGTATCTCCTCCTTCAGATCAGAGGCTAGAAACAAGAACTTTTATACTAAAGATATGAGGAATGCCATTTTTATAGTTCAATTATTTTCATATATGTATAATGCTTTAACAACTAACGTCTGTGCACCTTGCATTGACACATTCTCATTCTGTTCATTTGGGCGACGACCTCCTTCCTCTCCACAATTAAAGGGTACTTTGGATCTCTTTTGTAGTTTTAGAGATCATTCTTATCAGAAATAACAAAATTCACCACGTTAATTGCTGCAATCTGAGAATACGGCAGAATTGTCAAAAATATGTTTGATAGGGAAATAAACACCAGCAATCAGACAATCACACCAGTTCAAACAAACCCCAAAGTAAGCCAGTTATTTGGAAGAGGAAATGAAGGCCAACATTAAAGATATTACCCAACCATGCCCATTGTAAACATCCATCACATTTCCTGGTTCAATGTTGACCTACTGCACTTGCTGTAGTTGTTTGCTTGTGCACTGAGGGATTATTGTCAACATTTCAGGAGAGTTCACTTTTGGTTTTACAATGTTATTGTAACTGATACAAATGATGGCAAATCCCATGAAAGTAAGTTGTACTAATTGAAGAGAATGATCCTTTAAGGCCAGTAAAGAGAAGAAAACAGTCACACTTATTAATTATTGATACTTTCATTCACTTCTATATCACGGATATTCTGCACAAAAAACACATTTTAACCTATTTTTTTGGGTTCAACAGCATCAAAAAATGATTCACATGAGAGCACACACAAACACACACACACACACACACACACACACACACACACACACACACACACACACACACACATACACACGTGCATGCGCGCAGAGACACAATGAGACTTCAGTGAAAGAGAAGCGGCCCTGAGTGGAGAGGATGCAGAGCAAACTCCACAGGAAGCTCTGATAAGAGCACAACACTTATATCGCTCCTCACAACACAAAGGGGAACCTTTGACAGCTAGGAACCTTTAATGGATGTCTCGGCAGGCCCTCTCCATCGCCAGTTATATCTGATGGATGTGTGTGGCGTGCAGGGCTGAATTAATAGAGGAAAGTTGCTTGTACGGATAGACGTTGGTGACAAGGCACATATTATGTTTTGTTTGACGGAGGGCAGAAAATAGAAAAGGCAGCTCGGAGCGCAGCGGTGGTTGTGATTTTGATGTGTGACGGAGATAGAAGCAGACGTATATGTTGTTGTGTCTCACAAAAATACTTTTATGAAGTGTGATCTTAGTGCTTTGTTGCACTGCCCCGGGTTTCAATGTGTGAACACACCCATGTTCGCATGTATTTCTATATGTGCTTGATAGTTTCAAAACGCTTAAATTGTAGCAACTTCATTCTTGTCTGTACATGTTTTCCATGTTGGAAAATAAACAAAAGTTGTTGTTTTTTGTATTAAATGCTTCATTCGATTGATAAATCAGTGATCAGTAGCGATCAGCGATATTGCTTTGACTTTTTCACATCAGAGGGTATCAAGACGAGCAACAATGGCCATCCTACGCGAAAGTCTAAGAGCATGCCCGTGTTGGATTCAGGTAGTCAAGTGTAATCACACAAAGCACATAGAAAGGGAGACTGTTTTTGCAACCAAAGTTTGCTGAAACATGTCTCTGCATTGAAGGTTTTTGCGGCCTGTCGAAAACAGGAAAGCAGCCTTGTGAAAATGTAAAGAGAAAGCTGACCCCTCCCCTGGTTCCCTTACTCATGTTCCGTGGAAGTGGCCGACGAATTAAAAAAGGTTGTGTCAAACAGAAAGAGGAAAGAACAAGGGACAGATTGCCTTTCATTATGGCTCTGGTTTTTAATCTATCTAGTTCAAGAATATGTGAAACTGTGGAGAAAGACAAGGGGGGTTGCATGCACTTCTCCTTGAAGCAGCTAGGGGGTAGCCTGGAGTGATATCTCTCCAGGTAGAAGGGCATACATTGAAATTAACGTCCCCTTTCCTCTATGCAGCTGTGTAAAACACAATATAAAAATGGTAATCAGAGTAAGACTTACATGCACGCACAAACACACACTTTGTTTCACTCTGACGAGAGGGCCAGTCATGGAAACAGAGCAGTGACAGTGACAGATTGAGTGGCTGTGAAGTGGGCTGCGGAGCTGGTTGTTAGATGTGTTGCAAATTAAGGTGCAGGAAGACTAACAAGACATAAAGAAGTGTGTGTGAGAGTGTGTATCCTTTCTGGAAAAGGGTCTGTTTCCAGTTGGGAGGTCCCTTAACTTGCTCACACACACACACTTACACACACACAATTACACACACAGGCGGACTAATAAAGCGGCTGAAAGATTACAGATCCTCACAGCCTCCCATGTGTTTGTGCACATTAACATGTATGTGTATGCGGGCCTGGCCTGTGTGTGATGGATGGGGGCCTGCAGAGATGACCCTACCCTGCCACATCACTCAACAGTCTAAATGAGTGTGTGTCTGTCCACATTTGTGTGTGAGTGTGTATGTGGAGGTGAGAGGTGGACATGCACACAAGGCGTCCTGTCAGTATACCCTCTCTTAATTCAGGAAGGAAAAAGACAGAGAATAAAAGATGGAAAGAAATAGAGAGAAAGAGATTAGTCATATTCTATTAACTTCAGCCCACTCTGGGTGACGATGGAGGGTGCGCGTGGGTGGGGGTTGTGAAGAGTAAGATGAAGGAGGAAAAGTTGCAAACACAAAACTGATTAAAGTGTCTAACTCTGAATTCTTAGTTTATTTTTTGTACTCAGATGTCAACAACATTGCCTTGTATTCCTTAGTCTGTTAATGAAATTTGTTGACAACTTTATTTGGAACTTGTCATTTTTACCTGCAAACAACAAATCTCCCATATGGCACAAACTTTGCATTTTTATTTTTTGACAGGTTTATAAAATGTGATAATCAGAGGCTTTGGAGTTATTTCCGAACATCATTTCTAAAAACTCAACATTTTTTAGCCAATAGAAAACATCATGCAAAAGACATACACACACACACACACACATTGTTCCAGAATGGCAACAATTGCTAAACTGATGTAAAACCACACACCAGAACAGACGCAGGGGAGTCTAATTTCAGTTAATTCAAAATCAAATTAAAATCATATGAAATATGAATTCAACATTTGTCAATCCAGCACTGTTCTGATAGTGAAGTTGACAGTATTTGTTAAGCATAACTCATTCATTTTCCCAGCCATGAGAGTCCTTCTCTTGATACTGAAAATCTTCCTTTTCCTCTCTTTGTGTCACCACCACAACGTCTCCTCATACCTGACTTTTAACGCATGTACTCTACGGAAAAAAAAGAAGAAAATACACCAAACCACCTGCACACTATTCAGTACCAAAAGTAACTGTCTAATGTAGAAGCCAAGAATTTATTTGTCCAACTAAATTCAAATATTATTCAAATATTATTCAAATGTGTTCTTCAAACACCTTAAAGGTACAAAGTGTAATACGTGGTCACATTCTCCCAACAACATTTCACCTCTACACACAATCAATCAATCATAAAAAAAAAAGTAAAAAAAAAAGCAAACTACTAACTAACAGAAGAAGAATACGCAATGTTCGACCAAATTGTTGAAACTATGTTAGCCGGTTAAAATAACACAGCGATCTTATAATTGTCTCGTGTGGCCTATAGTTTATAGTTAGCCATCTATGTGTTTGGTACACTGACCTACGGATGTCCGGTCTGTGTAGGTTTTTTTAACTATTCAAACTATCAAAACATACACAGACACTCTACCTAAAATGTGATTAACAAGCCCTCGGGAGAGCTCTTCTTCGTCCTCTCATGTTGTACTGAGGGCAGACTGGAGGCTACAGAGACTCGCGACATAACGTCAAAGCTGTAAGTTCTTCACATTCTATTAAAAATGTTAGATAATGTGAGAAGACATATTCTTAGCAATTGCGCTGACAATGTGGCTTTTATTACACATTTGATATTTTAAACCAAACAACTGGAATCTTTAAATGAATCCTTTGATTGAAATGAAGGATTCAACTATTTCTAGGAAAAATGTGTTGAGTCCAAATGAAGACAATCAGTAGCAGAACCAAAGTGTTTCATCAAGAGGAGCCATACTGTGAGTATAGATTGGACCTTGAAAAATAAAGTGTATGTGTGCGTGTGTGCACGAGTGTGTATGAGTGTGCGCGTAAGGCCAATTACTGATGCTGGTAATAGTACACCTGTGTAGCTATGTCTGGCAGTCTAATGACAGCTAAAGAGGAAACAGGCTGTAAATCCAAACACACACACACACACACACACACACGCACATGCACACACACACCTACACACACACACACACACACACACACACACACACACACACACACACACACACACACACACACACACACACACACACACACACACACAGACATCCTTTTATCAAGACAAGTTTGTTTTTGTCAAAGGCACAAGTGAATACAACTGTAAAAATGTATGTCTGTACTGTGTGTGAGCATTAGTTGTATCACTAGTAATATGTATGCAAGGTGTTGGAGTGTGTGTTCGCTGTGTGTGAGTGGATGTGTGGTGTGTGTGAAGGTGAGTGAAGGCGTGTTAAATGTGACCCATTTTATCTGGGCCGGGCAGCCATCGACATAATTAAAAACCAGGCAGGCAGGCCGGGGAGGGCCTGGGGCCTTGTAAAAGCCATCTGGGTTGTAGAGTGTGTCTGTGTGTGTGTGTGTGTGTGTCTACATGCATTGTGAGTGTCAGAATGTGGCCCGGCTCACTAATGACCCAACTTGCTTCTCTTAAATCAGCGTCTCTGCAGTCGCCGTCACAAAGCTATCATTTGTGGTGAGTGTGCATGTGCCACACTTAAAAACAGCATGTGAAAACTTCCAGTGTCTATCTCCCACACTCACAAAATCATTGTAAAGTCAAATCTAATTTTGTTTGAGTTTGACCCAGCTGACTTTTCCCTGAAGTGATACTTGAACAACAGTTCTCTTGCAGGTGGGAAATTGAGGCTAGATATGGGGATTTATGATCATGATTTCCTTTGAGGATTGCTGAATTAAAGAAGCTTTACCTTTCGTTAGCACCTCTTTACTAAATATGATCAATCTGTCTTTACTAACAGGCCATGTACCACAGTCCTTCAAAGTAGCTGGAA
This sequence comes from Pholis gunnellus, assembly GCF_910591455.1. Classification (NCBI taxonomy): domain Eukaryota; kingdom Metazoa; phylum Chordata; class Actinopteri; order Perciformes; family Pholidae; genus Pholis; species Pholis gunnellus. The sequence goes on along the minus strand of NC_136536.1, from coordinate 16,911,909 downwards.
TCAAACCTCTTCTTAAGAAGCTCACTCTTGATCCAGAGGTGTTGGCTAACTATAGACCTATCTCTAACCTTCCTTTCCTCTCTAAGATCCTCGAGAAAGCAGTCACAAATCCGTTGTGGGACATTCTACATAACAATAGTTTATTCGAGCATCTTCAGTCTGGATGTAGAGTGTATCATAGCACAGAGACAGCACTGATGAAAATAACGAATGACCTTCTACTTGCATCAGACAAAGGACTTGTCTCTGTACTTGTCTTGTTAGACCGTAGTCCTGCATTCAACATCATTGACCATCACATCCTATTACAGAGACTAGAACTCTGATTGGCATTAAAGGAAGCTCACTAAGCTGGTATATTCATCAGATCGATCCCTGTTTGTAGATGTAAACGATGAAATCCTCCATGCAGACCAAAGTAAGTCACGGAGTTCCACAAGGTTCCGTGCTTGGACCAATTTTATTCACCTTATATATGCTTTCTTTAGTCAATATCACCAGAAAACACTCCATGAACGTTCATTGCTATGCAGATGATACCCAATTATATCTATCGATCAAGCCAGACCAAACCAACCAGTTTGCTTTAAGGACATAAAAACCTGGATGACCTGCAACTTCCTGATGTTAAACTCAGACAAAACTGAAGTTATTCTGCTCGGCCCAGAACACCCTCGAAATCAATTATCTAATGATATAGTTTGTCTAGATGACATTGCCCTGGCATCCAGCACTACCGCAAAGAACCTCAGAGTTACCTTTGATCAGGACATGCCCTTTAACTCCCAGATCAAAGAAATTTCAACTACGTAACATTACAAAAATCCAGCACATCCTGTCTCAAAACGATTGCAGAAAAACGCATTTGATACTTCTAGACCAAATCACTGCAATTCCTTATTATTAGGCTGCTTTAATAAGTCTCTTAAATCTCTCCAGTTGATCCAGAACGCTACAGCACGTGCACTAACAAAAACTAAGAAAACAGATCATATTAAGAATCCTTCTCCTCACCTAAGCCCTACTTAGTCAGGCACCATCATATCTTAAGGAGCTCATAGTACCCTAATACCCCACTAGAGAGCTGCGCTCCCTGAATACAGGGATATTTGTGGTTCCTACAGTCTCCAAAAGTAGGATGGGAGCCAGAGCTTTCAGTTATCAAGCTCCTCTTCTGTGGAACCAGCTCCCAGTTTCAGTCCGGGAGGGGCAGACACACTCACCACATTTAAGAGTATGCTTAAGACTTTCCTTTTTGATAATGCTTATTAGGGCTGGCTCAGGTTAATAGTCAGGGCTGGCTCAGGTTTGCCTTGCACAAGCTTCTTATGTGTGTAACCAGTGACTATGTATTTGTGTTTGTATATTATATATATATATATATATATATTTACACTGTGTTATTTTTAGCATCACGCCACCATGTCCACCTCCACACCCCCTGCAGTTCATCTGAATGAGCAGATTGCCATGTGCTGGGTTGCCCGGATAGTGTAACTTTAAACAGGAAGTGTGCACACTTTAAAAGAAGAGAGGCAGTGGGTTTTCAGGCTGGACCTCGTTAATGAAATGGCTTTGTGTTATTTACAGCCCCTTGTTAAAAGGCTGGATGAGTGTGTGTAAGTGTGTCTGTACATGTGTATGCCATCTTATATGTGTTATGTGTACGTGGACGTGTGTGCTTATGTGTCTTTTTGCCTGTGTACATGTATGTTTTTTATGTGTATGTGATGTGTTACAAGTGTACATGTGTGTGTGTGTGTGCACAGAGGTTACCATCATGCTATGTCTGTTCTACTGTCGGACAGCCTTTTACAGGCCGAGCTTTATGATATGTATTTAGGGCAATTAGTGAGCAGATATATTGGCTCATTATAGTGAAGCAGGTGCAGTGTATATGTGGAAATATATGAACAGTACATCGGGGTCACACACTCTGTCTGTGCAGTCTGAAGGCCAACAGCTAGACTTATGTGTGTGACAAACAGGAGCACACACATTGAACTCAGTAAGAGCCAGACTGAGGGAACATTTTCTCATACTGGCCTCTGTCAAAGAAATCATACGATCCATAAAGAACATTTATCTCATTTTAAAATAATTGTTAACAGGCTCAAGAGGAGAACAAAGTGAGTAAAATGGTTGAATATTAACTGAGAAGGAGGCAGAGTTAGTAGAGTATGTGTTTATTGGCTGAAAGGAACGCACAGTGAGCAAAGTGGTTGTTTATTGGCTACAGGGACAAACGTTTGATGGTGCTGCTGAGCTGGTCTTCAGAGTGCACACACACACACAGACACCTACAAACACAAATGTGTATACTGAATTACTACATGTACAGCCACTATATATCGGGTTTTTATGAGTTTATAACAATGGGTTTTCACGAGTCCTTCATTGCAAGACTAAGGAACAATCCCAGTGAAAACCCGTTCATGGGTTCCATGTCAGGGGCTGAAAAGTTTGAAGGTATTTTGTGTGTACGTGTGTGTGCATGAATGGGTTTATATCATTGTAGTGCACACTTTTTATATTTGTTACTGTTGCAGTGTGCTTCAAACCAAGAATCGAAACATTTCAACGAGCCATTCTGGAATTTAAAATCTGAAATATTTACGCAATGAAACATCCAAATATGGTTCTCAAAATATCAGCATGTAATGCATGTCAGCTATGAATGCTTTCTCTTTCCTAAGTTCTCAAATAGCAGATATAATATGGGTACATAAAATAGAACTTCCTGTGCTCAAGCAAAGCAACTAAATCAATCAAGTCCAATGCATCTATGCCAAGAAAAAAGGGCAATTATAATGAGGAGAGGAAGCTTGTATTCAACACTGACAAAACTTGACCTCCACTCTATCGACTTACATCGGAAGTGAAACACAAAATAGGACAATTCCTGGAACTGTGCAAACACAAATAGGGAAGTGGTGCTTGGTACAAATTTATAGAGCACGCAACACCATCAATTATTTATTATCACCCAAATAAAGGAATACTTCCTTTAACAACACTTGCTTTAGTAATACAATGGAGAATGATGAAGGAAGAGAGAAGCAGATAATGAGAGGCATAGAAATGCAGTGAAAAACTATTCATTTACAATCATATTTCCAGTAAGCTAAACCAGACAACAGGGGTTTTCAACATGAACAGAAAGAGACTTTTTCCCCTCTACATGTCAGTTCCTGCTCAGTATCAAATCAACGTTGGCCTCATTTAACCAATCAACCTCATTCCTTGAATCTCAGAGAAAGAGACCGACACAAAACAGAGAATGTCTCCATCCATCTCCTTTACATTTCATATTTTGGTGGAATGTCATTTGGTCCCTGCGTTGTAGAAAGTTGCAGCGTCCTTGTGTGTTATGAGATCAATGAGTTGGCGGGACAGCAGAGAACCGAGACGATGTAAAGTGTTCAGAAACACTTTTAAACTGGCATTTAAACTGGAGAGCACCAGAAAGAGATGGATAGACACTCGCAGATTCCTCTTTTGGTAATTTCGTCTTCCTCAGTTAATTTCACATCATCATCACCCATACTCCACTTGGTTTTTTTGCAGGAGGTTTGAATTTGAGAGCTCAAATTGCCAAAATAATGCATTGTGAAGTAAAGTGGTGCCGGAAAAAAAAAACAGCAGCTGGCCAGGACAGCGTGTGGCAGAACCCCTGTGTGGCTGCAGGCCTTGGACTTATTGGAACCATCTGAGCAGAACCGTTGTTTACTCTAACAGCCAGACTCCACTTTCTCCTCTCACCACCTCCTCTGTCCTCCTCCACCTCACCTGTAGCGAGTGGCCAGGCTTTATTCCCCAGTCTGATGACCCAAAATAAAGCATTTACTCAAGAATCCATTATTTAGAAAAAGATCATTTAAATGTGACAGCAATTTATATTGTAGATGACTCTGTCTTGTCCATTTCTCCAGGTGAAAAATAACCTTGTTTTAAAGTGTGTTATAAGTGGGATAACTGAACACGTTAAGGGCTGACTTCTCAGAAAAACTGTAGACTTACAGGCAGACACTTGCTAGCCTTGCAAAATGTGTGAACCATGATACAACCTTAACCTGTCTTAAGAGTTTAAAGGCTCCCTCTGAAATACAAGGGCTCCCTCAATTCAAAAACGAAATGTGCTGCTCTGAAAATATACATAACATCTATTCCTTTCATATGATAAAATCCCAACCTAAGTCCAGACAAAAAAAACACAGTGCTATATTCAGAACAAATGGTATCAGAAAACAAAACAAAGGGAAAGGCATTAATATAGATATGTGAGGTGTAAAGAGAAGCTATTTGTTATTTGCTATTTGTTGTTTTTTTACCCTTTCATAAATAATTGTTAATTGTACAAATAATGCTGCTGTAGATACATGAAAACAACAGGTGAAATGCAAAAAAAGGACTTATGGATTATTAATGTTGCACTTTATTCTACCCCTTAAATGTATTTAAAAAGTCCACCCGTCTTCTACTTTTTTTGTAACAAAGGAAAATAAAGAAAAAGAAATAAAAGACACTCTAACTCTTGACTGCTCCGTCAGGCGGATGTGAGGACGGGTGCTCTGCCCAGAAGGATTAGCTGTAGCCACAAAGGCATGCGTGATGCTATGAGACGTGTTACTCTCCTCGAACAGGATTAGAAGAATATCTGGCTATTCTCATCTCAACCAAAGGATAATTTAATGCGTGTGTTCTCATCTGTGCTCTGTGTGTGGCTGCTGAACTTAGGTCTGTCTATCTGAGTGTGCCTCTATGTCTGTCTGCACACATGTAGGCCTGGCCCTCCCCTCCGCTGCCCTACCAGGGGCTGAGACTAGCCAGGACAGGAGGACCAATAAAACGTGTACTCGTCGAGTGTTGGGCCTACTGGCGAGAAGCAGAGGAAAAGACCTATTTCACTGTTGTGTAAACCATTGTTTCATTTCCACACTTCTCTTTCCCTCATTCTGCTCTGATATTTCACAGGGTTTTTGGCCCCAGTTCAAGTGTGAACACAATACAGCTATTGAGATCACTGCTCGCACCTCCTGGCCTGTGCCGGGCCCAGCACTCGCTTCAGAGCTACCACCTCATGCTCAAATCTCCATAACGACTTTGTTTCCTTTCCTCAGTTTTTTAAGTCAGGATGCTGCACAGACAGACTCGCCACAACCCCGTGCCCCATCCCCCTTTCTCGTCGTCTTAAGCCCTCACCCTAACTCTTGCTCTGGAGGGCCCCAATGCGCAGGTAATGGATCCCGCTTGACCACCTCCACCAAGAGGCCCATATATCCAACTTTTAATTAAGAACGCTCATCCCCTCTCCTGAGAGAGAGGGACATGGTAGAAAAGGCTGGGGGTAGCAGTGAGTGAGTGTGTGATGTGTGTGTGTATGTTGCAGAAGAGCCCTGCAGCCATCTGGTTTTTGTTAGACACAATATTAAGAGCGTGTCTGTGGCCAAGACCTGGCTGATGGCTATCAATCTGCCCTTTAATGTATGACGGGATATATGGAGGGATGGATGGAAATGGGCCCCCCTCAGAGAAGCTAATGGCTAAATGGGCGCATTAAGGTGATTGAGGCCTATGGTGGAGATGGGGCCCATGGTGGAGCTGCACAGGGAGGCTTTCCTATCTCCTATGGCTTGAAGAAAAAGCCGCAGGGGAGAGGAGATGGTTGGCTGAAGTGTTAAACAACAAGAAATCTCCGGGAAAACATAAATGATTCGTCAATTAAACGATTGTCTTGATTAATTGTTCGACTTTAGGTAAGTGTAAATGGCATTTGTTACAATTATGTTACATTTTTCTAGATTACATCGTTATAAAAAAAAAATAGAATGGTCACTATAATGATATAATTATTAATTTTCAAACAGAAAAACAGTCATCAGCAATCATACATGACAATAAGCCGCGTGGGCATTACATTTGTGAGAAAGAAAAAAGGAGGAAAAGAGGCGGTAAGGACAAAGAGAGATAAATGAGGAGGAGCAGCTGTTGACACAAGCCTTCTCCCCCTGTCAGATAAGAGATAACTGGGCTGCCAGTGTTTAGACGCACCATTAGTAGTGTCATCAATCACACACACACACGCACACACACACACACACACACACACACACACACACAGAGACACAGAAACATACACACAGAGTGAGGAGACTGAAGAGGATTACTGGGTGTGACACAACATATTGCTCTATTAATGCTTCAAGCATGTCAGACTACATCCTTTTCTTTACAGCTCATCAAGCACACACACACACACACACACACACACACACACACACACACACACACACACACACACACACACACACACACACACACACACACACACACACACACACACACACACACACACCCCCTGTCTGTAGCTGCTGGTGAGCTTTAAACTCCATTCATCTGCACTGCACAACACAGGCGACGGGCATACAGTAAATATGTGTGTTTGCAATTGCATACAGTACATATGCACATGGACTGTGGGATTTTTATGCGTGTATGTTATATATATATATATATAATTTATTTCTGTGCAGGACAAATAAGTGATATCAGAGCGAAAGCATGCAGTCACAGTTAGAGATGCAGAGGTGGGCTGGTTACAGAGGGGTCATGAAGGACAGAGAAAGGGTGCAATTCCAACTTTAACTCCCACATGGAAACTTCTCATTAAAACTCAAACGGCCCACGGCATCCAAGTCGCCATTAAAGTCACACTAGCAAATAACAATGACTTTCAAGCTATCCTTTGATTAATAATGCCGTCACTACAACTTAGTTGTGGCTTTGCAAAGACCAAAACAACTTTTTAGATTGGTCCTGGGCTCCCCATGGTCACACTAAAAGCTAAGGCATAATTTGGCCATTCACTAACAACGCTTGGAGAACGCTTCCCTCAAGGAACACAATCAGGCATAATTGGCCAATCAACATCGGGAACAAACAACAATATACCTCACACGGTGAGGCTGTTGGATACTGTCATGTGGACAAGACGTCAAACACAAAAATAAAGAGGAAAAGGACACAACACCGTATTGCTGTTATTCTCTTGATAATACACGTTGGGCTGTTTGAAGGTTGGCTGATAAAAAATGCATGCAATGTATTTTGTTTATAAAGCCGCTCAGATATATGTACATTAGAGGGATCATAGCAAGAACCACAACTTTACATTGCTGACACATGATAATTCACATGCTTAGGAACCAGTTAAGCAGCTACTTCAAAAAACTGCAAAAATAAAACTCTACGGTTCTTTTTTTTTTTTTTAACCAAGTCCCTGAAATGTTGTACATTTTGAGATACAGGGTTTTTGCCCAACAAATAACGAATAAAACGGATGACCAGTGAATAGAAGCTGATCTATGAGGCTTTTTGAGTATGATCAATAACACTGGGGACACTTAAGGTGCTGCTTGTCATCCATCGCTCAGCACTTAGACATCATTATCTATTATTGACCAACTATCGATGAGTTCAGCCAAAAGGAGTCAATACAACCATAGCCAGCTTAATTTGATAGACTTTTTTTTAAAGCCAATAGAAGATATTTTAATTTGATGACATGGAAGAACAGGGTAAGCTCATTCTGAAGGTAGCCAAAGAAAACATTTCCGTCCGTTACAGCAACTGTGTTTGTCTTTTCAAACACTTTGCATTTGTTTTGGCAATCTTTCAGTACTTGAAGGCATCACGAACATGTATTTTTACATGCACACGATAAAATGAACGTAATGGAATTCATTTATGTACAAGTTCCGCATGTGTTTGTAGGCCTGTGTGTGTATGTGTGTCTGTTTGTGTTTGTGTCTATGTACAGTATATCTCTATTAATGTGGGCTTGAGCTTGTTAGTTGTACTAATTACTCCAAACAGCACAATAGATCTTTTTAGCCTGAGGGGCGTATTCACTATGACCTCCCCGTGTGCTGGAGCTCAGTGGTCCTTGGGGGTATATCGGAAGTAAACATGTTGACTGCACCTCTACCCCACCATACCACCATCCATTTACTTCCACACACGTGCAATTAACGAGCCACTCGCTAATTTGGGGTTGGTGCATATATGTAAATGAAAGGCAAACAAAAGGAGTGGGTGATGGATGACAAGAAAGGGGGCTTGGGAAGGGTCCATGTGGGACACTTAGCACCGCGACACTAATTAAAAAGCCATAGCAGTGAGAGCTCTGAGGTAACTCATTAGTCGCAACCTGCTCCTGAGTCACACAGCGCACTGAGTGCTAATGCTAGGAAAGCCACATAGAGAAAGAGAGAGAGAGAGAGAGAAAAAAAAAACAGTGAGAGAATGATGGACGTGGGCATTGTGCTCGACTGAAGTGTCCATGTGGGCATATAAGCCCAGCCAAATTAGCTTGGTTGCATTAGCCCTCCTGTGCCATTACCCATTAGTTTAGTGCAGGGGGTAGCATGCTGAAGAAAGGTTACCATAAGCATGGCAATTAGGGCTATAATAGGATAAACAACAACCTGGCCGATGGAGGGAATGAAGCAGAACACATTGTAGGGAATGATTACAGAGGCCCGAGTGTGTGGAGGTGGGTGACTTCAGCTATATTGATCTGTGGCACTGCGGTGAAGAGAGCTGAAAGTGGCACCCACTGAGCCTGCATGGCTTCTCTACCCAGTGGACAATGCAAACAGTGTCCACATGGAAACACAGACACGAACAGATGTGCACAAACTCTTATTCTCTCAAACCTGCAAGCACACAAACAAGCACACTATACATGGGATGTGTGTGTGTGGACGGTAGCCGATGTGAGTGGCACCACCACCAGTGGTTGTGCCCATGGTGTGTTTCTCCCCGGCGATCCTTCATTTCATCGGAGTATGAATCGTCACGGTCTTTCCCCTGCTGCTCTTTATAAAACGCAGTCACCTCCTAACATTTACTTCATTGTTTGACAACAAACCTCCAGAAATACCATTTTCATAGAGGAGGACCAAGAGGAGGAAAAAACAGGAGCCAGAAACAAGTGGGATCAATGGTGCAAAAAATTGTTTTTATCGAATGCTGTGTGGCTCACATTTCCTGCAGACACAGATAAGAGAATGGGAGTGAGTAGACCCTCGTGTGTATTCGTGTAAGTGTGTGTGTGTGGTTGGTTGGGAGAGCGAAAGAGGGGGGCGCGGAAATAAATGAGATTATTGATGTTACATGTCAAATATAATTGCTGAGATTTGAGCAAAGAGGAGGAGAGAGTAGGCTGATGGGCTCGCTGATCCGTGGAACGCTTCATCTGGGAGAAAAGGCCAACAAGTCACAGAATTTGGATTGTAACCTCGGGTGTGTACATAAGTGTGTGATACTGTGGGGGAATGAGATCGCTTAGCATCAACACTGGGTTGTAAACTTTTAAACTTCAGTTTCTAGACACACACACACACACACACACAAACACACACACACACACACATCTCTGCCTGCATGTCATAATCCCAAAACAAGTCGTCAGAGTCACAGTCTGCCAGATGTAGTAATATGTTCTGATGTTTGCCTGTGCATGTACTCTCGATTTTATTCCCCTCTCGGGTCAGACTTTTTGGAAAGTCCCTTCAAATAAAATATTCTGAGGCCTTAAAGCATGCATGCCTGCTCTATCTCCCCTGTGGACCAAGTTTTAATAAAAGAAGAGCTGAATGATAACTTGGGTATGCCTATATAAAGTCTAAAGGAAGTACAGGATTTGCATTATGTTTATAATAAAGAGCATGGTAATGCTGTAAATCCAATCTGATTGTAGTTTTGAGAAGAAGTCTGATTTGCCATTGGAGCTTCCTAGTGCGCTACATTATAAACCTCTGAATCCAGAGTTAGCCAGAAGTATAACTCATTACATCAAATAAAACTGACCATGCTTTTCGGCTTTGAGATTGAGAAGTACTGAATAACATCGGATGAAAAGACGACGGCAAAAGCTTAGCTGAAGATAAAGATAAGAAATAAATGGATACATGGATGGGTGAGATTGCGTGTGTGTATTTGTGTGTTTTTGGTAGCATTTGATGAAAAAAAGACACATTCAGAGGCCTTATGGCTCCAGAGAGGTTTGGGCTTCATAATGGAGTCAGACATCTCATCTCATTCACAAAACAAATATCCAAATTTTGCAGCACTTTTCACTATTTCTGCTCATTTCCAGTCTATATTGTCTTCATGAGTAAACGGTTGCGGAAAATGAGGAAAATCTCCAAACCTGACTTATCCCTCTTAAAAGGTAACATTATCCAGCTCAGTGGCCAAGATGGCCCTCTGGCTCGATCATTATTTAAATGTCATTGCAGCATCAACTTCAGGACAATTTCTTCCTTTTAACAGAGATGTGTTATTAATAAAAGAAAGTTACAGAGGCATCTGAGAGAATGAGAGCTTTTCCTGACGGCTCAACACAATAGTTTAACCCGCCGCAAGAGAGGCCTGAGCTGTCCACAAAGGAAATATGTGAGGATTCATTACAAATATACTGTGAATGTCTCAAAGCGATGTTTTAGCTGCACTGCAGAGGCCATTTTGAAAGAGTAGCAAACGACGACACAGCCACAAATTATATTATAATTTTAAAAGAAAAGAACAGGATACTTTTAGAAAAGCAGATTAGTTTTAATTAAGTGCCTTTTAAGTTGACTTTTAGGCAAGTTGTTGTGTTTCCTGCCACAGGAAAACAAAGACCACCGCGGTTTACACTTACAGCAATGAGATTTTATCAAGATTTTTAACAAAATGAACAAAAGAAAATGTCGACAAACATGAGGAGAAAACACAGATGGGCTGCTGATTGTGAACTAAAGTACGAAAAGTAAATAAAAGAAACCAATATGTTTTCTTTCAACCTATTTTTACACACATTTTGACATTCAACATGAACTCCAAAAAATGTATACAAAAAAAAAATGTAAAGCCTAAATATATTAAAGACACTGACCCACAAGTGCCTAGCAAGGCTACCACTTCCTACACAGACATACTGCGACAGGACTTGTGTGTCTGTCAACGAGCGTCTGGATGATTGTCTATGTGTTATCGTGTCCCCCCCCCTCTCTCCGGAGCACATCCTGTCCATCCCCAGTTAAAGCAGGCAATCTGCAATAGGATCCCAAAGGTAGTCAAGTCCCCCTGCCAAGTCTCTCATATTTTCCAGCTGACCGTTTTATGGCAAGATCTGTAAAATAAGCCCTCCGCCTTGGCCTCGGGTTCACGCCACCTCCATAAATAGTGAGCTTATGACAACAGGGCACAGGGGTCAGGCCAAATTGAAGAGAGTGGTAGTTGTCAGAGAACATCTTCAAGCCAAATGGTTTTCTTAAGATTTCTTGTGTCATTCATCACAAACTTTAATTCATGCTTTACTTCCAATATTCACAGCACACTCAAAAATACAAGACTTTTACAATTACGTTTAGTTTGTATGCCAGCAATCATTTTTGTGGATTTAAGTGTTGCATTTCAAACTTTGCAGACATGTATTACCTCATTCTGCCTCTCCTCTCACTCCCCACCCGCCTCTCACTCCGAGCTCTTCTGAGTGTGTGCGCATTCAGATGCTGGTGGAGAATGTATCTAATGACTCCAGTGCCGCCCTATCAATCAACGGCCTTATGCGGACAGTGAAAATCAATGGTTCCACACAGAGCTACCTGAGGTCCCCCACACTTCCTTTGTCATAACCGCTCGATACGTCAATGAGCAGAAACTACAACACATTTCAGTCAGGAGGCTTTCGGCGAGCGTGGTGGGTGTAAATCTTTTTGGTGTTTTTACGATGATTGTGAACTTCTCCATTTCAAAGCAGCATTGTGTTGTGTCAAAGATCACCTATTCAAGTCTGCGGCCGTAGTCTTTCTTTCATTGATAATTCATTCATCCTTTCCCTTTGTTCCCCTCAGCCTCTCATATTTTCTGTTGCATGATCTTTCTTTGATAGATTCAGTGTTTTTTCTCTTTTCCCTGTCTACATTTCTCCCTCACTTTCTCTCCTCCCAGCTCCCAACTCTCCTCTCTCTGGGCGCTTATTGACATTTCCCTGCTAACCTTCTCTTTTACGCTCACCTTAGTGTGCGCTGCCTTATCAGATGTGCAGGTGGTTTGGAGTTTCATTCGACCTCACTCCCTACTCTCCTCCTTTCCTCCGGGTTATTCATCTTTCCTTCCTGTGCTCTGAAAGTCAAGCTTGCCTTTACAAAACCCCTGCGGTCTTATCTAGAAGACCCCGGGACCCCACAGTCATTGCAGCAGCCAGCAGGAGAGAATGGAGACCACAGCTCCCTCGGGAGGAGGACAACGGCACCAAGGTGTGTGTGTGTGTGTGTGTGTGTGTGTAAGAAAGTTCAGTGCCATTAGAGCAGTCTATTTACTGCCCAACTGTCTAAACACTTGTGATAACATACAGTGTTGCAGCAGTAGACCACAGTACTCTAGGGACAGGGCTGATGCTGCTCAACATGGAGTGAAATTAAAACCTCAGGCTGCATCTAACAATTATTTTTTATTATTGATATATCCATTTACCATTTATTTAGTAACTGATTTATTGGTTTGCCTACCAAATGTCACAGGTTGCCGGAGCCCAAGATAACATCTTCAAAGTGATGATCCAAAACATAAAGACATTTTATTTAAAATGACACAAAACATGTTGGCATTTTTGCTCGATAAATAACTTCAATGACAGCAACATCGACACCTTAATAACTGGCTCTGACATTGTCTCTTGCTTGAATAGTTTTTTTGACCATCTGTCAAAGAGCCAATGAAACGCAGTGATAATGTGCAATGGAATCTCCCATTTCCTCCCCGTGTCGTTTGTTTGTGTGTGTTTGTGTGTGTGTGTGTGTGTGTGTGTGTGTGTGTGCATGTGTTTGTTTGCGTGCATGTGTGGTCTTTGTCCCAGTTGCTGCAGGTGCACAGGCACATATCCTATATTCATATCCTTACTCTATTCTGGCCAAGAGAGCTCCCCAAGGAGAGCACCTGCCACACACACACACACACACACACACACACACACACACACACACACACACACACACACACACACACACACACACACACACACACATACTTGCCCATTCTCTTTTACTCTCCTTAGTAGCCTCATTACCGACTTTAAAGGTATACCTCATTCATTGTTGCATAAACACACAAACAAACACACACACACACACACACACACACACACACACACACACACACACACACACACACACACACACACACACATATTTTGATTAATGGAGAGAACAATGAAGGAAATATGCATGGAGGAGCAGGAAAGAAACCAACACCAGAGGGAATATATATGAACTAGAATGATATGAATGGCTATGGAAAATACAATTAAACCCCAAACTCAACATTGAAGGCTTCTAATCTAAGAAATGATCAGTTATCAAATAATAACTGAATGGAAATCAAAGGACAAAAAAGCATAAGTGTTTGAACTTTACACAAAATCCTTGTAATCTAAATCATGTTAACGTGAAGTAAATTTTGGACAAAAATGGTCTGTGGTAAAATGTCTTCATATATGACTATTTAGGGGCATACATTCCTAAATGGTGAGATGGGTAGAGGTAGACAGACAGGGCCTGGCTTCTGCGGCTGAGTGTATTTATAGGTATTATCATCCAGTCTGTAATGTTGGCTATGTACTCATACTATTAGGCAACAGGGGGAGAATGACATCACATCAAAATGAGAAGGACAGATGATTAAGACATTACCGTTGCTCTCAAAACATTCCTTCAATTGCCCTTTTTGGAACAAAACATCCTCACTTCACTTCGTCTGATGTCAGATCCTTTTTGAAAACTGTACTTGGGAAACAATCACGAGCCCATTGTTAACAGTCCCTCCACAGCTTCCTACAAGGGGATTTATTTTTATTTATTTGACAAGCTGTTTACAGAGTGTATATACCTGCTGTTTTCACCGAGTCTCAGCCAAGTAAACAATGAAAGATGATGGAGTGGGGATTGGCAGAAAAGAGTGAGGCTGCGTCTGTGATAACGGGTCAACCACCTCTTACTGAGGATCACGTCAAAGGGCTCATGTTTTGTGACTGTTACAAAAATCTATTACCGTCCTAAAAAGTTGCCATTTACAGATTTCACAATCAAGATGGGGTTTTCAGCACGAATGACATTCATGTATACAACCACCTAAAGTCTCCTATCTATGGCCTGATAACATGGATGATAACCATAATGAAAGAAGGAAAGGTGGATATGACGATGAATTAGTAAATGAGAGCGAGAGAGAGAGAGTTGAAAGCAGGAGGTGAGAGCTTAAAGCAGCATTAGTGATAATTTGGTTGTCACAGAGTGTTCTATATAACTCATTCTGCAGCCATAATTTGCCTGTTGGATACTACCCAAGATGTGTGTGTGTGTGTGTGTGTGTGTGTGTATGCGAGAGAACAACAGGGTTGTAATGGGGGTAGTGTTTCAGTGCATACACAACATATCCTTGTTTCTGTTGAGGTGTCTTAATATTTAAGCCAGTCTTTCTGTCTACTTGCTGTCTGTATGTTTGTTTGCCTGTGTGTCACACAACATGACAACTTCATTACCGACTCATAAATACATAAGTGAACACTTGTTCAAAAGTTGGATCTTCCGCCTCAACTTCTATTTTCTCTTGTCTTTTCGCTCCATCTTATTCACACGTCCACTTCACTACAGGCCATTATTTCTATTCTCCAGCGTTTGTGGACTTTAGCACCCCTTCATAAACACAGTAGATGCTGCGTTCATGTACGCGTACATTCATGTGAACACAAAGCCTCTCTGTACCAAAGGAAGACTAACATGTGAGGCTCAGTGCATGATAACCAGCCATCTAAAAACTGGACTTTGTTACCGAGACATGGGGTTCTGTGAAACAGCCGAGACGCCAGCACAGATTAAGCTGAAATGTTTGCAGAGGGGCACTGAGAGTCCACATGCACACGGACACCGCTGCACACCAGTGACATCATAATCCAGACAGCCGAAAGTTAAATTTTAACTCTGGTGAAAGGCAGTATGATCGTGAGTGTTTAAAATGAGGAAGTTGATGTGAGCATGTGTTTGTATTAGCGAGGCGAATATTATACATGGAGCTGCACAGGTGAACACACACACACACACACACACACACACACATTCCACACACTGAACACCCAGTTGAAGGATACAGTAGCTAAACTCCCAGACAGGAGAGAAGTCTTACCTTTCACCTAAACACTAAAGGTTCTCTGTCTCCTCAACTATTAGCCCAGGGGCCAACAGATATGTTGTTAATGGCTAAAATAAATGGTTCTCCAATCACAGAGGGTGATCGGTGGAGGTTATCATCCCTGGTGTAGGGAGAGAGAGAGAGAGGGAGAGACAGCCTAATTCCTTCCAGCTGCAAAGCTCTGAGCGTGTGTGTGTGTGTGCGAGTGACTGAATGTTCAGGGGCTAAATTGACAGATTTACTTGGCCCCTTAAACGCAGCAGACAGGCCAGGCTGCATATACTGTAAGAGAGGCCTTGTTACAAAAGCACGGGGCACCCCAGACCAGACGGTCGGTTCATGTGTGTGCGTGTCCGTTCAAGTGATCCATTTGTGGATTTAAACAAATTGATTGATTCTGTTATCACTTTAGCGCTGCTTTTTGTGAGAATTATGGAGCATTGAGATACTTTCTGTACTTGCACCTTCGTTTGTCCGTGCGGGATACATTTTAATATAGCAGCCACCTTGACACACACACACACACAGACACACACACACGCGCACACACACACACACACACAGACACACACACACACGCACACACACACACCTTTTCTCCCAAGTCCACTTAATTCATTTCCTCACTTATGTAGTTACAGTAGTGGGACCACCACAGCCTCTCCTGCAAAGCCCACCTTGTGGCGAGGGGCACCTAGTTCCCCAGCCTCGCACAAACACATAAATACACACACACACATTAAGTGGGTTTCAGACCTATACGTTGCTCTTGGCCAATGCTCGGCCAATGCATACTGTATGAGTGAGGTTGGCAGCACTCACTGTCAGGGAGCCACACATTTGGAAAGGGAAGTGTGAAGAGTGGTGGAGAGTTGGCTTGTGTTGCTTTTTCAGGAAGAACTTTTTGGTGCGAACATTGAAATCGGACGTACCATCAGCGTTTTTAATTTGCCGACAAGTAGATTTTCTTTTTTCTCAGATGTTGGATTTTTTAGGTTTGTGCTCTTGGAGGCGGCCCTCTTTTTATCTTGAGGTGACATCTTCAAATAGCTTTGTCGAAACTAACTGTCCAATACCCAAAGACAATCATTCATCAATTATATAAAAACAAGAAATTTAAGAGGCAGTGCATGACTTAGACCATTTATATATCAAAATAAAATGTTCAGTACAATGACCACTTTAACTGCAAACACATAACTACAATGTAACTACAGCTTACATAAAGTTAAATATTCCAGCAATGAAGAATTGACAATTTTCAAACACATACACTCACAATCTTTTTACAGGACTTTGGTGTGAGGGTAGAAAGACACTGATCTCACTGCAAACCTTCAGAATACTCAAGGACAAACACACACACACACACACACACACACACACACACACACATACTGTACATTTGGTCCCTCAACATGTATGCATATGTGCAGACACAAAAAAGAAAAAGAAAAAAAGACGGAGGGGGAACACAGAAAAAAAAATGCAAAGGGTATAATTTTCCACAATCAGCCTCCGCTTGAAACAAGCAATTAGGGGGAATGTGCAGAGCATCTCCTAGTGCTGGGGGAGGCTCAGTGTGTGTGTGTGTGTGTGTCCATGTTTGTGTAGCCCTTTCGTCTCCTCCTCTAGGTCTTTCTTGTGGTTGGGTAGGCTGGTTCAGGGGCAGTGCACAGCAAATTCGATAATTCCACCAGCAAATGGGCCAGAGCATGCCCTCTTATCACAGCTATCCCACACAGCATCTGTCATACTCACACAGCACAATACAAACAATATGCACCAAACTGAACATACGAGTGCTATTTTGGATATAGAATAAATAATAATACTTATAACTTTAATGGTTAGATTATGCATTTTCTTCCACAAACAGCATCTTTTAGTGTTTTAAATATTAAAAGAGGACCAATAAAAATCACGTAAAGCAGAATAATAGGAATAAAATGAATGATCACAGAAGTAAAGAAAAAACACCTCAGTGTCTACAAAAGCTGCCTTATTTTTGCCTTAATACAAAGGAGTTCACTCCCAAAAATACTAGCAAGATGCAATGAATACATTGTAAATCATATTTATAGATATTGAATTAATAATGGATTTGTTTTATATCTGCTATTAGGGTTCATCTTGGGGAGTTTCCTTATGATCTTGCTGATCTTATGATGATCTTGCTGATCAGTAAAGAAGAGAAGAGAAGTGAAGCAATAATACAAGACAAGCAGAACAGGAATATATTGTCTGAGGCAGCCATGGCAGTAAATTGGGGAAACACAAGCCTTAATCCCAGAGGTGGAGTTTCCTCCTTCAGGTTCCTTCAGGAGGAAAGAGAACAGAGCGCACTCTTTTATCTGTGTGGTCCACCGGCTCAGCTTTCTTTCTCTCTGTCTGTCTCTGCCCCTCTTTCCCTCCTGCTATGACTCGTTGGCAGTTCACAGATGCGGCTTGTTCTCTGTTAGGTAGTGTGTGTATGTGCATGTGAAGTCTGATCTCCTCCCTAGAGGAGCCCCTTTACCCTTAAGTCACCTGTATGACCTGCCCTTCCTATTAGCGCTAACTATTTACGTTCACTCAAAACCCTGAATTTATACTAAAGACTATTCCCACATGTGATTTACTCTGTGCCCTTCATCATCAATTTTATCCAATGGCCTTTAACCTTTCTTCCAACCATTTTTCAGAATCCACCTCATGCAATCGCAGAACATGTGAGGTAACAGGAGATGCGGCGGCTGCTATCAGCTTGCAGCCTTGTCTGTCTATAGAATAGACACCAGTGTTTGTCCTGCAGATCGCTTCAGTACGTTTTCCCATCCAAAGAACACGGTGGCAGGATCTTACGTTGCCTAAAACTCGCATTCTCTGGCGTGATTATTTTCCTACAGGATACTTCTGCCTGACATGTGTATGTGTGAGGCTGTGTGTTTATCTAAGATTAATTACCGTCTGAAGGAAGAAGTGTGTGTGCAGCTTCCAGGGGCCAGGTTTATTGAAAGCCGCCGTCGCTCAGATAAACATACAAGCACCGACAAGATTCTCCAAAGAGGAACAAGGTGTCATGGGAGATGCGGGGAAAATAATCGCCCGAGTTCAGAGGTGGAGAAAAGAAAAACGCGCCGAAGAGAGGAGCACAGAAAACAACATGAGAGAAAAAATAAACGGCAGGTGTTTGAGAAGATTTAGTGTAGCACTTGCAAAAACGGGAAATGGGTTCACGCAGAGGAGGAGGAGGAATTCCACATTCCTGGGAAAAGACTAGCGTCAGGAGTACTTTGGAATAGCAAAGCAGGCGGGGAGACCAAACGTAAACCTTTCTCTATTGTTATGCTACACTCTCGCTTTTTGCTAGGAAAAACACAAGGTAATTCAATAAACATTTACTGCTTGAACAAGGAGGGGGCTCACTCCTACTGCAGTCGACGGACTTGGGGGAGAACTGGGCACCCAAATAGCAGCTGGATTGAGACTGGCCAGGTTTCTACTCTATAGGCCGGTATTAAAATGAAGTGCTTGTGGCTGGTGTGTAGAGAACGAGGCATCTGATATGGGGTCTGTAAGTGGGAGCAGTAGGACGGAGACTCATTCCACCTCATCATTTGGGGGAATTACGGTGACAAAGAGCAGGCCTAGCTAGGCCAGCAGCATCCTGCCACACACACACACACACACACACACACACAAGCGTGGGCATGAAAACAGATGCACGCCACACAGAAGAATTCTCTCGCATCTCTGTTTAAATGTGTCATTCATTGACTGCTAGCTCCACTGTGAGTGAAGGAAAGAAACGGTACCACGGTTCAATAAAAGCTTTGTAGTGCAATCCTTCCTAAACCGGGACACAGATTAAAATAGGAACATCTCAAAAACCACATACTTCCGTTGTTGGAGAGATATTCCCAGAAACTCAGAGAAGGGGGCAGAACAGGGAAATGTATGGAGAAGACAGAAAGAAAAAAAAGTTGCCATGCTTAAGATGTTCGCCGTTATGGCAGAAAAAGCCGCAAAAAACGACGGCAGTACCTGCTTCCCAGGACTGGAAATACGAGCACTCCTCAAATAAACCTTTCACTCTTGCCACCATGCAGAAATGGGCACTAACTGGGGTTTTCAAAACAGCAACAGCTAAAAATACAATATTGGTGGAGTGTGAGGTCCGGCAGCTGTGCATGTGAGTGTGTGAGAGAAAGGGAAAGAGTTAGGGAGAGAGAGAGAGAGAGAGAGGGAGAGAGAGAGGGAGAGAGAGAGAGAGAGAGAGGGAGAGAGAGAGGGAGAGAGAGAGAGAGAGAGAGAGAGAGAGAGAGGCTGGCATTTCTGTGGCGGACCGTGAAGCGTGAGCCAAAGGACCCAAGTCAGGCTAGCCGCTGGAATGCCTTGGCCAACCACCGGCTTCCTCCTAACAGTTATTGACAAGTTGCTGCTGGCACCTGATAAGGACGACTGTGGGACAGCAAGAAGCCTCTCTCCTCCATATCTTTGCAGTTCTCATCGCTAGATAACTAATGATCATGGTACATCTTTTCTGTATTACTTTTGTTCATCATAAAACAGTAAAGCAAAGCAAGGGCACTGTTTCATAAAAGAAAAATGCCGCAATTGCTTCACGGTTCGTCTGATGTGGAAGCAACTCTATGTGGCAGAGAAAAAGTACTTGAAGACTGCACTGTGTCTAAAAGAGACTGTATCATTTCCATTTCACACCCTTTCCTATTTGATATATGATATATCATAGACTAGCACAAGGAAATTCATTTATGGGAATTTACTATTTTAGGACATTTAAAGATCAACAATGAAAGCAAGTATGAAGTTAGTTGCAGCCTAATACACAGACATCATTCTACTGAGATCAGGCAAAGTCACAATTTGTGTTGCTAATGGCCACCTCAGTGAACATTAATAGACATTAGTTAACAGGGAAATTGAATGGAGACTGTATGGCTATAGACAGGGAGAGAGAGGCAGGGGAAGATTTGTGGAGCATGCCAGCTAAAATATGATCCATGTTTCTTTTGGCCAAATGGAGGCTAATGGGGGGGATTTTGAGGTTTAACGGGGGGGCAATGGCCAGCGCATCTGCAAGCACCGTCAGCGTCTGGCATAACATCTTCCCTTGTTTTAGGAGACCGGCAGAAACCACTGTGGGCCTTTGTGTGTGTGTGTGAGTTCTGGGCCCATCTCCAGAACCAATGTATTACAAGTGTTCCCGCTGTAAGATTATATTTGGATTCTCTAGGCCCGCTTCCAATTATTACTGGCACTTAATACTTTTCACACCATTCACAGATCCCCTTACCCCACCACCCGTCATCCTCCCTCTTTCTCTCTCTCTGTCTCTCACACACACACACACCCACACACACACACACACACACACATACAGACATCTTGCCTGCAGCTTTTAGCTGAAATCAGCAGCTTTTATCTGTTTAGGAAGGGAGATATAGAGGCAGGAGATTAAATAAGTAAAGGAGGAAGTGATTTTTAGGTTGAAACAGAAATGTTAAAGGGGAAACATTGGAGAGATTACATGCATGAACACACCAGGCCTGCTTTAGCTGGTGGAAGAAATGTTAGTTATATGGAGAAAAAAAAAAAAAATGCACAAAAGACAGACAGCCTCTTCTGCCTATCTTTATGATCTCCTCTGAGATTAAAGTCCATTTATTTTACTATCTGACTGTTTAACCAAACTGTATACACAGTTGAAGAGGAAAACAGAGGAAGAGACCATCAGGCCAGAAACTACGACAGCGGGGGTGAAAGAATGAAAGAGGAGAAGCAGCAGAGGGTCTTCTGCATGAGAGTGAGTGACAGGCTGCAACAGAACAGGGATTGTTTCAGTTCTGATCTGCTTTTCATTACACGGGAGGTGTGTGTGTGTGTTTTTGTGTATGTGAGAGTGTGTGTGTGTGTGATATGAATGGAACAAAGGGAAGGCTATCTTTAAGTTGACCTGTCATAGGTGACGATTCACAAATAAATGTTAACTGAATGGTAAGTGAACAGGTGTGACAAAATAATGCTGCGAGTGTTACATTCGTGACACACTTTTGCTCCAAATATCTGCATAAATGTGTGTATTTACAGTAAACCATCCATAAACACCATTATCCAAAGATATTATTGCCAATAGTATCCCCAAGCAATGATGAGTCATTCTTTTCAATCCAGTGAAATGGATTGTTTTGCGATTAGGAAAGCCCAGAGCTGGGAAAAGACAAGAATTGTAATGATGTTATTTTTCTTTCCTGGCATGAAATGGAGGTCAACACACTGCCGAACTCTGCCAACTGCACAGTCTTCTTTAACAGACATTTGAAGCAGTACACAGGATGGAAGCTGCCAACCAAAAGAAACAGAACTTCTTGTTTTATAATGAAAAGAGGCCGTGCTTGTTTGGACTGCATTGCCTTAATAATAGAACAGCATAGTTACACGCAGACTATTTCAAGTAAAAATGTGGTCAGTAAATCCGAATCAGTCATATTTCATCATATACAGTACATGTGGTAAGTATTGTCAATTCTGACTGTGAAAAGGTGCATTCAGGATAGAAATATAGATTTTTTTGTGGACTGGACTTGGTTTGCAGGCAAACTCTTGGTGAATCTTTTAATCTTTAACGATAAGCACCAACTGATTCTTTGTGGCCTTTGACAGGCTATAGCCTACTTGTCTTGTTATTAAGTGCAAGAAAGGTTTTAAGAACACACACACTGCATACAAAGAGAGAATGCACCACCAGGGACTTGGTCAGCACTCATCGTGCTCCTGACTTTTACTCTTATTATCATCTGTAATTACGTCATGCAAATAGAATCCACAGCCTGCTTGTTTCAAACTATCATTATCACCGCAGTACAGCAGAGTGATGGGTCCTTCAAGCAGTTAGAGCGGTACCCGTTTCAGGCTTTGATTTAGTTTGGTAGCAGGACTGTTGTTTTGGACAGAGGAGCTTCCAGCTCGCGCTTGGACGGCAGGCACATTGAAGCTCTGCGTTTGAAGTTCAACCAAATTCTATTTAATGGAGCAGTAAGACATGCTCTGACTTGGATTTTCTACATGGTCTGCTTGTTATCCAGCGGTGCGCCTGGTGCGCTCAGAGCTCTGTGTTCTCATCTTTGGATGGAAGGGGTTTTCTTCTGATTTATTCAACAAGCCAAAAAATAAATGCACAATCTAGCTACATGACATGTGCTTTAAGGTGCTATTACAAAGAGGTATAAGGTATACTTCAGCTCGCAGATGCTCAAACACTCATACCAATCAATTGGCCATGCCCCCAGAGAGCACACCTTTCTTGGGGGAAAAAACGAATTATAATAATTCAATAAATAAACAAGTGTATATGTGTAGTCAGCAGAAACAGTATATTCCTTTTGTGTGTGTGTGTGCGCATGATTCCTTTTAGCTCACAAAGGTACAACATCCCCCCCACACACACACACACACACGACACACACACGGAGCCTGTGTCTCATCATCTGTGAAGAAATAATGGAATTATATATATTTTCTCCCCTGCACGCTGCGAAGCATCAAAGTTCAGTGCTGTGATAAGTTGCCTGTGTGCTTTGCCCCTGGCCATAACGGTGTGTGGTGTTTTCCTATTACTGGCATGTCCTGTTTCATAGATGGATGGACCTCAGGCTGACGTCTGCCACTGCCTCTGCTCTGCTCTCCGTGTTATTACCGAAATCGATGTCCATGTCTGCTGCCATTTATTATCCCCGCCCCCCCCCCCCCCCCCCCCCACCACACAACAAACAACCACACACACACACACACACACACACACACACGCACACATAATATAAACTGAAATGAGATGAAGGGGGACTATTGCGAAGTTCTATAGCACAGAAAATCTGCTGGGCTTGTGAATCTCTGGTGTGTGTGCTTCAGAGTACACTTTTGCCCCAAGATAAGCAACGGTTTGCAGATTTTGAAAAGTAAGTAATGTTATTTGTCTCATGGCCCCCGTTTCCTCCCCCTGCTTCAATTTGCTCTGTATGCGTAGCCCATAATTTACTTGTTGTATCGCTTCCCATTCATGAGATCATCATAACAAGGCCAAAGGAACACAAGTTAATGAGCAGAACTAATAACAACAAAATATATTACATTGACATGCAGCAAACGCTATCTCCAAAGGATCATGTGACATCTTCACTGACAATAAGGATATCATAAATGAGAAACTGGATTGATACAAAATCCTTTCTGTCACATTGCCCCAAAAGAATTCTGAGGTCCCATTGGAGCAGGATTGCAAACAGCAGGCCCAGTAAAAAATAAACAAGTTAACATTTTAACCTCCATCTTGCCACACGAGTGTATGAGCGTTTTTGCTTTTCGGTGTGTGTGTGTATATGACTGTGTGTGTGTGTGTGTGTGTGTCAGTTTGGATGCACGTGTCCTTGTGCATGTGTGTTATGTGAAGGTAGCGTCTCAGCTGAGCCCCCGCGGTGCTCCCGGCCTTCTGTCCTCCCCTCATAACCTCACAAAGACACTAATAAGCCCTCCGATGATGGACGCTTGTGGATTTCTGCGCCGCTAATTTCCGTAACTATCACTGTTTGAAAGATAGCTGGGGGATTTAGCAGAGGGGGCCAAGAGAAGGCCCCGTTGTATTCTGTGGGAACACAAGAGCCGTATTATGTGATATAAAAAAAATGGAACGTCCCCCCCTTTTCTCTCCCTCAGGCTAAGTCCATGATATTTATCTACACACAGTCACATGAGACCATTATGTTTATGGAATATCAAATGCAGGCCAACACTGTTGTATTGAGTTGAGCCTTCATAATTACCAGGGGGATGCACAGGTTTTCTTCCACAATCCACTCTTTCAGAGGTGACATTTGAACTTCGGTTAATAGCCTGAGATAAAGTTGTGTGGCACACTGAGTCAAAATTGAGTAATTCAGTGTAGCTTACTAATGTTACAGTTAAATGCACCACCAGTGTCCCCCTGATAAACATACAGAAAAACAATGTGAATCCCAGTTCTTTCAAAAGCAACTGTAAGTAAGTAAGGTGGCTCCAACATGTATTAACTTTCTACGATTGATTTGCTAATAGATTTCCTATCAAGAACCCAGTTCTCTGAGCACGAGGAGTTTGTCATTCTGAGGCCGTAGGCCCCAAAAATCCCTTAATTACATTGTAAAGACAAATGCAGGCAAACTCCTGTAACCCTATCCCATGCAGCTGAACCAAACACTGGCCAGAGACTGCGCTGCCTGATAAAAACAATGAGCCAGGGAGCAGTACATCTATATCACTTGCACCACATAACAACATGTCTTAAAATCTTATTTCCTCTCGCTATTGAAAACACTTGATGTTATACGCCCGTTTACACTTCCACATAAAGAGGGCTTAAATTTAGCTTAGTTACGCCGCTTTCACTATCCAGTAATGTTACCGTGTTCACTTTCTTTCTGCAGGCTTTGTCACAGATTCACATATGCTGCATCCTCTTAAAAGTGAATGTGGAACAGGTTTGCCCCCACGTCCCCACTTACTGCTGAGTCCAACGCTAAACACCATCCATCACTGCCTGTCATATCAACATGCTACGGAGCTAACTGGACACAACTGGAGACCACATGCACAGTAGCTACACACCCCTTCAACATGTAAATGTGTGTGTGTGTGTTTTCCCTTCCACATCCACTAATTAATTTGTCATCACCGGTTCCCCCCCCCCCCCCCCATCATCCCCTCCCCGCCTTCACCTCTACAGTGGATGGATCCTCCCTGTGCTCCGGCCATGCCATGATGGGTTTTGCTACCTGCGCCTTTGCAGGGGTGGTCAGGGGCCAACTTTCTGTCAGTGAGGAATGTAATTAGTGAGAATTAAGCGGCATGGGGCTACAAGGGAGGTCAGGAAGAGCTGGCAAGGTCGAGGCGGGTCACTACCAAGCATTCTCTCTCTTTCTCCCTTTCTCTCTCTCTCTCTCTTACTCTTCTCTTGTAAGACAGGGTCAGGGTGAAGAGGTGTCATATTTAGTCCTTTGCTGCACTGTGGGAGGCTAACACAATAAGCCATGGATCTTTTCTCTCGCTGCTCCTCTCTCTCCCTCCAGGTCTACTGTCACTCACGTGTCCCCTTGGCTGTAAGATTTTCCTGACTCTTAATAAGCCCCGGTGATACTTTCCGCAAGGACGGTCGCAAGGACACGAGGTGTGACGAATCTTGACGAGGCAACGTTAAGACCTTTTATACTCTCACATTCTCAAAGCTCCTCAAAGTTCTCAATTTTCCTCACCTGTTTGTGTATTTAGAAAATGTCTTATTTGCACAGGACGAAAACCTGACACATAGAATCTCCGCGAATGGCTGTGTCTGATAGTGTGGCGTCACTTTGGCTGTGTGGACACTAGGGACCCTCAGGGATGCGGCAAGCATAAATCACACAACTGGGGGCTTGGCAGAGCCCATATTCAAGTATCAAATTGCCTCTTCGGACACCTAATGTGTCAAAGATGTTTCACATGCTAGCTGCATATTTTTGTACAATCTATGCCCCGAGCAGAGAAATGTGAAAGTCTCTTCAGCAATTTCCCACCAGAAAATTGTCAACAGAGAGAGAAACACGAAAAAACTAAACTTAATTTGTTCAATATTATGTCCAAATGCACTTGTGAATTATACGTCAAGAATGCTCCTATGACTTTGAACATCTGCAGTGCAATCCTAGGAGGGTAGGTGTGTACGCAAGGATGTAAGCGTGTGTTTGTGTGTGAGACATAAAAACCACACGTGTGTTAAGGCCATCAGATACAGTGTGGAACAACATTAAGACAAAAATCAGGCAGGAAACCTCAGCCTGAATACATCCAAACTTACAGAACTGCTCCTGGCCATCTGACCGAGTGGGAGGCCTATATGACTCGGAATAGATTAGGACCCGAGTGCATGTGTGTGTGTGTGTGTGTGTGTATAAGTGTCTGTTCCAGCAGAAGGTCTGTAAGTGCTTTTGGATGACATAATATAGACAGGGAGTCCTCAGGGTAGAGTACACTGTATAAACTGAATACACCCTTCTGACTGTCTCAATTACACTGCGCACAGAGACACACACACACACACACACACACCTACACACACACACACACACACACACACACACACACACACACAGCTGGATGATTTTATTCAATGTGTGCACAGAGGGGATTTCCCCACTCATCTCCGGTTCAGTCTGTCTGTCACTGGGCTACTCGCTCGCTAACTCACCGTACCCGCCTCTCTCTTGGGACGTCTCCTCTTGCGCTGCCTCTGCACCTCCTTGTCTCCTTCCTTCCTTGTTTTTGGCTCTTACTCCTTCAGCTCAGTCTTATTTTTCCTCCCTGTCTCTCCCTCACTTGTTCTAACACTCCACTTGTTTTCTTTGTGTCTCAGTTTTGTCTCCCTCTGTCTCTGTCTGCATGTGCTCTTCTGGACTAAGGAAGGATGCTCTGTACTGTTATGCTGCTTTTTTGAGAAAACAGGATGATGATGATGATGTCTGAACACATTTCTAAATGCTGGCATGTCTTTTGAATAGGAATAAGCTTGTCTGGTGTTTTACTGATTGATGGATGTTTCCCAAGTTGGGAAAACAACTAAACCAATCAGAGATTTATAGGTGGGATTAAGAATGATGATGCCTTCTTCCTGTGCCAGAGCCAGACAATACAGTGCTAGAAAAATTGCCAGAAAGATTGGTATTTGACTTTGATATCATTGGCACAACTATACAGGTTGTTTAAAGTTAAGTGACAGAAATAAAAGCTCTTTAACCAGCCTATTTCTTTGATCAACATGACATATTTTAACTGCAGCCAGTCACCACTGATCGGTTTGAGCAAAATAAGCCCTCCTCCCACACAGAAAACAGCTAAAATGAACCAAGTGTCAGACTGAAGAATGGAGTGAAAATGAAATGGCAATTCAGGACTTCATCGGTTTTGAATAGGATTCACAGCTTCACCTATGAGACACACGAACTGTCAGCTCAAATAAAAACATGCAAAATATGTATTAAAAGTCTTTTCTGGAGCGAGAATTCCTTAGTGATCTGACCAGGGCTTTTTAACACTGCAGTGAAAACAAATACCTCTTTTCCTTCCTTCCTCTTCCCGACATCTCCTTTTCTCTGGCTTTCTAAAAACTGATGAGACTGACAGGCAGCAGTGTGTGTTTTTTAGCACTCCTCTCTTTTACGCTTACAGCAACTGCCAAATCCTCAGAGGTAGAAGTGGAGGGGATAATCGAGGGAGAGGAAGGGGAGAGAAGGAAAGTCCTAGAGTTTGTGTTGTGTCTGCTGGATCCAATAAGAGCATAGATGGGAAGAGACAAAGACTGGCTAGACAGAGAGCGACAAGGAGATGGAGGGATATCTCATGAATCATGCTCCAGTTCCATGTTCCAGTCCACCCAAAGGAGATAGCAACGAAAATGAACAAGAAGGATTAAACTGAACTGCAGTTTGATAGAGCACAGTATTTTAGACCTCTGCGTCATATGAAAACTGATTTTAAAACAATGGTTTCCGTGCATTTGACCTTTTAGTGGACAACACAATGTCCAAAACAGAAAACCTACTTCAAGCATTAGCCTTTGTACAGAATTTGTGTGGGGATGGAAACAGTAAATATCTATAACTTCGTCATGTTGGCTTTGAATGCCATCCATCCCCAACGCCTCACGTCCTCCATATGTTTAATGCAACAGCTGGAGAGAATTACAGCCATGTAAGGTCTTGGAAAGCGCTCCAGAGGTTTTGAAGAGACAAGCCAGATTTAGGCCTAACATATAGTGTTTTAGACCATAATTACATATGTATGGTATAATGGTCCAAAATAGAAAATGCCTGGTTAAAAGCATAATTACGAAGAAGTGCTGCTGCTGCTGACATGGCCTGAGCTCCAGCTTGTGGTGCACAGAGGTGATAGTTTTTTATTGGTGGTTATTGGGTAATTCATAATGTGACTTTTTCTAAATAAATGCCATGTGAAAAGAGTCGCAAACAATGATGTCCTCATTATTTAGGTATTATTCACTGTGACTGTTGATTATGTGAATTGTGCCGAGCGTGGCAAAAATAGAGCTTCAGTAGATGTGTCATGATATGGTTTCAGTAAAATCAAAAAGTTCAGTTCAAGTTTTATCTTCACATTTTAAGAATGAAGACAGATATATCACCCATGTCTTCAACTCTCAACTTCCTGTTTCTAAAGCCTGAGGTTGCCAATCATGTGTTTGCAACTCAATCTTACTGCTGAAGTTGAGTTAGTAATGCACACAGACACACACACGCACACACACACACACGCACACACACACACATGCATATCCTTGCGCTAACAAGTATCATTATGCGTTGGATGGTTGAATGGGATGGTGTTTCTGTAGAAACAGTGGGGGGATATTGGAGCCAGACGTGTGGAGCTGTCAGGGTCTAGTGATAGGAATAGGTGTCAGTCACATCCCAGGGGTCCCCATACAGACACACACACACACACAGATGAGTGTGATTTGATGTGCTGTAGCAGATGTAAGTGGACACCCTTATTCTCCTTAATGAAGATATATTCCTGGCCAGGGGTGGATGTGGGGCACTGACTCTGCACCTTTACTTTGCAGGGCTCAGTCCACATCTGCTTCCCATCAGCTACAAGGCTTACCTTTTTAAGGCAGAGGCGAGGGCGGGCGGGGGGGAACGAAGCAGCGTTCAGTTTTGGCTTGATTCAATTACTAGCACCACCGTGAGAGAACATTCCCCCTCGGGTGTCTGACTGTGTGTATGTGTATGCATGCGTTTGTGCTGCAAAGACTGACTGCGTATCCGTCTGTGAGTGTGCAACGGTTGACAACCCAGGGTCAGTGACATCCCGGATGGTCACTCAGTGACCCTCTAAGGCCCATGAAAAACGTTTCTGGTCTTCATATTGTTTCTCAGCATTTTACATTTCCTCTGTGTTCTGCCAGTGGCCCACTCTCGTCTCCGTTATGACTTTCGAACAATCAGAGTGGGTGGTTCTTCAGAACTAGTCGAGAAAAGACTATTACTTTGTTTATGGAGGCATTATTTTATCTGGTTTTAAAAAAAGAGAATAAATCCTAGTTTATACCTCTTCTCAGCATTTAATAACAGTTAATAACTGGCATAGGTTT
The DNA here is from genome assembly GCF_910591455.1 of Pholis gunnellus. NCBI lineage: Eukaryota > Metazoa > Chordata > Actinopteri > Perciformes > Pholidae > Pholis > Pholis gunnellus. The sequence goes on along the minus strand of NC_136536.1, from coordinate 16,882,499 downwards.
TTAAGGGCACCAGCAGTTACCACAAGTATTCACTTGGAGCCCATGATAACAGCCGGCAGCCTGTGTGTTTGCAAAGAGGGTAGATGACAACTACTCATCAGGACCCTTTAAAATAAAGTGGATGAACGCAGACCGGACAGAATTCTCCTTCTGGTTTATGTTATTTTCATGTTACTGCTGGTTACAATTACAGAAAAGCTTGAGTTAGTTACGAGGCCTCATCTATGACTATAATCATTGCGACAAGAGCGAGTTTATACTTTTTTATTTCACAGTAAACAGTCAGCTATCACACATTTTTAATTTGTTCCCAATTTATCCGTTATTTACATACGTTTAGGGAGGGGCAACTCTTTGTATTGAGGGGATAGATTTATGAAGGTGTTCCTCCCCAAAACATGACAAGAGAAAATTCGCACAACATTTTATAGTGATCCATCACCTAAAAAGTGCTAATTTTCAACTTTGCTGTGATCGCGTAACACCTACATTTACATGAAAGCTGCTGACATTGTCATTCAGTGAATGAGAAACTCCAGCTGTATAATTAGATTTTTCCTCATGTCCCCCTCCTCCTCCTCTTCAAACTATGTGACATTTTCATTTTAATAAATGTCACACTGATAAGGAGGGAATGTTTGCCACATATGGGCTGGGACTGACCGTTGCACTGATACGTCTTTTATATATATATAAATATATATATATATATATATATATATATATATAGAGAGAGAGGATAAAGGTGCTGTCTGTGCATCTTATAAGGATGCACCTTAGTGGATTAATGGCCTAGCTATGCTATGGGCTTACTAGACTGGTCACTATATACTTTAATAACAACAATAACATTTATTTGTATGACTTGAAATGATTAAGGCACTTGCAAATGACGAGGTAGCACAACATGTAAACCATACCTTGGTTAACTTCATTATTACCACTGTACTGAAGATCTCGCTACTCTCACCAAAAAGCTGTCTATGAGGAAGATCTTGGGTAGCTAATTATGAGAATAAATATAAACTTTCTGTGACTGTGGCATGCAGTGAGTTTTTTAGAGAGCTGCTACCTCATGGGCTCACTTTTTTTTCCTTTCTTGTTTTTTTTAGAAGGGGTGTTGGTGTCTGAGACGGTGAACAATGGCGAAACTGTTGAGCAGCGACTCAACTCGGCCCTGAGGATTTCCTCCTCAACGCTGGACCGCCTAATGCTATATGACACGCTACATCGCGAGGAGAGGAGACGCACATTAAAAAAAAGAAACAGGAAAGGAGACAGTGAGGTACCAACTATGCGGTTTTGTGTGGGCTCTTACAAAATCAGAGCTTTAGCACTTTTGTTGTCAAAAAACTCGAACTAGTTTTCAAGATGTTGGCCTCTTTAAGATGGACTGGCTTATTTTCTAATTTCCCTCAAAAAATGTAGCTCGGCCATTGGTGGCTGTTGTTGGGAGAGAACGCATGTGTGGGATTTTAAAGAAGTAGCACACAGACAGACAATTACACTCACTACCAACACACCCTTACCTTTTCTGCTGCACACATCATCAAACCGACTATTTGATTCACACATGGGTTCTCTTCCATCGCTTCCCCAGCCCAAATGCTTTTACATCATAAATCAGTAGTAAAAACATCGCTCTGTGTAGCAGCTCCACTCGTCACATGACTAGCTTCGACCTTCTCCATCAAATATCTCTCACCTCGGCCTACTGTAGCCTTTAGCAGTGCTGCTAACCAGACACAGATGGATATTTACCACTGACAGCAGATGGAAAGAACTGCACACACTGCGTCAAGCCTCAACACTAGCTTCGTCTATGGTGACGTGTTTGTAATAGGTTTTAAAGTTATCTGTCTTGCGCAATAAAAGCCTTTTTAATCAGTTTTCTGTTGTATGGCAAGTTTGCAATAAAAGACTAAAATACTTTGTCAATGTTTGTAGTATTGCCATAGACGCAATTGTACAATTGCATATGGTGTAGCAAACAGAGAGTTCATGCAGTATTGGCTGGTAATAACTGATTAGGAGTTTGAATTAAAACAATTGATGTCAGTTTATGATAAATTCAAAGACCTTACAAATGTATCTGCATTGCTCAGTTCCTGGAAAAAAATATTTTCCCTGTGACAACAACAATATATTGCTATGAAACATAAACATCATTCATTATTTACTCAAGTTTGCAATTCAATACCTGAATGACATTGTCAGCATTTGCCATGCAGTCATCATTCTCATAGGACCTTTGCAGCTGTTGATATATGCAAACTATTAAACATCATCATGTCCATTATTTCGTTTTTCTCCTCTTCTCTCCTCATAACCCTAACTACCGTAAACCCACCCAGGGTTGTCCTGCGGTGGGCAGACAGGGCTTAGGCCGGGGATAAGAGAAAGTGCTTGGTAGACGACGTGGGCTAATTTGTAAAAGATACAACGGCTGCATGGCTTTTCAAAGCGCTGTGGGGGAACCAAAACATTCAGCAGTTGTCCAAACAGATTCTTCGCTACACTCCACAGTGGACGACACGGCACTGCTACAATTTAGACACACACGCACACGCACACATGCACACACACACACGCACACGCACACACACACACATACACACAGGCACTCTCTTTCCTCCGGCGCAGGAATTTATTTTGCTTCGGGTGATTGCTGTGTCTGCAAATTTTGAAGCCTTGTTAATGAATTTGAAACGGGGTCAAGCTGGGATTGATGGGTGAGAATTGTGTGTGTGTGTGTGTGTGTGTGTGTGTGTGTGTTCGTGTGCTGCAGGAAAGGGAAGTGTTGTGGGGATATATTAAGAGATCCCGCAAGCTAAGCACCATTATTTCACTATTAAGACTGACATTATTTTGAAAAAGATGATCCACTGTGGATTTCATCGATCAGATTTGATCAACGTATGAACTGAGGTATGTAATATGATAACATGACTGTTGCTACATGCATTTATAAAATCCCACGTGTGTGTGTGTCCGTGCGTTCACGTGTGTAACTTTTCCCTTATTTGCTTTCTGCAGAGAGGAAAGTGAAAGGTAACATGCAATAGGGGGCGCCTGCACACAGCTGGTCTTTCATGTAATGCCATTGCATTCACACACAGGACACGCACACACACACACGCACACACACGTACTAACGCACACACACACACACACACACACACTGGGTCAAGAGAAAGTTGTGTATATGAACCCTTTGTTTCCCCTGTCACTCATTATCTTTGATCAAATACATATTCAAACATCAATAGTGAACTTCCTGGTTGAGTAATCTTTTTCGACACTAATAACATCAGCATAACGTTCCTGGATCTGCTCTCTGGGCACTAGCTGTGCCACTCTGTGTGTGCGCCTCTGTGCGACTGAGTGCGTGACCACCTCTGCCCTCATATCTGTCTCCCATCGCTCTGTCTTATCACAGCACACACATACCTCAGCATTGCCTCCTGTGATTGTGTAAAAAGCCTGGGGCTTTTTTTCCGCGACGCCACAAAGACAAGGAGAGGAAAAGTGAGTCTCGTTGTATGTGACAATACCAGGGTGAGCGGGTGCTGCGGTGCTCGGGAGATTCTGTTGTTATAGGGACAAAACAAATAAAGTGTCCGCCATTCAAAAGATGGCTCGGCTCAAGAGGGTCAGGCCAAGCTAATTCTTTTGGAAAACAATCGCCTGCCAGCTTGTTCTCTCCCTCAGCAGCTGTCTTGACTGTTTTGCTTTGATAACACTGATGGAAATTCGAAAGAAAACTTTACCTTAACCAAGGTCAATTGTTTTGACTCGCAGGATAATACAATACATTTCATGTGAAAGGGTCAATAATTTAAAAAAAGAAAAAAATCTAGTTCGTCTAAGATCGTGTGGTCCAATTTTCCGAGTTTTTGTCACAGATATCGCCAAATTCAAGACGTAGAGCCAAGCCTTCATTTGTGATGATCACAGCTTTGAAAAATTACATGTTTGACATATATTTATAATTTTTTTAAGAGGCACAGTCATGACAGTACATGTGCAAACATTTGCTGCCAGGCCTGCCATGTCATTTAAGGGCAACAGTCCAGTGGCTCTCTTTCCTTCCCAGTGAAAGCAGATGCTTTTAACTTGTGTTTGCACTGGAAATGGCTCCGCTAGCAGGCTCAATACATATGTCAGCCAGGATAACCCCCATATCCTGATCACTGACACAGAGTGCCCTCTGGAACACAGGCCAGCAATAAAAAAGGCTTCAATGAGCTGCTGCAAACCGGCCTGCATGGCTAGTAATGGCTGACTGGGTCAGAAGCTGGAACCACGAATAGAGAAATGAATCTGTAGAGAAAATGTGATGCTGTGCTGTGTTTTCTTTATGTGTGTATGGTGCTATATTAGCTATTGACCACTCACTAAAAAAATCTTTTTTTAAACCAGTAAAAAAAAAAAAAAAGAGTTGAATATGCATGTGTGTTGAAATCAATAGGATAGTGAGCCGAAGCAAGATTAATCACAATGGTTTTGTATCCAGGACATCGGAGAGCGTTTGTTTCCCCTGCTGCCTCCACTTTGTCTCACCCGGCTGAAAGATTGATGGGGAGAAAAGAGGGGAAAAGATGGAGACACAGAAAGAGAGAGATAAAGATAACAAGAGTATAGGAGAGACTTTGTGTAGGGAGAAAAAAAACAGGGCTTTTAAATCTTCAGCTGATATGGCAGTGAGAGCCCCCCCGCATGTCTATGAATATCTCTTCTATTATTACTATTGACCCATGTGCCATAAAGAACGGTAGGGGCTCTGCATTACTCAAGCCTCAGAATTATGCGACTAAAGGGCAATGGCCTCATGGACACACAGACAAATAGACACATACAGAATAATGCACCCATCAATTAAAAAGCAGGCAATAACTAATTGTCTTAGTTAGAACTCATTTTTATGCTTACAAACATTAATTTGGCCAAAATAAATTTGTAAAATAATTTAAAAAATATGTCATATAGTCGTATAGCCTCACGGTCAACTGGTGGAAACATTTTGGAGAAAAAGCAGAAAAAGTATGAAGAAATGACAATTTGCTGCACTTTTTCCAAAACTTAGACAATACTCAGGGACAATTCCTCTAATGTGTGTGTGTGTGAGAGAGAGAGAGAGAGAGAGAGAGAGAGAGAGAGAGAGAGAGAGAGAGAGAGAGAGAGAGAGAGAGAGAGAGAGTGTGTGTGCCTTTCTATGTGTGTGTACTGGGGGGACACTTTGATAAATGGCCAGTTTATGGTGCTGTCACACTGAGGATGTCTATGGGGAAATACTTCCCCACAAGCTCTAGTGTTTGTGTGTGTGTGTGTGTGTGTGTGTGTGCGTGTGCGTGTGTGCATGTGTGTGTGTGGAGAGAGGTCCAATGCTCTGGTCATCTGATTGCAAGACTTCGGTCTGGCGCATGATTAATCAAACTGATTGGATGGGGCAAATATGGTTTGTGATAGCACAAAGAGGGAGAGGGTCAGAGAGAGAAATGGATTGCTTTGTTGTGTGTGAAGATGTGTGAGTGGGTGTGTTTGTGGATGTGTGCGTGTGTTTGCGTATGAAGGTGCATAGGTGTGTATGAAGGGGGCTGAAGTAAAGTTGCTGTGTGTTTGAGGGTCAGAGGTCAGATAAATGGAACATGAAAGACTAAAAACACAGTCCGGCGCTGCTGACACAGCCACAGCCCTGTTAATATCTCACAGGGACTATATACGCACTCACTGTGAGTACACAGACTTGTTCTCGCACACACACACACGCACACACACACACACACTCACACACTCACCTACAAAACGCATGTATCCCAACGTGGGACACAGCAACGTTTGAGTAATTGAGCTGTGCCGTTGCAGCTTTGTAATCGCTGACATGTCTTTACATAGCCTTTGTGCCTGAACAATAGAGTGCCAGGACTAAGTTGTCGCTGGTCACAAGAAAGGAGGAAGAGAGAGCGAGATAGAGAGAGAGAGAGAGAGAGAGAGAGAGAGAGAGAGAGAGAGAGAGAGAGAGAGAGAGAGAGAGAGAGAGGGGTGGGTGTGGGGGTAAAAAAAGCAAACAAGCAGCTCAGCCTGTATGTATGGGTGCCACCTGGTCTTAGATCAATGCACTGACACATAGGTCATTTTTAATATGCTTTGATCTGTCACCCCAGCTGGGCCTTGTGTGTGCGTGTGTGTGTGTGTTCAGAGGGGTGTTTGGGTGTGCTCTATCAAGCACATCTTGTTTAGGACGCCAGACACGGTGTGCGAAATATCAAATCCCTTTAATAGCCCCATTTTTCTTTGCTCATTATCTCTCTAACTGCCTGCCTGCAGTTGTGAGGAGGGAGACAGAGACGGACTGATAGTCTAAAGGTGGAGTGATACGGGAGCGATTTGATGATGTTATTAATTAGAAATGAAACGTATGTATGAAATGTTCATGAACTATTTCTATGCATACGGAATAATTATTTTGTTAAGTGGCCTGTGGCAGTCAACAGCACTTGTGTTTGAATTTGTGGAGAATATTTGTCGCCTTTTAACACGCGCAAAATCATTTGTGTTGGCTGAGCTGAAACACAGCACTTATAAAAAAGAGCAAACTGAGGCTCAGATAGGAGTCCTTTTCCTTTTTTGTGTTTTTCCATAATTAGACAAACACAAACTGTTAATCAAAGTCAATCTTACTTATTTCAAGCTCACATCCTTCTCCCCTTGTACCACACCAGCCTTGTCAATCAGGTGCTGTGTGTGAGAAAAACAACTCCTAATTGTGAGGAAAGAGGACCGGGCACATACGAGCATCCCTAGGTTGACTGAATCCTTGCACCCAATCAGCAAGTCACAAAGATAATAACTCACATTCTTCGTCTTTCTTTACTTCTCGCTCTCTTTCATTTTCTTGTCTCTGTCTCGCTGTCTCTTTCCTCTCTTTCTCTCATTAAATCCGTTGCACCCTTAAAACCCTGTAGGCAGGTGCTACTGTAATTAGCCATTATTTGACTATCAAAAGTCAGGAGTTGATTAAATGGCCGCGAAGCAGCACGCAGAGCACTTTCCCTCTGAGCCCAGCCCCATAATTTCAAAAGCTTCTTGCAACCTGCTGAGGGCCTTTCAGGTCTGTGAGACGCCGCTTCCGACCGCTGGTAAGAGCCTGTTGCCGGCGGTAATCAAAACTGATAATCTTACAGGAGAGAAGGGGGGCGTGGGGGGTTGTGGGTGGAGGAGAGAAAAGAGAGCGAAAGAATGAAATGGTGGGGGGCTTTCGGGAGGTTGGAGCTCAAGCAGCGAGCCTTCCATTAGAAATGTGTTGTGGCTCTGAGGGGGCCGGTGGCCAGCAAGCGGTGAAAAATGCTGCCTTCTTAAGTCAAGTGAATGGCATCTCTTTAGTGATTAGGAGCGGTAATAATGGGCACCCCTGCCTGTTATCCCTAAGTCCATTTTATTGCTAATTCATTTACCTGTTATTTCAGACAAACTTGACAGGAGTCACCTGCTAAGAAGTCATGTTTGTCAAGCAGGTATGCCCATTAGCTGGGGATCTTTTAATCACCCTCACAATGGTGCAGGGGAGTTGAAAGGCTGGCCTTATTGTCAGCAGATAACACCACACCACAGTTATCCTGACCAACGTGGAAAATCTTTTCTGCTGCAAAAATAATTAGACTTCATCCCCGGGGCGATTCTTAATTAATGCTTTTTTTTTGCATTGTAAGTGGATTTTAAGCCAAGCTGATCTGCTTTTGTGCTCTGCTGTGAAAATCCTGTACACTCAGGAAAAACATTAAAAACAGCTGATTGAAAATGAGTTATGAAAACATGTAATAATCTCTTTTTGTGTGAAAGTAAATAGCTGTTGGACCCAAAGAGCTCCTTTTGACTTCAGTACAGTTTCAACTGCAGACCGACCTTTTTTGCATTTTCACGGCAGAATCCCCTTTCACTGAGCAAAGCCATTAATATCCAAATAAATATTTGACTAGATATAGTTTATATTGGAATAAATCATGTCATATACATGCTGCAATATTCCCCAAGGAGAATTGGGGCAAAATAATCACTTTGACTCCCTGGTTAATGTTCTGGATAATTCTCCCAAGGGAAACACTCTCTATGATAATACCCCCATATGAGCATCTCGATCTGAAATGTCACAGCTGAGATTAGAGCGGGGTTGACTCCCTGTGTATAGTGTATTCCCGTGGAGTGTGGAGAAAACTAAATGGGTTTCAACATTAACGTAACGGATTGAAGAAGCGCAACAAAATATGTAAATATATACAAAGATTTGATTGGATTATTACATTTGGGTATAGAATTTCTCGGTGAAAGTCTTTTGCCTAAGATAATAATCACCACTGAAGAAGAAAGGAGGTGTAATTGCATTTAAATTGAGCCTTTGCCCGACATCTCAGTATTGTTGTTAGATCACCCGCTCCTTCAGTGCGCAGGCCACAGGCATTGTCTATGAGGGTTTGTATGAACAGAGTGCAGGTCACTCTATGTGTTCTGCAGTAAACTGTCTCCATTAGTTTCAGTGTTGCTAGATGAATAAAAGGATTATCCACTATGAATTAAGACACAAAAAAAACCTCTCTCGGGATGATGCTCTATGTGTGTGTGTCGGGGGTGGGGGGTGGGGGGGTCCCCTCTCATTGCCTGTCTCTCCTGGGATCCCCTACTCGGCCTAATCATTGTTTCTCTAACAGATAATTCTCCGTGTCCTCACACGTGTCGGTGCGTGTGTTTGTGTGTGTGTTAATTAGAGCTGTGCCGGCTGAGTGTGCTCTTCCTCGTAATCACTTAATTAGGGGTGACGGCCCCGATGCTTGTTTACTCAATTAGCCATCCTCCTTAATTATGTAATTCACAGCAACAGTCAACTGTCCGTGTTAGTGAGCTCAGTGACGGAGCGATGCGCTGATGTAGCTGGGTGTGCATGCTTTTTACTGGGTTCGTTTGAAAATGTGCACAACCTTCCACCTGAGAGGGAGAACGTCCATGTGTATGAGCATTTTCTTTTTTGGGGGATGATTATTATTAAATAAAACAGCAAGCCATGGGACAGTTAAAAACCTAAATGCAGAAAATGGAAGCTGGAGCCATGTAAAATAGTCTGTATGTCACTTTCCTCTTATGAAAACACACACTCACACATGCATCATCAGACACTAGGCCATGCTCATGGGCTGCATATGAGTGCTGAGCCACATGCCTCAGATTACTGTCGCTCTGACTCCCTGAGATTTAGTCATTAATGATATAATCTATGTCAAAAAAAGAAAGAAAGTGAAATCTCATGGTGAGTATGATTGATGGTTGCTTTAAATGGAGGCGTCCAGGGCTGGCTCTATTGTTTCTCCTGACCAGCCTTGCCACTTACTCCACCACCTCCACCCCGGCTCCTTCATGTGGATTAAGGCCTGCCGCTTATTTAACAGTGCATTTGAGCGAAAGGGTGACCAAGGTGAAGCTGGAGGGGGCTGGGGGGGGGGGGGGGCAAGGGGGGTTGGCAGGGTGTCTGTGCTGTGCCGTTGCGGGACGTCCCTTGCGGGACAGTGCCAGGCTGCGCTGTGGGGAGACGAGACAGGGCCTCCCCAGTGGACTAATGCCCTGTAATGAAGATTAAGACTGAGTCAAAGACCATACTGTTCAGCCGAGATCGGAGGGAAGGAGAGAGAGATGGAAGAAGGGGGAGAGGGAAGGAAGTGAGGATAAAGGATAAAGCAGGGATAAAGAGGACAGAAACCCTGGTTTTCAGAATTATCCTAATTTTCAGCAACAGGTAGAGATACCGTCAACTATAGGAAAAATGAATGCATGAAATAATTAAGTGATTTCTTGTTTACAGAACCATGTAAACCCACATTTTTTTACCTCTTCTATATCAACATTTCTGAACCAGCTGAGAACAAAAACAGATTTTTGTCAACAATGGGCTGACTCGGAGTAATCGCCTCTTAAACCATCACTGCAGCCGCAAACCGTTATAGAAAAATTCAGTGAAAACAAAAAGCACGATATCAAAATGACCATTCTGCGTTCAACCAACAAAAGCAGTCCTCGGGATAATTAAATTGAGCACTGTTTCAAATGCACATCTGTATGCCCCTTTCCTCTGACTTACCCGGGATCATAAAAAGATCATCCAGATGTATTGTGACAACTGAGCCAAGTCAAGAGCGGACCACATTTTTATACCGGAAATTGACCAACACATAGCAGTTATAGGCCGAAAGAACAAGTAAAAGCACTCCTGTCAATGCTCATTGATACAGTCATGATTTCTACAGCTGTTTCTCTTCATTTCATCATTTATTTTTGTTTATTTATTTGAATCCCCAGTAGCTGTTAACCAGCACAACAGCTACTCTTTCTGCGGTAAAGAGCGTCCTTTATTTCACTGTGAGAGAAAGTAAAGGTGCTTTTTGTATTTCTCTCTAGTTCAAAAGGCCCCGCTCTAAAAATCTAGTTGTGTGTGATATTAGTGAAAGCTAGTTGATGAATTTAAATTTGATTTCATGGCCTATCCGGGGCCCAGCAGACAAACACTTAAACACATGAGCAGAGATATACTCTTGTGTATCGGCACATGTATGTGTATGTGTGTGTGTGTCTGAGGCCCTCGCTCGAAGTATGAAGACAGTTAACCAGAGCGGCCTGAACACACGGCACGCTTCACTTACCACTCGGTGGCTGAAAGCTCCCTTAAGACTTGTTACGCCCAGACACACTTCCACTGTCTCCCACCATCGTCTTATCCTTCACTTGTTTCTTGTATTCTTCTCTTTTTTTTTTGGGAACATTTTCAGATGTTTTGACTACCCAAAATAATCAAGGGGGCAGAGAGATGTGGAGGCATACGGATTACGGATGGATGGATGGGTAGGTGGGTGGGTGGAGAAAGGGGTATCTTTTTTCACATGACCTTGTGTTGGCGGGGCCGGCCTCTCTCCCCCACTCTCTGTCTCTCTTCCCCAGACGGGCTGTGTCTGTGACCGGGCTGGCAGTTCTTGCCTCTCTTGGGCATTCTGGCATTCCTTCCCTGTCTTGCCCCCCATCCCCCTGCCTCCGGCTGTCTCTTGCCCTCTCAGGGATTCCATCTTTACTGACGCTCACTGTCCTGCTTGAACTCCATCTTTTGCCCATCTATCTATAGACATTGTGTTGTGTCAACACCTCCCCGTCTCCCACGCCATGTCTGTTTCTTTGGCAGTTTCTTTTTTTTTTTTGGTCTTTCCTCAAAAGACAAAGTAAAAATATCACATGCATTGCTTTTCTCAAAGCGCAAAAAAATTTGTAGTCTACAAAAGTATTTTGTGAGGTATTCTGAGCTGCACAAAATATAAAAAGGCGAGATTCAGCGCAACGTATTCTTAGCTGAAACAGACTTTTCGAACACAAAAGAAATACTCCCCATTACGATGCACGCATTCGCTCTCACGCACAGATCCTTGTCTGACACGGGAAATATTTTTGAGGAGCAGGACCACACAACTCTCTGTTCTCTGCCTCCCCCTGGCTTCTGAGTCTCCGTGGCAACGCCATGCGGGTCGTCATGTTATTATCACCAACGCTTGACCAGCCGGCCCTCTGCATTCACTATGTCTGCCTTAATGGACTCACTGCTTTCCTGACAGACAAGAGAGAGTGTGTGTTTTTGCGGGTGTGTGTTTTGTGTCTATTTTCAAGTGTATTAGCGCCAAATGTCCTCACACGCACAGACAGAAGACAATAATCCTCCAAAGTGGGGACATTTAACCAGTCAGTGGTAAGGCCAAGAGACGTCATGTGAAATATCTCTTTCCAGTTGCAAAATATTTTAGAAGGAAGATACTTCATCTACAGAAGGCCTGTGTTTGACAGGTTATCCATAGGCACAGAAAAAAAATACTGCTAATATCAAAACGTATTACACTTAACAAAATAATAAGTTATTTTTTATTTAGTCTCCTTAGATATGTAGTGATAATTAGGGAGCAACAGAATGTTCTTCTTAGGATAGTAAAATCAAAGGTGTGAAAATGTCTGTGTGTGTGTGTGTGTGTGTGTTTGTACGTGAGTAAACTCATATGACAGCCCCCGCAAGTCAGACTATCGCCCTCCTCCTTTTGTTGGGTGACCCCAGAGAATGTGTTGGAATGGCCACTGGGAGAGAGATTATGGAGAGACAAAGACTGCAAGGGACGGAATGAGAGACGAAAGGCACAAGAAAGAGAGAGAGAGAGAGAGAGAGAGAGAGAGAGAGAGAGGTCAGGGAGCCAGCTGATGTGAAAGTGCCTCCGATCACCTCGTGCTTCTCCTCCGCCCCCTCGCTCTGTCTCTCTCTATCTGTTCCACTCTTTCTTTCTTTCGTTCCCACTTGAATTCCTCTCCCAGCGCTTCACCCCATTGTGACGTCGGGTTTTGATCGGCGATAACAACAGAGATGCGTCAGTCAGGGCCCACACGCACACACACACACACACACACACACACACACACACACACACACACACACACACACACATACACACAAAGTTAAAAGTGCCAATGCAAGTTAAAAAGTGGCACTCAGACACTCGCGCATACACACACACATACATGAACAGAGTGACACACAGCAGTGGCCTTTGAGTGAATGCTCCTCACGAGGCATAATGACAGCATTCTGCAGTGACCATAGCTGGGACAGTTCCCACAGACAAGACAGACAGAGAGAGAAAGAGCATTTCTTTCCGTCTTCACCTCTCCTCCTACTCCCCACCTCCTCTCCAACAGCCCTGACTTTGTGCGGACCGTGACCTTCCACCGATCAACGCTATTGGCTCACAAAATCTGGACAGATGACTTGGTTGTAAACAGTGATTAAATACACCAAAAACGATCTTTTCAGCACCAAATACACTCCCCTTGTAAGCTTGAAAGTTGGCTCTGAAAAGTTTGTAGCTTGCTGAAAATGGCCTCTCCAACATAATCAATAAATAACCAATAAATAATAAGAGTGTATTGAGCAATGTGTGCACATTTTGAGGGTTTGGAACATCTTGAAGAGACAGATCAACAGCAGAGAGTTGTTTGAGACGGATCTTTAGTGACCAGCCATCCAACGCAAAACAGCAAGCTACAAACTCTTGAACTTTCACCTTTTAAACTTAAATGCATTGAGTATTTCAGGGGAGTATTCGTTTTCAATTTTCAGGTCAATGTCAGGAGGCAAGTGGTATGCTTTGAAAGATTATCCTGCCTGAGGATCCAAACATTCCCCAACATACATGATTTTGACCATGTGAGTTCAGTCTCTGCATATTTGTCTACCAGGAACCACTCCCCATCCCTCCGTAACCTACCACACAAACAGTACATGGAAGCTCAGTGATCACTGCCTCCGGTTCTAAACCACTTTTTTTCCCCCCGTCTGACCCGACACAGTGCAGGATTCGGCGGTGTATATTTGGAAGGTGGTGACGGTGGCGGTGCTGGGTGGGGGGGCAGGTTACGGAGCCGAATGAAAACATGTCACTCAGGGCCCATTAAAACGTAACCCTGCCCAGCAGAAGAAAGGGTCCCATATCATCATTAAGTCATCTCGGGGCGAAGCGAAAACCGCAAATATTATTCCTGCACCCCCATCAAGACACACACGCACACACACTCCTCCCCTTCTTTTCCTTCAAATGACAGAGAAGACGGGATGATTGGAGCTACGGTGTGTTTGCTCACGGCCTGAGAATGACAAGAAGATGTTTGGGAACTTCCTGATCATGCATCGGTTTATATGTTTTCAAGAGCAGACATTAAGTAAATCATACAGTCATTCTTTATCCCTTCCTGTAGACAAACCTTTCTATGTGTCTATCTGACCTTCTACTCACTACATTTTTCAGAGACGAATATTCGCTTAACTATTCATTTCAGTAAACGAAATATCTGAAAATAAACCCAAGTGGAGTCCTCAGCCTTGTCTGACCAACAGTCCAAAACAGATATATATATAACAATGTTTGGAATTTTTTCTTAAAGAGGAATAATTTAACAATTATACAAATTGTCGTCAATTAGTTTTCTGTTGGTTGACTTAATTGATGACACATTTCGGCACTTCGTGCATCTACGCACTGTATCTATGCCATACTGAGTAAAATTCATATGTATCGAAGATGTTTTGGTAAAATCCAACTTTCTAGGCTTTACATTTATGTCTGTTTCTTGGCAAATCAATCCACAGTCAAGTCATGGCTCTGGGGAGCCCACTCATTGATGTATAAAGACAACTGGATACAGCATTGGGGGCAGGGCCCCATTCATTCCTATGAAAGGAGCTCGGTGGCGCGTGAAGCAAAGAAAGTTTGCCTTCATTGTACTATCAGTGCATTTTACGATTTGTACGACCTAATGATTTAAGTAAGGGCTTTTCAAATGGGAACTATTAAAACTGGGAAGTTAATTTACAAAAAAATGTATTCGCTCAGCTACGGACTTTCCCAATGTAAGTTTATTGAAAAAAGTATTTTTGGGCCCAATGGCATCACCTGAAGGACCCGGAAGTTGTGATTCCATAGTTTGGCTATTATGTAAAATTTGCTGAAAAGCCCCCCCCCCCCCACACACACACACACTCACACACACACACACACACACAGCCACCTCTGTAACCAGGGGGCATTTGTGACGTTCAGCAGCATGAAAAATGACTTGCCCCCGTGGCGCACCGGGGGTGGCAGTGATTATAATATCCAGATAATCATTTCAAACAAATTATCATAATTATCAATCAATCATGAGCCTATTTAAGCGGGGGGAGGGATGGGGGAGTGTAGTGCTGTTGGCAGGGGGTAAACTATGGCCTGGAGCACTGGATCACTTCTGTGACCCATGTGCCTCCCTCTGTCCACATAATAGCCCTCATACATTAAGGGTCATTTAGCTAGCATATTTAGAGATTCAATTCCCCGGCTTGATATGGGGGAAAAAAAGACATTCACACATAACTAGGTGCACACACACACGCACACACACACACACACACACGTCGACTCACAACTGCAGCTGACCCCCATTTGGCTCCCTCGTCTTTCAACACGGAGTGGAAAAAAAATCTACTTATAGGTCAGAGTTCATTTGAACCCCTCTCTCCATTTTCAAATCATGCGGCAACTAAAACATTTACTGCATATGTTGCATCACAAACAATTGAATGCTAGCGTATGACTTAAAAGCACATCTCTGTCGAGGAAAGAAAGAAAGACACAAATCACTATCTGGTAATCATCAGGGCTAAAGAGAAACATGTTAGGCAAGCATGTCCACCTTCACTCAGACAAATAAGAGAGGAAGAGTGACACAGGCGGAGTAACAGAGACTTGATCGTCTTAAAGAGATATTCCGCTGTATCTTTTCACAGTAAATCCCCTGTGAAAAGCAGCATGAATTGATTCAATCTCAGTGGTATTGAGAGGTGAATGAATGGGGCTTGGAGAGCGAGAGAGACGGAGAAATTGAGAGAGACAGAGGAGATAGAAGGAGAGAGAGATGGATAGTAGCCTTCGGGGGAGATGATCGTCTTGGGAAAAAAGCAATCAGTGCTCATTGATTTTTTCAGCTGGTTGAATGGAGGGTGTCTATCTGGAAGTCATTATCTGCCATCTGATCTGCTGGAGTGTTTACACACGTCAGGATGGACAGCGGCGCTCCTCTGAAGATGAGGATTAACACACACACACACACACACACACACACACACACACACACACACACACACACACACACACACACACACACACACACACACACACACAGTGCCTTTTCACCCCCTGCTCCCTATCTGGCTACCACTTTTAAATCCAAGGAATCCAAAAAGAAACACAAGTGCCTCCGATACCCTATTAACTTCCACATGCACACACACACACTCACACAGACTTAAGTATATGTGCAGTGTGTGAATGAGAATATACGTAAGCAGGGCCTAGACAGCTAAACAGACAGATAGTCCCGATTTGTATGGCCGGACCGGACCGAACTAAACAATCCTTGATCCTACCATCAATAGCCACTGATAGCGATCTATAGCTCCAACAACACCATAGCGTCTGCTGAGAGAGAGAGTAGGGGATGAAATGAGTGGAAGAGGACGGATGAAGTAAGCAGAGAGGGAATTCCGATAACACATCTTTTTATTTTCTGCCTGTGGGTGGGGTGCGAAGATGCATGTGTGTAAGCCAATATGGCTCGATCCATATCTAAGCAAGCGCTGGATATGAATCCAAGGCCTTAAACCTCACATTCACTCACACACACACACACACACACACACACACAGCTGTAAGCTCTGGGCAGCTTTCAGTAAGTGGACTGGAGAAGCTACAATAACATCTTTGCTTCCGTTTTATCCCTTGCATTAACCCCGACTCTACCAGTGCCCCCCACATGCCTTTACATTTTTTTCAGACTGACTCAGTAACGTGGAATGAACCTGTGTTTGTGGTCAGTTTGAATGTGTCAATATGTTTATTATTGAGACTGTAGTGGGTTATGCATATATAAATAAATATAATTGTCTTCTTAATAAGACATATGTCTTTTGTAGATAATATCCAAATTTTTCTTGTATTTTTTTTAATTTAATTTAATGTTATTATTTCATTCATGAGTACAGAGTTTATCTGTAACACAGTATCTGTTTACTAATCATTAAGTTAAGCAACACTACGTCCACTAAACAATCTGTCTTTGGAGTACCAAATACTTATCTTGTGTCAAACACAGGGTTTGTGTGCGGCAGTGGTATAAGTTATGAAGCTGGCACGTATTGATGAGGTTACTAAATATTCCATGACTTATGAAATATCCGCGTCAGGGCCTCGCGCTTCTGGAAGTCATTTAAACAGAGAGAGAAGCCTAAAGTTAGCCCTCTTTATGTCTTCCAGTGCTCACACATCTCATTTCATTTATCAATCCATCCATGTACTTTGCCTGTTTTGTGCAGGAGTTGTCAGCCTGCCTTTGTAGAAATAACCTGTGACCATGGTGGTTGCAATATAGTTTACATTGACTCGACAATGTGCACTCTACCGATACTTCCCTCGATATAAAATATACCTAACATATAAAAACACAACAACAGGTCTGTTTTTCTGTAATGTAAAGTGCGGCAACAAATAAAAACTAATAACACTCGCAGTCATGCAAACACACACACACACACACACACACACACACCTTTCAGCAGTTAACTAGTTTATTCACAAGCTACAACTCAATTAGCATTCTGCCTTAATCAAGCATAGCGATGTTAATGGCATGGTGGAGAAAGGAGAAGTAAATGTTTTTGTGCGTGTGCCCATGCCCTGTGTGTGTGTGTGTGTGTGTGTGTGAGTGACTGCACGATGTGGATGAATGAGTCATGTCATAAGGAATGGCTCATGCATAATTTCATTCATATTCATAACAGGCATGTGGTCTGCCACCGCCCGATGAGGGCCCACCGCGACTCACACTCTGCATAATGAGATGTGGCCAGTGTGTGTGTGTGTGTGTGTGTGTGTGTTTGGATTTTATGTACCGTAGGTAAGCATACTGTATGTCTGTATTCTGCATCTGTGTGAGCCTGAGAGTGTGTGTTGCACACGACGCTCCTATCGTTGCATGTATGTGTGTGTACGCGCGTCTTTGCACTTCTGAGTGTGTGAATGTGTGTGCGTGCAGAGTGGAGTGCACGTGCCGCTCTTATGTGAAAGGCGGTGAGGTAGTTTATGAATCCGTCGAGGTTTTTCCATATTGTACGAACATGTGGGGAACAGGGACCAGCCCAAACCACCTGCGGTCAACTCTTAAAATAAGCTCATTGACTAATGTAGGATTTCAAATCAACCAAGCAGTCTGTGATTTGCATACCTGCCTGTTTATAGAGGGAACAGCAACAAGACCCTTGACCTGAAATGCAAATGAGGACATGTACGTTATTTTGTTTTTCCAAGGGCCAAACTGGTCATAGTTGTGAAAAGCGCCAAAAGAGATTTTAGGGGAAATACGTCTTGCTAAGGCTGCTCCCGAGGAGTCTGCTCTCACACACTGCTTTTATTAAGGGGAGCGGGATTATGTATTGAAAAATAGTCCACCATTAGTTCTGCTCCTGATGTTTTGACCATCATGTCATGTGAGATAAGACAAAAGGCCCTTGCAAACGTTGCAGACAAATTCCACATCTCAGTTTCAATTTCTTTGACAACTAAATCCACGATGAACGCCACTCATGTGACATAATGAATGTTTAAGCTCAGTTCTGTCAACCAACATTAATCAAAGTCCACATTACAATTGTAAACATATGTTTGCAACTAAAGTTCTCATTTTCGACCACAATTGTATCGTATTGTCATTGTGCTGCAAATTTTTCAAGACAATGCCAATAGTGGGTTTGGGAGTAATTTGAATTTTGGTGCCATACACTGCACATATGGATTGTTCTTCTAATCTGATAAAACCGCATATAATTTACTGCCGTACCATTTTCAATCATTGATTCGGGTTTCAACTATCCTGCCATTGACTTGACTGGGAGCAGCGGCAGCATGGCTTCAGTCACTCTCAGAAAGAGTGTCCACTCTGCTGCAGCCATTGTTCTTTCATGGACCATTAGATGGACATGAACTCTCTCGCTGTCCTGCCTTGACCTGGCGACACTGGACGTAAAAGCAAACTGCCCAGCCCCTTCAATAAATTTATCACCTCATAAAGTGGTCAGTGACTGGTCAATGGGACGTGTCGGTCACGGTGTGTGTGCATGTGTCAGTGTTTTTGTGTGAGTGAAGAGAGACTTTCTAAGTTACTGAAAATGCCAATGATGATAAAAAAAAAGGATGATTTATTCGTTCGAGCCTTTGTATGCTCTGCTGATAATCTCATATAATGTCATTCTAATAAAAATATTCCTGATAATTAAATATACTGTATATCATAATAATATAGCTATTAAAAAATTGCACAAATCAAAGCACGCAGATGATCTTTTTCTGTAAACCAGAAAAACTCTCGAACGAAACTGCAGCTGGACGCGCATGTACGGACATAATTAGTGTGTATAAGCAGAGCCAGAGGAGTTGAGAGGAAATTGTGTTACATTGTCTTACAAACGCAGACATACAAACGTAGAATAGATGTCTCTCTACTTTTTTATGCTTGCTATAAACTGCCAATTAATCACTTCATCCTCTCAATTACTTTCCGTACCTTTGATGTTCAGCCAAATCCAGCATGACATTTGTCATACAGGGCAGGGCTACAGAGACAGGATTCATAAAATAGACACAACGGGTGTAACTATCCTACCTTTTTGATGCAGCTGTCAGGGGAGTCTTCGTCATGGTCATTCATCATCTGCTGAGAAAACACAAAGAAGATGTACATTGGTATAAAGCGCTTCATGGTACCAAAAACCCACACAGTTTTTTTCAAAAGTCAAGAAGAACAATAAACCAGGCAACAACATTTGATTTGATTGAGAAGAAAAATCTTTTTTATTCAAGAATGAAAAGAGAATATTGATTCGTGTGCTTGAAAGGGACTCGGCCATGGGTCGTGACCGTCGCTGCTTGATGACATGAGCACAGGGTGTTCACAGTTCATCACACAGACCCTCTGGGCTACAAACGTGACCAGAGGGATATAATAATGGACTGAGGGGTCACAAAAACACACACAGAAGCAAAAATAACACTACAAACACACACTCTGATGAATGAATGCCCCACAGATTTTAATTCTCCGCTTCAGCGTTGCAGGAAATTTCGCTGAGACCATGTCTGTGAGTGTGCGAGTGTGTGTGTGTGTGTGTATAATTAAGCCTTCAAGCAATATTTACTGGGGGCAGATGGGTGGTAGAATGCTCCCAGTGTCTGCCAGAGGAAATGAAGGAAGTGGGGGAATGATGAAGAGATGGGGCTGCCCTGCTGCAATGAAGGGGAATTTCACATATAATGGCAACCCAGAGTCTCTCTCCGTCTCTCTGTCTCTTTCTCTCCCTCTCTGAAGCCCATTGATGGCAACTGAGGATCAAAGAAGAGACGCAGACTGTTTTCAGAGCAGTTTTAGGTGGGGTGGGGGATCAGCGTGGTACTTACCGAGTTTAAGTGAAATTAGGCCTATAAAACTTCCCCGGCACAGACTCCCTATCCTCCCCATCTGCCCTTTCACAGTAGGTGTGTTGTTGGGGTGTCGTGACAAGACTGGCTGCCTTTACATTAGAGCTGACATATTGAAGTTTGTATTTCCTCAACCAGCATGGCCCACCGTGATTGGCAAAGAGACATTTATCTGCTGTGGAATCTGCCATGGAAACTGTGGAGCCATTCTTTCAATTCTGGCACACAGCAACTTCTTTTATGCCACTTTCTATACAAGGCCTCAATTCACAGGAGGTGATTATGAATTGTGCGTATGAGCCGGTGGATGTGTGCACTCGCATGTGCCTCTAGATAAAAGGTGTCCATACGGTAAGTTTTCTCTGTGAGACTATTTATGCCCCAGGAAATTAGAGAAAACAGTTATCTCAACAGAAGTTCACTCTCAACTCTTCTTTCTCTCCTCTCACTAAACAGTGAACCAGATGGGCCATATGTGCACCGGCGTGCCGTACGAAGTGGTTTCCTACATTAAGCTGTCAAGGGATCTGTTTCTCAGCCTCGGCAAATGGGAGCAATTACACCACAGATACTTACAACAGTGTTCTCAGCCTACTTACACATCATCTAAACCTTTACAGAAGCATCCTGTTCCTGAAATCAGTTCCAAACAACGCAACAACAAGACATTCCGTGTCCCTCACGGCCAATTAAATGTGTCACATCATTTTGTCTGGTAACTGTAGCGCCCCTATTTTGAAAATGTGCACCCTTTCAAAATAGGGGCGCTACAGTTACCGGACAAAACGATGAGTGGTGAGGCGCAGTTTCATTAAAGTTTCATTAAAATCAGACCATGATGAATGACCAGGTGAATAAACAAAGCAAGGAGCCTGGTCAGCTTTTTCTCAGTTGTTATGACTCTTTGAAAATGTATTGTACATCGTAGCGTGTGTTAATTTTTTTACTTATCTATTTTGTGGATTACATAGTACAACCCTTCAAAGTTACATCTGTGTGTCAGAGCAAAAGGGGTTTCAGCAGGATGACAAATTAAGTTACTCTGTAAGTAAAAAAAACTTTAAACATGACGATAGAGAGAGTGAGAGAGAGTTAAAGAGAGGGAGCGAGAGAGAGAGAGAGAGAGAGAGAGAGAGAAGAGGACTTCCCCTTTCTTTTAATGCACAGGACCAGCTGTAACAGTTTACAAAACTAACAGCTTGGCTGAGTCGTCTAAAATGCTACCAGGCGTTCAACAACTATAGGACGATTTCTGGACTTTCCCCCCGCTCTGTTCAGCTACATGCCAAGTGTAAAAATGTGTGTGTATCACATTTTGCAAGAGTAACCTAAACTGTAGAAGACATACAAGCAGACATGAGTGGTTTACTGATGCCTTAATGTCTTTTAGCTTCAGGTGGGGGGTCGGGAGGGTGTGGGCCGCTGAGCTGACTGGCAGGAAAGTGCTAATTATAAAGCTTCCTGGCTTTACATTCTATGCAATTGTAATCCAAATTGCTATTGTCTGTTAAAAAGTTACCCAATGACTTTTTTTCATTTTAATTTTATAACGATCGGGGTTTCCAATGGCAAAAAAAGGGCTTGTGCAATGATGAGAATAATAACACAGGGGCAGGTGGAGATGCTCTTTCAACACTGGCATACTGTATTGCTTGCACAAACACACACACACACACACACATACCAGACAAAAACACACAAAATAGCGTAGCCTTGCAGCAAGACCCCGCCAAGCAAATAAATAAGCTATTAATTAGGGAAGGAAAATGTGATTGGCCACTGACTGGCGGCACTATGATTTATTGCACGTGTCACAGTCATCTCAAAGTGACTTTTACTCTGGGTCGGTGAGACAGGTCCAAATAGAGACTGGCCTATGTTGAGAGGGATAGATTTTCCACTACACAGAGAGAGGTAAAATTGTCCATTTGTTCTGTATCTACCCCTGCAGAATGCTGACATGTCAATATGTCTTATGGAAAAGAGAAAACACTGGAGCGAGGGTAATTAGAAAGTGTGTGCAAGTGTGTGGGTCTGGGCACACAAACTTCTCTCTCTGGCCCATATGACCTCAAACATAAACAAATTCAGTCGTGGCTTGATGAAAGTGCAGCCACCTGCAGAATCCTTCCACCGAGAGCTGTCCAGACCCTCATTAGGGGTGAGTGTAAATGTGTGTGTTTGTGTAAGTGTGAATGTGTGTGTGTGCGAGTGTGTATCTCACTATGTCCGTGATGTGTGCTTTCACACTAGGCAGGAGGGAAAACCCCACCACCATTATTAGTGTTTCATAGCACAGCTTTTGTTATTGGACAGAGTCAGGAGTTTTTCAACACCACCTTAGCACCATTCGTATTGACATGCCGTGATGACCAAGCGGACAAAGAAAACAAGACATGGGGAGAGACACTCAGTGAGTGGACTGCCTCATTGTTTTCACAAGACCTGTCACGGCCTGAAACACATGACGGAGCAGGATCCTGCTCAGTTTATTTCCAGATTCTCATTTAACATGAAAAAAAAACCCAGCAGAAATGGCCCAAAAGGGGTTTTCTGTATAGGGACCCATGAAGTATATGTGGTGGTTCTGCATGTGCAGCTCAAGTCAAACCTTCATAGAATGACCCATGCATCATGACTTCTATTCACACCAATGAGAGGGCTAAGTAGCCATAGCAACTAGAGGAAGACCTCAGAAAGCTTGCTCCTCATCATCATCCTGAGGAGCGAGGAGAAGAAGAGGGCCCCACGTAGGAAAATGTTAGCTTTCTGTCGCCAAAAACAATTCTCCTCAACTCTGGATAATATGAGGCAATACAGCAACACACGGCTCAATGGATGGCTGCGGATGTCACAAAGCCGCAAGTTTCCAAAAAGAACGAGCAGCAAACAAACCTCAGGGCTTTTTGAACCGGGGCCCTGACTGACAACCCATTGGCTGCAACAGCCACACCAAGAAAGCCACAAATTGAAAGTTTTGCTCCGCATTTATTGGGAACTTTTGCAGCTTCTTGGCACGTTGACAGGGTTTCATTGTGGTGGCAATGCCATGGACGGGTTATTGATGTTTTTGACGTATAGATGGGAGAGGTAGCGGTCTTTCACTGTGGGTCGTGTTGAATAATAAACTGCAGGGAAAGTGTATTTGTGTCAGAGAGAAAGGAAGAAAAAAAGAAAGAAAAATGAAAGGGGAGGCTCTGTTTCTCATTGCTGGAACCTTTTAAATAGCAGCTAACCATCATGTCAAACATGATCTCAACAAATGGATCTGACTCCTCTGACTTCCAGATACTGGCAAATCTGATCGGAACACTTTACAATCAATGAAACAGCACTACTCCAAAAAAGGAAGAAAAAGAACTGAGGATATCAAGTCTCCAGTGTTTTTCTCTGAGGTCTCTTGCTATCATTTGAACACCCTGATAACAAACCTTTTACACGTTCCTGCCAGAATCAGAGATTGTTTGACTAAGGATACAAGTCTGATTCTGTCTGCTTTTTAGCAATAACTTAAATGGTGCCTGGTTGTAGTTCCAAGTCCTTTCTCATGGCTTGTCCTTTAAAAGGGAGTAAAATGTGGCTATTTCGAGGCTTCCCACAGATAGGGGCCTTGACAGCTGACCCAAAACAAGACCAGAGCTATGACCTCTTAAACACATGCCTCAACAATGAGGTTGCTCACTGAGCTTAAGTAGGGAGGCGGGGAGACCAAGCCAGGAGACGAGGACACAGGGTAGAACTTTGCACTGCTAAATACCAGGAAACTGGGCGTCCATCAGATAAAATACATTCATGATGACTTTAATGAGCAGAAGACTTGAGGTGCTTTGGCCAAGGCAAACATCAATGGGAGTGCTGATAGGACATGTTCTCTCTTTTGCTCCCTCTCTTTCTCCGTGTAGGTTGATTGAAAAGGTAATTATGAGTATAGTCACTGTTTGATGCCTTATCTCTACATCTTGCTGCAAAGCTTAATGAGAGAAAATGATACACTTCATTGGTAAAAGCAAAATAAACTGATGCCAAAGGAATGCATGAGATGCCATTGTCTGAAAGAAAGAGGAGAGATCAGATTAGCTTGACACTTATCACACCACGCGAAAAGCCAACACGGTTACCCAACCCTACATCCAGATGGGTCTATGCAGGGTGCGGCCTGTGACGGAACTGAGAACTGTTGGTGAGATAGGGCTTAGCGCACAAAGCTTAGATTTGGAAGACAAACACTCAGAACCATTGTGCGACTCTGGAAAGTCACGGCCACTTGTCAAATACAAAACGGCTGATATTTACAGAACGAGCATTGACCCTGTGTGTCCTCAGAGTCTTTGTGTGATTTATGAAGAAAATATCACAGTGAAATATCCTGGCAGGGTTTGCGTCGACACTGGGCATGATTATCTCATCATTTCAATGTCCTGTATGATTCACAGGTCTTGAATGGACAAGTGCGGTCTAGCTGCCACACATCGTGCGCTTAGTACAAACGAGCAGGGTTCAATATTTGTATTCATACGTTTGACAGTTACAGCGTTTGAACTCATTTCTCTGTAAGAAAGTGACGTTGCAAGGTGAGGTTTGCACTTGGTCCGCAAACAAACCTTGGGAAAGAAGTTCACTTCCATGAAAAAGAGAGCGAGAGGAATGCAAAGGGAGGTAGAGGGAGGAGGAAGAGGGCAAGATTCTGCAAATGTATTAAAAGGGTCATATTTTCATCGGGGGCCTTGTATGACCATCCATCACCTATCCTTTTAAGGCCGTTGACTCTGAACTTGATATCGACAGAACCATACAGATAAATTATCTGCTTGGCCTTCGCTTTATTGATAAGTCATTTAGGCAGATGATCAGTAATAATCATAAGTGAATAAGTGCGTGCCGATAGATCTTCCGCTAGCAGATGCTGTGACAGCCGCAGGGTTGCGGCCCAATAAATAACCCTACCTTTTGGCCTAAGAGGATTGCCGACACAGCATCGGCAGCTGCTGTGGCATGCATTTCAGATAATGATATATCACTTCTTCCCTCTTCATTTTGATAAAGGTTGCAGTTTATCGATACGTGGCAGCAGGAGGAAAAATAATATTGCCTTATTTCTAATGATCTCCTATTCTTCCGATGACACATATTGCCTCTGAGCAAGCAAGGGGGGTTGTGGGAGAAAGATTTAGGGTCTTGACTTGAGGGCATATAGATTGAATCAAAGGTCATGCCACGGATACTTTTCATTTCACATACCTCAGATGCCAGCGCAGCCTATGCATATATGAATGTTTACATTTGTGCACTACATAAATTCGATTTTGGCTTTTCAGCTCAGCAATGTCATATGTTTCATATCTCCATTTCCTCTTGTAAACTGAATTTGTGTATTTAGAAACATACACCAGACCACACTGTCTGTCCCTCTGTCTACTGCCAATATGAGTTCCTAATTCAAACCAGGAATTCCTTTAGGTAGAAAAGGACACGGAAACACAGAGAGGGGGATCTCTCATCGCATCAGGGGCTTTTCTGGACAGCAGCCACTGAGATATTGTCACGTGACGACGGATAACTGGCGAGTAAATTGCATATCGTTTGTCGGGGTCCGGCTAAATATTTACACCGTTTGCATATTTCAACATAAACAGAGGCTTTTTGGTAGCTTTACATTACTCCACTCTCCCGCTTTCGACAAATCCAATATATGTACAGGAAGGACAATCTGGCTCAAACAAGAAGACTGCATGTGGACAGAAGTTACACGGAGTGCTGGGGAAATGAGGAAAAATACATTTTGAGATAGCTAGTATGTGCAGTTGTGTGTCTTCGTCGGTCAGGCATCCCCCTGCAAATCCATCCTGTGGCTTTTCTTCAATTTTGTCCAACACACATATACTAGGAGTTTGGGCGCAGGCCCAAACATAGAATTGAAAAGTCTCCAGTGACTTGGAGGCTAAGTGCATGTATACATGGGTCAGTGCGTGGGACAAGCGAGGGCTTTCTTTATGGCTCAGAGGGTTTATACCAAGGTCAAGCCCTACACACGATGATGATGATGATGCTTGAGGAGGCCAAAGCCACACCGGTTGCCTCGCTGACGAGATTTCTCCAGCAGATAAATAAACAAGGCCTGACCATGGATTTCCTGCTCAGTGGTATGAGTGTGTTTTTTGTTTGTGTGCATCAGGGTACTCTGATTTGATCTGATGCACCAAATAGAGGCAAATTATACACATACTAGAACCATTACATAATTACAGTAGTAACGGTTATGCAGATCAAACACCTCCGACAGGTCCTCTGTCTTCTGTTCACTCAAAGTATCCACTTAGTTCGTTAGCCTATCTTCACTCTCTCAATGGTCTTTTTGTACAGGTATGGCCTCTGTGTTTACAGCTAAGATGTAGAGCTTAGATGTTAGGTCGTCAGCAGGACAGAGGTGAATAGTATGGCGTGTGCTGTGGAAAGAGTACACAGATCCTGGTGTTCACAACACACTCTGTCAGGCAGTCTGTGATTTTAGTTGGTTTTATTGCACCAATAAATTTGAACACACACTCTTTTATTAACCACAACAAACATGTGAAATAAATGACTGAGACATACTGAACCCTGCATCTGTTTAACGTGATGCCTTTTTGTGTGTTTCCTCATTATTTGTTTTGGCATTCGACAATGCCATCAACATGTAAAGTCAAAGGGTTTATTTCAAACGCAAGTAACTGAGGCACGTACACGATATAAATAATACCGGCAGCTTAATAGCTGTAATGGCTGCTATTAGCATGTGTATCATTTTGAGTATGATGTGGAGATAATACACAAGAGGGATTTGTGTTTAACAAATGGACTGTAACTAGTGCACTGCTTATCCTTGTGATTTCTTCTGGTGGCCAATCAGATTATTTGCACAGTGGAAACATATAAAGACCAGAGCAGTTAGGCCAGCTGCTACAGCCAAAAGATACTGTCTGGACATACTGGCTACACATGGTTTATTTCACTATGGTGGGCAGTGAGGAACACATTCTTGCATGGGGTTTAGGCAAAAAGTATTGCCAAATGCATAAAATGGCCCCTATATCATAACTGGTTATTTTCAGATTTGGTAGAATACTTTCTAAATAATACCATGAAAGCTTTAACAGTGTTTCAGGCAAAGGAACAACTAACAATATAATAATGTCCTTAGATTATACAGCAAAGAATTATCTAAATTGTCCCAGTTGACAACCAAAACTATATTACAAGTATATTTGAAAAGCAGCAACAATGCAAAACACCAAAGTAACAATGAGAAATGATTGATTGAGCCCGTTGTGCAAATGAATCCTCCACCGTTCTGCCCTCATTGATTTGCTCAGTGTAACATTTGTTGCTGCACAGTAACCTCTGTGGGGCTCTAATGCCCCATGTTCAGTTTTCTTTTTCTTTCTAACCCTCCCTCTGTCTTTCTGTACAACCACACACACACACACACACACACACACACTCTCCATTTATACTTGCTCTCAAGAGATAGCAACATTTATCACCACCAGAGCTGTCTCCAAGTCCACAGGATAAACCCATCACCTCCACAATAAATGTCAAGCTGTCATGATTTATGCAGCTAATGAAATTGATTAGATGGCTACAATGTCCCAGAACATTGTAATCGTTTGATTCACTACTGTCCTGTTTACTCAAAGACCAGCTATTGTTAGCGTCTGGGATGAAACCAGCGCTGTGAGACATCTCGTCAACCACCGCTTGACAATAACACAGCTACATCTTTGTAAGATGTAACTGTATTATTGTGTAATTGTGTGTCTCTGTCATCAGTATTTATGGTTTGGCCTTGAGGACTCTTCAGAGAAGATATAATTGAGTGGAGATAATGTAGCTGTCACACTCCCTTGTACAAAGGCCATTGTCTGATGTTTTTGCCATCAAAACCCAAGATGAGTTTAAGTGTCATTTGCTTTGATAATTTCAGGGATGGTCTCAGACTTCAAAAGGCAGCGTGGTAATGATGTTGCAAAAGCGATGAAGCGATGCTGCCCGCTTCCCTGGGGCACTGAATGGAAAAAGTGTGTACAACAGTGGACTTTGTGGTGCAAGACACTGCCAAGTAGAATTTGGATTTCTGACAAATACCTCATGTCATTCCAAAGTTCAATCTCACTTATGACTGTTAAACCAGGTGCTGTTACATCAATACCAAAGATCATAATTTGGAGCCCTCCATCAGCTGTGTCAGACTGCTCTACACTTTGTCAAAAACAAAACCCACCTCTAACATGCAGGTTAATGCGAATATCCATTCAGTTGACCTTCGGGCTCATCACAAATGAGTTTATTAGCTGGGCCATATAAGGTGAAGGCACTTTACAACCCTGTTAGTGTGAAGCAGAGACTATCTCTGTCACTAAGATTGATGTTCCCCGGCTTATCGAGCGCTTCCGTTATCAGCAAAAACCTTCAGCGAGGGATACTATGTCCCATTTGCACGCCTCAGACTTGAGACTCATCAAACTTCACAGGTCTTTATCGTCGTCATCACCAACTGTTTGTCTTATCGTTATTATCTTCATTGGTGTCAGTGATACCAGTTTTTAATGTAGCGCTATCATCATCATCCTGGCTGTTAGAATAACAAAGGTATGACATGTACCGATCGGATGCTCTGCAGTGGTCTCTGAACCCTGGTTTATAGCTGTCTGTCTGTCTGGCCAGTCCATGGGATGATGACAGATGACTTTATTGGGGGAGTTGCCGGGACTTTCCATTAGTCATCTAACGAGAGCAATCAGCATGGAAAATGTTTGCGAACACCCTCTCGACCCTTTTTTCGTTGTTTTTATATCTGCAAAGCCAGAACATAAGCTATTCTTCGCCCACGACGTAGTCTATTTCAATAACAAATTAGAAAGGTGATGACCAAGCAAACTAAGATGAGGGAAGAAACTGATTTTCGGAGCACTTCACTCATTACATCTCTTCTCATTCTGGCCGCTTGCAATAGACGACTTAGGGAGAGAGTTATTGGACAAAGGAGGAGGGAGGGAGAGGGGCGAGCTTGGTGAGAGGAAACTTATCTGTCCTTGGGCTGTGGGACAGAACACAGTGCCGGCTTTATTCAGCGTCTCGGCTCTGTCGTTAAGGAACGATGACACACTCCTCCAGGCCCACATTAATCTTTAACAGTGTGATTTCTAAAATAACACCAGTGTTTTCCCTAAGGCACGTGGGGAGAGAAGGCCCTGCTCAGTCCTGCCGAGCTCTTTTCCCCCCAAAACTGTTAACATTGGATAGAAGAGAATAGGGGAAGGGCTTGGAAAACTAAAAGATGAAGAAGAGTTTGAACAGAGAGAAAGAGACAGGGAGTGTAAGGAGCATAAAGTTGAGCTGGAGCACATTTGGTGCAAACGTCACCAGATGCTAAAAGCCCTTGACCTCACTTACTCACCCTGACAGTGGCAGCTCCAGTGGCTCCCTCGCGCCACACATTGCTGTTGTTAACAGTGTTATCACAGGGCTTCCCTGGGCAAGATAAAGACTGTGGCCGCTGATGGGCCTTAAGTGAATGAGGGACTGACTGCAGACACGTAGACAGTCAGTCAACCTGCCTCTGGTTAATGACAGCGGAGAGATAGAAGCTGAAACAACATTTTGTGAGGAACTGTGTGTGTTTAACAGCAGACTGGGAAAAGGGAGAGCGAGAGAAATGGGACAGTGACACTAATGTTTGGGTTTTGGGAGCCAGACAGGAATCTCTCTTTCTCTCTCCCTATCAGGGCCGAGGGAGGGAGCTTGGCCACTTGCTAGTGACCATTACACAGCATGATAGCGCTGCAGCTTTCAGGTTTCCCATCGGGACAAGCAGGGGGCCTCATGAGGCACAAAGAAAGAAAAAGACGGACGATCTAGTGAGCTGATTTTGACAGATAACCAAAGCCAAAACCACTAGCTTATGAAGCCAATGGATTCTTTCAAAAATCTCGTCTCACCAAATAGCATCTCCCTCTCTCTTTATCTCTTCTCACCCGCAGTCTAGATACAGTGTATCTTGTTTCACAGCATTTTCAATTCAGTAGATGCACGAGTGATAAGAATGCTCTCTTTATAAGAGATTTTAAGAGTTTTTTGGAGGCTGTTAAGCTGTCGGACAGGCTTATCCTTTCTGGAGCATTCAATAACTTCCATGTGCATTTCATTTCTCATCTCCTCCCTCCTTCCTCTGTCTCTTTCCGCTGAGTGCTCCACACAGTATACAGAAGGTCGGGCCAAGGCTAACATGTATCTATAATGTGTTCGTCTCAGGCAGCCCCCTGAGGAGTGGAGCGCTGCTCCGGCTCCTTGGCACAGTGGACAATGTGGGTGTTGTGTGGAGGAGCTGGCGGGCTGTACACTCGCAGACGAGTCAATCTGGGGCCACTGCTGAACTGCTGCCTGTCCTGCCGCTCTAGTGCCTCAATAAGACCCCTCTTCACTGATTTTTCTTTTTTTTCTTTTTTGAAAGTGCTCCCCTATTTGTGTTGCGTTCATTTATTAAAAAATGCTGGATTAGATCTGTTCTCACCACTCAAACTCAGTACAGTACTTTCATGGGCGTGCGTGTCTCTATAAGCATGGGTGTACCTACATGAGAGTTCTCCTTTTCACAGCGCTGACACCCGGCAGATTGAGACATCAGGCGCCTGCTCGCTGTGGTAAATTAGCCATTCTTCTCAGGGGCTAATTGGAAATCTAAATGTTGTGCAGGGGAAGAGCTGTGAAGGAATGCGGTCCGCCCAGAAGCGGAAAATCCGATTACGGAATATTTCTATTCATGATATCTAATGTGAATTAATGAAATTGCAAAGACCATAACCTGTTTTGTGAATAGTGAATACTGGAATTCAGTGTGCAATTTATATCAAGACCCCTTTGTGGAGTTGTATTCCCATCCTGAAACCCTATGCCATTTCTAATGAGCAAACACTCGAAGCTCTGAATTAGAGGCAAATATATTTCCATGCATAATGACCCAACTGCAAAAAAAATGTATAATAATTATTAATTACAGTGCCTCCATCTACATAATTCAGAATAAAATATGAAACAAAAAAATGCCACTAACACTAATTGACTAATTCATCACAGGGCCTTGTTGGTAAATGTTCTCCCCTGCTTGAGTAGTTTCGGTAAAATGAAAAACATTTGCATAAAGTTAAGGTTTGAGACCCGCCAGTAAACACTGAAAAGTGAGACCAAATATTGTTAAACAATGTAGCATTTCTTGATGTAATAATTATGAAAACCACTTTCTTAACCCTTCATTGATGAGTTGCGTTTCTTCTTTGAGAAAAAAAGCGACATTCTTGCAAATAATGTCAAAAAAATATGTTGTTATTGCACAGCTGCAATGGTATGGATTATATAAAAAGGAGCATATGTTTATTCATGCATTCCATTTATTAAATCTGCTTTGTCCCAGTATTGTGAAGAAAAAGACTCTAGCTAGGAAATGAACACAAACAGCACATCTTTGCAATGCTGAATTTCCTGGCAAGCATCATCTTCAAAGTATCTTGAAAAGTCAAAGTGGTGTGACTTTGTATAAGCAGACAGTCCTGTGAATGTGGCCGGAGGCTGGCCCGTGCACAGCTATGGGCGGTGCTCCCCGTTGTTGGGGGTGAGCTTGAGGTGCTGGGAAAAAGGGCTGTTCATTCACACTAAATGAAGCCTTGTGAGTAACCGTGGAGAGAGTGCTTCTTAACTGATGAGTCCAGAGACAACTTCCCAGATCTTCTCTGCCACATGGAGACACCCACAATGCTAAAGACCTACTGCCATCTTTAAAGCAAACACATAAAGCCACTGAATAGCTTAGTTTTAGCCTCAGCCATGAAAACAAATCTAAACACTGTGAATTGAGTTTTGTCTCATTCTTCTTAATTGGCAGCAGCAGGTTTCTGCCTCTTTTTCTTCTCCGTCCAATATGAATAAATGCGACAAGCTCCTGATCCCGGCTTTTCAGCCTATGACTGTTTATTTATCTATTTCAACTACACCCAAGGGAACAAAAGGCATGCAGAATGGCCACTGACAGCCATGTCGAATATCTCTTTCTGCCAAATCTGGCTGTTTTCTCTCACTGCTGTCACTTGATGTCTTTATGCGAGGCTGAGAGTTCACCACTATGAAAAGGGTGGGGGCGAGCTGAGTAAGTGACCCCCACAGGAGGGGAGTATTAAAAGTGAAAAAGAGAGTGAGAGCAAGGAATGGTTAAACCAGAAGGCGGGAGAAAAGTAGAAGGGGGAGAAGGGGCACCCCTGCCGGGTCCCAGGCATCTCGGCTGGCAGTCCCCATCTTGGCTTCAGACGGCTTTTGTCAAAGAGGGGAAAAGAGGTCTCTTCTTCACTTGGGCACGGGACAATAGACGTTTTGTCAGTCAGGGAGGGGGTGTCAATGGGGGAGTATGGAGAGATGCTGAAAGAGGAATAAAGCCAAGGACCCATCTTCACAAGGGGTGGGGGGGGGGGGGGGGGGGGGGGGCAGCCCATTGGGACTGGGCAGATGTTGAAACGAGGATGATTTATTAGCCTTAGTGTCCTTGGTGGCACTTGGCCACCATCCCAGATTTAGGAGTGGGAGAGAGTGACTGAGAATAAGAGACATGTGGGCGAGGAGGGGGAGGGCAGCTATGTATCAGAGACATCTTAATACCTTCTATGGGCATGGGGCGCTTCATGCTCTCCGACCGTCATGGTTTTTTTTGCCCGATTCTCTCGGAGAAAAATAACTTGGTCGGGAGTCATCTGCATCACTGAGCTGGACCTTGTCACCCAGCATTACCCCCGCCCTCCAACACAACCTACCCCCAACAGACCCAAACACGCACAGTGTGTGTGCTGCCCTAGCTGCACCACCACCACCCCCCATCCCTCCCTTGCTTATATAAAACAACAAATTACCAAATTAACATTCCTAACAGCCCTTACTCTCTTTTCACAGCTTCTGGGCAGAGACACTCTCAAACTTGCCAGATAACAAGTGTAAAAAAGAAATCGTCATTTGGCTTTGTGTGTATGTTTGTGTGTATTATGCATGCTTTGCATGCATGTGTGATCAGGGAAATCTCCACTTGTTGCCTATGTTTCTAAAAAGGGAAACATTTGAAGAAATTAGTCATAAAGTTTTTCTGTGTGTCACAAACACAAACAGCCCCGGATCCCCTGTGGCCTTAGCCTGCAGTGTGCTGTAATTGGGAGGTGTCACATGTTCTAAGTCACAGCGTGTCATCCTGTCATGCCACCCATGAAGACACATGAGCCTAGTTGTGTGCGTGTCCGTTAGAAGCTACTGAACCTAGGGTGAGAAGAAATACAACGCATTCCTCGGTGCAAACCTTTCTCAACAGTTCCATTTTTTATACTGTGTGAGCGCCCCTCTCCATCCCCGCAGCACAGTCTCCCTCGTCTTTAATCCAAACTCTGCCCCATTCTCCCTTCACGCATGTCCACACATGTTCTCCCAAACTTGACCTTTCTCTCCCTGCTTCCTATGGTCCTTCACTCTCCTTTCCTCTCTCCTCCCAGCAACATTTATTCTTGAGACCTGTTTGTCCACTCTATTTCCCAGCCCTCTGCTGACAAACTGTAGGAGGGTTACTTAAAGCAGTAAAGGAAAGTTTGGACAGCTTTCATCAAGGGTACCCAGGGGGAAGATTGATTGGCAAAGTAATTTACTGCCCAGTGTCCGTTCTGCACTCCTCCTTCCCTCCCTTCCTAACTGCCCTTCTCCCAATCTGTCTATCCGTCCATTCATTCATCTCATACTCCTTACAAATCCATACCTGCTGCCTGGAGGTAAAGGTCTCAGTGGGAGTGACAGTGAGCGTGTGTGTCTGTATGTGTGTTTCTATGACATGTCTGCAGGTCTGCATGAAAGGTTGAGCGGCAGGAGTCTCTGATTGTCTTTGGGTGGACGAGGAGATTGGCTAGACAGCCGCTAGATAGTGTGTGTTTGTGTTGCGCGCGTGCACGTGCAAATGTGTAGACAACAGGCATATGACTTTGGAGGTCTGGGGGGGTGGGGGAGGGGGGGGGGGGGGGGGGGGGGTGCAAGAGCTTTTGACATGAATGAGAAGGAGGGTCATCTATCATCTAAAGGGAAGGGTTGAGTAGGGGTTGGAGGAAAAGCCAGGAGAAAGGAGAGAAGAGGTTGCCGGGTCAAGTCTCCATCACTCTCGCTGTC
Organism: Pholis gunnellus; assembly: GCF_910591455.1. Classification (NCBI taxonomy): domain Eukaryota; kingdom Metazoa; phylum Chordata; class Actinopteri; order Perciformes; family Pholidae; genus Pholis; species Pholis gunnellus. The sequence continues at coordinate 16,848,177 of NC_136536.1, read as the reverse complement.
TTCTGTTCTCTCACTGTCAACCTCATGGCGACTGACCACTCAGCGGACTCCACTTCAGCCTTGCTACGGCTGTTCTCCCTCACAAAACGCCCCCCCCCCCCCCCCCCCCCCCCCCCCTCCTTTCCACAGGGCCCCCGGAAACTTTTGTTCCGTTCATTAGTACAACAAATACATACAGATGCTCGGGGAAGGAGGATGCAGAGAGAGAAAGGATTTCTAAGAACCCCCCCCCCCCCCCAAAATGACTGCTGATTTGGAGACAATCCGCTTCTTTGTAAACAAACGGCATGCCGAGGAGCTCATGCGAGAAGTGGTCTCATTATTCAATGTAAACGTGGACAGTTAAGTGTTTAAACAGGGTATTAGTGATAGGATGGTCTGTGATTTGCTTTACTTATTTTCAGGTTAATAGTGGAAATGCAGTATGGAAAAAAAGAAAAAAAGAACAAATGCAGCATGTGACAATGAGACGGACACCCAAGAGTAACGGTAAACTGACAAGTGCCCATGGGACGTCCAGAAATGCTGAAGGTGCTGATGTTAATGTCCACGTGTGTCTTACATGTGTGAATATCATGTGAACATGTCTGAGAATGAGTCCTTATGGCTAACGTCAGCATCACCTCCCCATAATCAAGTTTAATTTCATCTCAGCAAAGCCCCGCCTCTCCCTGTCTCCGCCCTGATAGCTACAGCACGCTCTGGTTAATGACTTTTGCATCTGCGGTGTCCATCAAAATTTCATCATCAGCAAAAAAAGAGGGGCCATGAAACCTCTATTTGCCCGGTTTGCCAAGGCATGATGAAATGATTTCTTTCCCATGGAGACACGTCTTGATAGCAAGAGAAGCGGCCGACTTATACCAGAGGTTAATGACGAGCATGGGACAATGACTGTGTGTGTGGGGAGTGGTGATGAATGGAGAGAGGCAGGGAAGATGGGTCCGGGGGCACAAAGACTGGCATACATGTCCCTCCACCCCCCATGACTGCTCCATCCAAACTTTTTTTTACTACTCAATGGCCCGTTTTCTCTTGTGTGTCCCATGAATTATGTAAGTGACTATGGAATCCCTTTCTCCCCCTGGCCCGAGGAAGGCAGGAAAAGGGAGGAAGAAAAGATAGAAGTGAGAGAAATGCCTCCTCCTCACTTTTTTTTTTCTTCCTCTTCTGAACAACCTTTCATGTTGGCAGTGTGGGCCCGGGTTTTCGGATCTGCGGCCATGTGAAAGGATGGTGGTGGCCGCTGAGTTGGTGGAGGGGGAGGGTCAGGGCACAATGACATATACGAGGAACCAAGGAGGCAGGCAGGGAAAGAATGCCGGCCTTGTTGTTGAACGGCTTGACATTGATTAATGAGAGAGAGAAAGACACAGAGAGAGAAAATAAGAAGAGAGGGGTGGCATTGGTATAGCAGGCCAGACAGGGGGGGGGGGGTTGGACTCTCGTAGGGGTGAGAGACTCCGGAAGAGCCCCGGGCTGCACTGCTGATCAGGAAGAGGGTGGCTTCAGTCAAACACCGCCCGACAAAAAATGTTGCGTTTGTGTGTACGTGTGTGGTGATACCCTGACTATTTAGCCTGAGGGATTGTCTGTCTTTTCTCATACACAAAAAACGCATGTAGGCGCGCACACAATTCAACGTAGGTCACATCAATCCTCATCCATCAAAGTGCTCCAAAAAGACTGGCATTATCATCATCATCATCATTAGGAGTTGCTTTGTTGTCACTTTGTCACACACATTGAAGAAGCTCAGCTGCTTCGTGGAAAAAGGGAAAACAGCAGTAGTCCAAACTGAGAGCATGGACCTCGCTGCTGAAGTTTGTCATCTATTTATATCATATGCACTTAATTTGCTGTGAAACACCTGCTATGGTTGGCTAACTTCTGAAAATGTAAATGTAAAAAACATGTGTGGGGTTGGAGTATCACTTCAAAATCTTGTGTGTTAACGCATGTTAAAAATACCAAAACTACCATACTTTTAGTACACTTTGTAAAGTATCATAACTCTTTTCAAATGATGTAAATCTTTCCCATCTTTTCCATCTCTTCCACATAGTCAAGTTAAACCCCCTTCCATTCGGTGTCTCTGCTGACGGGGCACTGTTGACCTTTTCTTCACCAGGAGCTACTCCGTCTCCAGCCAAGAGGGATTTCAAAGCCTCTCCTGGATGTCCCAGGATCCTTTGTCTCCACTCTCATCTATAGGTAAGCACAGTGTGCACCCCCCCTCCCTACCACCAGCCTCTTCAAAACTCTGCACAATAGCCAGATTTCCTCCCAATTTGCTGGTAGAGAATAGGAGGCTCAGGAACTCCTTTCAGTAGCTTTGAATGGTGGGCCTAATTCAGACTCAATCTTTGGGTTTGCCAGGCCTCACCCCAACCTTAGCTGGCCTTACTTTGGAGCTCCTGACTTTGGCTAATGCTAGGGCAATCCCACTGTTGAAGGACTTAGCCTTGTGCACATTTGGGCCTCTTCGGCAAAACACGGCGGCTTGCATTTACACTTCTGTGTGTGCCAACTGATATTTTAAATCTTGCTTGCCAAGGGTAAGCAGACGGAGCACGTAAGCGCTTTCTCAGTGATGCTATGCTTTATGCGCATACACTCATTTCCATCTGCGAGCTTTCTACTGCAAGCCACAGGTGTGCTATCCCTGATAGGGACTTGACATTCTTCCATCACAGCCTCACTTCTCTAACCTGAAAGTGACCAGTGCTCCTTAGACATATATATATTTAGTGTGTTTTTTTTATAGACTTTGAAATCACTCCACTGACCATTTGTTCTACTTGACCTCTCTGCACTCCCCTCTGCCCCAATTATGCAAGCGCACACATCCACTTTGCATATTTCTGATTCTTTTCCTCCTGACACTCTTGAGGTCAGTTCTAATCAACCACCCTTCGGTTGTCCACACACTGCACATACACACATACGCACACCGTTCTCACCAGAGTTCCTTAAAGACGCCCACCTTCCAGGTCCAAGGACTGCTATTAAAGCAATCAGGAGCTTTCTAAGCTAGGTCAAGAGCAAGGTGCTCACATGGGGATTCTGATTTGAATTATGCAAAGGGGGGAAAGGAAAAGAAAGAAGAAAATAGAAAGCGAGGAAGATGGGAAAGAAAACAACTTAACCTTTTGCAGTCACACAGAGGCAAAATCGTGCACACAAAAGAAACAGTAGAAGTGAAAGCGATAAAGGTGGGCAGGTGACTTCTGATGAGACAAAAGAGACTGAAAACAGTGAGGAATTTAAAAGATTAGTCTTAAGTCCCAAACCCTGACCTTCAGACCTTATGAAGCATTAGAAAATACGGTGAGGATTGAAATGGTGGGACCACACGCAGTTGTGTGTGTGTGGGTATGTGTGCGTGCATGTGTGTGTGTGAATATGTGTCTGTGAGATCAGCTTTCCCTGTGGTCCATTCAGTGTCTAGTGGCTCAGGATACTGAGACCAGAGGAGCGAGAATTATCTTGAAATACGACTGGATCCTGAGTGTGTGTGTGTGTGTGTGTGTGTGTGTGTGTGTGTGTGTGTGTGCAAAAGAGACAGTGAGAGAAAGAGTCAGTCAGTGAATAGAGACAGTAAACATGGTAACTGTAGAGCTGATACAGTGTAGAGGAGGGAAAAGGGACAGGCAGAATAAGTGTGCCTATCTTGGGTGAACACGACATTTTATATGTGTATATGTGCGTACATGCACCTATGTGTACTTATGCAAGTTCAACAATCAAAATCAATTCAAGTGTTTACGGTAGAGCAGAGAGTATCTGATTTGGCCCAATTTTGAGGTATCCATCTTTGAGATTTCTGCCTGCACCCCAATTCAGTGGAGGTGAATGGAATTTCCTCACAGCATTAAAAAATCCCATTTAAAGAGACAATGACTTGGTTTTAATGCACATTAATATTTCACTATTATTCAGAATTTAACAATAGTCTGAATTTGACATGTGTCATATAAACACCATATGCCATTACGATTTACAGAATCAGGCCTTATTCCCGATTGAAGCTTTTTCCAATTAAGACATTAGGAATATGACGATATTTTTCTGGTTTTAGGAGCCTTCTTTGGCCATGTACACAGCGCATTCGGAATATGCTTCTCAATTGGTTTATAGTTGTGGCCGGAAGGAGAAACACACCTAAACATTATGAAATACTTGAATATCAGCATTTTTTGATATGCGCAGATATCGCACACCAAGATGGTGGTGGAAGGAATGAAAGAGGGCTGTTAGCCATGTAAACAGCTTAGTATGAGTATTATCTTTTTTCAGAATAAAGGGCAAAAAGCTGAATATGTTATGCATGTTAAGGTAGTCACTGTCCTAATAAACTGAAGACCTTGCTGTGGACAATTTCCATTAGTATTAATTTCTACTAAACTTAGACAGTATTTCTAGAAAAAGACTTTTTTATTGAAGTAAAAAATAATACCTCTTAATTCTGCGAGCACCACAAACATAATTTAATTTACCTCCAGTGAGAGTTGTTTGTTTTTGTCATTTGGGTGAATCAGCCGTGTAAAGAGAATAAAAGTGCAATCCTGTTACTAACAAAGGTGGTCACATCTACACACTAGTTCACCCTTAATGTGTAGAGAAAACAAGTATCATCAAACAATACCTCACTGGAACACAGCAAAACAACAAAAAATAAAATTCATTTAAATCTCAAATTTGAACTAAAACGCCTTTTGCCATCGAAAATGACAGAGAATGTAACTGACTTGTGAAAAATATAGGCTGATAATTGCCCCGGTGTCCACATTATTCATTATACATGCGTCCCTTTGTGTGTATAGCTGAGTGTCCTCTGGCCATGTCTACCCTGCGGTGAACATAATCATGGCCCTGTCGTCCCCAGGTTAAAGGCTCACTGCTGGGTCTTCTGGCACTAATGCAGTGCCAAACTATAGGGGTAGAAAGAACTCCATTCCCCGTTAAAAGCCACCAGCAGGCTATGATGTGGGCCTACCTGTAGTGGCCTAAATGAGTCACTTAATGATAGCTGTGCTGCAGGGAAGGAGTACTCAGACAAAGAAATACTGATTGGATACTGATTTAGAGCGAGGGTCAGAAGAATGCCAGTCAGTATATCATATCAGTTCTGTCACTTTTGTCACTTCAGGAATAGCAGGGGTCCAAGCTTTGAGTGATTATTATTAGGGATCACATACTTTACATACTTTTTGTTACTTTTTTCACATTAATACACTGTGCAGCCTGCTGTGAAACGTGATGTGCTTTTAAATTTGGATCACTTCCACAACCTGTCTTTATGGATTAGACCAAAGTTATCACGGCACTTATGTATGTACCAAAACTCCACAGAGACAAAGTTCTTATACAACATTAATAAATGCCATAGTGTGTGAGTGTGTGTGTTATTCCTAATGTATAGATACCCTTGGCATCTCCACGAGTTCACAACATGGGTTTGATTCATCGCTTACCTTTTTGTCTCAACACAAGGGCTGCAAATAACATTTTTTTTTCCCAGGTAAGATACGTAGTTGTAAAGCACTTTGACCATTAAGGTAAAACAACGCAATAAAAGTGCGGCCTGTTTACCATTACTTTGGTAAGTCTGCAAAATGTCAGGAAAATAGTCATTTCTAGATGATTTTCCAGAGCACAAGGAGACATCTTAAAACTGTTTTGTCCAACAACACCCAAATATATGAAATTATTAATCATTTACAACAGAGACGATCAGCAAATCTTGACATTCGAGAGGCTTTAATCACAAAATGTCCGGCATGTTTTCCTAATATAATGTAATCCATTGTCACAATTGTTGACTTTCTATAGATAAACTAATAAATAATCAATTGGCTAATCGTTTCAGCACAACTTGACACTGTCGGCTTTGCGAGTTGCAAGCTGATATATCATAGCTTAACAGTGTTTCTTAACCTTCACTTGATGTCTACTGGGTGTTGTGTTTCTTATTCATTCTATGTTGATTTGTGTTTCTTTAAGTGAAGAACACAAACCACCTGTGGGTCATTGTAAGATTACTGGAGCTCTGTTTATCTTTCTGTAACATCATCTATCATTTATCCAGCAGACCAGGAAGAAGGTCCATAACATCCTGGAGGACAGAACTCAACTCCTGCGTTCCCCTGGGTCCATAAGCAAGGTCAAGTGCACAGCAAATAGGTTCAGAGCCTCCTTGGAGTCTAGGGGCCATATGGTCGGTAAGCAGCATGATTAATGAGAAATCTGGGCTGATATTGGGGTTAATTGACTGTTAGTCACCCCTTGGATATGCCATTTTTTGTCCTTTGCACTTCTAGTGTTGACAGCAGAAGTTACTAAACAGACGTGTGTGTGGTTATATTCATGCTTTCGTATTTCCTTTTACATCTGTAATTGTCAACCAAACATGAGTTTTTTCAGATGCGCCTGTACTGGTCTTTCTCCTCTAACTCCATCCCTCTTTGTTACTTTCATTGTCTTTATCTTGCCATGTTTTATTCTTATTGCCTTCTTCTCACCTTAAGCCAATATCCTCATGGAAATCAATGAAGATGAACTAAAATGAACTAACTGAACATTAAATACCTGATTCTCGTGTTTGCTTATTTGAAATAAATCTGGCAATTGCAGCAAAACGTAGAAATCCAGAGTATGTCGTTGGTTAGCATTTGTATAGATTTTGGTTCATCTCAGCGCACCGTGAGCGAGAAACTGGGCGTTAACATCCACAAAAACCTTGTCAATGGATGTTTGTATCCTCTCTGAGGGGTGTGGGAAGAGAAGGTGAGTGTATCCCATCAGCGGAGATGAGAAGAGGGTAAGTGAGCCATGTGGAGGAAGCCAGAGGGTGAGCGGTGATCTGTAAGACGATACCCTGCTACCTTCCCTGACCCCCCCTGTCGGGCCACTCTGTTACCTGGACAAGATGGGAGGTATTAAGTGGCCCGCTGTCCCGCTAGGTTGAGTTGCTGATCCGTTAGCCAGAGAGGAAAGCTAACCCCGACTCCCATCTTCACTTCAGTGGGAGCGTTTGTTTTGATTTTTGTCCTCTCTTTCTCACAGACAAACCTGAGAGGCCCAATTTATCTGGGATAGAGTGAGGGGAAATAGGGCGCCTTGCCACTTGAACACTAGAACTTTAAGTCGGCAACGGTTCGCAGAGTCTCTCTGCCAATGTCTTTCTTAACAGTAGTGCAATGCTGACACACACAGAACAACGGAGGGCTTTTTCTGACGCATTCATGACAGAATAATAGATAATACACCATGATATTATTCAATCATAGTACAAAATTGGAATTGATGACTGAAAATGTAGTTTTATTGATGGGTTCGGTGTCCAGAGAAAACAAAAAAGAAAGAGATCACTTCCACTATTATTAATTTTTCCTTTTAAACTTAAGGACATCTCTAGGTTTCCTGTGAGGAGTCAACAGTGTGTGCTGGTGCCCACCCACATCTTTAGGCAGGGCAACACAGGGACTGCCGAGAGAACAGGAAGAACAATTTGCTCATTCTCAACCAAGACATAAGGGCTTTGGACGAAGGGAAAAAAAGACACCCAATATCCAAAATCCCTCTCTCAGGGCCATCATGTGAAGAATTCCCCCTCTTCTCCTCCTCCTGTGCCCTCCCTCCCTCCCTCTTTTCCTCTTCTCTTCTTTTCTTTTTTAATCAAGCCGTCTGGGGTTGTCAGGTCTTTTGAGACGAGGACTCCCAGCCATGTGAAAAGTTAATCCCTTGTGGGCCTTCTTCTCCGTGGCGCTCATCTCCCTGGGAACACTGGTGGTGGCTTGTAGGCAGGTGGTGGTGGGCGGGGGAGGTGGGAAGGAGGAGGGATGGATGGAGGGATGAAGGGTGGGATGAACACAGGGCCACCCTGACCATCAGACTGAGTGGTGCAGATTCTTTCCAATCTTCCATCACTGACTCTGAAGCCCACACCTGAACTAAGGGCCTGGTATGCAACAGTCCCTCGACACATCGCCCCTGCCCACACACACACACACACACACACACACACACACACCACCCTGACGCTCCACTAACAACACTTTCCTCCCCTCTTCTCCGCCATACTGCCTCCCTCCACCCGCCCGGTCTCAATCCCCAACTCCAAGACCTTTTGATGAGGTTCCCTGCCTGACCGGCATACGGCTGGAACAGAGAGCGGAGAGGATTTGCGGCATGGAGAGCGAGTCGAGTGGCTTCTGAAGGATGACAGTGGTTCACAATGGAGAGGGCACTCCTGTTGCATTGTGCCCCAAACCTCCCCGGCACAGGATCGACCCCCACCCCATCCACTCCCCAGCCACTTGGCTTCAACCGTTCCTCTCTTGCCGTTTCACTGTGTGTCAAAGCAACAATCTCGAAAGACTCCTCTTGGGCCTTCTGCCAAGGAATGAGGGACATGATAGATAACAATGGAGGTAAGACGAGGGGTTCAACAGTCCTTCTGTCGGGATTCTCTGAATGAGCCGTTTCAGGGAAATCAACAGCGAGCACGAGGAACTCAGACACAGACACTTTTATGTCAAATAAATCATATTTCTGGTTGAATGTTGAAGGCAGGAAGGTCAGAGATTGTGGCTCACAAAGGCCTTCTCTCGCAGTCTGAAGAAGACAGAAAAAAGCATACTTGAATGCTTTGCTTGCCGTGCACTTTTGTCCTCCTCGGCCTCCCTCTCAGAGCAAAGTGCCATTGGAAATATAGACAGGCTCAGTCAGCCATCTTAATCCCTCTCCCCTGTCCATCTCAAGCTCACTCAATCCACCCTGACCCCACACACTCTCACTCTTTCGCATACACATGCACACACACTCGTTTCCCGTCCCCCACCCACTCGATGTGGCCCCAAACCCCCCCACCCCACCCCCCTTCCACCCAAAGAAAAGAGCTTGAAGCAGAGAGAATCTCTGTTGGAGGGGTGTACAGAGCGATATTTGGGAGTTTGTAAAGGTCAGCGCGGACTTTGTTCAATCTGAGGGTTTATCTCAGCAACAGCAGGGCAGGACAATGGGGCCACTCGCCGCGCAACAGAAACCCAAGCTGTGGCAGCTAAATTACTGCACTGATAAGGCCGAATTAGCAGCACTGGGACCCCGGAGGCCAGGAAAAGAGGAGGAGGGAGCGAAAAGAAAAGAAGGAGAGGGGAAATAGAGGGGAAGGGCACATAAGATTGAGAGAGGGGGTTGAAAAATCAATGAATCACAAAAGAAAATAATTGAGTCTGCGATCTGGGTATAATTTTGAAGCACATGCCCCGTGTTTTGTCATGAAAGCACAAAATGTCTGAGTCACGGAGCTCAACACTTGACAGCACATTGGCATGCAAAAAGAGATCAAAGTGTGCTATCTGGAAGCATTGTAATATGTTTGTATGCAAGGGTGCCGACTCTGCGAGGGATTCTCAGAAGACCTTGTGGTGATCCATCTTGGGAACACATGTGCTAGTGTGTGAGAACAGGGGTAAGGAGATGAAAAGAAAAAAAATAGGATGTGTAAAAGCGGTGTAAAGACAGAGAGTGATGATGATGTCTGTCACGCATCCCCTACTCCACAGGAGAGGAAGACGAGCTGGAAAGAAGTACCATTTGTACGGCTTGAGTAGTTTGCTAGGTGCCATGCTTCAAGTGTGTGTGTGTGTGTGTTTGCTGGTGTGCTCTAAAACCGTACACTTGTATATTTTTCTACAAATGTACTAGAACGTCTGCCTCTCCCTTCCTCCCTGAATAAACAACGCCGGCCGCACAACATTAAAAGCACTTAGAACTTGTTCAGAAAGTGGCATTGTGAGCTCTTGGCCAGCAGAGGGGAGCAGGCTTTGTCACCGAAAACACTCAGGCTCAATAAAATAACAGCAGGCAAAGTAGCATATGGAGGGGTTCACTATAATGAGAACTATGCACAGAAGTGGTATAAAAACAAGACAATAGTGAGACTTTCTTGTGAAATAAACATTGTGTGATTTACGAGATAAGACATTAATATTATCTGCGAGTAAAGGTGGTGGCCATGAGCACATACAGTCACACTCTCATACAATATGACAACGCTTTTGTTCTGTTGTTTGGCATAACTCCAGTATCACATGGCTCAGGCCTAAGAGTCCCAGATTCTTTTTTTTCCCGCCCTTCTGTGGCACCGGGTGGCATGCTGGGTACCGCTGCGTACCAGCACTGCCAACAACAGCTCCCCTCCTCTGCAGAGAGAGTAACAAGGAGCAGAAGCCTATGACAATTATTGAGGACTGAATGACTTGCGGTGCATTGTCTGACCATTAAGAAGATGTGCCTAACTCAGGTAGTTACTTCCCTTTTCTTTCTGGACAACCAAAGTAATAGTCAGGTTGTTGTTCCATAGGGTGAGATTAAAGAGAGGACGAGGATTGATTTGTGTTTTATGTTTGCTTGTTCATTTTAAATTAAATTTGTCTTCCCAGTAAACATCTTTTTAAGCAGCAACAATGCATGTTACAGTTGCTGTACCTCAGATGGTGACAAAAATGAGAAAAATCAAATACTTTACAGCAGTGAGCAAACATTGAAATACACCGTCACTGCGACTCGTGTGCAGAATTATGCAAACTAAATTGAATGAGGCAATGATATCTCATGAATGAAATGTCTGGGAAACATCTGTTTGAATTATTATTTGTCATCATGACACAAGCATTTGTACTAAATTAAGTTATTACACCAAACTCCTGCTGAGATCCCGTTGTAGTTGACAGATTTAGAATTATGTGGAGGGCGGGCCGGTGCCCAAGATGAATAACAGACAGAAATGTGGATATAGAAGTACGGATGTGTGCACACGCACACACACACACACACAGATGCACGCACACACACATAAGTACAACTCTACAAATCTTGACTCTGTCAAAACCTCCTTGTTGTCTCTTGCAGACGAGACTCTTGCTCCCAATGACAGTGGTGGAGAAAATGAGCGAAAATCACCCAAGCGACTCCGGAGACTTTCCAAAGTAAAGACATCCCGCCGTGTTCGACACTTCAACAATTCAACACTGTTTTGAGATCTAATGTCGTCATCGTGCTTCGCTTCTCACTCTATGCTGTTATTCTAAATGACCGAGTAGAGGAAAGAATAACATGGGAGAATGTCTTTTTCCTGCCTGCCTGTGTCTCTTTGTGTTTATGTGGACGTATGTGGTAATGTGCAGTTTATATGACTGTGCATGTTCGTGTGGAACGGCACTAAAATGTACAGAACATTATTATTTTATTAATCTGGAGCTTTAAAAACAAAGATAAACTCGTACAAATAGAGACAGAGACAGATAAACAGAGAATGTGAAGGTTACCTGACCTTTTATAATTATTATAAGACGACTGGTTAGTGTGAGTCCTCGCTCTCCTCCGAGAACCAATCACATGCGTATGGCTTTATACTCTCTGTCTGTTCCTCGGCTGTTTGACTCCAAAAAAGACACACACTGTGGCAAAATGTTAGTCCTTATACCTAATGAAAAGTAATTAAAAGGCACAGCCAGCCCTCCAGTTTTATCCTGGGCTTATTACTTTTGAGGTCTACAGCACAGCACAAGAACTGTAAGAAAAATAAGTATTCCTACAGCCAAGGCTTTTAGGCCGCGTTGTGTATCTGATTATGGAAAATGGCAATCACAACAGCCACGGGAACCTGATTAATAGGTCACCACCTCCTGCTTGAGTCCCAGAAATGTTAAGCAGCACAAGGGATTGAGATTTAATAAAGTGAGAGAGAACGGGAAAGTGAGCGGAAATTGAACAGTCAGTGATCTGTGACTAACAAAGGTCTGGCACTGGAGGGCTCACACCTATACACTTACAGGCAAACAAAATATATTACATCATAAATATGAAATCGATTAGACAGAATATGACAAAGCTGAGATAAGATGAGCCTCGTTCCACGCCTAATTTGTAAATATCCGACAAGCAGCAAGAGCTTGGAAGGCAGAAAAGGGTATGTCTACATGATAGCATGAATCTAATCACCAAGATAAACAGCATTTGACAAATGTCATCATTTTACACTGTGGCAAAAAGCAGTGTCATTGTCTGCTTCTGCCCCGAGGCCCTAACTGATGGGACTATTCATCAGGGCAACGATGAACGATGGGGTTTCACAAGATACATGGTGAAAGAGAAGGGGAGAGGGGGATCGGACAGGAGTTACCTGCGCTCCACCACAGAGGAGTGATGGGCCAACGTGAGAGGTTTTAAATTAATGTTTAAAGCACGTCTGCTAAGAGAAACCTGCTGCGATAAATGATAGCATTGTGGTGGAGATGCGTGAGGAGACTGTGTGGGGGGGGAGGGGTTTGGAAACAAGAGGCTCCATTGAGAATGCTTGGTTGGAGTGGCTGAGGTCTGAAACCAATGACCAAGTAATAACAGTCCAAATCCCAGGGACAATATTTGTTGAGTTCCACTCTCTTCAAAGATGGATGACTTTGCCCGATGCACTTTCTCAGGGGCCTGCGCACCTTTCCTCTGAGCCATGCAGATTCATTTATTAACTAATTAACAGATGTTGGTAACGAGTTATGAACAAATGATAAGGTATCAGGCTGCTAATCAAACCTGACATTTAATTTGCTGCCCTGCTTCCTCGTTATCAATTACCATGTTCATTGAAGATAATTGACAACGGTTTGCACTGGGACACAGGAGGCTTGTCTTTAACAGCTTCTTATAAAAAAAAAAGCCCAGCGCTGCTGCGGTGTTTCTAGGGGCAACGACGACCATATGTTTAATATTAGATGGAATCTGTTCCACTGGAGTGCTCCGAAAGCTGGGAAAATTGGATTAAATTGGCTAATGGCATGTTTAAAACCTACATAAAATGAATGTGAATGGAAGATATTACAGCACCCAGGCCTTGAGACTTGTGGTGTTACGCTCTCTCTCGGGTGTTTTTGCTCCGTGTGTAAACTTGGGGTTTCTGTCAAAGTCAAAAGATGATGACAGAAAACCGCACACTGTTGGTCAATACTGTTATTAGAAACCACAGGTTTGATATCCCTTTCATTACAATGTGGGACGCACATGTGCCCAAGTAACTCCTCACTTTAACACATATTTCAAAAGAACCTGAAGCATATGCAGTGAATAGCTGTGAATAAGTGTATTCACAATTCTCACCATTAAAGGATTGAAAAAAATACCTTTTGTTGAAAAGTTTTCATCACAGCACTGGTATATGTGGCTCTATGCCGCATTATATATTGTCGGATCATGCTTACTTTCTCTGACCTTAACCAACACTCGTAATTGAAGCAGCAGAACATTAGTGTCACCGTGAGAACACTGGAAAGCACATTAGTTAAATCATGCAGGAAACAACCCTATCACTCGTTATCTTACGCCCTCTCTTTCTCTCTCTGTCTCACACTATCCATTTGCTTGGTGTGACTACTGTCTCCTGGCAGTTTCAGGGAGTTTCTGCCCTATCAGTTTGGTACCAGTCACCTTTAAAGGGCCAAACATCAAGATAAAAAAAAACACCTTTCTGTATAAGTCAAACAGATCAGACAAGTTCCAAGCTGCACCTTGAATGCCCTATAGGGATATCTTGCAGCATAAGAACTTGGCCATCCGCCCACCTCAGGCAAAACACAAAAGGCGAGCAAACACTTCAGGAGGCGAGAGGTGGGTCAGGACAGATAAGTGTCAGGGTGCGCCAGGACTTCTTCTCCCCTAAAGTTTGGAGAAAAGGACGCTGGCTTAGCTCAGCGATTAGGTCGAGAACAAAAGAAGCACAGCGTCAGCGCGAAAAAGGCGAGCTGTCAAGCCGGAGATTTAGAGCCTGAAAGAGGGTGAGGGAGATTCATGATGCCATGGCCGGATGGGTATCTGTCACGTAGGACCTTGGCGACATGAGAGTGCCCGCCAGACATCTTAGCCTATCGCTAAGTCAATAACAGGGTAAACAGAAGAGCAAGCATACTTTTTGCCTCTTTCCACACATCACTGGGTGAAAGATACTGATATGGAAAATCACCCCACAAAAAGTAAACAGAAAAAGAATGACGGACAGAGAAAAAGAAGTTCACCTGGTAACAAAGTCATCCCAAGGTCCACTGCTGCAAAGAAACAAATATGGCTTCAGGGCTGACATGGACTCTATGATACATGTTTTTATGTGTATGAAAGCTATTGTGTTGACCTTGTAAAAGGGTCTACATCAATGCACATCCCGAAAATCAAAATGCACTGTATGTCCTTCTTATATCCCCCTTATCATGCCTCAGAATATTGCATAACCTGAGGGTATCAGGCTGAGTAACATTTATATTCTATATAGTGACAATGGCAGGACACCACAATTGATAATTACAGTTAAGCAGCCAGTAAATCGTCTAAAACTGACAAAGCAAGGGGATTCTGCCTTCTCACCGTTGGTGAGGTTGTGTGGCAACGCCTGATCTGCATTGACTTTCAAGCAAGAACTGTGAGATAGCAAACACGTTCAAGCTGGAGAACAAAAAGATAGTGAGAAAAGACAAAGCTAACAGGTGCTGGAGGAGTGTCAAAAGCCATGATTCAGTGGTGCAAGGACACGCCCAGTGGTCACAGGGTGAGGAGAAGTGAGAGTAAACATCATTAATATCGCTTCCAGAGGGCTTGGCCATACCATTTGTTTGCTTCATGAACGTTCTGAACACAGGTATAACTGAGAGACTCGGTTTTATCTTGTTGTGCCTCTAAAGATCAAAGTCAAAGTGGTTCACTTCACTGTGGGAAGGATTTAATGTGGCCGAAGAGATCCGAGCTGCAACTCCGCAGTTTATTCCTACTAACATGCGGCGCTTCCTCCGAACACATCCACAGATGTGTTGCCCTCTCTCCCGCCATCTGAACACCCGGGGGAGTTAGATCAGCGAGTCTATTCAATGCCAGTCAGTGCACAAGAGCACAATACCTCCAGCCATTGTATGGTGACATGTCTCTATCAATAGGCAAGTCAGGCCAATCTACCGGCCAGATAATAACAGCAGTCACTCTGACAGCAGATCCCCACACTGGACTCTCTGAGGCCTCACTCTGCTCAGGCCTTCCAATCCTGAGGCTAAGTTTGGCAGCCCTACACACACACACACACACACACACATATGGTAGACCTGGGGCCCTGGCGTTCTATCATGTTGTGCTAAAGGGGGAGCATAATGGTTTTTAAATGGATGACTCGGTGCTGGCCCAGAGAGGGAGTCTGAGACAGAAGAGAATGGCTGTGGCCTGCAGCAAAGCAGCTCTTAGATTGAGCTGTCCGTCTTGCTGAAATGAGTCTGAGTTAACACCTCTTCCAGTCCCCAGCGCCCCGGGACAGACAATAGTAGGCTTCCTCTCTGCCTTCCTCTTTCTTCTTTCTCTCACTGCTACTCTTTCACTCTCTCTTTCTATTACTCTCGCCGTTTCTCTCCGCCAGTCTACACCTCCACTCAGATATCCAGAAAGCACTACGGCGTCCTCTGTGTGATTGTGAGAGGGGCTTGGCTGCGTTGGTAGACCGCGGTGCTCGCAAAATCCAACATAATGAGTTATTACCAGTCTTCGTAAAAAAGATCCACAAAAATGCAGTCGATGTAGTTAAACTGTTTTGGATTTGAGTGTACTGCTGCAGATGGCATATATAATTTCAACAACATTTCATATTTTAGAGGCTGCATTTAAAGAATAGACTGTAAACGTCTGATTTTAATATCATTCAATCAACTTCATCAAGAAGGAAATAAGGTCGAAATAAGGCCGTTTAACTTTTCGGAGTATTTTGGGAAGACGAGGCTTTCACCCTACATCAGCGATATAGTGTACTGCAATGGATTATTAAGTGGAAGCACAGCTACACTAATCACTCCGATAACTAAATTCAGCACTTAATTCAGTTTTCTCTTCCAACCAAGAAGTGCTGAGACAAAATGTTAGATATGATCACATTTACACCAGAGATCTCAGATGACTTCACTTATTACCTCTCATAACACTTCCCCTGTTTTGGCAGGAGACTGCTGAAACTCACACGCTCATTCACATGATTTCCATGAAGAGTATTAGACTCCTTCAGTGTTTCTGATGCTGTGAGAAATGTGTGTTTTGCATCCTCGTTTCTTGCTCTATCCATCCCCATTAATCCTTGTTTCTCTCTGGTTTCTTTCGACATCTTTCTTCACTCAGTATTACTTCTGTCTGTCTATTTGTCTAAGACCAGAGGCAGTAGATGAGTCGAGGGGTAGATGGTGAAAGGGGGTGTACGGTACTCCTAGGGGAGTCTGTTGATGGCTATCAACAGACTGACTGTTATGACTATCTGTGATAAGAGTCTGGGAGAGGAGAGCCCCCGAAGTCTTCCAGCCCCCAAACCAGACAGGATATCTTTAAAAAAATACTCCAGCCTTACACAGAGTGAGCCCTCCAACAACCATTCAAGAGGAGGAGGGAAAAAGAGACGGATCAATTGTTCCCCTTTGACATGTTTGGAGGCGAAGGCAAACGATTTTACCTTTAGGGTAAACACAATTGACCTCAGGCTAACAGAAACATGCTAATTGATCTGTGAAAATTGCTCTCAAACGAATTTCCAAAATGTCACCAGAAGACCAAAAACGTGTCAAAAACAGAGGTAGAATCTGGACTGTGTTCATGTACATACTGTATTGTACCGTACTATGTGTTTTATTAAAATTACTTTTCACAGCAAACTCTGTCTTAAAGTGGCCAATAAACTAAACATCTTAAAACACGATGCTGAATTCCTTTTTAGGGAGGCGTGTATATGCCAGGACATTTCTGAGAGCACATGCATCTCTTTAGAGCTGAAGGTGGCCCTTTTTTCCTACAAGCCAGAGAGCTAAAGCTCAGCTGATGAATATGCATTAGCCAGAGCGTCTGGGGAGAAAAGAGGAAGGAGGAGGAAAACTGAGGGAAAACATGAGAGCTACGGGGCGAGTGTAGCTTTTGGAGGGGTGCCCTTTGCACCCCGAATGGCTAGCCATAATATGAACTTTAAAAAGGAAAATGTTCCGCCTGGCACACTGCCACATAGCGTGTGACTATGTGCTCTAATCGCCTGCATGCTCCTACAACTGTTAGGAAGAAAACAGGGTGAAAAGAGAAATGAAGGCTTTTGTGGAAACCACCAGGAGTTGTTCACACTGAAGCCAATAAGGGATTTCTCTAAAAGCTGGTCAATGAGGGATTCAACTATACTATTCTGTGTATAATATATGTTCAATATATGTACTAAATATATATGTTTTTCCCTGAAAAGAAATGATTTGATAACTATTAGTATCAATTGTAAATGTTATTTGTATTCTAAACTATTACTCTCCAGTATCTTCAAAGATAATCTTACTTTGCCTGTTCAACCTACTGATAGTGAAAATAATGAGAAAAAGTGTTACAATCTGCTTTTATTAAATCATAATCTCTGCTCCTATGATACTAGTTTTACTCTGTCTCCCTAAATGTTACCGTCACAGTCTAACAGATCAGTAGCAGTCATCTGTGTTGTTGATTACCATAAAGTTTGTTCTAGCTCTACAAGTAAACTTCAAATCATTTCATCAATTTATGTTGTCCATCATGCTAACATTCAATATAAAATATTTGCTTAAAATGCCCCAATTTTGTCAGGCCTTCTAAATACTTAGTTACCAGAAATTACAGTAAAAAAATAAATAATCCAAATTATTGCATGTCCTGCCTAAAATTGTATGAACTTGTACCCGTTTGCATCAGCTGGTGGTGTCGAGTTCAAGCACATCATGCCCTTTTCAAAATGGAGTTCCAATGATTACCATGTCAAAGTCTCTATTCCTTATTACACAAAAATGTAATATTAGACCATGTGAATGACCGGCCCCCGAAAAAGTCACTCTGAAGAGTCAAGGAGTCAGTGAAATGAAAAGCAGGCCGGTATATTTCATCTGTGATTAGGCACATGAGAAAGAGAGAACGGGAGACAGAGATCGGGAGTTTTTTTTTTTCTTTTTAATGAGCTTACTGAAGCAACTTCAATATCCTCTAATGTCATGTTGAAATGAAAATTAATAGTTCAATATGCCGCCACCGCATTGGGCCATGCTTCTTCCATTTCCATATCGGGTGGCGTGACCAAATGAGCGCGCTCGCTCGGACCGACGCCCAGAAAAGCTGATACCTCCACTAATCAGGCAGATTTTTCCATCTGACATTGCTGTGCTGCTGGAATTCTGGACGAGTGTGATTTGTGTGTGTGTGTGTGTGTGTGTGTGTGTGTGTGTGTGTGTGTGTGTGTGTGAAGAAAAAAAAAGATGAGGTTCAATCACACAGAGGATGCAAATTGCATGGGCATCTTTGCTGATGATGAAATCACCTGCGGATAAAGAGTGATGGCTGGAAATGTGAATGAATGAAGAGCGGCTCGATCATTCACTTACCCTCTTCAGTGTTGCATCATTGTTTCGATCACTCTTTTCATCTCATATCTCATTGTACATTTGTTTGAGCCAAAAGTAGGCAAAATGTGACAGACAGTGAAATGAAAAGAGAAAAAAATAACTGTTAACAACCCCAAACAAAGTACCCCGTAAGAAGCCCTGCTGGTTCCTACCTCCCATCCAAAGGAGCCATCTTTGCCTGTGGCCTCGTGATGCAGTGGGCTGTGCAGGCCAAACCTCTCGCCAGCACCGATGTAGGTCTTGGCCCAGACACCCAGGCCAGCACCGGGCACAGAGGACTCACGCAGCTCCAGTTCGCTGGGAATGGGAATGTCATCAGGAATGTAGACGGGTGCCTCGTAGGGCGAGCCCTCCTTGGGTGTGGTGAAGTCCTGGTCATTGCTGCTGCTGTTGCTGTTGTTGTGAAGGTGGTGGTGGTGGTGGGTGGCGTAGATGTGGGGGTGCAGCAGGTGGTGGTGGTTGTTGTTGTTTGGATGGGAAGGGGTCGGTGAGGGCAGGGGGGACATGTTGATGACACCGTCGTCTGTGTCGTCTTCTGGGCTGTCGGCACCGCCTCCGCTCGCTAAACCCGGGAGGTCGGCCTCTGTGTCGTACATGCTGTCCACTGGTTCACTGTCATCTATGAGAGGAAACACAGATACGGAGGCGGTTGTTATTAGGCAGGCAGAGGTGGTGTAACACAGCATACCATTTCTTCGAAGATTTTACCGTCAGCATGTTAGAAAAGAAAAAAAGGCTCTGTTTTACCCAGCCAAATATATACTATGAAATACAAAGAGTAAGACACATCTCCATTCTAGGCTCAGTGAGACTTCAGGGGTCCTCAAAAAAGAATATACATGCATCTGATGGCCTTCAGCTACAAGATGCTGAGTTCATAGATTTTCCAGAGACTACAAGAGAAGAGCCAAACTGACAAACAGAAGACGCTTTAGGTTTGCCAAGTCGTTGATGGGAAAAGTTCTCAATTCCATCACAGTCCCGGTTTTCTGCCAGGACTCATCTTACAAATAATTGCTGTGTCTATCACTGACCTGGTTAGCCTCGTCACCTTGCATTACTGTCCCATTCAGAGGTCGACAATATGATTGTCCATTCCAACATGCACGGAAATGATGTAAAGCACTACAAGTGTGTGTGTGTGTGTTTAGGTGTGTATCCATGTGCACTTGGCTTAAAGTTTCATCCCATTTCTCTAAATGTGCTATTGAGCATTTTTTGGTAGACAGTGATGGTTTGTGTAATGTGCATGTGCAGATACATCTCAGTGAGCAGCTTTGCTGTGTGGGGAGTGTGGGATTTCTATCAGCACATTATTTATCATGTGCCTCTTTGTACATCAGTGCTGAAATGGTACCAACAAAGTATAGAA
This sequence comes from Pholis gunnellus, assembly GCF_910591455.1. Classification (NCBI taxonomy): domain Eukaryota; kingdom Metazoa; phylum Chordata; class Actinopteri; order Perciformes; family Pholidae; genus Pholis; species Pholis gunnellus. The sequence continues at coordinate 16,828,350 of NC_136536.1, read as the reverse complement.
GAACACTCAGTCCTAGTCAGTGCGTACTTGTTTGTGTGTGTGTGTGTGTGTGTGTGTGTGTGTGTGTGTTAGCCTCAGCACGTCTATGTGTGTATCCTTCTTTTCCTCTCTGGACTGATCCTGGTGTCTTTAGTCAAAGCACCACTACAGTTTTACTATCTAAACACAGGGACTGGCAATCAGCAGGCTAACTAGGCCCAAAATTACAGGAGGGGTGGTTCCAATCAAGCTTTCTCTCTCTGTTAGCCTCCACCCAGCCTGCTGCAAAGCCTGCCACCGCTTCCCAGATTTCAGCTGGAGCTGCAACATGACATTTCAAAAATGCGCTTGTTAGCACATGAACGTTTATGAGGTCACAAGGAACGTTGTGGGTTGCATTTTAATAACATAGAAGTGCATCACAAATAAGTTGAACAAAAACCACAATTAATTTGGTTTATTTCTGCTTGGGATGCATTAATAAAGTGAGGTGGAAGCACTGAGGCTTGTAAATTGTAGGAAGACTGAACGAGCGGATCAAGAAACCAAAGTAGAACATTTCACGAGTGAAATTGAACATGAGCACATTCGTTGTACAGGGCATCAGTTTTTTTTGTTCTGATAAATATTTGGGTTTCTGCCCAGTGACAGATGTGGACTGTGAAAGCTGTTAAATTAACTGACATGTACGTTTTAAATGTGAAATGTGAAACTGTGAAAGCATGCGACAAGGGCTTTTCAGTGCCTGGCAAACCTGCAGCATGTCCATGCAGATCCGGGAAACCTATCATATAAAGCTGCTGCAGTAAAATCCAGCCTTTTATGACCGATTCTGCGTCATCCAGTGATTTTGGACTGGAAAAGAACCCATTTTTTAATGATCACTGCTTCAGAACAGGCGTGCAATTAAGCATTGGAACAAGTGAGCCAGCAGTAGCTTCCACTTTTCACAGATCAATTAAAGTTTTATAACTCAGCCCTATCTGCTGCTCCCTCCGCACAATCAAAAGTGTTTTCAGGCTGTTAAACGCTCTTTTTTTTGACTCACTTTCCCTCTTCACTCCCCCACTTTCACACTTGACCCATTGAGAGCAACTTTGACAAGCAGAAAGACAGCCTCGGAAAATCTATTAAATACTATTTGGCTTTAAGAGCCTGTGCACAAAAAAATGCACAAATTGCTGCGTCAAATAATTGAGAGAGAGAGAGAAAAAAAACCCTCTTCATTTTAATGAACAAAACATCTTTTGTGAGACACATGAAGCAGTGTGGCCAACACAGTGTGATATTAAACAAGTTCAACTCTCAGTTGTAACTTAGCTAATTCATAAAAAAAAATTGCCTGAAGAAACAACTGGGACATTTTCAGATTACTCGCCGCAAGAGACAAGCTCTCTCTCACCTCCCCTCTTTAAGACAAGTTGACAATGTTCGAGCAGTGGCCAAAAAAGTTGCAGATGAGAAAAGTAAGTGGGGAAAATAATGAAAGGGGTGAGGAAGAAGACAAGGAGAAGGAGGAGGAGGAGGCGAAGAGTCTTAAAAACTGACGACTGAGCTGCTTTTAAACAGCTCTATGTTAGCTCTGGGTCTCGCAAGACACGGAAAGAGATGTTAGGTTCGTCTCCCCGAGGGCTTCTTAAAAAACACCCGGGCCAGATAGTGCCTTCCTCTCCCTGGCTCCTTATGTTGTTCTTTCTCGCTCTGGTCTTCTCGCCATCTCTTTCTCTTTTACGGGGAGCTATTTATCCTGATTACATCAGGGGTCAATCATTAATTCGCACCTTGGGGGTCCCGGTGCTGGCTGCGGCTACAATGGGCTGCTTGTTCAGCGGCTGTTATTCCAGTGGAAAACTACGCCGCTCTGCCTGAGAGCAGGGCCCAGGCCACATGAAGGTATCCCATTTATTTGATAAATTGTAAATGCGTGCCATAAACGGAGCTCTTTGCTTTGTAGCGGCTTGCAATAACAAAGATTTGAGGGCACGTATGAACACAGATGCAGGCGATCGCACAAACACACATCTCTTTGCAACTGCGGGAGCTGTTACGGAACTCCAAACACATGTGCAAGAGATGGTGTTGTCGGTAATACAGATGATATCTCATAATGACTGCATGTCCCATTGCAATTACAAGATATGACATATAGATATGGCATTTATAGACCCTAACTTCTAAAATACACATTTAACAATGTCAAATATTTCACAAGGCAACCACATAAACATAGCCATTAAAAAAAAATCTTACTGTGATAATTTTAAGAGAAAAAATGAAGAAAAAAAAAACATGAAATGCTGATAACATTGTAATCAACGTTGCCATGGCAAAATAACTTGACACGGTTCTGAAAATCAGTGGTTTAATCGGAGGGCCTTACAACAGGCAAATTGTTCTGTGGTTGTGTTTAATCAGAGCACTCTAGACTTAAATGCAGAAAGATAGAGATCTGGAGTCATTTTCTGCCGTCTGCCTGGACGCACACAAACACATGTGCCTTGTGGCACTTAGTCTGAGCCATGTTGTCGACGTAGTCGGGGTAGAAAGAAACAACAGTGACTGCATGCAGGAATTAGTGGAGAGAACCTCTAAATACTGTATAAAATAAGGATCAAATCATTTATTGAAGAATAAGCAATCATGCCTTTATTGAGAAAAATTTAAAATCTTTCTAAACTTTCGTCAAAGATGCGTTTTCACTTGTATACAGGGATGCAGAGAGTGTAAAAGCACTGCACACCACGGGCTACAATGACAGCCAACAATAGCTTGAGCACTCAGAGCCAGGTGTAGGCTTTGCTAGAGAGCAAGCAACACAGTGGAGCCACGGCCGTGGCTATGATAACAAGAAGAGAGGGCTGGAAATAGGACGTGTGTGCCAATGATGGCCATCATAAAGCACACACGTCCTATTTCTCTCACTGCCTTCCCCCTCCAACGCACACAGAGACTGTATCTTTGTCTGGCCGTAAATTGATCTGGTTCAATTCAAAAGGAAAGCCAGCCACTGATGAAAAGACAGTATCCAGGGAAAAGACAAAACTATGCAAAATTCTGCACTGGCTCCAAATATGGGGAGGAAAGATTGTCTGGCGAAAGAAAAAAAAAAAAAAAAGGCAGAGAGAGAATGTGTGGACCATGACAGATATGAAAAATGGGTAGCTGGTTGAGCAATAAATGACCAAACATTTTGATGTGGGAGCTCTGTGCACACATGTGCACATATGTGTGTATAAGTATGTGAAGGGGGGGGGGGATTCAAACCCAACGCCTAATCTGCTGTTTGTGCCGCTATATTGCGTCAATATGGTACCACTTAGCTTATTATTGGGCTACAGAGTGATATTGGTACCTGTTCCTCTGTATTAAGCAGGCCTTTGATGATTCCTCCACACACACACAAAAAAGGCCCAAAACACCCTCTGCTTTAAAACAGGAGGGGCGGAGAAGAGAGGCAGCTGTAAAAATCAAACGAGTGCAAAATCACAAGGTAGAGTGAGTGAGAGCGAGAGGTGAAAAACTGTACAATGGTGTATTTTTCCACGGTGGCACGGGGGTATACTATATTCAAAATGACGTATTGAATGGAAGCATGTGACGAGGGAGCCAAAGGAGAGCGTTAAGGCGAGAAGGTGTGCGCAATTGTGCGCGATTGTGCGCGTGGTAGGAAATAATGAGTGAGCACCGGGGGCACGGTCAGCTACAATACCGGCAAGCGACTCCGAGCAAGAACGCCACACTTCCCCTCGTAAAAGCACCAGGGAACATTTCCAGGCAACACTTAAAACTACAACATGGCTTCTTCAGAGTGGGTAAAGAGGGATTACAGAGGCAGAGAGAGAATTTTAAAAGAACATAGAAAGAAAGAAAGAAATGAAAGGGAGGTGTTTTTAAAAAGATTTCCTCACATGGTTGCACGTGTTCTGCTGCTCTGCGTAATAATTACATTAAAACAACAGTTTTAACAGCAGTTATTGCTACATTAGAGTTTAAGCTATTGTGAGTCACAGCTTATACTGCTTTTGTCCTTATGTGTAGTAAAACTGTTTATTATTTTAAGTGCTAACATGACCAAAAATTACATGAAAACAAGACTGAAATAGTGTTTTCATATATGCACAACGGTTGAAATCCACACATACTGTAGCATGCATACTTTGTTGTTTGCCAACTTGCAGGGTATAGTGTTCAGTGTGTGTGTGTGTGTGTGTGTGTGTGTGTGTGTGTGTGTGTGTGTGTGTGCGCCCCTACATGGGTGCTCTTCCCTTACTGTCTTTGACTGGTATGGCTATCAGTCTAAACAATCTGCAAGGGGGAGCTGTCCATAGCCTGGCTCTATGCTTCAGTTAGTTTCTCCTTTACTTCCTTTCTCTTGTAGAATTTAAACAGTAAAATGAACCAAACTATCATCACAATGCTTGTGAACATTTTAACCATTTAAAAAGAAAACTGACAAAAAGACTGAATTTGGTCACTGCAGCTCAATAAGGAACCGACTCGGGTATTTGTGTGTTTTTAAACGCGAGTGTGTGTAGTGCCGATACAACGGGGCTGATGTATTGATGTGGTATTTGTGCTGAGCAGCCTAAAGGCATTCCGTCCTCCAATAGCATGTGTGTGTGTGTGTGTGTGTATGTTTATGTGTGTGTGTTTGTGTGTACACTGAAATCAAGCCTCCAGGCAAAGAGAAGACAGCAGGCAACCTCTTGCAGCTGAGAGCAGGTCTGTGTGTGTGTGTGTGTGTGTGTGTGTGTGTGTGTGTGTGTGTGTCTGTGTGTGTGTGTGTATGCGGTGGCCCTGTGGTCCCAGGGGGCCACGGGGCCCAGGCTGCTGCAGACATTTATTAACAGGGCAGATTAATAGCACTAGAAGAAAACATGTGCACAAACATGATAAATATTAATAATAATCAATATCGAGTTACATTTGCCAAATTGAGTTGCAAACATCCCCCAGGGGAGGGTCAAGAGAGGGGGGAGAGGGGCAGAAACCGGGAGGATGGAGAGAGAAAGGAGCTGGATATAACAGAAAGAAGAGAGGGACAAAAAGAACGGACCGGCAGGTGACATGAGAACAGAGAACAGGAGGAATCCCATGAAAATAAGACGAGAAGAGAGGGAAATAAGAAGAAACGTGATGATGAAGACCAAAACCTCCCTTACTGTCACGACCTACCGCAACTATTTAAATGAGGATATATTTTACTGTGTCCAGGAAGAAATAAACAACAACATTTACCAGGGATAAAGGCATCACTGCGTAAGATGACATAGCAGCTATTGAGAGCAAATGTTGTATATATTTTGTAAATATATTTTCTGGAAGGCTCGCGAACATGGGAAACATTTGTGGGACAGTGGGAACGGACCAGTGACAGCAGCAGCCCGTGAAAACACATCTTCTCCAACCATGTAAAATGATTCATAAATCAATTTTATAGTGTCTGTCCTATTTCACTACGGTGTAGCCTTTTGATATGGAAACTCAAGATTCATATACACATCTGTCATAGGAAGGAGCAGCGAGGACTATGTGTCAATATCTGGAGAAGTGATGGAAATCAATACAAATCCTTTGATCACAATTTAGTTTTAAGACAACCTTAGGTGAAGTCAAATGTGGGGTGTATAAATACGGTAAAACTAATTGGTAAAGAAAAGTTGCCCTTACAAACATTAATGCTCTATAATAAGAACTGATGCAGTCCCAGATAATGGGACCGAAGTCTATTTAGGAACAAACTATGTGCACCGCTCCTCGCTGTCTCTTTCTTTTTCTCTCTTCATCTGTGTGTGTGTGTGTGTGTGTGTGTGTGTGTGTGTGTGTGTGTGTGTGTGTGTGTGCGTGTGTGTGTGTCCCTACACCCACTTCTGGTGCAGCTTCATTTAGCAAGCCACTCGGGAGGCCAGACAGCGAGCTAGGGGAGCACCAAGGCAGACAGCGTGCAGAACAAACCCATCCATTCTTATTAACCAGGGAGGAGAAAGGTTAGCTTGTGTGACTTTTCGTGTGCAGGCCAGTGTGCATATGTGTAATGGGGACATCTTTTGTTTTAGTCTTTGGTCTTAAATGTGGAGTAACATTTTGGGAATTTTGATTCAATAAAATACATGACATCCAGCTGAGTTTCGTACTGTATATCTTGTCCAGTTTTAAAACAATTACAAATAAATATCTCTGTTGTTGCATATCTAATGTGTGCTATATCAAAAAATGAGGCAATGTGAAGCAGAGAGAATGCTTGGTGTAGGTACAAACCAGCTTCATACTTTTTAGTATTTCATTTAACTGGAAAATAAACCACACATTCTGACAATTCAGGATCTTGTAACAACTACAAACATATCCCAGCAATATTTGCGGGGTCCAACAATTTTATTACATTTTCTGCATTTTTTCCACGAAAGACAATTTTACCAATTTTAAGATTCACTTTTACGAGCCAGACTATTGACTATTGAGTCAAAGCTTTCTAAAACTCCATTAAACTCTCACAGGAACAAACAAAGTCCTTTCAAAAGCCAATCAATTGATCTCAAAATAACCCAAATTAGAATCAATTTCAGTGTAATATTTTCAGAAAAATCACAAATTGGAAATTATAAAAAAAAGTTTGACATTCTGGAAGACCTGATTAACTATTTAATTGAACAGAGTACCCTATGTTGATTTCCTATCGAGCTTTAGTTATGCAAAATCCTGTTCACTGCCCATGTGTGTTATGTGCCAAAACCTCACCTGAGTGGCACGTGACTGCATGTGTGGTTGCACACGTGGGTGTGTGTGCTACATCCTGGCCTTTTCTGGTTACTATACAGTAGCTGTAAGGTTGTAGTGCGGAGGTGTTGGGAGGGGGTGATGATATTCACCTCTGCCACTGGAAGCCCCTTCACCCATACATCAGTCTATTACTCTCCAGCCTCGCTCCGCTCCGCTCCTCTCTTCTTCTCGCCCACTCCCTCCAGTCATTAGCCAGTGAATTAACGACAATCTAGCGTGCTATTAATCACCCTGACAAAGGTGTTAGCATTGCCTGGCTAGGCCGACACGAGACTGTGTAGGAGGAGGAGGAAAAGGGTGAGAGAGAAGGAGAGCGAGGTGGGTCATGGGAGACTAGAGAGTCTGTGTGGTGCGAGAAGAGAAGTGAGAAAGGATGGAAAGGTAGGGGATGAGGAGATGAGATAAAGAGAAGGGAATACTGCAGAGGAGAGGATGTGAGCATGCACAAGGAAAGACAGGGAAAAGTGCTTGATTTGGGATTTCTGTACTATAATGTAACAGTTAAATATAGTTAGAGAAAGCAAAGTGTACTCAAGGTGAACAGAAATAATAAAGTGGACCAGCAGTGGTTTTTGTGGAGTTCAATGGGCAGAGCTGCTGCAATTAGAAGTTCCATGCCCAAAATAATACAACCTATTTTTGAGCATACCATTCAGCACACAATTACATTTGTTAGTTCAGTGTAAAAACTTGAGTTGAATTACTTCCAGTTAAATAGTACAAATGTGGTTTTGTGTTTTAAATGTTAGATTATTGGCCTTTTCCTAAAGAAGGATGTAGTATACTCTTATCATCTGGCATACACAAAGTATTGAGGCCTAAAATAACAAATAAAATGTGCAGAGAGGAAGAACAGAACTCATGGGATCTACACAAAAGAATTGTAGTGCTACTCCACAACTATCAGAGACAGAACAACAAACAAATATGTTCGCCGTCGACCGAAACTCTTATAACTGCTGAGAGCATGACTTTGCCTTCCATAAGCCTATCTCTGACTCCCCCCACCTCTCGCTCAGTCTCCCTCCCTCCCTCCCTTCCAGAGTCAGACCACCTGCTTGGAGGCCTGAGCCGTGGACGTCAGGTGGGTCGCGGCCGTCACACGGTCCCATGTCATCAGGCTGTCACAGTGAATGGAGCTGACATGGGAGATATGCTAATCCACTTAGCTTCAAACTCAGCCAGGAGGCCGGTACGCAGCCCTGTCTCGGCCACGCAACGAGCAGAACACACACCAGAACACACACACACACATCTGAGGCAGACAGATTAAGCCATGTAACACTGAACTAACATTATATATTATCTATATTAGATTAGATTTGATTAAATGAAGTTTAAATGATCTCTGTGGGGATATTAACGTAGTGCTCAATAGGATATATATTATATGAGAACAATAGGCTGTACAAGGGGTGGACACATTAACAAAAACACCTGTAAATAATATAAGGCAAGTCAACACAAAAGCGCTACAGCAAACACTGGCTTTGTGAAAATATGAATGTTCAGGTTGTTAAGATTATATCAGAGGGAAGTTGATTCTGCTCTGTGGTAATGTTGATGCCGTCTTTGAAGCAATCAAATAATGCTGAAATGATTCGACAAATAACGGAACATTTCAGAGACTTTTTAAAAATAATCAGCTAATTGCTTAAATCAGTCATCAAGCAAACATTTGACATATTCTCTGGTTAAAGCTTTCTAGATGTGAGGATGCTTTTCTCACTATTGGACTATCGTTGAAACAAAAACAATTTAAAAGGATAAACTCCTTTTAGTACATTTCATAGACTAAACATTTCATCTGAAATGGTTCATTGTCAATTTCTCATAATTGCAACTCTTAATTACCACCCAGTGAACTGGGAATAAATGTAATGTGTGAGTCCAATGACAGTATTTAGAGAATCAATTAATTTATCAAGCAACAACGCAAATACTTTATTACAGCTTCTCAAACGCAACGATGGGCCTTTTTCACACACAAAAAGAAATTGATATCCGAAAAAAACAGAGTAATTGAAAATTACAAATGTATTACGATTATTAAAAACAACTGTTCATTGCACCCTTCAATCACCAGCACAAACTCTCTCTGACTCAGTCTCAACAAATGCAGTACTATCGTACCTAAGGCAGTTATTTTTCCAAAGTTACTGCATCAAATAGAACAGTAATTGCAGGTGTTATTATGCTCACTCCATGTAAATGAGAACCCAACCAAGTATGGGTCCTTTAAACATGTCAACTGACAGCTCTGACATTTTCGGCATAAAAGTGGAAAAAAAAAAAGTTGATTAAAACATGAACGAGATGAGTTAAAAAGCAGAAGGTGGAGAACTACAGCAATTCAACTCTGCACCGAAGTGATCAAAGTCAGCCAGCGAGCAGCAAGGTGTCACAGTTCAAAACTATTGCGCCACTCAGCCAGATGATATCTCAAACCAATCCATCGTATTTCCCGACCATGACTTCCCCTATTAGGAGCGGTGGCGGTGCTATTGCTAATCTGTTCACTATCCCACAGAAACAGGAAGGAAGAGAGGGAAACAGATGGGAAGGCCGGAGAATGGCGAGCAAGGGACACAATGCTTACTGCTCCCTTCCTCCTCCTCCTCCTCCTCATCCCCTCTCCCTCCGTCTCCTCGACTCTGCTTGCTCTCCAGCCGTCCGCAGAGCGAGAGAGAGCGGAGGCTCACAATCAGTCTGACAATGCTGTATACAAGTGGTGGTGAACAATGGAGGCCAACCACAAAGAATTCTGGGAACATGGGCACAGCCTTCTTCTCCTTCGGGTGGCTCCTGCATGCCGGACCCATCGATACACATCGGCCTGCTGAGACTGAGCGGTGCCAGAGAGAGAGCGAGAGAGAGAGAGAGAGAGAGAGAGAGAGAGAGAGAGAGAGAGAGAGAGACAGATATGAAGCAGCTATATGAGAGCTGCATAATAAATGTTTGTGGGTGAAAAGAACAATAATCACACACACACACACAGGCTCAGTGTCAAATCTTCCCATAATTAGGTCACTTAATTTACAAACAACACGTTGAGTGGGCGGTTGGTTGGACTAGCTGCAAAGCCTGCAACAATAAGTGAAAAATGATTTCTTACTGGATAAAAGGTGTTGAAACATGAAAAAGAGAGTAAAAGAAAGAAAGAAAGATGATGGGATTTGGAAGAGTGAATGACTTAGACAGACAAACAGAGAGAGAGAGAGAGAGAGAGAGAGAGAGAGAGAGAGAGAGGCAATTTCGTCCCTCTCCTCTTTAAGTGTGCAGGGTGTGGGGTGAACGCGGTCCATTTGGAAATAATTGGCTGGTAATTAGGCGGGGGTCGACAGGTCGATTTGGGAACAAATGGCTGTCTTTAGCTCAGGTGGCCCTCCACATGAGATAATGGGACCTTTCCTTCCCCCCCACCCCCCCTCTCCTCTCCTCTCCTCTCCTCGACTTCCATATCTGCTGGTGTATGTGGGAAAAACATTCCCTGAGTTTACATGTAGACGCACATAATCACCCCAAAACACAACGATTTCACCTGTTAAAAGTGTTTTTTTCTTGTTTGGTAATTTTGGCATATTTTGACATGATGCACAAAATGTTTCTAAAGGTGCAAGACAGCATTTTAAACATTATACTGTGCATACATATGAGAATAGTGAAACCACTTTGTAAACGACTGCTGTCCTCTATCCCACTCCAGTAATATGTTGAGACTTACAGTACAAGCCCCCCACAAAGTTAGGTACATAGTTCTTGAGGGCAAAAAGTGTGAATGCACACATTCAAATATATTCAGACATGAAAGAAAATACAGAAATACAATAGATCCAGCACGTAAACAGTGTGTGTGTGTGTGTGTGTGTGTGTGTGTGTGTGTATGTTGGCTAGTGCAAGCCCCCCCGAGTAGGGGCTCTCTTTCTTTCTGTTTCTCTCTGTGTCTCTCTCTCCCTCTCCTGTCCTCCTATTCAGCAGCGCCGGGGTCTTGTTTGGCTTCCTGCTGTTTGTGTCCAGACAGGGCCTTGATTTGAATACTGATTCCCCATTGATAGGCCCGCACTTCCGATCTAATTAACTTGTTTTGTCTTTGGCTAAATGGAAACGTCCGAGGGAGGGTGAGAGAAAGAAGGAGAGAGAAAAGAGGAGCGACACCAAACAATGTCACTGATCTTTGCAGGAGACGCACCGTAAATAACAACAAGTAAATACAAACAGGACGGAGGTTAAGGAAGGACATGCTCTCCACTCATTGTGTGCACATCAAAAGGAATCGCTACTGCTTAAAGGATACACATTTATCTCGAAAAACAAAGGGGATATGATTTGAATTCAAAGCATCACTGAAAGTAAGCACGCAGAATAAAGGCAGGGGGGGGGGGGGGGGGGGGGGGGGGGTTTGCAGTCAGAATGTTGGTGCACATTCACTGAGCGGTGACTGGAGCGATAGGAACAGACTGCTTACTACGGAGCGCTTCCAAAATGTGATTAAAAATAGTAATTGTCAACAGCCTCTTGAGGTGTTAAGGCTGAGTTGCAACTGTGTGGCCATTTCTGACACATTTCCCCGTACGGTTGGCAAAGAGTTCAGGGAGGGTTTACTTTTATGACCAACTTACTCCACACAGATGTTTGCTGACTTAATGTCACCACACATCAAATCAGGATCTCTTTTTGATTTGATGTCCAGTCAAATACATTACATGCACGAGAGACTTACTACTTGAGTTTAATTTATGTCCAACTTTCAAGTTTATAGTAATTTGATGCTATCATTTAAAGTCTATATCACACATAATACCGCTACATCGTGAACTGCAGATGAGAACGAGCAAAACGAGTGTGCATGTAGTTTCCCGGCTGTGTATTGTCCTCTGGTCCCCTGTGTGCGTCCGTTTGTGTTTAGCGTATGTGCGGCCCTTGCCGCTATTTAGCCTCAACTCCGTCATAGAGGGAAACGTCAGCAAACAGGGCGCCAGAGGACAACAAGACACACAGTGAGGAGGAGAGGGGAGGCAGACAGTGACATCAGTGTCCACTGAGAGAAAGATGACAACAACGAGAGCGGCTATTGACAAGAAAAGGCGGGAGGGCGGGGGGGGGGGTTAGATAATGGCTTATGACCCAAAATAAACTGCATAAACAAAAGAAGGAGAGGCTGAGATGGGCTAAAGGAAGAGGAGAGGGGGGGGAGACGGAGGGAGGATCAAAAGGGGATGTCCGCCGCTGATACCGCACCTCAGATAATGTGTGGCGCAATTAGCGCGCTGTGACGATTTCCATTAGGGCTAATCAAATATTTATACTGCCCTCTGAGCATGTCACAATGCTGCCCTGGCCCTTCATATCAATGTGACAAATGCCTAATGAAAGAGCGGGTGGATAGACAGTGAGAGGAGGTTGAGAGACAGACAGATAGAAAGGGAGAGAGAGTGAGAGAGAGAGAGAGAGAGAGAGAAGGAGAGAAAGAAGGGAGGTGGAGAGGTGTTTGAAGCAGAGTTTGCTCTGTCTCCCTTTTCCACATTTGGTTTGCAAATGGTTAGCCCTCTGTCATCAATTACAAGGCTGGTCTGGTGGCAGTGAGTGGCTATGTGTGTCGTGTTTGTGTGTGTGTGTGTGTGATGAAACAAGGACGAGGCAGTGCTGATGCTACCTCACCTAGAGCCATTAATCAAACTGGGCCGGGTGCAGAACCAGTCCAAATTGGGCTCATCAGTCTGGGCATTAAGCAGGCATCAAGGTACAAGGACGGGGAGGCGGGGTGGGGGAGGGAGAAGGATGGGGGATGAAATATTTTTAAATCTACACTATTTTACTTGTCTACTCCTCTGTAATGGTGTCATTCCTCTCAAAGGAATAATGCCCCTCAATGTTAATGATGATCTCTTAGATCTTAGGATTTTTGAGTCTTGACTGAAGGAGCGTAATTGACTAACTTCACGCCTAGACACATTCTAAACAATAGGCGTCTGTGTACCACACTGTGGCAGAGGTCCTGCTGTTGTGTTCAAAAGAGGGAAAAGTGGGATAACAAGTTCATTACATTGAATGAATGAATGTTCAACCTCTGGATTAGTCATGTTTAAAATTATCTGTGACGATCCTACTCTGTGGTATTATTCTACGGCCACGCTCCAACCAACTGCAGACAATTTATCTTAACATTTATACAGGCCACTTTTCCTGTATTTCAAAATATTACACAAACCTTAATTTAGTTTTCACACTGAGTGATTTTCTTTGTGTTATTTTAAAGGTGGCCATACATTTTCTGCTTTCCGAGAGTGGAGAAAAAAAGAGACACATTAACTATTGGCGGTCAGTGACACAATCAACGGAGGGTTAGGGGTAACAAGATGGGCGGGCCTCTGGAGGTGAGAGGTCAAGTCCTGGCCTGACAGACAGATGGAGGAGAGTGGTCAGGACTTGAAAGATGAGAAAGGAATGAAGGATGGATCTGGTTTGGTGCTGTGACAGTCTGGGATATGGATGACCCTGCACACCAATGTGACAGAGAAAGGTTCTCGCGTTAACAAGGAATATATCTTTTTTTTTTCTTTCTTTTTTTTTTGTGGTGTTTTAGAGGGCTGTGAAAAGAGGAAAAAAGGAGGAAAACAGCCAAATGAAATACTACATGTGCGGTGTTTTTCTTCCTCAACAGATAGCATAGAAAAACACTCCTGCAGAACAGAGACCGATAGTATATTGATGGTATATTTAAACACCAAATATACGGCACAGTTAACAATTGGCCAAAACACAGGTTACAATGCATGAACTATAAACGTATGTGGTAAAATAGATGGGGGAACACCTGCTTTTTGAAATGCCAAATAGTTCAGTGTGTTCTATAAAAAACAAAGATGAAGATTAAATAGTTAAGAATTAGGCTTTTGTTGCAACAACAACTGTACAAACAGGAAATTGATTCTCACAAATATCCTAAAATGACAAACAGAGGCGCAAATATTTTGTCATGAGCTGTAAAACGATCATTAAAGAGAAATTCAACGTAGAAAAATTGTATTTTTGTCATAATGAAAACATATATTTAAGGTTTTTACATCAAATAAATTGTGCTGAGACATACAAAAAACCTGCTCTGCAACTCTCTAAACAAAATGTCTTCGGCATGAGGCAACCGGGCGAGTAAAGCCTGGTAAGCACTGAGATAGACCTCTCCTTCTAACCTACATAACTCAGGATAACAGAAAACGTCAGGATAAGATGCTTCAGCCGGCTAATCTACGGCGCAAGCGATAACATTCAGTGTGTGAAACCATGACAGATGGGTATTGATCTTAGTTGTTGAAGGAGGGTAAAATAGATAACTAGACCACTTTATTGATATTGATCGAAGAGTCAAGGGGGGGAAATTACTTCCCTAACCCTAAAAAAACAACAACTTTGTTGAATTATTGTGCAACGAATGTGGATTAGATTCAGCAGGAAGAAAATAAAAGATTAATGCTTTATGTAAGAGGCAGTTGTAGATGTTTGCATTTGGCTAAAGGAGACGACTGCTCGTAAGTTGTGCGTGAATGAAAGGAACTTCACATCCACACACCAACAGAGCAAATAGCTGGTGTTATCCAAAGTTGAACACATTCAAACGTAAGATGGTCGCTCCTCTCGGCATACACCGCTTTGAGACAAAAACGACACCACGACGACACAACCTCAAATTCAAACGGCACATGCACCGACCCCCTAATCTCACACAGCGCCCTACTTCTAACAAACATCTCAGACACTCACACGTGTGGTCATAACTCACCAAAAGCTGAAATATTATCGTGCGCGTCTTTTTGCTTCTCGCTACAGCGTAGTCGATCTAAAAGTTCCCCGCTACCATAAACTCTAGTTACCAATTAACCTTGTGTGTGTGTGTGTGTGTGTGTGTGTGTGTGTGTGTGTGTGTGTGTGTGTGTGTGTGTGACAGAGATACTAGAAGAGCACAGGGGGTGTCTGGCAGGCCTATCTGCGGCGCTGCGATGCGCTAACGTGAAAGAATGCCAGTGTCAATGTGACAGAGATACGGGAAGTGCAGGGGACCGATGGGCCGGGTGAAGGTCGATGTCGAGGTCAAGTCCTTAAGTGGTGGACACTCGCTTGGAACTTGTTGAGAACCCTCACATTGTGATTTATCTCAAAAAAGTATTTGTTGATATTATCTAATCCTGAAACGGTGCAAATGTGACTTTCAGTCAAGTAGGTTTGTTCGGGCCATCTGACAGCTGTGAGAGCCGCACTTCGACTCTTTGGAAGTCTTTTCAACAATGTCTCCCGGATCCTTTCTTATTATCCTTCCTTCCTCCGTCGCTGGAACACCACTCATTTTCTTCATCCATCTTCACCTCACTCAAGCATCTACTCCCTCCATCACAACGTCTGCACCCACTTCCTGTCTTCTTGGGGATGGCAGGAGACTGAGCTGTCAAGCCTCGAGTCCCTCCAGAAATGTCCAGGTCAAAACTTGAGTCCCTGAAGACTAGAGTATCTTCTAACTTAAGTTATTATGGCAAGTTTTAAGTCAGTCAAGACAAGAACAATTCAAGTCTTGAGTGGGTAGAAACATGAAAAATGTTTGACTTACGGTCCAAAACGCATGTATTAAATGTAAATGAAAGAGACAGCAGTAGATCCGCACATTTAAGAAGCTAGAATTAGAGAACATTTGACAATGTTGCTCCATAAATGACTGAACTGTTGATTGAGTTATTGGCACTCACCTGTTTATATGCAACTGATCAATGATCTAACCAGGTCCCAACATGAGAACATTTTTACTTTTCCACTTAAATGGTCTCGCAGCACTCAAGTTGAAGTCACAGGTGCTCATTTCCGTGACTTCAGTCCGACTTGACCCAGAGCCTCGAGTCTCAGGTACAAGCTCTGTCAGGACGTAACCAGGAGGGGAGGCGAGGGGAGAGAGGGAAGGGTTGAATGGGTGCTTGGGTGGGTAAAGCCATGGGACACTGGAGCTGGAACAGACCAGCATACCTTATGAAGAGATGATACTGGCCAGGACGGGGTGATGTGGGGTGGGGGTCGAAGGAATGGGTGGCAGAGGGTGGGCACAGAGCGGGGTGGAAGGGTCATTAGCACTAAATCTGTTCCATATGACACACACTCACATGGCCTGTCTGGACTCTCTCTTTCTGTCTGTCTGACTGTCTCCCCACCTCCCTCTCTCTCTCTCTCTCTCTCCCCCTCTGGGCTGACGATGAGGTAAAGGAGGTGGGGGTGAGGGAGGACTGAGAGGTGGAGATTTGTGAGCCACAACGGGAGCTCTGTGATCACAGGGGCCCAGGCCTTGTCACACACCCGGGACTCTGGTGGCTCTCCTTATCACGCAGAGAGGGCTTTTCATCAAACACCCGTTTTCCTCCTCCTCCCTATGCCGCTTTGTCTCTGTAGCTTGACAAAAACAACACACTGCTGCTGAGGACACTCACTGAGTGTCCACGACGCGTCCAATATGACTGCACAAGTCTATGCACATACATGGGCAGAGACACATTTCATAAACAAGGGATAACCAGTCTCCAAGTCAAATAGCAACTTCAGCGTTTCAGGTTCAATACGTCAGATGGGAGGGTGATGTGCTTAGACTCCACGTTTGCTCATCAACTGTGCTCCAAGTTTAATTCTCTGACATGAAAAGCAATCCTGTTCTGCCTCTGTACTGAAGGCCTTTTTGAAAGGCAGACCAGCAATCATATAAACACAATGCTCTTTCCATGTTAATGCAGTTAGAGATTCAGTAAACATCAGAACATCAATACTCTGTTGCTGCATTTCTCTGAATTTGGTTGTGCGTTTGGTTTTTAATATAGCAAATACTCACTTTAAACATATTCACAGAGGTGAAACTAATTGCTAATGGCTTGATTCATTAATTGATTCATTTGTTTTCCTACATCACTCTCCCTCTAACGTCTATTACTTCATCAGTGTCTTTCTCTCTTTATCGCTATTTCGTGGAACATGGGTGAAAGGTGGGACCAGTCTGTAATCTGGCTGCTAATACCTGGCCTGATTGTTACGCAGCACCACACACACACACACACACACACACACACACACAGGCCTGGATCAGTCCCTCATCCTGCACACCACAGAGCTGATGTCTCTCCGCCATCACACACACACACACACACACTAATCACACACTGCCCCATGCCTCTGCCTGTGAAACAAAAGCAGGCCTTGTCTGACCAGGTCCAGCGCTTGTACAAGAGGCTTAGGGACATTTTTCTCATTTTTGACCAGCTAATATCTTGCAAAAGTTGTCTAATCTCTTTGCGTTTAAGTTGAGATTTGTGCGCCCCCACCTTCTCCACATGCCTAACACTTACCCCTGCTAGGCCCTGACGCATGGTGCTTAACCAGGCCATTTTAATTAGGTTAGATGTGTGTATGTGTGTGTGTGTGTGTGTGTGTGTGTTTGTGTGTGTTGTGTCAGCATCAGGGCCCCGTGGACTTACAAGCTGATATAATGAAACACAGCAGGTGACGAAAAGATCAGCACCGCTTTGAAATCAACCAACTAAACTTGTATCGACACTCAACAAATATAAAAAGCCTCCAATATGGGTTTCCTTATATATTGCCTTCTAATACATCCTCTATATTAGCTGTCTTGAAATATTTAACCATACTCACACTTAATATTATTACTAAATACTCCATTATAGTTCATGTAATTAATATTTAACCTATTTTCTATTTACTTGATACAGTAAAATCTACCGCTGCTCCTTTTATCTGTGGGATTCCTCCTCTGTTGCTCTTCTCGTGGTTTCTACCTCTTTTTTGTTAAACTGGTTAAGTGGAGTTTTTCCTGAATCACGGATCTAAGTATGGAGGATTTCATTACATATTGTAAACCCTTTGAAACAAATTTGCAATTTGTACAAATTAAAGTGACTTGTCTTGACTTTAATTCTAACCATCTCTCAAAAAATGACCAATATTGCATGGAAATATAACTGCATATATGCACAGTATTCACATAAATATGTAATATATGGAAACAATATATGTTGTGAGTCATCATTTTAACTAAAGTTGAAGAGGAGGAAAACAGTTGCACTGAATCCAGTTTATTCTCCTTCGCTGCTTCCAGCATGAAAGGGACCATAGATACTAAAGCCAGATAATGCGCTGGGAGCTGCAGTGCAACTACAAACCAATTCTCTCAGTGAAAGGAATAAAGGCTACCAGGGTTACAGGAAGTACAACCAAGTTGGAGAGTGACAAAGAGACACAGAAAGGAAAGAGAAGGAAAGAGAAAGAGAAGAAGAAGAAGGGCCGCTTTTGAGAACTGAGAGACCGACGGGCTGTTTTCCGACAGTTTGCCATGCCAGCTCCGAGTGTGCTGACGGCTGTGATTTCTAACAGCCTTTAAAGAGGGGCATTTTATGGGCTGTGCTTCTCTCAGTCTGTCTGCCTTACTATCTATCTTCCTCTATTTGTCATTCTTAGTGCAATTCTGTCTGCTATGCTATCTCGCTGTCTGTATGTGCACAAGATTGGATGTACGTGTCTACATACATCTGTACCCGTGTTGAGACGAAGTGAGATAGAATACGGCGAGGATTGGGAAAAGGCTCATAAATGTTTCAAATGGAGTTCTTTTTGTTCTGTGTGTGTGTGTGTGTGTGTGTGTGTGCGTGTGTATTGTGAGCCATTTTCTGGTATTGGGGCACTGCGCTCTACAACGGCAGCTGATTAGAAACAGTAGGTGAGCTTTGCTAACAATTCCCGGTGAATATGCAAAACGAGACGAAAATAGTGAGGACGGAGAATCACAGAAAGAAAACCTGGCATGGATGCATAGAGCTCTCAGCCAGATGAAAATGAGACAAGCTCAGCGCTGTTTCTCTCTCTCTCTTGACTCCTCTAAGTGAGCTTTTGATACGAGACCTTATATGGCATCATTTTACAAAACAACTTGGGCTCATACACACACGCACACACACACACACACACACAAACATATGCATGCACAGATACAAGTCAGCGTATTGCAGGAAGAACCATATACACAACACATGTACAGGACCAGGTTGCCAAGGAAACACCCACATTTAAGGCCTTTTAGGTGATGAAATAATTGAGCCACATGACCATGGCTATCCTGACCCTCACAGCATCGTGCAGTAACATAGTAGATGGTGAAAGAGGGCCGCATCGGTAGTATCAGCGCCTGTAATGGAAAACACACTCTCTCAAAGCTTTTAGTAAACTTTCTGTAGCGCAACAGGAAACTCGATAAAAGTTTGACCTCCTCTGCCATAGAGCATTGTGTTTTAACTTTTCATACTCCACCACTTAACCACGCAGTGCGCTCAAGTATTACAGTACATTCCCGATTCTTATATTTAATCAAACGCATATGGGTTGAGGCAGCGATTACTATACTTGCTGTCTTGTCTTTGCCAGAAAATGACATATTCTCCTGTAATATTCCCAAAAAGCGAGAAGATATCTTATCTTGGTCCCTCCTTTCCAGGTCCTGCCGAGAGTCTAATCCAAAAGAAGTCAAACTGATTCCAGAACAGCACTTACTCTCTCAAGAGCTTTGCTTCCATCCGTATTACTAGAATGAAGCTGTAGCTGTCAGTCATTCTCCTCCTAAAACAGGTGCTGAAACACTGAAACTGAAATCAGGCAATATAGGCTCTAAGACAAAATTGTCTTTGAGTGCTTATGTTCACGGACTCAAGCTAACAACTTTATTACCGCTGCATGTCTCCTCTATGTTTCCCTGTAACATAAATTAACTTTTCTCTGAGCTCATTCAAGTCAAACAGTCAGCGCCCTCTCCTCATAATAAAAATACAACTTTTTTCCTCAGCTTGGGAAGTTGGCAGACTACTCCAGTAGACATTCTCTTTCTGTTGCTTCATGTTTTTGGAAGGGGGCAGCGTGCCCTTGACTGGCTGCCTAAGAGATTCTAAATAAAAAAGTGTTTGGGCTATTTCGGGGGCCAGATATGTTTTCAGCCCTCTTTAGCTCGATCAGACAGGTCTAAGGTCAACAAGAAATGAAGGAGAGTTGGAGATAAAAGAGGAGGGAGGCTGGGTAAGGAATGAGCGATTCTTGAAATAAAGCCCTTTTTTTTGTATTTCAGCAAACACAGTGTGTGCGTGTGCTCGCGTGCATCTGCATGTCTCAGCAGGGCGCTCGTATATTCAGGGTTGCAGGCGCTCTCGCCATCAGCTTTCCTGAATAGAGCCATAATTAAAAGCTGTGTTAATTGGTGTTGTGGCCAACACTGGCCACCCAGTTCATTAAGGACCTCTATTCTCCTTCTGCATTCCAATGAATGGTGAAAGAAGGAGCGTTATTAATCTGCTACACCCGGGGAACGAGTCAAGTGTGAAGGAGGGAGGCTGAGAGAGAAACGGAGCCAAACGCGAAAGGAGGGAAAGAGAGCTCTCTCTATATTGATCAGGTTGATCCCTACTTGGTCAATGTTTAAATGCAAAGTGTTTCACAGTGATAGATTACATCAAACCGAAGAGAGATCAGAAGAGGTGAAAAGTGAATTCACTAAATGGATTAAAAGTTGCGTTGCAGAACATGTGAAGGGATCCATTGCAGAGAAAAGCAGCCAATTGAATTCTGAGCAAATATCGAATGCAAAGAACACAACTTTAAATCTTTTATAATCTTTTATAGTGAATAACACTTGGAAGTAAAACTGGTCACAAATCACCAAATCTCTGCTGTTGCTCTTATCTATTTTTCAGCTTTTATATCCCTCTCTCACATATAAACACTATCATCCCTCTCCTCTCTGACCCTCCACATACAGTGTTCAAAAGCAATACGTTGAATCAAAACAGATGAAGGCCATTAGCACGAAAGCTACAGCTAACAGACAGATTTCCTACCTGGTTGTGGTCGTTTTAATTATGGCTGTGCGAGCTAATTGGTTTCCAATATAAACACACCAGTAGCAACAGCAGCTATAGGAGAAGTGGGTCTATTCTATTGACATACTGACCAAGCACCCTTTAATGCCTTTACAAACCTCCATCTGATTTAGCTAATAGCAATCAAGTGCCAAGTTACCGGCAGTCTCATTATCACCCATTTCCCCAAATCAAGATCCAAGAAACAATTGGTTTCTCACAATTACTTTTCACGGTTTAGCTGAGAGCTCCAACATGCTGCGCTGATAATGACATTTTTTCTCTGCCGGTTCTCAGCCACATCTTTCTCATTCTGATGAGGTGGTCAGGTGGGGTCTCTCTCTCTCTCTACACGTCTTTTCTCTCTTGCCGTCTACCTCACTGCCCTGCCTTCCGAGAACAAGTTCAAGAAAAGCATTCGTGCTACTTTGTGCCAAACAGTGTTTCATCTATGCAGTATGTCATAATGCACCACTACTGCACGATTATGAGCGTCGCTGCAAAAACTTTCACATGATCATTAACATCCTCTGCTCTCATGTTTCACTAAGTGTGATGCTTAGTCTCTCTCTCACACACACACACACACACACACACAGAGAGAGCAGCAGAGGAGAGACAGGTGAAGTGAAGTTAACGTTTTCTGGTACCGATAAAAAAAAAGAAATGGCTCGGTAGTTAACGACACGCTAACGTGCTGACAGATTTGTGTTTTTTTTGTGTTTTTAGCTGAGCCAGGGTTAAAACAGATCGATGAAGCTGTTTTGGCCTCCTTGTTCTCTGTGAAGTTTGCTAGACGAGGTGATGTAATGTAGCCTGGTGCATTTTATGTAAGAGTGAGCACTGCGCCGGACTCCATTTAAAAAAATATATATATATACTTTTAAATGCATCATTGCTCGTCAGTGACCAGTCATATAGTATCTTCGGAGGCAACTTGGCCTTGTGTGCTCGAATTAATTTGGCATGCAGTTGACACACGAGTCATAATTCTGTGAAAATGAAAACTCCTGGCGTTTGCTCCCGGTGTTCTTGGTGTTCCAAGGAAATAACAGGAGTATCAGACGGACCAGCGTCAAAAGTGACGTATCTTCCATTTAAAGAAGTGTTGTGTGATGGATCTAAGTAAACCAATGCGAGAAGTTGTGCATGCCGGTTTTGAAAAATAACTGATACATATTTTTGAAAGTGATAAATACAAAGTGTTACATTCAGGAAAGGAATTTGGTGTGGTGGACTATCCGCCGCCCAAAAAGAGTCAACCTACGGGGAACGACTGGATCAGATCAACAACGTATAGCAAATGCACCAGCTGAAGGGCCACCTGAAAGGCTTGGTCTTCAACTCCTCAATGCCAATATTCACAGGGGCAAGCAGTAAGACCTTGTTTTCAACATCAATTTCCTGCCCTCCTAACTAACTCTTGGGTGAACAATGTGTTTTTTCATACCTGTTTTTGGGAACGTGACACATCCGCACAGCAACATCACTGTAAGAAACCTGAGGGGAGAATCTCATCACCCTTGCGTGACAAAAATGTTGCTTTTACTGATTAGTTAACCGGGTGCATGTAAAGGTGAAGTGTACATTAAATAACTCCCTTGTAAAACGCTCCCTTTGTCAGTAAATAGTCTAGACTGTGCCCCCTGTTCCCCCTCTGGAGCTCACCAGCTAAGATGTTGACACAATGAATCCCTCGCAATAACACTTTTGTTTTTGCGCCCTCTCTGGTCGTGTTTACATTCAGCGAACTCACAGACAAGGAAGCTGTTCAGTGTCCAATGGCCAAAGGTTCTGAATGTACGTGCTGTGGAGGTGGGAGGAGAAGAGGGAGGAGACTCCGGAGGAGGGCCCTGGTACTTTCCCCACTTCTTTTTTTTTTTTCCGACATCATAGAGGGCAGAGCGACAGGTAAAGAGGAGTGCAAGAGCCAACAAACAGGAGAGAGCACAGGGGAGGAGCTTCGGGACTTTGTCAGGTGACCGACATTTTGACGCGGTCGCGGAAACTCGGGTTTCACCCACCCGTCCCAAGGTCAGACGCTGCTTTTCATGCTGCCTGGCCGAGAACAAACACCTGGCACGCTCCGGAGACAGGCCACTAGCCATGCCCAGTGTTCGTTAGTCATTACTGGCCCCGACAGCATGGCCGAGCCATTCTCATGTAAATATCCACACCGGTTGACATTTTGCATGGAAGCCTGTGATTAACGATCACCTAAGCCAAGTAAAATGGGTTGTTCAGTGTGCGCAATGGATTGAAAGTGACACAATTAATTATAAAAAGCAAAGAGAAACTAGTTGACTGCATGGTTGTGTGTCTATGACGTGTTTTGAGGAGTATGCAGCTGGGCTACAGCTCCATCATGTTTGAATCAAAAGTAAGCCGGAGCCCTTCCTCATACACTAAGCAAACACAAGCCAGCATTCCTCTGTGTCTGCCATTTTAGCTCCAGTCAAACCCCACGCCGATGCGAGGGCATTAAAGCATTAGTGGCTAATGTTTTTAAAAGTGTACGGTATCTTGGAGGGATTCGGGAGGTGGGCGCCGTGTGCGTGTGTGTAATGGTGGATGAGATGGGTCCTCACATGGCAACCATTACACACACAGCCCCTCTAATCGCTGCCGACCTGCCTCCCCGCCTGCAGCCATCCCACCTCTGACTGGTGTGTGTGTGTGAGTGTGTGTGTGTGTGTCTGTGTCAGGGGGCATCCCAGGTTCAGGAGGGCAGAATGTTCACATAGATGCATATTTTGCCACATTAACGCACCCTTTAACACACACACACACACACACACAAACACACATATAGGAGCTTTGAACATTTTTGACGAAACCTTTCCTCTAATAAATGAATAAGTAATAACATACATAAGTAAATATAACACTCCTTCTTCACATCTTTCTCCCCTCCAGTCAGTGAAGTACTGCCTGCGTTCAACTGATTTGTTGCTTGTGTCGATGAAAGGTGGCTGCAAGCAACTTTGGCAGACAGAGAAGGGAGGAACGAAGAGATAGACAGAGGGAGAGAGAGAGAGAGAGAGAGAGGAAGGAGGGAGGAATAGTGAGAGATAAGTGGGAGAGCTGTAAAGACTGAAAGGCTGTAACATAAAACACTTGATCTGATAAATGAATGGATGATTTAGAATAGCTTTATTGTCTCCTTGGAGAAATCCGTTGAGAATAGTTGAGTAAAAATAAAGATAGATGGATGACTTTTTAAAAATGCATTATTGTTTTTTATTGCGGTTCGATATAGAACCTTATGGATGGATGGAGAGAGGACTGGTTGTCTGACTGAGGAAGCAGTAAAGTGGCTGTATACTCGGACTCTTGAGTGTGTACGAGACTGAAACAGAAACACATATGAAGCCAGGCGGAAAGAAGCAAGAACAATGTCTTTGTGTGTATATACACGGGGGTGCGCATAGTTGTGTGCATAGGGAAATATCTAAATATTATGGAAGATTTTGTTGTATGTTTACGTCTTGAATCTCTGTATATATGTATGTGTGTGTGTGTGTGTGTGTTTGACTCTGTGTCTGCGCGCACATGTGTGTCCCGGGCATCGGTGGGACGACCATCAAAATTCATAAAGATGCGTCACGTGTGGAGCCTACACCTACTCGTCTCCATGAAGACATGCACACACAATAACGCACACCAAAACATACATTCACCGCCTCAGGTGAGCGTGTGTGTGATCTGGAGGGGGATAAGTTTGTGGGGAGACCACACAGGAGACAGCTTTCAACTGAGTAAACACCACATCAAACAGACACACACGCTCTCTCTCACAGACACACACACACACACACAGCACTGGATACAGTTTGCTTGCCTCCCTCCTGCGTAATTGAGAAAAGCTGCCGTCCATTAAAACTTGCTGACATCACTTAGACAGCTAAATATGAAGGGAGCTAACGAGCTAGTGGGGGCCTTTGATTGAGCTTCCAAACAGGTTCAAATTTTATCACCAGCTACCCGCAGGACAGGACACAGGCCTGCTGCACACTCGCAATTGAGCATCTCAAACAAACAATTCCAGACACCAGCAGTGGAGGTAAATATCTGCAGAGAGCAGAGCGGCGTTTCCCACCCTCTAGACGCGAAACCCCCTCCATCACACTGTGCCCACTCTAAACAGCAGGCGAGCATCACAAATTCATCTTTTTTGTGTGTTTGTGTAGGTTTACTGCAGCATCTGTTTGATAGTCTGAATGTTTTGTGTTTGTAGCCGACCGACATGAGAGAGGCCCGACTGCAGTCCTCAGTTCCTCCCCCCCCACATCCCTCCACCTCTCACTCACTGCATCGCCTTCACCTCAGATAAGGAGAAAGAAAGATGTAAGGTTGGCTGGAGCCTGAACAAGCCTAATTAAGTCTGGTTAACTTAGCTCTGAGACTTCCATTACACGCATGCACACACACACACACACACACACACACACACACGCGAGAAGCACACGCTCATACACACACTCTCACCGTGGCTCTCTCCTCTCTCTATTAACACCTGCTTCTTTTCCAATTAGCCCTCCAAATAGAGACAAATGGGCCAGAGGGGTCTGATTAATTCACTTCTGTCAAGGACTCGGCTGCACAATGCCATCAGGGCGCTCATGCCGGCACGGACTCGTGCATGTGCCGACACACACACACACGCACGCTCGCACACAGGCGCAGGTTACACTGAGCACATAGCATCACAAACACGGCGCTTTTATATTTTGAAATGCGTAACCCAAAAATGGACAATAGTCTATGTTCATATAAATGCGTTTGAACGTGGAACAAGATATTTCCTCTGTTTGACATCCAGGAGTGAATAAAGAGAGGTGGGATGGGACTTTTCCTTCTTTTCATCCTCTTTCACAGATCACCGGTTTATCTCCACCACTCCTCTTCCGGGGACAAATTCCTCTCGTCTTTGCTCCAGTGAGTTGTGAGTGTATACGTACATCTGTGTACGTGTGTGTGTGTGTGTGTGTGTGTGTGTGTGTGTCTATACATGTGTATGTAAGCTGCGTGGATCCCATCATTAGTCTTGCTCTCCTGTCCTCCCCTGTTTGTTTAAGCAGAGCTCTGTGTTTGCTTGGAGCTGCACGTCCTCCAAAGAGACTGCTACAACGCAACCACTTCAAAACCTAACCTGTTCCCTTCACACACACACACACACACACACACACACACACACACACACACACACAAGCAGGTAGGACATAGACAGGCCATGGCTTGTTAATCTGTGACTTTGACTTTTTAAGGCACCCATCTTATTGATAAACTCCCAGAGTTTTTGTCTATGAATATCCTTGTAAGGTTTTAGCTACATATTTAAGATATTTGCTGCAGCTTCTTGTCAGCATTTGTTAAACTTGTACTAGACAGTGCAAACAAATGCAAATACTGTTGATACCCTAATACCCCCCTATCAGGATAACTTGGTATCAAAACATAAAACTTTAATATCCCGAGCTACACCTTTAGACATGAAAGAGCTGAGTGGGTGGCAAAAAAAAGCATTGTTAGATGTTGAATTTCTAAAGTGTAGCAGTGAAGAAATACCTATCAAACTGGATCGCTGGATAGAAAATTTACGCGGTTTGAAACAGCACAGGGAGATTTGATAAA
This sequence comes from Pholis gunnellus, assembly GCF_910591455.1. NCBI lineage: Eukaryota > Metazoa > Chordata > Actinopteri > Perciformes > Pholidae > Pholis > Pholis gunnellus. The sequence goes on along the minus strand of NC_136536.1, from coordinate 16,802,029 downwards.
TAGTCCCGGAGGAGCATATGACAATCTCACCTTTGAACTATGAATGATGAAGACTGATCTTTCTATGAAGATTACCGCTGTTTGCTGAGTGGGTGGAGGCTTGCATTTCTCTCAAAGTGACAGAATGGTGCAATGCCTTCCACTTTTCAAAAAGACAGGTGCCTATTTGCATGTTTTCCTTGCCTGCAATATGCTTACATCGACCTACAGATAGAAAGCAAACACCTGCTCTTAGAATTTGGAGACACAAAAACAGCACTCCTGGATCAAGTATAACCCTATCGAAAAAAAACAACAACCTTTGGGTATGTTCTTTTGCCTTAACTTTATTAGTTCTTCTGACAAATGACAATTCAACCTCTTGAAATGGCATTAGCGCCCCCAGGTCTGCCGACCCCCAGCTTATCCAAGCACACAGCGACTCAAACACAATGCAAACATTGCTTCAAATCTCCGCACAATTGTACGGCCACACATTAGTTCAACACCAAATAAATAGCTGCTGCTTCAGTTCATAAACTCTGGGTTCAGAGGTCGAGCTGTGTCAAGCAGGGCAGTGAATGAGACGCCATGGGATAAAAGAAAGACAGAGAAAGGGGTTTAGACGGGGAGGTGGGTGGGGGCGCATATAGAATACCCCGGCATCTCCTTTTCTCCGGTCCACCCGTTGAGTCTCAAATGCCACTCTACCGTTGGCCCTATTGTGCATTCGTCTCAAAGAGCTTGTCTTCAATTAGCCTGATAAGAGGAGAGAGGACAGGGGTGGGGCAGAATAAGGGGGGGGGTTACCTGGGCAGGCACTAATCGCTTTGATGCCATTGGGCCTTTGGTTGCTTTCGTCTTTTTGGCCCCCTGCGTTGATGCTAAATTTGAGTGTGTGATTTATCTCGTGGCGGGGGCAAATGGCTGTTCTGGAGGCAGCCACCTTTACTTTTGTTGTTTTAATGACATCAGTTGGATCATGTCAGAGTCGACAGGCAAACAGATGCCTGAACGCCGTGCGGCTACATTTTAGGAGACGTTCATCAATGTGCACCGTCCATGTAAAAATAAAAATAAACATAATTGAATACTTAAAAAAAAAAAAAAAATTGAAGGTGTAGGGGTCTCATTAAATCTTGCCTGTTGCACCTCTCTGATTTCTCCTCTCTATTCTGCATCCATCATCAAGGCTCCCAGGAAAGCAGGGGCCTCTTTCTCCTCCTCCAACCCCTTCCTACTCTCCTTTTCTTCCCTTTTACAATCTGTTTGCTGAATGAAAGTTAATTTTAAGCATGTGATTTATCACGCCAGGGCGAACAGCCATTCATTCGGCCACCTTTGTTCAACAGAGTAGGTAGGTAGGTAGGCAGGATATAATCAGAGGAGAGGGATGTAGGGGATGTGAACAGAAAGAGAGAGGGAGGCAAAGACAAGAAGATAAGAGGAGGAAAAGTGTACGAGTGAAAGTTATCACCAGCGGTGTCTGCTGATTGCATTCGGCGGGGGATAGGGAATGGGAAGCCAATGAACCATCTAAACTCTGTGCTCCCGGATCCTACTGATGCAGGAAGAAAAGAAAATAGTTAAAAGAGAATAAGACAGGGAGAAGGCACCAGAATGACATGTTTTATGAGAGTTAATGAGGCAAGGGTAAATACAAAGTCCGGCCACTGATCATCAATGCCAAATCCCTGATAAGTTCAACAACTGCTTTACTCTGTAATGAGGCAAACATTAGTTGCAACTGCAGCCCGTGTGGATCACAGCTAGTGTTTCCTCCTAAATGAGCTTGTCCTGGGATTTTGTTCTCAACGTTTTGCATTTATTACTTTAATGTGAGGGCCCCATGTAGACCTTTTCTACCGTTACTGTCATTCAGGGTTCACACAAATAAACGCGACTATTCCACCTTGCTCATCTGCAGCTTTTTACTGCCTCCGGTCTTCACCTGTTGATGGAAAAATCCACCAACACTGTCTGCCAGTATCTTGTCAATGTGTTATCAGCATGAGGCCCCGATTTGGCAAGGCCACCGGCTGTCACAGCTGTAACCTCTCACACAGACACACCAACAGACTCACAAGCACTCCTGTAGGCAAGCAAAGCCCCTGACCCCAACCACACTGCTCTACAAGTGCAACTCTCTGTATCCACTGTCTGGACAAAATCAAAGAAATGTGTTTATCCATAACTTTAAAAAAAGAAAGTAAACATGAACTTGTCTTACACATTATTCTGCATGTATCAAATGCTCCTGAGAATAGTTTGCTGATCACACCAGCGCTTGCATCTGTTCCTCACCCACCCCACAGTCAGTCCGACTGTGCAGCAATCCTCCGACTCTGCTAGTGCAGAGCTAAAGCACAAAGAAAATGTTCCGTAATACACACTAATAACGGAAAGCAATTAGCTTAGCTGTTTGTTAATACAGGTACGGAATGTGCTAATCCAGGGAGCGTGGGGGCCGGAGGGGAGTCCGTGTGTATGTGTGTGTCTCGGCCTTAATGTGTGTGTGTGTCAGAAGGCAGTGCAGGGATCTACAAACATTATGTGCGTCCTGCCTAATCACTGTCATATGGAAGGGATTGAAGTGACCACTGCCACGCAATGAGCCAGACCACGCCACATCTGTTATCAACTAGGTCCCCTTTGTGTGTGTGTGTGTGTGTGTGGAGGAAACATTTGCATTACATTTAGCATTTAGCTGACAGTCTCTCATCTAGACTGAATGACAGCAAGAGAACAGGCAGAGGTTCAAGGACACTGACCGGACTATTGATAGGCATGAGTATGACACGTTATCCTCCAGTTATGTGACCATCGCTGTAATCTGTTGTGCTTCAAGTTAACCACACGCCTCCCATTTTAAATATACTGCCAGAAAGTTCTGAGCAGTTCTTGTGCCTAAATGGCATTGATGACAGACACCAGGAAGATCCCCTATTCAATAGAGACAGTTTGTCTTTCTGTCAACAGACGTAGAGAGGGAGTGCAATATCGTTCAAACTTCTGAAACGAGTCTGCTAGCACGACAGGCCTCGCAGCCCATCTGTGAGTGCTTATCGTGATGGATCCAGCCTCCAAACCGCACATCTAGCTGCTCAACGGGGACAGAGACAGAGGGACGGAGAGATAACTGAGGACAACCAAGCCCAAGGAAAAATCGGCTGGGCAGAAACTGAGGCCTGTACGTTTTCATAGACCCCTGTCTAAATAAAGAACACATTATAAGACCCAGTATCAATCAAAAGCAAAAATGTGTAATCACAAAACGGACTGCAAAGTGGGTGACATTTGGCGGATGGATGATTATATATTCAGATGTGAGCTGCTAGCTGAGGACTTACAAAGCAAAGCGTGAATCTTGATGGTAATTTGATGCTTGAATCAATGGTAAAGCACTTATCTTCTAGTACTCGATGCCTCTTATTTAATTCAGTTTTTTTTAGAATTTCTTGTGTGAGGTCAAACTATTTTTGTATTTCACAGAGGAAAAAGCTAAGATTAAAGACAGAAAATAGACCTCCTCCTTGTCATCCCTTAGATTCATCTCATGTCCCCCAGGTTGGGAACCACTACTCCCGGGGATCAATAGAGTATTTCTGATTC